>NC_090319.1:4162755-4825307 GCF_040869045.1 Eurosta solidaginis
ACCTAAGTGCATTGGCAAAATATTTAATTTGATAAGCACTTTTTCATTACTCCACTACCATGCCCATTTTCAAGCCTCTTAAGTAGATATCTCTCAAGGTTTTTAGTATAAAATATTGCATATGTTAAGAAAATGGTATATTTCAAAGTCTACACGGTCTCACGTTGTAAAAAGCTGCACAAGCAATACAAGATTTTTCTGAAGCTAAGCACGTTGAGAGAAAAATTCCGTACTTTAAGCTCAAAGCACGGTCAAATGATTTTTATATAAATTCAATGATTTGCTATTTATTTATTTCAAACAATACTTGTAAAGCTTCAAGTAGATTATTCTATTTTAAATAAAAAAGTACGTCCCATTGCTCCACGCCCATCCGTTCCTTCTCTTGTAATTCTCTGCCTCCTCCACTTCCTTTTTCTTCCAGTTCTTCTCACTTTTTCATTTCCTATTTCTATCATTCGCCCTATCCCTTCCTCTTTTCCTCTTCTCTTACAGAATAAAACTGATATAGAATATAATGAAAAAAGGCCATTCCTAGTTCAAAGTTTGGCACATTGAAATGAATTTCTATATCCTCAACCTAAAAATGGAATTTTTTCCACAAATTTTTTCTAATAATCTGTAATGAAATCTAATAGAAAACCCACTGATGAAAACAATTTAGTGGAAATAATTGGGCAATACAAATAAATTTTTTTATTGCCAGCGGAATGCATATTGCACCGAAAATTTAGTACACCGTTCCCAAGTAAGTTTTTAAGTAAAGCATCATTGCAAGAATATCTTAAGCTTTTGTAGCAAATTACTTCAGAAGATACGCAAATAAATGCAGGCAACACCCTCAAGCAAATGTATAGAATGTGAAAGCAATTATCTCTTTTCTTTGCTGTTGTTTTTTTTTTTTTTTTGTATAGCTTAGTTTGTATTTTTGCATCGGTTTGTGCTTTCAATATACGTAAATATATTTACATATCTTAACATCCTATTGTTTTTGCCAGCATTGTTTGCGGTTCCTATTGCCATTACTGTCACTGTTGGCAAGAGTAATTTGAAAGTGTTTTTCCAGTTTGAAGCCGCAGGAAATAGCATTCTGTTAGCAAAAACAAATAAAAAGAAAATGTCGAATAAAATACAAATACGCAAATAAGGCCAAGCTTCTATTCCAATTTGCGTCGTGCTTCTTTTCATTTTCCTACAAATTGGTGGGACGAGACCTACACATTTTGAGCCGACTCCAAACAGCATCTGCAAGGCAGATGAGTTTTCGCGAAGAAGGTTTTCATGGCAGACATACACTGGGAGTGCTTACCAAATCATTGCCGGGGGCTACAATGAAATTTATATAAAGAGACATTATTATTTAGGACTATAAGGCTAGCCCCATATGTGAAGGGTGATGTAGGAATTCACATACTAATCACTTGGGTAAATATATTTGAAATTGCATCAAAACTCATAAGTAAAGTGTTCTGGCGAAGCCAAAACTACTGGACTTGTCTTTTCAGTGAGAGCTTAAGCTATAGTCTAAATTGAGGTATTTTTAATACAATTAACTTGAACTTGCACTAATAACTGGACCTCTAAAGAGACGAGCATAAAATAAAAAAGTTTGGGAAAAAGTAGTTAGCAAATTTTACAGGATGCTGAAAGAATTGATTTTCTCTTTTTTAAAGTCTTCACAATTAAATGTTTGAATTCTAGGGGAGCATTGCAATTTTTTGTGCTATACTTAATTTATGCCACTTTTCTAAAATTTTGTTGGTTTATGTAAGAAACCGATTGGAACTGATGTTTAGAGAAAATTTTATGTAGGAAATACTTCCTTGGCCTCTTAAATGGAAGCAGCTAGAAAGCGCCGAGCAAAAATAGCAAGTCCAAACCCCCAATCTATTAAGTTGGAATAAAGTTCCCGAACCCAAGTATGGCGAGGAAAGAAACCATTATCCATTTTGCTGTGGGGGATGATGGATTGCTTGCAGCGATATTAAAACAAGGCCGCTGGACCTTATCAGTGTGGTTTCAGATCTGGTCCATCTTTCTGCGACCAGCGTTTCACAACACCTCAAACCCTGGAAAACTCCACGATAAAATAATTGACACACTCACCTCTCAATGTCAAAGCCGAAGGTAGTCGACACAGGCAAAGAAATACCAAAATACCTCAGAAAAATATTTTTAAAATTAAAAAAAAAAAAAATTTATTCAGCGAACAGACACTCTTGCCAAAAAATAGGCTACCTTGAACTGAGTACATCCGATAAGCAAAATCCTCTCTCGGAAAACGAAAATCATGCTCTATATCACTCTGGTGTAGAAGCATAGACGCTACCAACAACAGATAAGGCGACTGTGGGAGAGTTCGAGAGAAAATCTCTGCGAAAGTGATATGAACCCTTATGGCTTGGCGACGGCGCATACCAAAGAAGATTTAATGATGAACTGAATGAGCTTTATACAAATATCAATCAAAAACACCGAATTAAAGTGCAGAGGCTGCGCTGGCTAAGCCATGTTGCGAGAATTAAAAAAATACTCTCAGGACCAGACGATATTATTATTAGAACCTGCCTATCTATGGAAGCACTTTTCTGGAAAAGCTAAGTGAAAAACATTTTCAGTTTCTTTTTGCTACAAACTGGCGCCAGTTAGCCTAATGAAGAAGCTACTGTTGCGATTTGTTGAGGCCTAATTATGTAAGTACGTAGAAGCGCCTTTCTTCAAAATTGACTTTTAACCTGACCAACTCGAGATAGACAAAGAGCTTTTCGTGTTAGTTCTCGACAAAGGTTTTAGTCTTCCAAGTCATAAATTTTCCACGCGAAAAATTTAAACTGTTAGTCTTTCACGGTCCGACGATAATTAAATCTACAAATTTTATACGCTTATCAGCGTAAACCATTATTTTATAAATTTATGTTACTATTCTCACATTAATTCAAATAAATATTAACACACATACAATCATGTTTATATTCATGTGAAATATACTCATGTACGTAGGTGTACATTCGCTTGTCATAACTGTGTGACATGAATATGTCACCTTAAACCACAATGACAATGCTAAAGCTTACCTTTGAAAACCACTAACTGAACACATAAATACTTATGTACATACATACATATACAGCCAATGTCAAAAACAGACAAATTTTGTAATACGAGTACGATGGCATATTCGGTAAATGCAACAGTTTAATGTTGAGGTCACGAAAATCTACAAACATACATACATACTTACTTACTTATAGCTTGTAGGGAATAATTGATTTTTGATATTTTCCTTTTTTGGTTTCACACACAATTTAACAGCTGCCCTTTTGGGTAAGCCATGGCGTATGAGTGATCATTGAGTTACGGAACCGGAATTCGTTTTGTTGCTTTAGAATATCTAGCAAATTACTTATTTCTTGCTTCTCAACAGATTATTAGCAATCGTTTAGCTTGACTACTTCATACTGAGATACCTAATTTAAAGAGCTTAAAAATATCTGTTGTCATTCCATTTAGAGCGACCTTCTACTTAGCAAGAAAATTGATATTGAAGAGATAGAGAAGTACATTTAGTGATGGAAATATTAAATTGAAAATTTAAAAGCAAGGCACAATAACACACACTATCATAAATAATATCAGTTTAATGGGATTTGCTTAAAATTGATTAGACTACGAATTGCATGGAAGTCCGTTGAATTTTGATTTCTATATATGTAGCAAGGAACACTGCATCAATAACACTTCGTGAGAATGAAAGTATACTCTTTTCGAGACAGGTAGAGTGGAGAGTACAAGAGCTGCATACTGGAAATTTGGATACACCCACAAAATCTGCCGTTAAAGGTTGCAAACCCCTTTGCCATAGGTTAGGGCATAAATTGACCTGTAGCTTTATTTTCGGAATTTTGATCTCAACACTTAAAAAACCTCCGTCATGCGGATGCACACCTCGTGTCGGTTGGGCGGGCTTTGGAGGGTATTCATCCGTTGGGTTTATTATTATTAATATTATTATTACTATTATAAGAAAGATATTTCGCCGCTTCCAAAGGTGTACACTTGTTAGTTTTACGTATAGAAACATTTGGAAAGCATTATGAAACAAACCAAAAATTTTATAAAAAAAAAAAATTGTTTTTAGTTGCCGCTTTGCCGACTATTTTGCGAACAAATATTTAAGAAATATTTCCAGTCTATGCTATTTTCAACGAGATGTGAATCTTTAAAATACTTTTAAGTTTAGGGTTCGGTTTTAACGACGTTACCACGCAGCGCAATAAACAAGCCGTGTAGAGCAATTTGCTTTCCTTTTATAAATTTTATACGCTTCTGAAATCGTACCGTGCGGTACAAATATTTCGAGGCTAGAGGGTCAAAGTGGAATATCTAATCGGAAATTTAAAAAATGCGTTTAAATTCTTGAATTTTGAATACAGAAATGACTATTATTTCTGAGCGAATACCCCACGATATATAACTAAAGTACACTTTATAGTTAAGAAAAACTGAATATGAAAAGCGATGTATAAACTTAAAATTTCGATGCAATTTGTAAAATTTTGAGCCACTTTTTGTTTTTCTTTATTTCTTGAGTATACGCACAAAATTCTACATATACATTCTCAAAAAAAATAAATTTTTGTGGGAGAATTTATCTCATTCCATTTACAAATTTTAAGCATACAATTGAGTCATTAGCATGTTTATATAATTACCAATGGAAGAAAAAGAAGAAAAAAACAATGAGGTATAATAATCGAATTAATTATTATGTTCATATCATAAAATATCAACATTAATAATAATAATTATTATTATAATAATAATAATAATAATAATAATAATAATACTAATAAACTATATGTTTATAAAATATTCAAATTAAAGAAGTGTATTTCAAAAAGAAAATTTTAAAGAGAAAGGAATAAATCCATGCATAGTACTTGCCAGATAATTTCCTGCTGGCCATGTTTATGTATTTTATCTGTTGAACTAGAAAAAGTTCTTCCTTTCTATGACATATAATTTGTCTTCGCAGACTAAAGAGATAGAAATATTAATGCGAACTTATGATCAACGTTTTTGATCCCTGACTCCAGGTTGTGAAGATGGATTCGAAATTTCAAATATACAATTATTTTATTCTCAACAACATAGATTTACATTATTGATGAAAAGTTAGAAATATGAAGGCAAAAAACTACCCTAAGTGGAAAACTCAATGACATTTAAAAAAATAAGTAAAAGAAAAATTTACATAAAGATATATAGAAATTTTAATTACATACTTAAGTAGACATGCGAAAGTCCAATTTAAAACTTAATATTTTTATATGAAAATTGTATACGAATGTTGTGGTTTAGGGTAGACACGCCCCCCATATAATAAATTGATCCTCAAGTAAGAAAATAACGGCAGCCAATATAAGAAAACTTAATATGCAAGAACAATTTAATTATGCAAGTACTTTCAGCTATTCGACAATATTCGCAATTGAAAACGTGCACCTAATTTGCTTGCGTCATTAAGCATAATGCTACTTCATAATGTAAAACAATAACAACAATTTTATACGTTTTGCAAGCGAAGGGGATGAAAACTATTTTCTGCGTTGTAGCTTTAGTAAAAAAAAAAAGTCGAAATTACTAAAAAGGATGTTCTGCTGAAAATATTTTAAAAATTTGCTGGTAATTTGTACTTCGGTAACACAGATTATGGCGTGACTTGTTGTTGTTAATATTGTGTTGCGTGTATATACTTCTTCACTAACATTTTTCAATTGAAATAAGAAGGCAAAATCAACAACAACAGTTAATAGCAATTGCAACAGATTGCAATATTGTGGTATGTTAGTGACACATTTAAAAGTAATAGCATTTTACTGCACTTAACAAGAAATTGGGTGTGAAAGCAGAAAGCAAACTTTCTTTAAGTGACACAAAGGGTCCCCTGCAGTGAAGCAAAACTAAAATCTAACTATTACACAATCCAATAGAGAATTAAATATTTGGTTTATGGGTTGATAACTTTATGGTATATTTTTTGCAGTTTGGCTAAACGTGAATAGTACCGCATAACTGAGTTCGATTATTGCTTTAAAGTTAAAATGAAGCAAGTTTTATTTCTCTTAAAGTTATTAAAATAAAAAGAGATCGTAACGAGACATTCTCTTGATATTTTAAACTAACTTAGTTTAGAAAATATACATCTAAAAACCTTCCAAGAATATTAAGGCTCGGGTTTTCAATGCGAATATTAGTCAACTGAAGTTTAAACACGCCTTTTTAGCCGGCTTAACTGAGCTGGGTGTTATAATGTTATGCAAGTGTCCCATGAGGTAAGGTTAAACAGGGCTTAACTTGAACTCGAAGCAAAAAAAGAACATCAAAAAAATGTGCTAAAGTGAAGTCAACTTTAACTTTAGTTTAAATCTGCCCTAAAAAACTGGGCCTTAGTTGCTTATTGCACCATGGGGTATATATTTTTCTCACAGGGGCCAAGAAGTAATCAGCGTTTTTGAAAATATATTATTTGACTCCCTCATTCCCTCTACAGCGTCACCATCTTTAAGATGGCAAAGTTTAATTAATACTTAGTATTTTGGTTCGGTTTTTTTGTACTCTTCTAAACTGATGCTGGAGCTGAAAGCTGAGCAATCAAGGATCCTGAAAATTTAATATAACGAGCCATCTTTTCATTTTTCTGGAACCACTGGTCCCTTGAATTCCTCTAGTGCGGCATGAAGGCTGTGTGTCATGTAACCCACTGGTAAGAATGTTCCTTTTACACTCGATGAATTTTATCGCTATCTTTACTGTTTTGAAATCTTACAACACACATGTGTTTTCTTACCATGAGAGAAGCTCTCACACTACCTGGCTACTTTCTCAGCGCCACATAGCACAGACTGTCTTTAATTGTCAGGAAAAGTTTGCTCTACCCCAATATACTGTATTGAAGGTTTATTTATAAGGCAAGCAGCATCATTGCGCTGCTTTTTCGAACTCAATATCCCCGCTTTTATTCCGGCCTCCGACACCAGCACAAGTTAGTTTTAGTCTTATCCTTTCCTCTACTTAAGTTATCTACTCCTTGATCTATTCTTGGGCTACTGCAACTATTTTCCACCTTTCACTGCATCATATCATATAGCACCCAAGCGAGAGATTTATTTTATAATGCAGGTATTAGGAAAGGGCTCTCTTCATCTCTCTACATCGTTCCTCTATTTACTTCTTCGGGATCGCAGACTGCTCTTCGACCGAGCCCACTAAGTCCATAATACGTTCAACACACAGACCAGAATGATCGCTTATAGCGCTTACGATGTCAATCTCTATGCTTTTTTATCTCCTCATCCGTAAAGGTCCTCATCGAACGTCAGCGGTTTTGTATAAAGTGTGAGGAAGACAATAACCCAGCGAAGCTCTTCTTGCCATACATTATAAAGCTGCATTAAAATAGATTCAAAGCACACTATTTGCTTCGCACTCTGGATTTTGGTAGATGGTGGTTGTTGGTCACTAACAGCACCGCTCAGCACATAGTCGGTCGTTTTAGTGCGTGCTAAGGTAAGACGCCTGCCCTATTGCAGGGCACAACTGATGAAAATGAAATACAATGCCTGACCAAACCGAGATTTTGAAGTGCATTTGGCTTTATTAAACACATAGGCAAACATAACACCGAGCTGATTTGCCTAACCTGAAAATCGAATCTAAATTTATTATAGAAAGGTATTAATAAGCTTAAAATAGAAAAAACCCTAAGACCCTTTAAGTCTTAATAAAAGAAATAAAATATCGATGGCGGTGATAAGTTCGATATGTAAACATATAGAGAAGTACTATTTTTATATTACCCAGAGCTTGTTTAGGTACTGAAGTGAAGCCACAGCAGAGGTAACTTTACCAGAAACAGATAATTTCGGGCTTCACGACAAGAGCATCGTCGGCTTTATCTTTTATATTGGAGTTTTATGGGTCTCTGTTTCCCAATAAACCGATTAGTATTCCCTAACAAATCGATAACACGCCAACAACTAATTGGTAATACTCAGATAAGAAAACGATAATAAACCGACGGTTATAAACAAATCCATAACATAACGACGATAATAAAGAAATCGATAACTTTTAACACGTAACATTCTCATAGTTAATCGATAATGTATAGAAAAAAATCGATAAATTTATGATAAGAAATTGGTAGCACCCCGATGCCAAATCGATATAAATTCGATGATGAATCAATAATTTTTTGATAGTAAATCGATACATTTTCGAGAGCAAAAGATAGATAAAACGCCGGTGGGGAATTGGTAACACTTTTCGACAAGCAATCAACTACTTTTTGATAAGAAACTGGTTGGACTACGATAGCAAATCGATTATCATCCGAAACCAATAACAAAATAAATATTTTACTGCGAATTCAGAATTGCCGATGGCAAAGCGATAAGTTTTTTAAATACGATACGATAACAAAGCCTTTCTTACATTCCTATCTCTTTCATTTTCTTTCATTGCCTTGATCTGCTGCCTGATTTCGCTTATATCGACTCATTGAGTCTATGTGAGGTCCTCACGGAAGGTCCAATTCAATCTACCACGCCCATTGCGCTTACATTTTGTATTACTCCATACAGCATACCAATACTATATAGACGGTCTGTATTTACATTACATTTACACCTATATTTTACACCTTGGGCTTGCATTAAGGATTCGCATTATTATGAGCAAAGATATTTACGCATCAAAAAAAAAAACTAAATATAATTATTAATTAATTGTATATAACACGAAAAATATGAAATTGTGCACCGATGTCCCCAAGCCTCTGACTGTTTACATAAAAGGTACTGATCTTACAGGTTCCTCCACCTGCAGTGCATCAAAAAACAAAGACTAAATGTAATATCCCATAAATACATATTTTTTGCAGTCGTGAGACAGCTTGCCATGCACTTCAACATTTGAATCGTTAAGAATTTCTTCTTATTTACTTCCTCACAGCAGCTCCGCTTAAGTTTATGTGAATGGGAGCAAGAAATTCAATTTGTACCAACTGCCGCCATAATGTGGCCCTAAGCGAGCGCTAATATACAAATGTCATACCTTAAATTTACTGCACAACAAAACAAAAATGCAAAACATAAAAATAAGGGCGTTCGTGTAAATGAAAATTACAATGGAAAGTTTTAAACAAATGCAATGCCATTTTGTAAGAAGTGAAGTGGCAAAAAAGGGAAGAACTATTTTCACCGCTTAATGCTTTCTGTAATGTTGTGGATCACATAAAAACCACTAGAATATCAAACATACATACAAACATACATTTATGTTCTTGCGTACTTATGTATGCACATAACTATGTTTGTATGTAAGGAAAAGAATAAAATAATTTTCAGAGAAGAGAAGAATTTTCATTCACAAATTGTTATGAAGTTCATGATTATGTTGCTTCTCTTTTTTTTACATTTGCCAGTTTGTCACCACGAGCAACACCTAGTTAATATAATTACATGTATGATATGTATGTATGTAGATGTATGTGTAGGAAAATTGCAACAGAATTTCTAAGTTGTACATATCGTCGTGCTGTTCGAGCATTGCTTTTTCCGCTTTCATTGTTTTTTATACTCAGCGTGCTTTGCACACAGAGTATATTAACTTTCATTGCATAACGGTTGGTTGTACAGGTATAAAGGAATCGAGGTAGATATAGACTTCATATATCAAAATCATCATTATCGAAAAAAATTTGATTGAGACATGTCCGTCCGTCCGTCTGTCCGTTAACACGATAACTTTAGTAAATATTGAGATATCTTCACCAAATTTGGTACACGAGCTTATCTGGACTCAGAATAGATTGGTATTGAAAATGAGCGAAATCGGATTATAACCACGCCCACTTATTATACATATAATATTTTTGAAAACACAAAAAACCTGATTATTAAGTAAATAATACACCTAGAATGTTGACATTTGACTTGTGGACTGATATTGATACTCTTGATAAAAAATTTAAAATGGGCGTAGCACCCCCCACTTGTGATAAAATCAATTTTACAAATATCATTAATCATAAATCAAGAATCGTTAAACCTATTGTAACAAAATTCGGCAGAGAGGTTGCCTTTACTATAAGGAATGCTTTGAAGAAAAATGAACGAAATCGGTTAAGGACCACGCCCACTTTTATATAAAAGATTTTTAAAAGGGTCGTGGACGAATAACATAATCTATATCTTAGCGAAAAATAGCTTTGTATCAATAGAATTTTACTTTTTAAATTGAGTTATAACATTAAATTGGAAAAAACTTAAATTTAAAAAAATGGGTGTGGCACAGCCCCTTTTTTGTCTAAGCAACTTTCAATGTTTCGGGAGCCATGACTCGAAGAAAAATTTACATATCGTAACAAAATTGTGTACACATATTTTCCTTATAGCAGAAAATATTCCTAGTGCTAATGGACGGGATCGGTTAAAGACCACGGCAACTTAGATATAAAATAATTTTAAGAGGTTTAGAAGGATCGTAGACAAGAATAATAAGCTAAAATTTTGCAAAAAATAGTTTTGAATCAATGATATTTCACTTATCAAGTTTTATTGTAAGAGGAAATGGGGAGTCATTTTTTTTTTAAACGGGCGGTGCCTCGTGTTATGTAGAAAAGTAATTTATCTGAAATGAAATGTGCAATTGAAGCTCACGCTGAGTATATAATGTTCGGTTACACCCGAACTTAGACACCTTTATTTGTTTTTTATTAAAAAAATGCAAACCTTACAACAAAACAGTGATGCGATTGCTATGGAGTTGACTTTAATGAAATTAGTGGGTAAAAGTAATCGTTTGATGTCAGATATCAAAGTGGTTACTCTAACAAAAACACTATAATTTATAATACTCTGTTAGTTTACTAACATTTCGCAAATTCCATGCGAATTTCGGATAGACTGACATAATAACTGGCAAAGTCTTAAATTTAATTCCGGGGTTATGCTATACTCTGCACTTTGCATTTTTTAATATTAAAAGATTTAAAAATCACCACGTTATTACTACTAGCGTTTTCTTTTCTAAAAAAAATTGTTGCTAAATAAATGTAAAAACTTTATAGATTAACTCCTACCCAAGAAAATTTTCAACTTTAATAGGGAAGAAAAGAAAATCATCGATTTTTGTCGAAAATTTTCGATTTGTTATCGAAAATCTGTTTATTTCTAACAAAAATCATCGAAATATTATTAAAAAGTTATCGGTATTTGATTGCAAACTTTTCGGTTTATTGTGAAAGTGTTACCAATTTGCCATCGACGTTTTATACATTTGTTATAGAAAAATAATCAATTTGCTTATAGAAAATTTAACAATTCGTTATTGGTTTATTATCGATTTTTTATCAAAAAGTTATCGATTTAATATTGAAAATTTTTTTAATTCTGATCGGAATGTTACCGATTTGTTATCGGCTTTTTATCACATTGTTTGTTATGAAGCAGATCCGATAAAACTGCTATCGACACATCATCGATAACAAGCCCATACCAAACCGTTAGTTCGAAAATAATAACTCGCTATAGATAATTAGCCGATAACACATAAATAAATAAAGGCGACAGTAGCAGCCTATCTGAAATTAAAAGCAATTATGCGAGTGATTGAAACTTATCACATATGTACATATAAAACAGTATATAGCTGTTTGTATGTACAATGTATCAGTTTTTTCCGGCATAGCCTAGCAACTTAGCGTTTGCTACTTTAGCAAACCGGGTTGGTTTTCTCGAAAACAGCAAGTGACTCTTTCGGTTATGCCTGAAAGGCACAGATATGTATGTTTATAATATATTCATCCATATAAGATTGATATGAAATGAAATGCGCATATTTTAACGAGAAAGCAGCAATTTCAGCAATAAAGAGAGGGGATATGTATGTATGTATAGATGAGCATTGTGACTGTGAAAAAATGAAATTTAGAATAAAGGGCGAAGCACACAAGCTTATGCATTCCAGTAACATCGCCACAATCAACCAATGTTGCGTTTATAAATATGAACGAACTCCAGACTTGACAATTGAAGTTTACTTCGCTTTGCCCATTCACATACAAAATTTTGCGAAGCACTGTTATAAACTATCTCCCTATACAACTAAAATACTTGTTAACATATTTTTTGTCGTATTCATTTGCTATATTCCAGTTTCTAATTGCGAAAAATGTCAGAAAAGTTACCAGTGAGTCGGAAAAATAATTTAACTTGCAGTGTGGCGGCACCCTTAGCGAAAGCAAATGTCAAATTCTGCTTCTTATGCGTTGCTTGCAACAAAATTTGCAGGTTGGCTACTTTTTCATGTCAGATGGCGCATGTGTCGCTCAAAATACCATTCTCCATAAAATACATGCAATCTACTCATAATGCATAAGGTTGGGTTAAACGCATCTATATGAAAAACTGTTTATGTGTCGGGGCCTCAAGAAAAGTGCAGCACAAAGTATGTGTACATAAAAACGAAGAACAATTCAACAAAAAATAAAGTAAAAAATACAAAATCAAATTTTACATTTTGCCATTAAAAGTTGTTTGTCTGTTTGTATATTCATCTAAGCATTTTGTCACTCGACTACAAGAAATTCCACTTGAGCAAACAAATTGCATTTCAAAATTGCAAGCCAAATGATGAGATCTCACAGCACTTAGTACGAATAAATAAGAGAACGGTGCGGCTATGCAAACAAGCGACGATGTGAAGATGAATGAACGACGAATGAGAATTGAACAAACAATCTAGCGGAAGTGGCAATATACCAACACCAATTCCGGCTGCCATCAACAAACGTCAAATGCTGCAATTTTGTCTACGATTACGAGCGCGCTGCTGGATCAGACAATCTCAATAGTTAAAGAGCAACATCATCAGCTCTGCCCAGCATTCATTTTCATTTGGGTTTGCTACATTAACTTTGATTTATATGATGTTTGCTCTGCCACTCACTGGCAAAGTGAAATTTGTGAATCCTCTCCTCTTTCCGCCTCTTCGTTTCTCCTTTCACCTTTCTTTCTTTATAGCTTTTACAACCGATGAATGCACAAAATATCCCGTCATTATTTATTTATGTATGTTAGCGGAAACTTTGTTGTTGCCTCCAATAGTGCCAAACATTTTCGGCTACTCTTAAATAATTTTGGCGCTTATATTACCATGTAGTAGTACCCCTGGTCATATTTCCTGTAAAGAAACTTCACCTGATTTGCTGATTGCGTGCTAATTTGAAGCATTGACAATTTATTTGGATATTATTTTCAGCATTTATTTCAGTTTTTGACATTTTGAAACATTTTTGGGAGTTTACTCAAATGTTAATTTATATATATTTCAATAGCATTTAAGTACCCCAACTGAATTTTATTTCGAAAGCATACAACTTCATAAATTTTTATGATCCCGTTTTTAACTCGCTTTTATTAGCTTGGCCTGTATGTAACGGAATTTTTGAGCTTAATTTTCACCGGTTTCTAGAAGTCTGATTAATTTGAAACTTTGCACACGTATCAAGGACCGATGACAATGCATTAATGTGATGGCTTGGTGACATAAGGTCAACGGCCATAAGGTCAATTAGCCTTATTACCACTTTGAATGGCCATAAGTTTGATTGAAACTTTGCACACGTATCACGGCTCGATGGCAATGCATTAATGGGATCGTGTGGTGACATAAGGTCAACGGCCATAAGGTCAATTGGCCTTATTACCACTTTGAATGGCCATAAGTTTGATTGAAACTTTGCACAGGTATCAGGGCTCGATGAGAATGCATTAATGTGATGGTTTGGTGACATAAGTTCAACGGCCATAAGGTCAGTTGGCCTTATTACCACTTTGAATGGCCATAAGTTTGATTGAAACTTTGCACACGTACCAAGGCTCGATGACAATGCATTAATGTGATGGTGTGGTGACATAAAGTCAACGGCCATAAGGTTAATTGGCCTTATTACCACTTTAAATGGCCATAAGTTTGATTGAAACTTTTCAAACTTATCAAAGCTCAATGAAAATAAAATAATGTGATGGCGGAGTCACATAAGGTTAACGGACATAAGGTCAATTGAACTTATGACCACCCCAAACGGCCATAGATTTGAAACCCTGTACATAATGCGAAAAACGCATATATTTATTAATGATAGAAGTGGATGCATGGCACATCTACGAAAGAGCATACTGGAGCCCTTTTTAACACGCTTTTATTAGCTTGGCCTGTATCTATCTATATATCTATGTATCCATGTATGTATGTATGTAACGGAATCTGCAGTGGAGCCGAGAGCCCCGGTAATGCAGAGCTCCGAACTCCGTTGCACCTTTTGAAGCATTTTAAGATAGGTACTTTTAGCTAGTGCAGGCTACCAGACCAAGGCACCATAAAGAAGAATCGGGCGCCCAATGGCTATGTAAATCCAGTAGGTCAACTTAGGGGAGAATCCCCAGGAGGTGCCAATTGCCCTCTTGCAGATGAACAGCTCTGCTGCTGCCTTCTTGGATCGCTCCACTATATGGTCACTCCATAATAGCTTCCCATCCAGAATAACTCCCAAATACTTGACTTGATCGCTAAACGTTAAGAACGTACCCCCAATTCTTGAAGGTGTAAGATTTGGTACTTTGTACCTCCTCATGAAGAGAACGAGCTCGGTTTTATCCTGGTTGACTTCCAAGCCTGTGGCAGGTTGTACTCCTGGAGCAGCTACAGGATATCAGCTTGGTCTGTTGGCGTCAGTGGGTGGATTCATCCATGGACCGCTGGCGTTTCGAGGTTTCATCTCTCTCGACTAAAACTAATAAAATTACTTGAACTAAAAAATTAAAAATAAATAATAGTTTAAAAAAACTAAAAAAAACACGCTTTTATTGCAAACCGAACTAAAAAATAGAAAATAATTTTCAATTAAAATGAGTTTATATAAAAGTAGTAGAAGGTCAAACAATCGTTTATAGTTAATCACCTAAAAATAAAATTATAATAAAATTTAGGTTATTAACAGAATAATTCAATTCACAGTAAAAATCGTGGGGTGCTTGATATTGAATGTTACAATCATTCTATTGGCAACTATCTGAGAGGAAAGATATGAATATAGCCAAATGCACCCCACGCTTTTTACTCTGAATTAAATTATTCTGTTAATAACTTAAATTTTATTATAATTTTATTTTGAGGTGATTAACTATAAACGATTGTTTGACTTTCTACTACTTTTATATAAACTCTTTTTAATTGAGAATTATTTTCTATTTCTTAGTTCGGTTTGCTATAAAATCGTGTTTTTTTAGTTGTTTTAAACTATTATTTATTTAAACGCTGAAAGAAGTTTAGAAATTAAATTTGAAAAAATGGCTTCACGCCATTTTGAAAAAACTGCATTTAAGTGTACTCATCCGTAAGTTGGAGTTTCTTCTCTCAGTTTTCTTCAGACCATAGGCTCGGTAGAGAAATGATATTCAAGTAATTGGCTGTATAAGATATATTATATATAGCTTATTTTCTATATATATATTCTTGTTCTGTGTAACGAACATAAAGTTTCACGTTCCTTATTGTCTTCATAAGTGATGATGTTAAACATTTTATCTGAAGAATAGGTTATACAGGATATATATTATATATACGACCGATCTCTATGAATTTTTTAAACAACAATTTGTGCCATATACGAAAGCATCTTAATCTTATCTATATACATATTTAGATGTTGTTACGTAATGGCACCTAGTTTACACAACAGAATAATGCAAAAGCGCGTATGCTTTTGTAGTTTCCCCCGCGAAAGTCCCTAGATATAATTTTATCTCAGCTAGGTGGCTAGGGTCTTGAGATATACACCAAAACGTAGACCCGTGTAACCCAAGGATGTGTTTGTACAATATGGATATCAAATCAAATCTGTCGATGAGAACTTTAAAGTAAAGTAATTTGTATCTTGATATTCGGTTTTCAATCTGGCAAAACGGATAAATATGCGAAGCCTAAATAAAGACATGAATTGATAATACCTACATACATATGTACATAAGTCCGAAATGAAATGTCAGAGTTCAAACGCATAAACTCCTTGTTGCTATTATCAGCAATTCTCGTTTGGTGTCGCTTAAAGTGTTGCTCATTTCTGGGGCTGGGACTGGGAATGGGACTCGGGCTGATACTGGGACTGGGAGTGGGACTGGAACTGACACTATGACTGGGAATAATGGGTGGAGAAGAATAAAAAGGACTATAGAGAAGAGAAAAGGTGTAAGGTGAAAGAGATAGAGTTAGACGAAGATAAAGATATGGACGAGATATCAATAGATGAGGAAAAGACGCAGAGGGCGAAAGGCACGTAGAGTATGAGAAAGGCGGAGGGATGAATCAATAAAAGGATAAGGAAAAGGTGGAAAGAGGAGGAGGGAGAATAAGGGATAAAAACTTCTTAAAAACTATGCAGATAGACCAAAATTAAGGTAGAACAACGTCTGCCGGGTCTGCTGGTATCTTATAAATTGAGGAAGATATGGCACAAAACCTTTTTCTGAAAAATCGGTTGCACGGGATATATATCCTATTTTGGTCCGTGCAATTAAGAAAAATGTCCTATCGGGCACCAAAATTGCCCGCTCGCCAAATTAAATGAATATATCCAAAAATTTAGAGACTAGTTTGCACTCAAATAGACATATGGGCAGACTGGCATGGCTAAATTAACTCTGATCGTCATCTTGATCATTTTGGTATACTTATTGGTAGGTTTATCTCGCCTCCTTTAAGTACTTGTATATTTTAGATTTGTGATAAGCTCACTCTATTTGATTTTCATGCAAGGTATTGAAGAAAATTTCTTTTAAATTAGTATTTGTGTTCACAATTGCAGAAGCTGACTAATATCGATTATTTGCGTTGGACAGTTTTTATTTGCTGGGTCGAGGGAGGTGATAATGGTCAGGGATATTTGGCTTTTAATAATTTTTTTACATGGAAAAAAAATCACTTCCACCAAACTTTGTATGTTTGAACAGAAATTTTCTACACTGTGCCCAATTGTGATGAAACTGCTTATTTAAGTATGCCAATAAATTTTGAATGCATTTCAAATTTACAAACAAACCACAACAGTTTCAAAAGTTTTTTTTTTATTTTGCAATATTTTTTAACACCATGACAGGCAACCACTTCCAATAGTTATTGCTCACAGCGGCACCACAAAACCTTTTAAGATCGCACATGTGCATCGCATTTTAAAAGGAAACATCATAAAAGTTTACCGGAAATATGTAGTCCAAAATTTTCATACAAACACTAACACATATGTACATAGGGGCGAGGTATGACGTATTTACTTAGCAGGAAGCAGGAAAACAAAGTCTCCTACAAGAGTTTGAACAAAGACTGAAACTTTCAATACAACTTAACTTAAATGTGCCAGAACACACACACTATACATACATACACACACACATAGCTACCTAAGTAAATATTATGTGAAACACTTAAACGGGAGTGCAAATATATAGCATTTAGATATTCCCCATTGCCCAAAGTAAATATAACAAGTAAAGGTGTCTAAGTTCGGGTGAAACTGAACATTATATAGTCAGCGTGAGATTCAATTGTTCATTTCATTTTAGATAAATTACTTGTCTACATAACACGTGGCACCGCCCGTTTAAAAAAAATTTCTCCCCAGTTGCTCTTACAATAAAACTTGATAAGTGAAATATCATTGATCCAAAACTATCTTTTGCTAAGTTATAGCTTATTATTCTAGCCTACGATCCTTTTAAACTTGTTTTATATCTAAGTTGCCGTGGTCTTTAACCGATCATGTCCATTTTGACCACAAATATTGTCTGCTCTAAGGAAAATATATGTACACAACTTCATTACGATATGTTAATTTTTCTTCGAGTTATGGCTCCCGAAACATAGAAAATTGCTTAGTCGTAAAAGAGGCGGTGCCACGCCCATTTTTTTAAATTTGAAGTTTTTCCTATTTATTGTTATAAATCCACTTGGGAAATGAAATACCATTGATATGAAGCGCTTTTTTGCAAAGATATATATCTTATTTTATTCGTCCACGACCCTTTTAAAAATCTTTTATATAAAAGTGGGCGTGGTCCTTAACCGATTTCGTTCATTTTTCTTCAAAGCATTCCTTATAGTAAAGGCAACCTCTCTGCCGAATTTTGTTACGATAGGTTTAACGAGTTTTGATTTATGATTAATGATATTTGTAAAATTGATTTTATCACAAGTGGGCGGTGCTACGCCCATTTTAAATTTTTTATCAAGAGTATCAATATCAGTCCACAAGTCAAATGTCAACATTCTAGGTGTATTATTTACTTAATAATCAGGTTTTTTGTGTTTTCCAAAATTTTATATATATAAAAAGTGGGCGTGGTTATTATCCGATTTCGCTCATTTTCATTACCAATCTATTATGGGTCCAGATAAGCTAGTGTACCATATTTGGTGAAGATATCTCAATATTTACTCAAGTTATCGGGCAGACGGACGGACGGACATGGCTCAATCATATTTTTTTTCGATACTGATGATTTTGATATATAGAAGTCTATATATATCTCGTTTCCTTTATAGCTGTACAACCAACCGTTATCCAATCAAAGTTAATATACTCGTGTGCAAAGCACGCTGAGTATAAAAAGTTTTTGCTAAAAAGTGTCCAATGCTGACACGTAAAATCTTTGCATGAAACTTTGGCAAAAACGTGCCAGCAACACAAAAGTGGCAACAAAATATAACAAATGATGGCTAAGGCAATTTAATTCATATGTACAGACATTTTAACATATAGTTATGAGTTTGCCAAATAATTCGCAACAATATGCAGCAATTCTGATATTTTCAATGTACAACATTCTATCATCAATGTACATTCATTCTGTACACAAATTCACTCTGCAGACTTTTGTATTAAACGTTCTATTTAAAAGGCTCCTATGAGGCTTTGCAACTTTTATTTCATTCACTTCAACTGCAACGTACATATCTAAGGAAAATTATATGAAACGTGTGTGCGTGTGTATTACAGCGTTGTACTTATATACATATTAAAATTTTTTTTTTAATTTACATACACGCAATTAAGGCCACAAAATTTTGTTAGTTTTGCTTTTTTATAGTTTAAAAAGTCCTTCACATAAAATATTCTTCAGGTGAAAATCGTCACGATCCTTGGGGACCGAAAATACTTTGTTGATGAATCATTCACTTTGTATTTTTCTTACATTACTTCTTATTTCAAACAAACAGCTCTTTTTTATATGAATAAACATAATAGTGCAGCTTATTTTTTGTGAAACAATTTAAAGTGAGCTTGTTTTACGTTTCTTTTCCTGCTGGGTAATAACAATCTCCAAATATGACCGGAATTTGCTTGGAAAACATGGCGAAATTATTTAAAAGAAGTTTAGGAGTGACCAGCGAACTATCACTAATTAATTTCGAAAAGGTAGCCAAACGATCTAAAAACAATGCTTTAATACTCCAAAGGTAGTCCCTGATAATCCACAAGGTATTCCCGATATGACTCCCCAATTATCTCGAGACATTCCCGGAAATATCCCACGAAAATCACGAAAAAGTACGGAAATCATCCCGAAACGTCATCGCGGAAACAATTTCGAAATTATTATGAAGTGGGTCACAATGCATTCCAAATAATTAAGAGCAAAATTCAAAATTCATCCCGAAGCAGACCTGAAATTGATCCCGAAAGTAGTCCTGATTTGGTTGTCACTGCTCACTTATACTTGCTTATATCCCGATTTATATGAGCGAAATCCAAAAAAAACCAAGGCTTACACTGATTTTTAAAACTGCTGTTCCTACTCCGCGGTGAAACAAAAGATTTTTGGTTGGTTGTGTTATTCGCATCAATAGCAATTGTTGCTCGCAAGCGGTAGATTGTATTTGCTTTCTGCTTCTTTATTTGTACATTTATACAACCACTGACAGACCCGGCAGACGTTGCTCTGCCCTAAATTTGGCCTATCTGCATACATTTTATTAAGCCTTTTCCGTCTAAATCTGCCCTCCCCACCCGCTTTTTCGTGATCCTTTTATTCACTCCTCCCTCCATCTTTTTCGCTTCATCTATCTCCATATACGTCTCATTCTATTTCTTTCTCAGTCTCCTTCTCTCTTTTCTCTACTCTCACGTTCTTCTCATTCTTCTTCATCCCAAATTGCCTGCCCCAGAGGGTGGTATGTATTTTGTTCCAGTCTCAGTCCCAATCCTAGTCCCAATCCCAGACCCAGTCCGTCTTTGGTCTACTTCCCGCAAAAAAGGATCGGAATATTAATGTGGGCAAATTTATATACCAAATTTCAGGCAAATCGAATAGGACGTATGTAAAGGGGTATGTGGGTATTATTAATTCATGTCTCTATTTCGGCTTCGCATGCATATTTATCAGTTTTGCCAGGTTGATGTGACTAAATCGAATATCACAATGAAAATTACTTTAGAGCTTTCAGCAACAGCTTTCATTTCATATCCATATTATATAAACACATTCTAGGGGTACCCGGGTCCACGTTTGAACAAAATCGACCGACGCATCTCTTCAAACACCGGCGACCAACTAACACACATTTTAGCCTTTCCTTTTATATATATATAGATTTTTATTTTTGACACTTTACTCTAGTATTAAAACGAAATGCAGATATTCTTTGCTTTTGAAATTCGGCTTAAAAATTGCACATGGAACAACTAAAGACTCTCCTGAATTAAAAAAAATGTCTTAGTACTTCTAAATCGCGGGTCCCTCAGACACCCCGGCTCCGTAGGTAATCTCCCACCCCCCCCTCTCCGGGCCTGGTGATGTGCTATACTTGATATCATTCGCTATACTATTTTTTATTGATAAGCACGTTGTTTAATTAAACACCAACCAATTACATGGAAGTATATCCGTACTACCTTAAAATATGAGTGCCGGTGCGTATGCGTAACATTTTATTATTACCGTGGTGTGATGGTAGCGTGCTCCGCCTACCACACCGAATGCTCTAGGTTCACACCCCGGGCAAAGCAACATTAACATTTTAGAAATAAGGTTTTTCAGTTAGAAGAATATTTTTCTAAGCGGGGTCGCCCCTCGGCAGTGTTTGGCAAGCACTCCGAGTGTATTTCTGCCATGAAAGCTCTCAGTGAAAACTCATCTGCCTAGCTGACGCCGTTCGGAGTCGGCATAAAACATGTAGGTCCCGTCCGGCCAATTTGTAGGAAAAAGCAAGAGGAGCACGACGCAAATTGAAAGAGAAGCTCGGCCTTAGATCTCTTTGGAGGTTATCACGCCTTTCATTTATGTTATTTTATTTAAATATTGTGGCACTTCTGCATGTAGCAATGTTCTTGCAAAATCGTCCGATTGACATAAATGAAAAAAGGCAGTCAAAGTTGTAGACGGTGCACTTGTTGCTGTAAGCGCTGCATTTTTAGGAGTAAAATAAACGCGTTGGCCATTTTCAAGGTGAATCGCTAAATGAACGACTGTTGGATGTCTATCGTGTATTGGGAATAAAAAAAATTTGATATTGTCACGGATATTAGCATCACTAAGCTATACCATTACTAAGGCGATGCTAAGGCCATGCTAAGCGATATTTACGTCAATAATCAAATCATGTATACACATATATAAGGCAGCCGAGAGATGTCACACACAGATGCATTTACTTATACGCCTATGTGTGCGCGAGAGACTGTAAACTACAAACATTCACATCAATCATTATGTATCTACATAAACGAAACAATAATTGCGTCTACACATATGTACCATGTACGAATACGAGCAGCGGAGAGTCAATGCGCAAACACATGCATACATCTGAGATACTCCTATAAGTATGCAATGAGAAAAACTATAAAATTATGCAATTGTAGTTACAGCTGAAAAGTTTGAGAGCTACTGGACTAGTAGATTCTCGAAGCGACTAGAAGATGCGAATGTTAAAATTAAAGAGTATAAAATGCGATAGATGTAGTGGCGCTGTAATTCAGTTTGATTTGAGTAGTCAAGCAGTTACGACTAAGATGATATCTAGCGAGCAATAGCAGTATTATTTTGAATAGTAGAGTTTCATTGAGCTATCAGTTTGGTTATTAAGCTATTCGTTGCACAGTTTGAGTGTTATTGTAAAGTATTTTAATAAAGGCCATTTTTCCATTATTCAACATTGGAGTTATTTATTCAACAGTTAACGATACGAACCTAGCAAAAGGGCAAATAAGAGTATTTGCAGAAATTCGTTACAATATTTTTTAATCTTGTAGTTGTCACTTTGGACTGCAACGAATACAGCGATATCGCTTCCTTTATTTACATATTTGCAAATATATTTAACGGAATTACAGTATTCGAACAAATCTTGATCAATCGTTTGATCCGGTATTTCAGCTGGTATCACACTATCAATTTGATTCGGTGTAATTTTATCAGCCAACCAAATCAAAATGTGTGCGTGCGGTAATCCCCGCTTTTGTCATTCAACGGATTACATATAACAACGCACCTCTCCAAACACTCTATGTTTGACAATAAAGTCCATAAGTGATTTTAGTTTTAGTTTGAAAATACGTGCAGTTATGTCGTGTCGATCAATTGGGGATTGGCCAGGAAACAAAAGATCCGGCCGTCTATAAGCGCGAACATACGCCATGGCATCCTGTGCATATTCATGCATATGTCGCGGGCTACCAGTATATGTTGCTGGTAATATGATCATTCTACCGATGTTATTCACATTTCCATCGTTATTCACTGCATCCCGTAAGTGAATGTATTCCTCGGACCACAAATTAGTCTGGTTGAATTTCATATAGTACCCATAATGTAAAAACGCATCCTAAGGTTATTCTGATCCACGTTTTTGGCAATATCTCGAGACACTAGTCACCCAGGTGTATGAAAATTACCCTCTGTTAAATAACTCATCAACAGCTTTCATTTGATATCCATATTGTATAAACGCATTCTTGGGGTACCCGGGTCCACACTATGGCCTATATCTCGAAACCCTAGTCACCTAGGGGTATAAAAATTACCCCATATTGAAGTACTCATCAGAAGCTTCCATTTCATACCCATATTATACAAACACATCGTAGTGTTATCCGGGTCCACGTTTTGACCTATATCTCAAGACCCTAGAAATTAAAAAAATTTATTTTTGCTAGAAACCTTCCCCTATTTGATCCCTATAATATGAAAAAAGAACGAATAAAATTGGTCTCGTATCGGCAGCAAAACATGGACAGGAACTAACATCATTCTTATATATATAGATTTCAGGGGGGAAATGAGTTTGTGAGTAGTTTTGAAATACGTTTTATATTTATTTTTTGTTTGTGTTCTTTCTTAAAAAAAAAAACAGCAGTTTGTAATCTCTAGTGCCCAAGCAAAGACTTAAAGCAATGTTCTAACTATCAAATTCTTAAGGGTAAACAAGATTTATTGTTTCACGATTTGAACAGTCGTGTAAATTGCTGACTTAAACGTTGCAATTAGAAGAATGCAAAGATTATACATTTGAAGCAAAAACCAAAAATAACAATTAATAATTAAATTATTTATAAAATAAAATTTCTTATTTGGAATTCCTCAGAATTGTGTCCCTCATATAGCCCGAAAACAAGGTATTCTATTTTTAAGAAGAAAAAACCACCGCTTTTGCGCTTTGTTTTAAAATTGCTTGAACCAGGGCTTAAATAAATTCTGCAGTTACCAAACAATCGGAAGAAAGCAAAGAACGGATCATGAAATGGTCTCAAAAAAATGCAAGCCAAAAGTGATGTGGAAAACTAATCCGAAAAAATGCGAAATTGTCCATTAAAATTCAAGAAAATATCTAGGAATGATCGCCCATGAGATAGTCCTGTATCGACAACGAACACAAAAACGAAATGATTCTCAAATTTTTTCAATATAGTCCCGAAGTTGTGCTGAAATAATCCCGAATTTATGCAGTATACAAGCCCGAAATGATACTCAACTATCCCTAGACTAACCCAAAAAGCAATTATAAAACCATCCCCAAATATTCAAGAATTTCTTTTCGAAAATATACCGGGATTCGGTCAGACAAAAATTCCAAAATTCTTCAAAATTGATCACATAAACAATTTAGGAACGCTCCTCTCTTCATCTCGCAATGATGCGGAGATAGTAACGACATGATCGAAAAATATATAATCGAAAAAAGCTTGGAAATTATCCCAAGATGATTTCCAAAACATTTGAAATGGCGGCTTTGGGAGTATTTACGAGTGATGTTCAGTACCGGTACTCATTGGCGACGGCGAAAACTGAAACAAAAAGCCTCACTTCGTTTAAAAGGACCACGCGAAAAGCGACTTAGGTACTCATGGTTTGTTTGTTTAGAGGAAATAGCACTCCTCAAATTTTTCGGGGAGTGCTGGCTGCACGGCAGTATTTATTGGTAATATAATTCAGTGTAATATTATTCGCTAACTTACAGAAAGATATGCCCAATGGACCTTCCTACACTATTGTCTATCTGTGTGCCATCATCCATGTAATCTGATGAAAGCGCTCGTGCTATAGGCTATTTAAAGTGTTACAACTTTTGAACTTTTACAACTGTTAAGTTTTGTGGAAGTTTGCCACCTTTCTATAATTTTAATAATACTTCACAATACTTTTTGCATTGCGAATTGTGCAAGTATTTGTTCATTGCTGTATTTACATATTTTCTTTTACGCAACAACGTCAGCTATTTTCCTTACTCCAGAAGCTTACTCTTAATATACAGGCAAAGAAGAGAAACTCAAAAGTGTATTTGTAAAAAAAAAATTGCCTGAGTGCGTGTTCGACTTCAAAATAGCTTCTGGGGGCATCTTTACGTTTATATATTTAAAGAGTTCAAAACAAAAATTCCAAAACTAGCAAAAATAAAAGATACGTTTACCCTTTTTGGCATCACAGTCGAAAGTTTTCTCTCTCTGCTCAACTCCTATGCCTCACTTACACACACATACAAGCGGCATATTCAGCTCCTAGGATATTTGGAAATACACCGGTTTACTCCTTTATTTGCTCCAGCATATGTATTTGTTCTTATAACAGAGTCATGCACATTTGCACACATCCTAAAATACTTCTTACCCCGTCTTGTGCTAGTATTTGTGTTTTGTACATGCGACTTTGGTATGTCTTTAGCCCTGAGGCAGTCAAGTGGCAAAGATTAACAGCCAACATTTGGCAATGTCGGAAATAGTTTTGGCAGTTTTTTCAGCGTTGCCAGTGAACATTCGTGCGCTCTGTAGCCAATATCGCTACATACATACATTCACATACGCGTAAGTATACCCAAAAAAAACTGGAATAAGCGGTTGTTAGCTATTAGGAATACTGGTTCACTCCTGATAGATAAACCTTAGAACAAGGTAAATAAAGTACATCAAACACCTTAGACGGATGCCTTATTTAAAGCATTTTTGCGCCACAAATAAGAATTAAATAAAATAAATGAAAGGCGCGATAACCTCCGAAGAGATTTAAGGCCGAGCTTATCTTCCAACTTGCGTGGTGCTCCTTTTAATTTTTCCTACAAATTGGCGGGACGGGACCTACTTCTTTTATGCCGACTCCGAACGGCATCTACAACGTAGATGGGTTTTCACTGAGAGCTTTTCATGGCAGGAATACACTCGGAGTGCTTGCCAAACACTGCCGAGGGGCGACCCCACTTAGAAAAATTGAAAAAAGTTGTTCCTAAAATTTTGATGTTGCTTTTCCCGGGGCGTGAACCCAGGGTCTTCGGTGTAGTAGGCGGAGCACGCTACCCCCCCCCCCCCCCCCCATGGGATTAGGGTATCAGATTAATTAATTAAAATACCAGATTCAAGGGGCTGTGTAGCGCAACCTTTCAGGTTGCCAGCGCAATATATAGTTTCTCCAAACCTAATTGTCAACCTCACCTATCCGCGGCGAATCCTGTTTCAAAACTCCTCAAGAAATTTGGGGGTGGGGAGGGAAGGAATGGCCTGAAGGTTTAGTGTGGCCACATAAATCGTTCCCGAGATGGTCGGGCTAGCACCTTAATGGTGCTATGGTACCGGAGCGTACCGGATCTGTATCCCGCAAAGGACCATCACATCATCGATAACACTCCCCAAAGCCCTCGGGGAGCAACCTTATCGCTACAACAACAACAACAACCATAACACCACGGCGGCCACCGAATTACCCCTAAGATAAATAAGACTAAAAATATATGATAAATAAAACCAAACTATAGCCGATAAATTCTCGTAATTTTTTTTTTTTTTTATTTGAAAAATGAGAACGCTGATAAAACTAGTTTCAATATGCAAATATACCTTTTGTTCTTTCAAAGAACCTGCTGTCTATTTCAAGTTTTTGACATAACTTTCCTACACATTGGTGGGAGCTACGTGTTGTATATCGACTTCAAACGACATCTGGCAAATGAATTTTTGAAGAGAACAATGGGAAAACATTTTATGCGAATGCAAAACAGACGCCACTGTATTGGGAATCTCACCAAAGTTTCCTGACTTTCGAAAAAGGAATAGTAAAATACATTTTTATGAATGTGAAGAGAATGAGACAATCAACGACGATCACGAGATTGATTTCAAAAACAACACCTTTTTGGTGATAGTTGATTCGTTTATTGCAGGTATTACCAAACGATTTGAAACGCCATGAACGGTCATGAAAAATTTGAAGAACACTTTTTCTTTTTTGTGGCAATTTATATACATGAATGAGGTTTCAATACGAGAAAATGCCGTTCAATTTGTCAGCAAATACAATTCAGACGTTTCCGAGAGTTTAGGAGATGAAATGATCCACTTGAAACACATTTAACGAAAATATGTCACCAGTTGAATTGTTGAATGCTATCTGTGCTCTAAATCTAGCTACAATTTTTCCTAACATTTGTGTTGCTCTACGTATTTTTTGCACGATACCTGTTACGGTAGCTAGTGCTGAACGTTCCTTCAGTGTTCTTGGAAGGATAAAGAACTTCCATGGATCGTGTTCAACTCAATAACGCCATACAGGACTTGGCATGCTCTGTATTGAAGCACCAACAGCGAGGCAGCATATAAATATGTAAAACACGGTAATTTTGATTTTGAAAATTTGTTCATTTTAGTTTAGGGGCCTGTATTTTTTTTCCCCCGGGCCCGGATTTTCTTTCGGCGGCTCTGATTTCCGATGGTGGATTACCAATCTATACTTAAAGAATGGTTTGAAAAAGGTAAGGATGAATCAAGAAATTTAAAGTCAGATGGTATCTTATTAAAAGTCCTGATTACAAGCCTCGTTTTATATTTGCAATTGGACTAATAATAAGGTTTTTACCTATGGCACACTTTTCCCTTTTCTACTTGGTTTATAAACCTTATAATCAGGCTATTATAAACGATGTGTTATCTTATTACATTGCCTTATGTAAGCCTAATTTTGAGTTGGTTTTAAGCCTTGTACAAATTGTCCTAATATAGCAAGTAGTATCTTATAATAAGATCTTTTGTAAGCCAAAGTTTTCTGGGCCATAAGCCCTACAATAAGGTTGTTATACTCTACCTAATAGCTTAAAATAATTCCTTATATGGAAAATAAACCTTGTGCATAACGTTATCTTTGATATAAACCTTAGGCATGATGACATAAGTAAGGAAAAATAAGGAGTATTTTTAGGAATTCGCCATACAGCTAATATCATAAGCCTTTTGGCCATACGAAATAAGTCTTTTATAAGGCTCAAATTTTTTGCTGAGTACTCACATCTCCTCTAAGCACTTATTTGCCAATGCGTGCTTCTCCATTTCCATATCCATATGGGATTTACCACTCGGCTTTGTAAGCGGGGTGTGGTACAATTTACGACTTGATAAATTTTACTCTTAAACCTATAAGCATCAGCGGTGGCAGCCATTACGATATCTATACACCCATACATATATACACCACCGTTCGTCTGAAAAGGTTCAACATTTTATTGTTCTTCAAATTATATTTATCTCAGAACAAAAATTGTCAAGCACATTCCTTAAGGCTCGAACACATAAGATCTTATATGCAGCATCATGCGTTGACAGCTGAGTAGATTGCATACTTTTGCCAGAGAAGCGACAAATAGGGCATTTACAATAATTAACAATAATTTAATAAGAGAAATTATTGTGAATATATCTGAAACTCATTAAATGTACGGATGTGAGTTTTACGCCTAAGGTAAAATATGCTATAATTTTTCATTCTTTACTCTCATTTTCTGTGCAAACGAAAGTTATTTGTATCTTAGTTTAGTGTGTATCTGATGTGCACATTTAGAGAACCGAAATCGACCTTGGAAAAAAAGTTAGAACTAATTCCTGGATCTGAGCTTTTTATACCCAGCTGAGCAGAGCCCACAGAGTATATTAATTTTGTTCGCATAACAGTACCCCGTAACGGCATAAACTAATCGAGATAGATATAGACTTCTATATATCAAAATCATCTGGGCGAAAAAAAAATTCATTTAGCCATGTCCGTCTGTTCGTCCGTCCGTCCGTTTGTCCGTAAACACGATAACTTGAGTAAATTTTGAGGTTTCTTAATGAAATTTGGTATGTAAGCTACTGGGCACTCATCTCAGTTCACTATTTAAAATGAACGACAACGAACTATAACCACGCCCACTTTTTCGATATCGAAAATTTCGAAAAACCGAAAAAGTGCGATAATTCATTACCAAAGACTGATAAACCGATGAAACTTGGTAGGTGGGTTGACCTTATGACGGAGAATAGAAAATTTTTAAAATTTTGGACAATTGGCGTGGCACCGCCCACTTTGAAAAGAGGGTAATTGAAAAGTTTTGTAAGCTGTAATTTGGCAGTCGTTGAAGATACCATGATGAAATTTGGCAGGAACGTTACTCCTATTACTATATGTATTCTAATAAAAATTCTCAAAATCGGATGACGAACACGCCTACTTAAAAAAAATTTTTTTTTAAGTCAAATTTTAACAAAAAATTTAATATCTTCACAGTATATAAGTAAATTATGTCAACATTCAACTCCAACATTTGTCTTCAAAGCACTCAGCTTCGGTTACACACGAACTTAGCCTTCCTTACTAGTTCAAGCTGTGTTAGCCTGTTTAATTTGTGTACCTATTTAAGTGAATCACAGTGTACGTCAGAACGTGCATGACAGCATATACTCCTTAGTAAACATTGCACATACGGCCCCATGCATACAAATTTTAGGATATTGTCTCACATATAAGTCCATAAATATAAAAAGTATCTACATTAGATGGTCACGAATTAAGTCTACCAAACTTTTAATCTAATATACATATATACATACATATAATTAAATTATACCAGCGAGAGGGCTGAAGACAGTACTTGTAAAAGAAATGTAAACGTTAATCTTTATTAGAGCAACAAAGCTCTAATATGGATGTTCACCTGCGGATCTGTATATTTTTAAGCTTTTCGTACAATTTTTAGATTCTTGTATTTTGATATTTTAGAGAAAAAATTGTGATAAATATTCCGGAAGTAAAGCTTGATTATTTGAAAAATCTATTTCCAGAAATATATGTAAGTAAATTTCCACATTTTTTCAAAAGTGAAGCACTCTAACGTACTTGCGTAAATATTTGAGACTTTGCCTGCGTCCGCTGTCGCCGTTCCTTGAAAATCCACAAAATAGTGCTGTGAATGCCATAATGCAATGAAAGTAGTTGATGAAGACAAATAAAACTCGAAGCTAAAATTCTTGCATTCAAAATTTTAAGCACGAAGAGTATTTTTCTTCTTTAAAGGCTCAGACACTAAGCCTAAAATTATACTAATGTGTTTGGCAAATATGGAAGTGGAAATTGCATTTAATAAGCGTAGACTTTGAAAAATAGTTTCCCCTCGTCATATGTTGTTATAACATAGGACAAATTATCATTCCCCGCTTTGTAATTTTAATAAGGATGACAAAACGAAGTGAAATGGAAAGGCTAAAATGCATGTGGCATATTTATTAATGTTTTATTTTTTAGCTCTTAATACATATTTTATATCAGAGATTTGGAAAATACTTATGTATTAATATCGAAGAGCATATTTTCAGGCGTATTAGCTTACATATATATGTAGTTAACCATTATCTCTATACAACATTTGCATTTATTTTAAATTAATTTTATTACATTCAATATTTATTCTAAATGTCTGTTTTTAGGGGTGGACCTGGCCTAAGATGGGGAGCGTGCTATTCACAGCTGTGTTCATAGCGTTACATTTTGCCACCGGCGGCCTGGCCAACCCAGATGCAAAACGTTTATACGACGATCTCTTAAGCAATTACAATCGTTTAATAAGACCTGTTGGTAATAATTCCGATCGCTTAACTGTTAAAATGGGTCTAAGGCTTTCGCAGCTGATCGATGTGGTAAGTAAGCAATATAATAAATGCTAATTTCTTATAACATTATTTTTTTGAAATTTGACTCAACATCTCTATTAAAGCTATAAAACCTTTTGACACTAACTCCAAAATTTATCCAACATATTTTAATCCGTTCTGTTCAAAACCGACAAGAACATGGCTGAATCGTCGGTCATACCATAAATCGTACCGTTTTTTTCTATATCTTTGCAAATACGATGAAATAGCTTCCTTATTGCAACTTGGTTATTTGATAAACGCTTTCTAAAATTTTCATGTTACAATTTTTGTATTAAGAATCCCAATAACTCCTTCTTTTGATCTCTGTTGGTTTTTTGCCTGATGTGTATGATTAGAATATGATTATAATTTCAGAAAACTGAGAAAAGGCAGATATGTAAAATCGGCAGAGTTGCAAGGGTCATTAAAAGGAACTAAAGAGCTTTTTAAGATAAAAAAATTTATATATCAATTTTAAAAATCGGATTTCAATTAACCAAGTTTCAGTAAGCTCGGCCTTAGAACTCTTCGGAAATTATCGCGCCTTTCACTTATTTTTTTATTATTTTTAAGTTTCAGTAAAAACGCAATTTGAGTTATATTCGCATAGCGAAAAAAATTAGAATATCTTTTATCCGGGTTCCTGTCAACGTTGGCATTATATTTAGGGGCGCACTTTTTTTATTTCGTAGGAGACCAATCCAGCTTTTTGTGCTGTACCCAGTGTACAACATACATATACATATATTAAAAAAAAAAAAAAAAAAAATTTAAAACGAGGGGATTGATTCTGCGCCATAGAAACGCTTTTTTTAATATAGACAAGCAATTTTCTGAAAAACTGAAATATTTCTTTCCTTAGTTATGGGAATAATTTTCTTAAAATCGCATACAAAAAATTAAAAAATTTAATTTTAAAACTGTGACAACGTGGATTTCTAGTCGATGTCTTACAGCGGATTACTTTTATTCACTGAGCTAACTCGTGCATGTAAATATTGTTTGAATTATTCAATCAAGTATTCTTGAAAGCTTCAAAATTTCTTTAAACGGATGCTATTTTCAACATACTGTAATGAGTTTAGGGAAATTTCCTGCTTATTTGCAACCTTCTACTAACGTTCGAATCACTAAGCTGTTAAATAAATAACTCCACTATTCAATAATGCAAAATGGTCTTTATTAAAGTACTTCACAATAACACTTCTACTGCTCAACAGATAGCATGCTTAAATCAAACTGATTCGTCATGCCTCAGCTGCTGCTACTTTTATACTTTTCGGTTTCCTCGTTGACATATTTCTAGGGTTTCTATTTCTAGAATTTGCCACTTGTCTACCAGCTATAACATAACTACAGATGCACGTTATAGCTTCTCATATGTGCGTTGATATGCGAGTGATACTTCCACAGATAATTGCCTACTTTTGGGAACATCACAGATAAGATATATGCATGTGTTTGTGCGTCTCTCTCCGCTGCGCGTACGTACATATGTGTAGACATAATGATTGATTCGTTTATGTAGATACAAGTTACTGTCTGCTTTATTGTTATTGTGGCTTCATTTACTTATCATCAGACTAGTGATGTGAGTATCACTTAGTGTCACTAATATTCGTCACAATACAATAAATGGTACCATATTTTTCTTGTATACAAAATGGCAAAGATTGTTAGTTGTAACGCACATACTTTAAAGATTTTAGTAATCTGTTTAGTTTAAATACTTAAGAGACAACCGTCTTTGTGTGGTCTTGACTGCATACACAATGTAGGCATTTCCTTGTTTATGTTTTTTTTTTTATGCAAACACTTGTTCAAAGATAATATCCGCTTAAATTGGTTAACTGAGTGCTGCTTCGTGCATAATCAAATTTGCTTAATTAAAGGGATTTCAATTAATTATAATTAATGAGCAATCAAATATTTGCTTTGTACAAACGCGTGCACTATTCTCCAATATCGAAATTAGATTTGGTGCAGCGCCGCTTTTGATTTTCTTCCAAGTATATACATAGATACTTTTAAATATATTGGGTAGACCTATGTGCAAATCGTACAAATATGTACCAACTTTTATCAATATGTATGTATGTGCATATATTAACTTAGCGGTTTTAGTGGACTTATCAACAGGCTCTTGCCTTTGCTACTTTCAAATTAACGTTTCGCTTTGTGTTCAAATGAGCTTGCATATGGTAAATGCACTAGGGTTCGTACAGTATTAGTGGCTAGGCACTACGTTTTTTTTTTTTTTTTTGCTATTAACCAACAATTTGCTGAAATACCAACATACTCGCAATTCTAGGCCCTTATCGTGTTATACGATCACGGACGAAAACCCAATTTCACTTAAATAATAAATATGAATCTGTGAAACTATTAAGAACAAGTAAGGAAGGCTAAGTTCGGGTGTAACCGAACATAACATACTCAGTTGAGAGCTATGGAGACAAAATAAGGAAAATCAATCTGGGGTAACCCTGGAATGTGGTTGTATAACATGTGTATCAAATGAAAGGTATTAAAGAGTATTTTAAGAGAGAGTAGGCCATAGTTCTATGGATGAACGCCATTTAGGGATATCGCCATAAAGGTAGACCAGGGCTGACTCTAGAATTTGTTTGTACGATATGGGTATCAAATGAAAGGTGTTACTGAGCATTTTAAGAGGGAGTGGGCCTTAGGTCTATCGGTGGACGCCTTTTCGAGATGTCCCCATTAAGGTGGACCAGGGGTGATTCTATAATGTGTTTGTACGATATGGGTATCAAATGAAAGCTGTTAATGAGTATTTTGAAAAGGAGTGATCCTTAGTTCCATAGGTGGACGCCGTTTCGAGATATCGCCATAAAGGTGGACCAGGGGTGTCTGTACGATATGTGCATCAAACGAAAGGTGTTACTGAGCATTTTAAGAGGGAGTGGGCATTAGGTCTATAGGTGGACGCCCTTTCGAGATATCGCCATTAGGGTGGGCCAGGGGTGACTCTAGAATGTTTGTACGATATGGGTATCAAACGAAAGGTGTTACTGAGCATTTTAAGAGGGAGTGGGCATTAGGTCTATAGGTGGACGCCTTTTCGAGATATCGCCATTAGGGTGGGCCAGGGGTGACTCTAGAATGTGTTTGTACGATATGGGTATCAAATGAAAGGTGGTAATGAGTATTTTAAAAGGGAGTAATCCTTAGTTCTATAGTTCTTAGGTGGACGCCTTTTCGAGATATCGCCATAAAGCTGGACCAAGGGTGACTCTAGAATGTTTGTACGGTATGGGTATCAAACGAAAGGTGTTACTGAGCATTTTAAGAGGGAGTGGGCATTAGGTCTATAGGTGGACGCCTTTTCGAGATATCGCCATTAGGGTGGGCCAGGTGTGACTCTAGAATGTTTGTACGATATGGGTATCAAACGAAAGGTGTTACTGAGCATTTTAAGAGGGAGTGGGCATTAGGTCTATAGGTGGACACCTTTTCGAGATATCGCCATTAGGGTGGGACAGGGGTGACTCTAGAATGTTTGTACGATATGGGTATCAAACGAAAGGTGTTACTGAGCATTTTAAGAGGGAGTGGACATTAGGTCTATAGGTGGACGCCTTTTCGAGATATCGCCATTAGGGTGGGCCAGGGGTGACTCTAGAATGTTTGTACGATATGGGTATCAAACGAAAGGTGTTACTGAGCATTTTAAGAGGGAGTGGACATTAGGTCTATAGGTGGACGCCTTTTCGAGATATCGCCATTAGGGTGGGCCAGGGTGACTCTAGAATGTGTTTGTACGATATGGGTATCAAATGAAAGGTGGTAATGAGTATTTTAAAAGGGAGTAATCCTTAGTTCTATAGGTGGACGCCTTTTCGAAATATCGCCATTAGGGTGGGCCAGGTGTGACTCTAGAATGTTTGTACGATATGGGTATCAAACGAAAGGTGTTACTGAGCATTTTAAGAGGGAGTGGGCATTAGGTCTATAGGTGGACACCTTTTCGAGATATCGCCATTAGGGTGGGACAGGGGTGACTCTAGAATGTTTGTACGATATGGGTATCAAACGAAAGGTGTTACTGAGCATTTTAAGAGGGAGTGGACATTAGGTCTATAGGTGGACGCCTTTTCGAGATATCGCCATTAGGGTGGGCCAGGGGTGACTCTAGAATGTTTGTACGATATGGGTATCAAACGAAAGGTGTTACTGAGCATTTTAAGAGGGAGTGGACATTAGGTCTATAGGTGGACGCCTTTTCGAGATATCGCCATTAGGGTGGGCCAGGGTGACTCTAGAATGTGTTTGTACGATATGGGTATCAAATGAAAGGTGGTAATAAGTATTTTAAAAGGGAGTAATCCTTAGTTCTATAGGTGGACGCCTTTTCGAGATATCGCCATTAGGGTGGGCCAGGTGTGACTCTAGAATGTTTGTACGATATGGGTATCAAACGAAAGGTGTTACTAAGCATTTTAAGAGGGAGTGGGCATTAGGTCTATAGGTGGACACCTTTTCGAGATATCGCCATTAGGGTGGGACAGGGGTGACTCTAGAATGTTTTTACGATATGGGTATCAAACGAAAGGTGTTACTGAGCATTTTAAGAGGGAGTGGACATTAGGTCTATAGGTGGACGCCTTTTCGAGATATCGCCATTAGGGTGGGCCAGGGGTGACTCTAGAATGTTTGTACGATATGGGTATCAAACGAAAGGTGTTACTGAGCATTTTAAGAGGGAGTGGACATTAGGTCTATAGGTGGACGCCTTTTCGAGATATCGCCATTAGGGTGGGCCAGGGTGACTCTAGAATGTGATTGTACGATATGGGTATCAAATGAAAGGTGGTAATGAGTATTTTAAAAGGGAGTAATCCTTAGTTCTATAGGTGGACGCCTTTTCGAAATATCGCCATTAGGGTGGGCCAGGTGTGACTCTAGAATGTTTGTACGATATGGGTATCAAACGAAAGCTGTTACTGAGCATTTTAAGAGGGAGTGGGCATTAGGTCTATAGGTGGACGCCTTTTCGAGATATCGCCATTAGGGTGGGCCAGGGGTGACTCTAGAATGTTTGTACGATATGGGTATCAAACGAAAGGTGTTACTGAGCATTTTAAGAGGGAGGGGGCATTAGGTCTATAGGTGGACGCCTTTTCGAGATATCGCCATTAGGGTGGGACAGGGGTGACTCTGGTATGTTTTTGTACGATATGGATATCAAATTAAAGGTATTAACGAGGGTTTTAAAAGCGAGTGGCCCTTAGATGTATATGTGAAGGCGTTCTCGCGATATCGACCAAAATGTGGACCAGGTGATCCAGAAAATCATCTGTCGGGTACTGCTAATTTATTTATATATACCACTAACAGTATTCCTGCCAAGATTCCAAGGGCTGTTGATTTCGCCTTGTAGAACTTTTTCATTTTCTTCTACTTAATATGGTAGGTGTCACACCCATTTTACAAAGGTTTTTCCAAAGTTATATTTTGCGTCAATAAACCAATCCAGTTACCATGTTTCATCCCTTTTTTCGTGTTTGGTATAGAATTATGGCATTTTTTTCATTTTTCGTAATTTTCGATATCGATAAAGTGGGCGTGGTTATGGTCAGATTTCGCCCATTTTTTATACCAAGAAAAAGTGAGCTCAGGTAAGTACGTGGGCTAAGTGTAGTAAAGATATATCGGATTTTGCTCAAGTTATTGTGTTAATGGCCGAGCGGAAGGACAGACGGTGGACTGTGTATAAAAACTGGGCGTGGCTTCCACCGATTTCGCCCATTTTCACAGAGAACAGTTACCGTCATAGAATCTATGCTCCTACCAAATTTGAGAAGGATTGGTAAATTTTTGTTCGACTTATGGCAATAAAAGTATTCTAGACAAACTAAATGAAAATGGGCGAAGCCACGCCCATTTTGAAATTTTCTTTTATTTTTGTATTTTGTTGCATCATATCATTACTGGAGTTGAATTTTGATTTAATTTACTTATATACATTAAAGATATTAAATTTTTTGTTAAAATTTGAATTTAAAAAAATTTTTTTTTAAAAAGTGGGCGTGTTCTTCATCCAATTTTGCTAATTTTTATTTAGCACATATAGAGTAATAGTAGTAACGTTCCTGCCAAATTTCATCATGATATCTTCAACGACTGCCAAATTACAGCTTGCAAAACTTTTAAATTACCTTCTTGTAAAAGTGGGCGGTGCCACGCCCATTGTCCAAAATCTTACTAGTTTTCTATTCTGCGTCATAAGCTCAACCCATCTACCAAGTTTCGTCGCTTTATCTGTCTTTTGTAATGAGTTATCGCACTTTTTCGGTTTTTCGAAATTTTCGATATCGAAAAAGTGGGCGTGGTTATAGTCCGATATCGTTCATTTTAAATAGCGATCTGAGATGAGTGCTCAGGAACCTACATACCAAATTTCATCAAGATACCTCAAAATTTACTCAAGTTATCGTGTTAACGGACGGACGGACGGACGGACGGACGGACGGACGGACGGACGGACGGACGGACGGACGGACATGGCTCAATCAAATTGTTTTTCGATCCTGATTATTTTGATATATGGAAGTCTATATCTATCTCGATTCCTTTATATATGTACAACCAACCGTTATCCAATCAAACTTAATATACTCTGTGAGCTCTGCTCAACTGAGTATAAAAACTGTACTAAAACGTAGATTTAATGAGAAAGCATTCATTATATCATAGCTATTGTGACACAATATGGACCCATGATAATTCTTAAATATGCTCAGTTGAATAGATTTGTTAAAAAAATAGCGTTTTGAAAAAGTTTGGAACTAAAGAAATAAATTTAAACTTATTCTTATGAAATAAGTTATCTATGTTAGAAATATAGTGGTAAAATTTAGTTTTTGAAAAAAATTTATCAAATTTTTACTTTCCTTCCGGATATTGAAATCAAAATTCGGTACGAATTTGATACGGTTACTTAATATATGACAGAAATGACGAACGATTTTATAATTTGCGGAGTTTAACTAATTTTTCAGTATTCAGAAAGGGTGCTATACGTACAAATATGGCTGTCCGGATGCTATGAATCTATGTAAGCTTCAATGTCTGAACACTTCTCATTTAAATAAAATTTGTGGTTTTTGTCATAATTTATGTGCACATTTGTTATAAATTTAGGGTGAGCATGCATATATCTGTCTAAGGTCTTAGGGGATATAGGAATAAGTTTGAACCACCAATTTTTTTCTTTGATTGGCCGATGCCTGTTTCTTTATGGTTTTCACTTTTTTGGTACCATCAACAAGTACTCGATCATCGGCATTCTTCAGCGTTATGATAATGTACACCGGAACAAATTTTGGATTTATCAGGACAACCATCCTAACCACAAGCCCCTCTAGAGAGCATAAAGCGTGGCGAAGAACTGTTTCACAAACGGCATACTTTTCGGAGAGGAAACCTTTTTTTTTTTAATTAACTTGTTCTATTCTTAAAAATTGTGTACGCCACATTATTAAAAAATATTTCCAGCATTATACAAGAAAATGAGGTGAAGTTTGCATTAACTTGTAGTAAATCCCAGTGACTTGCTCTCCAGCACTCAACCGAAATTTGTATTGTTCCAAATATATATCTTACTAATAAGGGAAGGTTTACTAAATCGAAGTTCATATGCATTGATTTATGTAACATCCTGGTATGAATTACTTAAATATTTCAGATTTTAAACTTAATTCTCTTTTCATCTAGGTAAGATTTATGTATGCACCTGGTCCCATGAGAATCTAATACAAATGCCATTGGTGCACTGCACTGCGTCATCACACACTCAGAGTTGAATTTTGTGGCTGTCAGCGCATCGAATATTTGATCACCCAACAGTTATAGTAATTTTTATAACAATACCTATCAACTATGATGCATATACATATATACAAATATACCCATACATATAAATATAAGCAAATGTGAGAAATTTAAGTTAGTACGCAGTTCGCATGAAAAATCATTGAATTGCCTCTGTTTCATGTCATTTGGTGACGCAATTAATGGAATGCCCACACAGTTCCACTTAAATGCATTCCGTTTGCAGTTCATTGCAGTTGTATTCATTTTGTGGATGGGCTTTACGTTCGTGCATTAATAGACACATACACACAAACTGTATTCTAATGTATGAAGTGCGAAAGAATAAAACTTTGACCATCTCCACTCATGCCTCCCCTGCTTTATCAATAACATAAGTTACCAAACCATAACTTTTTCGACCATTATAGCATCCTTCGACAGCGATTCCAACTATTTGAGTAAAGTTCTGCTCCCCGCCCAATTTGCTTCTATAAACAATTGACTTTTGTCGCTTTGGTAGCTGATTGTTAATTGCTTTGCTCAGCTGTTACTCGCATAGTTGCGTTGTTTCTGCTTTTGGGATTTTTCAATATGTTGCCACTTCCTTTTTTGTGAAATTTTAATTTTTATTTTTGCTACATTTTTCCCATTTTCTACTTTTTGCAGCCACACTAATCTACTATAGTTTGTCAGTTGGCATCTTTTGATTTGTGAGTTGTTCAGCGTTAAAATGAGATTCATTTCGGTGAAATCGAAGTGACATAGAGCGATAAGTATGTTTTGTTGTTAGTTTAGTTAATAAAATATTTGTGGGTTTTATTCTCTGCGTTCTTTACTGATTTTTTAACAAGCTATAAGCGGGAATAGAAAACCAAATCAGACTCATACATGTATGGAGATAAGGGGGCTACTTATATATCAAATTTACGCTTTTTTCCAGTCTGAGGTTTGACCCCTCGACGAATTTATGGTACGAATAGAAAAAAATATATCTTTAGGACAAGATACACCGACACCGGAATTAGATACCACCGAAAAAAATAACATATTAAGCATGAATATTGTTGCTGTAGCGATAAGTAAACCCCGAAGGTTTTAAGGAATGTTATCGATGTTGATTTTCCCTTGTTGGATATAGATCCGGTACCATCAGTACAAAGCACTACCACCTCGGTACGATTTGTTATGCCCACATCCCGTTCCCCATACCTTATTTCGATACGGAAGTTGGGGTTGCCAGAGCCTCGCCTACTAAATATGTGTATGAAGCATTCTACATATTTCTAATGGCATCCTCTCGGAAAGGTGATGCTGACAATTAGGTTGGAAATAAGAGAAAATAATGTAAACCGATACACCGCAGAGTTACAAAATTGCCGCAAGATTCTTAAAATACAATAAAGTCTAGGATCAGATGGAATCGCGAAAGAAGGCATTAATTTAATTTGAAAAATGCGCACTTATGCATAACGCTCGTCTAAGCGTAGTTCCCGGAAACATGGAGAAACAAAATATAGTGTTAAAGAGTAAAGAAATCCCGAACTCGACACAGCATACCAGTCGTTATTCACGTTAAGTATAGGCGGGCGACATTTTTAAAAACTGCAAACGCTATAAAGCAAGCTTTCATCAGCAAGAGATTGCCGCATAGGAGCAATGATTTCAAATCCCATGCTACCTACAAACCATCATCAGAGACCATCCCCAGAGCTTCCGCGGACCTTGAAAGTCGCATGCGAAGAAATATAAATAGCAAGACTATTTACTAACTTATGGAACGTCAGCTACAATGAAATTACAAAATCTTGAAATGCCCAGGAATTACCGTGTGGATTATAGTCCAGAAAGAATACATAATAAGCTCAATTATATCATTATACGTACAAAGTAGCCACTCCTCGCACGGACTTCTAACCAAAAAAGCGGACATCTTTAAGAGTTGGCTTTGAAATTTTTTCAGGAAATTTAACCAGTAAAACAGGTTTATCGGATCTATAACCGACAAAGGACAATCACCATCGATAACACTCCCCAAACTTTTCGAAGATTGTCTTTATTGCTACAACAACAACAACAACAGGTGGAGTCATCCAAACAGTTCATGCTTGACTGTCCAGCTTTTGTCAGATACAGAAGAAAGTATTTCGGTCTCGGCTCACATGGATATCCAAAGTGCTTATCTAGGATCGAGATGGGTCTTATTCGAAACTACGACGTTGCTACTAAAGCTTAAGTCACCGTGATCTTTTGTGTTACTACAACGGACTTTCATGTTCTCCAAGTGAGCTTCTCCTGCCCTGAAGTTATCGTATTATGCTTATAATGTTGATACAAGGAAGTTTATATCAATATTGGTACCTTTATATTATTGCAACTCACCTTTATACGATTAGAAATATAATACCCTGTATACAAGTACAGCTGGGTATAAAATTGCACAACTCTGCAAATGTGCCAAGGCGCAGTTAAACATGGCAGAACGTACGGAAAACATCCGAATGAAGATTTGTCAATAAAAGATATAACAATTTTTGTTGTTATATTCTTAAAAGATATAACTTTTCAATTTGAAGCTACACAATTAAATTTAAGATTTGTAAGATTTTTTTTTTTCGTTTTCTTAAATTGCTTATTCGGAAACCACCTACACACCAAACTACAATTTTATTGCAGAAAGTACAAAAGATTTGGTAAAGAAAAATTGCTACCAATGGGCATATAAATTAAATGTTCTTTGCGCAATCAGAAAAGCCTTTCGCCGCCACACCCTCCCATACCTCACTGGTACAACGAATCTTAAAACATACAAAGCAAACAAAAGAATGAAGTAAAAATAGTGAAAAGCAATAGAAGTGTCATTGGATTGCCACCTAAAGTCATTGTGTTAACGGCTGAAAATTGCATAATAAAGCAGATTGGAGGATTTAGCTGAAAAAAGTCTTGATTAAAACAACCAGTAGGGTCGCAGCCATACTATTTTATATGTACGTATGCATGTATGTATTTGGAATGAGTTTTAAATGTGGCACAATATTGCAATTAAATGACGTCACCTGCATAAAAGCCAACCTTTTAATGCTCACCAGATACAGCTGCGGGTATACAAATCTCACGTACATATGTACGTGTGTGTATGTGCTTAGCACTAAATTTCCATTGCTTTATCTATTTTCTTGCCAAAATAATCATATATCCTCCTTCGTTCCTATCTTTGCGGTTTACGACTTTCACACTTTGGTTGCTTCCGCTTTTGCAACCAACCGCAATCAAAAATATACAAACAATTGCACACACACACACTCATATATATTTTGCTTTTACGGCAATCAACACATCTAAACTTACCCGAAGAAAAAACAATGTGCAAAGTGATACACACAAATGCAAATATTACATTCACACACTTACAAAGAACTAATACCATAATAGAGGTAATAACAAGCATAATAGCAAAAGGGAAGTAAAGAATAACAACAGAAAATAAACGTCTTGCTTACTTGCTGTCTGGTGTAAATTTATGGCCACAAATGCCATTTATACCGCCTTTACGTGTAGTTGAAGTTTCCTTTTAATTTAAAATTTTAATTGGGCATTTCCTTTTTACACTGGCAGGCAGTGATTTGAATGGGCTGAATTTCCCTTTGATTACAAACTAAAAAAGTGGAAAGGCTACTGAGGCGAATAAGCCACGAAAACACTCATACATATTTGATTTTGTTGAGTTATGTTTTAAGAGAGTCAAGAGAAAAGGCTGTCTTGGTTCCGCTACCAAACGCACTTGGCATAATATTTTCAAATTTTTTACATTTTTTTGTTGATCTTGATTTTATTTATCATTGCCATCAACTTAAACTTAAAATTATTAACATATAAATGTATATACATATATAATTTGTAAATGCGTATTAAGGGAAGACATCGCCACTCGCCGTGCTTTAAACTGACACTTTTAACAATGTGGAGTCCTACTGGTTCAGTCGTAGGTGATAAAATGAAATAGCCGCAGCGTTTGATAATTTAAATAAAATACATATAGCTCAGATACAAGTTGATACAAGTGTGACTGCCCACTGTCCCGCTCTACATTCCATTCTGAGGTAGCCATTAAACTCGTAGTGTGAAACTTTCACTTTGTGGGACTGTCTGTAATTTTTTCCTCAAGGCAAACAAGGCGGCCACCGTGGTGTGATGTTAGCGTGATCCGCCTATCACACCGTATGCCCTGGGTTCGCACCCCGGGCAAAGCAACATCAAAATTTTAGAAATAAGGTTTTTCAATTAGAAGAAAATTTTTCTAAGCGGGGTCGCCCCTCGGCAGTGTTTGGCAAGCGCTCCGGGTGTATTTCTGCCATGAAAAGCTCTCAGTGAAAACTCATCTGCCTTGCAGATCGTTCGGAGTCGGCATAGAACATGTAGGTCCCGTCCGGCCAATTTGTAGGGAAAATCAAGAGGAGCACGACGCAAATTGGAAGAGAAGCTCGGCCTTAGATCTCTTCGGAGGTTATCGCGCCTTACATTTATTTATTTTTACACAATGCTTTGGAGAAGAGTAATAATAAAAAACTCTATTCAGCTTTCAAGAAACAATGGAGGAGTGTGAAAAATTCGTCCTCCCCTTAATGTATCAATGGAGTAATTCTAAGAAGGATTTATAAAACCTTTAAAAAAGTTAACTGGAAGTTTTTGTTAAATATCGTACTTTCTTTCTTGAATATACACTCAAGTTTAGAGGTTTTATAATAATAATAATATAAACCCAACGGATTAGTACCCTCCAAAGCCCGCCCAACCAGCACGAGGGGCTCATCCGCATGATGCACGGATTTTGTTTTTTTGCTGAGTTGTTGATAGGCGGAGGTTTGTTAAGCGTCGAGATCTAAAACTGCTCAGCTACAGAATAAAAATCATCAGCTGAGTATTATACATAACAGTAGGAAATTATACATATAGTAAATTGTTAAATAAGTTAACGCTTTTAGCATATAAAGATTTTATTTTTTTTATATTTTTATTTTTTATTTTGTTATGAGTTAAGATAGGATAGGACAGTTTTCCTTATAGTAAAAGTGAATCCGTTATATCAAATGAATTCGAATGAGAGTTAATTGGAATTGAGTTCTGCACTGCCTCAAAAGAAGAGGTTTGTAATGTCTTGACGCTCGTCATGTGACATTGAAGTTTACTTCGTTCAAAAGAAAGGGACTAGAAATTAGGCCATTCAGTAGTTTAGCCATAAATAATACGCCTATCATTTCTCTACGACTAACAAGAGTTGGAAGATTGATAAACTTTAACCGACTAGTATAAGGTGGAAGATTATACTCAGAGTCCCAATGAAAATTCTTTAAAGAAAAAAGTAAAAATTGCTTCTGTATTGACTCAAGCCTATCTGCATTAACTTGATATCGCGGATTTCAGACTATTGATCCGTATTCTAGTATCGGTCTAACTAATGTGGTAAAAAGAGCCTTGGTTACATAAGAGTCACTAAATTCTTTAGAACATCTCTTCACGAATGATAGAACACGTCTAGCCTTATTGGCAGTAGTCATAATATGAAGGTTGAAACTAAGTTTAGTATCTATCGTGACTCACAAGGCAACAAAATAATTTACTGATACAAGGCAAAAATTATCAATTGCTTGAAGCAAGGGACGCTCCTCAATAAACGCATAGGACCTAAAAAGTTTCACATGATCAGCATACATTAAAATCTTGGAATATTTTATTGTGGTACATATATCGTTAATAAATTACAAGAACAGAATTGGACCGAGATGACTGCCCTGTGGGACGCCAGAGGGAACATTAATGACATCTGAAAGAGTATTTTTAAAAATTACTTGTTGTGTTCTACCATAGAGATACGAAAATATCTACTGGGTGAGACCAGGTTGGAAGCCAAGTCGATCCAGCTTGTGGATAAGTAAGGAGTGGAAAACTTTGTCAAATGCTTTACTGAAATCGGTGGAAATAACATCGGTGTGAAGATTTCCTCTAAATCCATTAGAAACATGAGTTCTGAATTCAAGTAGGTTGGTAATGGTAGATTTGCCTTTACAGAATCCATGTTGAGAGTCTGCAATCAATGTAGAAATGGAAAATGTTAGCTGATTGGTAAAAATGGCTTTAAATACCTTTGGGATGGCAGGCAATTTTGCAATTCCTCGATAATTTTCTACACATGATGTACTGCCGTTTTTGTGCAGTGGTATTAGAAAAGGTTCCTTCCAAACAGCAGGAAAAACACCATGTTTTAGGGACAAGTTGGATAAATCAGCAATGCTTGTTTCTATTATTTTAACCAAACTTTTTCATTTCTTTCAAAACTCGCTATAAAATTTTCGGACAAAAAAGTATTCCTCAAGTCTTAAAAGAAAATCATAGTAAAAATTCGACTCATTATCAGTCGGAGGTACCCAGCAAAGTTCCGAAATAACATCATAAAATCAAAGTCATATATTATTTTGTCATACATTTCATCTACAATAAAATAAGTAGTTTCTTGTGCACTCCTTCCTTTAGACATATGTATTGAGACATAAAAATAATTTATTCAGCAGAGCTCTTTAAAAATTGCGCAATTCTTTGAAATAATTGCCCAAAAAGTTTAAAATTGTACAATCCTTGCAGTTATTGAATTTGAATTTAATCGTGGCAAGGCATGCAAATTCAAAACTGTTAAAATAACCAAGAATCAAATATGTAAATTGTGCGCTATTTTGCAACAAATGCTCTCATCAAGTTTTTTAGAAGAGTTCGCAAGCTGCTCGTGCTTTTGGCCAATTGGCTGCAAGTTGCGCACATCCATATTTGCATTTGTATATACAGTTAAGTGGATTGCAATATGTTCAGTGAAGTGCTTAAACCAACGGCGTTCACAACAGCTGATTGCTTTTCCTTGGAGTTTCGCAAAACAAAACCTGGCGCTATACGATGTCAGTTTAACGAAATACCGCAATTTATGCCGATTTTTTTTTTTTTTTTGCTTTTATAGATTGGATTTTTTTTTCGATAACGAAATTTTAAAATTAATTACCTAAGACTGATAAAGTGATTAAACATGTATGTGGGTTGATTTTATGGCGAAAAAGAGAAGTTTGATAAAATTTTGGAAAATGCCTTTTTGTAAAAATTAAATAAAAGTCGTTGGCGGTCATGGACGCTTCCAAAAAAATATTTTTTAAAGTAAAATGGTTAAAAAAATACAACATCTTAACGATATTTAACTAAATCATACTGATAATTGCATCTCAGTAGTGATATGGTGTAGCAAATTGAGACAATATGAAAGTTTTCGGAAAGTGGCGCCCCTTTAACAAAACTCAACCAATCCTACCAAAATGTAGTTTAAGAATTGTTTTTACCACGAAAATTGTTTTTTGTTAAAATTGACGAAATCAGTTCGAAACCACTCCCACTTTTAATACCCAGCCCTCCGTCTATCCTTCATTCCATTCATATCAGGTTCACTTGAGCAAAAGTTGAGATATCTTCACCACGTTTGGTATGCGGGTTAATATGAATTCAAAATATATTTGTACAGAAAAATGTCCAAATCAAATATTAATCACGCCTAATTTTTCGATATCAAATATTTCAAAAATTAGGCAATGCATTAAAAAACACTGGAAAAGCGACGAAATTTTGAGAATGGATTTACCTTATAACCCAACACAGAAATTAATTTAAATTTTGGAAAATGGGAGTTGCACCGGCCACATTTAGTAGAAGAAAATTTTAAAGTTTTGCAAGCCGTAAATCGACACTTAACAAAAACTGGTAAAAAACTTAATATCGTTTAAGAACTTCATAAGTTACAGTCATATTAGACAACAGTTGCCAAGTAAATATTTCTGAGTAGTTTTGATACATTTGTATATTTTTTTCAAATAGTTTTTTTTTCATGAAAATTTGAATAACTCAGTAAATTTTCAACGTACGAAGAATCGGTTTTTTACCCGTAACTCACTATTTCGGAGGTGTTCAAGATCTGCTATAAAGATCTACTCCCAAATATTTTCAGTTTTGTCTTTTTTGAAACACTGTATTAGCAGCGTAATTTTTCCCGTGCTTATGCGCCAAAATATATAATTTATTGAAAATAGTTTTAGTGGCTTTAGGTCTTGCATAATACTCGTTCTTGCAGATAGGTTTGCTATGATTTTTATAGGTGCGAATATTAAATTATGTTTGGTATACTCATCTCTATCTGATATACGTACACATGAAAGCTTTATGTGAGTATGAAAAATTTGAAATACCTACACATTAATGAAAGCAGGATAGGCCAGGTGCAAATTTCTTTACCTCATTTCACAGTCAGTTTGCTTATTTTCCCCTTTCTGACTCTTCGGGACGTCATTGCTTCATAATTTCATTTAGAGATGTTGCGAATAAATGAGCGGTAGCGAGAGAAATTTAAACGCCGCAACAGGCAATATACGGTGAATTTGTATAAATGTTGGCTGTATAGAGCACAGTGAGATATTTTGAAAATGTTTTATAAAAAAGCTTAATATTTCGTTTACTAAATCAATCATAATAAATAATTAATTACCATTAGTAATCTAACATACTTGTCACTACATATGGGAAGGGTTTTGAAAAATGCCGACTGTTGAATTTAGGCAAAGGAAAAAGGCATAGAAATTTGTTTTCATGTAGGAAAATGCCTGCAGTGCAATTAAGTAAATTTGGCACTGTCTCCCATTTCCGAATTACAAAATATATATCTCTTTCTTTCATTACTGCTTATGGCACCTGACGACAGAGTAACAGCGCACCAACACTAAGGCACTAATATAAATGCATTGGTTTGGACACCACGGCTCAAAATTAGAATCACGCAAACAATCAGGTTGATGTAATCTTTCAAAACTTCTTTTTTGGGATTTCGCTGTCATTATATATATCTCCTAAATATATTTGTCTTGAAATCTTATCAAATTCTGAGTTCAAACCAATATAAAGGATCATAAAGTTTTAGGTACGTGGTTCCAGCAAGGCTAAAACGAAACAGATATAAGTATCCAATCCTGCATTTCAGAGTTCATAGCCAACATTACTTTTTACGAAAAACATAAGCTGTTTAAAATATCTCTAATTTCCACTTTCGAAACAAGTTCTTTAAGGCGAGTTTAAACTAACCTCAATGTTGACTAAAGTTTTAAATATCCACTTTTGCCGCTTAGCTAAGAAGGACCAAAGAGACATGATTAATCCGAGCTCAAATGTAAAAGTAGTTTAAGTAGAAACACTCATGTTCTTTTCGCGATATTAATTTCAGGAAAAATGTCCTGAAAGCACCCCACAGTGCATCGTTGAGTCTGAGCATTAAAAATGGCAAGCAACAAACAGTTAATGAGCGCATTCACTAATGCTGCTTGGCAGTACAACCATCCAACAATCTGTCTGGCTGTCTCGTTAGCTATTTGGTTCGGTGAAAATGGTCCTTAGTCATTGTCTTTACAATTTACCCCAGAAAATGCCGTTGAAATTTTCACTTCAATTACTAACAACTCATAGGGCGCGGAGTGCGTGCGTGATTAGATTAAGTGCAGATTTTCAAGCGCATTGCTACTTGGGGAGACGTCCACAAGAGACATTCGAATGGAATCGCTTATTTCATTCGTTGTTGCCAACAACTTTTGCTTCTCCGTAGACAATTTCTTACGTGGTTTCGATCAATAAATTTTTCTTTTCTTTCTGAGTGTAATATTGGAGTGAGCCGCGATTATTTGGACCCACCCTCAGCCAAAAATAGTCGCAAATGTAAATCAACAGATTTGATTTGAGGTTTCGGGAAAATTCAACAATAAATATATATTTTCAAACAAAAAAAACATTAAGGAAGGAGAGTTTCTGGTTGAAGATCATTGTCATTGAGAAAATAAGTATCGTATTCTTTTATGAATAAATGTATGATTCTATTTGTGAAAAACTTTACCAAACGTTTTTCTTCAGTAGCAATTGCAAAATTTAGATAAAGCTTTTGTCGATATTAAATTAAATGGAATTAAAAAAATCTAAAAACAAAATAAACTTATCCTCTTCATTTTTAATGGAACGCTGAGCCCAACTTATAGATCAAGATGGGTTACTCAAAGGCTAACGACTATAAAGGCGAGGGAAAGGGGGAATAGGTCCGCAAGTCTGGGAAGTTGATAGCGCTACAAACATCTGACCCAGATGTGGATAGCAAACGTAGCGGAATGAGCTCACTGAGGGAGCGATATGCGAGTTGTAATAAATAGAAAGAGTGGGTAAGAATACGAAGTAGAGCGAGTAAGTGAGCCCTCCCACAGTACCTATGGCCACCAAAAGTCTGGAGAAGTGTTCGACTCATCCCACCAAGCAAGTGAGATCCACAATGAAGTTTTTCATATTGATGCGTTCAACGTAATAGTGGAACAACATTGATGAGTAGATGGCACTTATTTTTATGGAGAACGGCAGGTCGAGCGACAATGGCACTATATGATATGAAAAAGTAGCCAACTTCCAACTTTCGTTGCAAGCAAAGCAAACGAAGAAGAATTCGAAATTTGCTAAATCTCTTTTTAAGTGGTAGAAAGAACGCAGAATTTCCCAAAGGAGAACAGGTATTGTGCACGGAGCTTAGAAAAAGTCTTAGAAAAGTTCAAAGGGCTGGTAGCTGAGGAAGAACGCATAAAGCTGCTCGTCCACTGCGCGTAGGTAAGTAGCGAAATAAACGATAGAAGCGAGTAGCTATTTGGTCAAATGAGTCAAGGTAATTTACAAATAAAGAACAGGAAGTATTCACAAAATTCAGTTTAACGGTCGTGTCTTCAACTCTGCCCGCAATCTATTTTGGCTCAAAGGAACGCTTAAGCTCATTTGGTGATAATAAAACAATAAAGCGATGTGTACATGTATGTAGAAGGAAAATCGACCCTATGATAAATTGAATTAAGTGTCTCATCACTCGTCTATTTGCATTAACTCATTCGCTATTCCCATTACGCTTCTCCGCAGCTACGACAAAATATAATTATCAGTTTGCTGATGATTATTTTTTCTTTCCTTTTGCTATTGCCCACTTTACCATGTCTACCGCTTCTCGTTAACTTCGAACTAACTTTAATGAGCTCAGGAATTCTGACAGCCGGCAGCACTCATAAAAAAAGGAAATGATAACGATATAGAGCCTTGACAAGTTAAGGCCAATATTATGCCTGATTAGATATCATGATAACATATAAGGGTGGTATATAAATTTATTATTTTCTTTCCGATGCTAAAAATATTGTTCGAGATATCCAAAGAGATACCTTATGAAAATTGTAAACAAATCGTATGGGGAATTTTCAAGTTTTTGTCAAAAGGGTACCAGAGCTCAAACTCTACTACCCAAAACACTAGCTATTCTTATTCTTATAAAAAATTGAATCTTATAATGAAAATTAAAAGAAAAATCTTAACAGATTTTCAAAGTCGCTATGAGAAATTCCTAAACACAAAAACAAATAGCCGAAACTTTTACAAGCTTTCGTTTGGGATGCCTTGAACAATATTTTCACTATGAAAAAAAAAATAATGCTCTTCCAGTTTGCGCCATGTTCCTTTGTATTTTTTTATGAATAAAGTAAAAACATTTAAGATAACCTCCAAAGAGATTTCTTCCAATTTGCGTAGTGTTCCTTCAAATGTTTCCTAAAAAATGGCGGGACGGGACCTACATGTTTTATGCCGACTCCGGACAGCATCTGCACGGTGGATGAGTTTTCACTGAGGAGCTTTTCAAGCTCAAATTGCTTGCCAAATAACTGCCGAGGGGCGACCGCGCTTATAAAAACTTACTTCTATTTGAAAAAACTGGTTTCTAAAGTCTTGATGTTACTTTGCCCGATGTGCGAACCCAGGATCTTCGGTGTGGCAAGCGGAGCACACTATCCCATATACCAGAAGAAAAAAAATTATTGGCTCATCCTTATATATGTATAGGTACTGCAATTACTTGGCATTATTACCTTTGGATTTGCAAAACTATTGATTTGCATAGCTTAATTGATTATGCTCTGTTCTAAAAAGAAACCGAAGAAAGGCAAACCTGTATAAAGGAGAAAAAATTTTATATGAACTAATGACCCAAGAATCAGCGTTGAGTCTGCTATGCACAAAACTACTTAAATGTCTACAAAAGCTACTTAATGATTTTGCGATGTCTTTTCAACCAACGATCCACTTATATTTTTGCTCATAATTTTTTTCTTCTCTTACATTTTATATCTTCCTCAATTTATCAATAACGCAAATCGTGAAGACTTTGATCTTATTAAGTTGATTGATTGATTCCAAGAAAACATATTATAAATACTTAACATTTCTTACTTAATTAAGTTTAAAGTATGCTGATTGAAAAAATATAAATCAAAGCTAAGATAACTTAAAGTTCAGTGCACATATTTACTTATCAATATGAATGGGTGGCTAGAAAAACATTTTAAGTGCCAATTTTATCAAGCCTAGCCTTTTCCCAAACTGCCGCTAAATTCACTCTCGCATATCATGTGATCATAAAATTTTTTAGACTCCATCAGTTTTCGGACATCAGTCTCCTCTCCGCACTCGGTAGTTAGTGGCACAACATTGTAAGTCAGCCGAACCTCTAACGTTATTCCACTAACTACTGCTTTGCTATACATATCTATTTGTTATAAAATCTATTCGAAAAAGTCTGCTTAAGTCACCAGCAACGATGCTCCGATCAGTGGGAACACGTTTTATTATTAAAGCTTTTGTATTGACTGTTTCTTAAAACGGTGAAAAAATGCTATATCCACAAATTCAAATTACACCTAGTTTGTTGTCAGAGCACCGGCGACTAAAAAAGCCAACAGATATACTAACGAATTTCATGAAATTCTTCATTATTTCCTGATTGTTCCTCACCTTCTGTTTTCGGTTCGTCTGACGCAGCTATTATATGGTAACAGAACTTCACACTTCCAGATTATTCGCGTACTTCACTTTCAAAATATTAAAATTAAACTGATTGCCGATTCCTTACATTGCGCTGATTATATGCCAATCAGCTGCTTCATCGTTATTCTGTCCCAGGGTCTAGCCTTTTTGTGTACAGTATTATCGAATAGTTGCTTGTTTACTTCCCGTTTTGTCGTTTCTCTTATTCGCTTTGGTTATATGTATAGCCAACCACAGTGGATAAATATAATAAGAGCCACCACCAGTCTGCTACGAGTGGCGAGAAACTCGCTGGAAATAAAAAAAATGTATGCCTAATTTTTTCTAAGAGCGACATTTTTAATTGTCTCGCATTTATCTATGCCGTGTAGACACCTTGTACAACTGTGATTTTTGGAAAGAGAATTAATTAATTAATTAAATACAGTCGGAAAAACAAAAAACAAAAATACCCCACGAAAATGTAAAGAAGACATTTTATGCACATCTCGATTACCTCGAAGAACACATTTCGAAAATGGCTACAAGTAACGAGTGACGTCTCTTTTTATATTTATCCTCTTTGGTAAAACTAACGTCGCTTAGGACTTAAGCTGACTGTGCTCGTAAATGTTCTGTATGTGTAGGTATGCTGATCTTTGCTGTATGTACATATGTGTGTGTAGCTGTTGTTATTTATAACGCTTTCTTTTCTGGCAAAAGTGCTACGCTTTTTGTACGTCGCGCAAGGGTTGTAAATATTTTTTGTTCTCTGTTAAAAAGCAGGTAACGCCTTTACGGGGTATTTCGTTCTTTTGTGAAAATTGTTGCCTGCTCGCAACGCAAAAGCGTTACACTTTTACCCTGCGTAGAATGGCGGTGGGGCAGTGCAACTCTACTAAACTAGCTGATCGTGACAATTTATTTTCGTAACTTCACATATTTTTAGGCGAAGAAAATACAGGGTTATGCTCTTTGCATGCACTATACATGTTCAAAATTTTCTGGGGTAGGAGTAACTCTATTACTTAGGCAACAATTTATTTCAGAAAAGAAAACGCTATTAGTCTGCATATTTCGTTGTTGTTGTTGTGCAGCATTTACTTTGTATCGACACAGTGATGTGTCGAACTCATCAGTCCGAATAAGATCTGACCTATTGAGCAAATAAAAAAAAATGATTTCGGGCAAGTTTGAGTGACCTCGAGAAAAACTTTCACAGCATTTTTAGACATTCTTGTCAAATAATCTGATGCGGATTTTTATACTATACTCTCGATCACCTCATAAATATGTTTATTAAAAACTAAAATCTATTGAAACGACTATGCATAATAAGCTTGGGCCTTTTTAGTAGACAAAATAGACAAAATATTCTAATGACGTCACATCCAATGTTGTTTTCAGCGACTTATGGCCATGCGGTATGTGCTCTAATGGCCCGTTAAATTCTGGCGGAAACGCGATAGGTTAAACATGCACAGTCAGTAAGGGCAACCTAACCCACCTAACTGGCATTATTGTTGCATTACGTTGTAGGAAAACTCAAAATATAATTGATATTTGGTTTAACAAGAAATGGCTATCTGCATAAAAGTTTCTCCATGCATTGGTTTCTCCTTCCTTTCCCCCATACTGCATGTGAAGAGAAACAAGTTTTTCTGAGAATAACATAACTTTATTAATAAAGTCAAGCATACTGCATGTATGTATATAAGTAAAAACTTCGTTCTTTAATGTTGATAAATATTTCTATCAAATATTTCTGCTCAGCTCAAATTAGAAAATTCTGAATAATGTGCAGCTCTCCAAACTAAGTCAAGCTATTTCGACGAAAACGAATTTTAGAAATTTAAGTTGCAAACTCGTTCTATGAAGTTGTTACAGTCACCCTACAGAAAAATCGCTTAGCTCAGAAAGGCGGTGAACTGGTCTATTTGTTTCATTACTAGCTCTAGCCCATTATCTAAGCACTGCGGTTATATGTCCACCTTAACATGGCTATGCTATGTTGCCGACAATTCTAAAGAATCTTATGTACTTATGGTTGGGTCTGAAGCGGTTCCAAGTCCAAAAAGTGGTTTGACATCTTTGATTCTTGATAGCCAGTTATTTGTAAACTATCCCATTTATTTCGTATACAATAAGAATGAGATATGAAAGTAGTAACAAAACTTTATCATTATGATTCGCTTTACTGCGGATTATTTTTATTTTACTTTTTAAATTTATCTTTTTTTTATTGTTTTGTTCAACAATTTTTCGATGTTGGTTTCTTTTTCTGACTTTACGCTTGACCAGTTTTTTCTTTTACTTAACTTGAACTACTGCCTTTCTTTGGGTTCAAAGTTTGGTCATACAGGGTGGCTGATGAATTTTGCTACATTAAGAAACTCAAATAATTTTTTTTTTTTTTCAGTGTATGGAATTCATTTTTCTTTTATTTATGTTAAAGCTCATTCAATTTTATTAAATATAGCTTAATTAGTTTTAAACATAATGGACTTTAAATGCCCCCCCTGCTCGTTGATGCATATGCGGTATCTTACCATTACTGCTTGGAGAGTTGAGACAGGAATAGCCGCAATTGTTTCTCGAATGGATTGCCTTAGTTCATTCAAATTTGTTGGTTTTGCTTTGTAGACTTCCTGCCTGCAATAACTCCACAAGAAAAAGTCAGGTGCAGTAAGGTCAGGCGACCTGGGTGGCCAACGGAATGTGGAGTTACTGGATATCAGCTTATTGGAAAATTTTCGTCGCAATTCTGTCATAACAGGTCGGGCTATGTGAGGACTTGCACCATCTTGCTGAAACCACACAGAGTTGAAAGAAATTCTCATTCGGCGTAATTCTGGATAGAACAACTCTCTCAACATGCTCAAGTAACGGTCTCCAGTAACCGTAACGGTGTGACCGTTTTCTTCGAAGAAGTAGGGCCCATAATGCAGCGTGATGAAACTGCACTCCACACTGTGACACGAAATGGATGCAATTCCATCTCATGGAGTATCTGTGGGTTGGAAGCACTCCATATTCGACAATTTTGTTTGTTTATGTTGCCGTTTAAATCGAAATGGGCCTCGTCAGACATGAAAAGACAGTTCAACATGTTTCCATCCTCTTCCACCATTTGAAGCATCTTCTGGCAAAATTCCAAGCGAATCGGCAAGTCTGCAGCGTTCAGTTTGTTGGCCATTTGAATTTTATATGGGAATAAGTCCAAATCTTTGTGCATAATTGACTGAAATGACTGTCTGCTTACACCCATTTGAGCAGATAAACTTCTTGTCGAAACACGTGGATTGTTTTGTATGGCAGCAGCTACAGCAGCGATTGTTTCCTCCGTTCGAACTGAAGGGTTTCGATGGTAAGGTCTTCTGTTGACTGCCCCATGCTCGGCAAAATTGTTTACAAGTCTCATTATGGTCCATCTGCTCGGAGGATTGCCGCCAAACGTGCGCCTATACTCTCTTTGAACCAAAACTACGGACTCCAGTGCGTGATAGCGGCGGACAATCCAAATTCTTGTTTCAGTGTCCCAGTTATACATTTTTGTTAAATGTAAGAGTCAATCTGCAAAATAAAAAAAAAATTTACCAGATTCATTAAATAGAAAAAAAGTTATTTAATTTTTTTTTTGGTAGCGGCTTTCATCAGCCACCCGGTATTTCACAATTATATTTCACAATTTAGTTATTTTTTTAATACATTTAAATAAAAAATGTAGAAGTTTTGCTGAGATGGATTTAAAAAATTGAAATAAAATTATAAAATTGCTAAACTTGTCTCATTAAGGATAATGGGTTCGCATTGTGGTCTTTTTAAAGTCCCGGTCTTCCCGGGATTATTTGACTTTAGTCCCGGTATTGTTGAAAATGTCATTTTGTTATCCATTACAATAATCTAAAGCTTTTTCCACAAATATCTCCCGTTTAGGAGCAAAGCAAGCGTAACACTGGGAAAAAAACAAGATGTAAGAAAAACATGGCAGGATTTTCGTCTCTTAAAGTTTTTGCTACACAAAAATGAAATCTGACCTCGGATTTTCCAAATTTTTTCAGGTTTTTGTAATATTCGTGTCTAAAATTGCGAGAAACGTTTTTTCACCTGCGCAGCAGTGTTTACGGCTGATTTCGCAGAAGCAAAAAAACAAAAAGTTTTTTCATAAAACTCAAAAGTGATTAAGAAGAATAGGACTGGTACTTTTAGGCACAATAACGATCTTCAAAAAAGTTCTGGAAGTGGCATGACATCAAGTGCACCTCTTTTGGGTTCAAATATCTCGAATACTAGAACCGATTTGACAAATCTGGTATTGTTTTCGTATGCAGCATACCCATTTAATGTAAAATCAATTTCAACACAACTTGCCACAAAAATAATGTTGTCCACAGCTGATATTTTGCCCAGCGGAAAGTTTTATTTAAAATTAAAAATAAACGAATGAATTACAATTACCTGTGTTTTTGTATTATATCTACATGTATATATACATATGTAAGTATTACAATAAAAGAGCTAAACAGGCTAAATTTCAGGACATTTCCGGGATCATAGTATTGAACTTTCAAATCTTGAAAATCCCGAAAGGCAAAAAACCCCGAAAATCGTCATCACTGGTACTATGTGTTTAAGTATGTACGTGTGTTAGGTACATGCATGTATCCGCTGTAGTGTTAAGGTAGCGTACACACCAAAGGTCCTGCTTTCTTAGAGGAGTATTTGGTACGAGATCTGCATCAATGTTTTTATAAAAGATCCATTCAACTTTATAAAATCTTTTAAAAAAGCTTACCAATATTACGAGTTGTTTTTGCTTGTCGGCTTGCTAATTTTAAGATTGAGAGTTTCGATTCTAGTTAAGACTTTAAAAAAATGTAGTCCAACTAATTATTTTTAGAAATAATTTTTTATCACTACTACCCTATAGGGTGGAGGCTGGCCGCACCAATAATTTGGCTTTCTTAGCGGTGGTTCTGTGCAGCTTTATGAAAATATTATATAAGTCCCAAGGAAGACCCGGCAGACGTTGTCCTGCCCTAAATTTGGCCTATCTGCATACATTTTAATAAGCTTTTTCTGTCTGACTCTGCCCTCCCTCCGCTCTTCACTTTTTCCTAATCCTTTTATTCACTCCTCCCTCCGTCTTTTTCGCTTCATCTATCTCATCTTCGTCTCATTCTATCTCTTTCTCAATCTTCTTCTCTCTTTTCTCTTTTCTCTTCTTTCAATTTCTTCTCATTTTTACCCTCTACACAACTAAAGACTCTCCTGAATTAAAAAAACAGTCTTAGTACCTCTAAATCGCGGGCCCCCTCAGAAACCCCCCCTTCCCCCCATCCCCTCGGCGGGCATGGTGATGTGCTATACTTGATATCATTCGCTATAATATTTTTTATTGATAAGCAGGTTGTTTAATTAAACACCAAGCAATTACACGGAAGTATATCCGCACCACCTGAAAATATGAGTACCACTGCGAATATGTAACAATTTATTATTACGTATAAACAAATAAAAAAATTGCAATAAAATAATATTGCGACTATAAACTGAGATATAACCTATCCTATCTCTCAAGTTAGATCAAACTACACACGGGCTATAAAAAAAATTCAAAATCGGTTCAGTAGTTTAGGAGTCCATCGCGGCCAAAAATGTTGTGACACATGTGTTTTATATATTAAGATTTTGCAAATTTTCACCGGTTTGTTTTCAAACTCATATTTAAATATGCACATATATGTATAACTACCACAAACATAGAAATATCTGGATATCTGCAGTAAAAAGTTCCATACGATTTCTCACTCAAAGTTCTTAAATGCACCATCATATGTCTTATTTTTTTGCTACATCAATTCATTTACTTCGTTAAAATGCAGTTAAAAATCCATTCAACGTTACGCATACTCCCGGTGGTGCTAAAAATGTTTAAAGCATGTCTGGGAACATCTTCAAGTTTGCAGTTTTATATGGAGTATAATTGCTGTTAAAAACTTTGCAAAGAGTACCAATGATTCTCGAAAATTTTTATTTTTAAAGATCTTTAAAATTGTTTTCGAACAAAATTTGTTCATTCCCTTTTTTTGCGTGCAGTACAGATATACAAACAAAAGTGAATTTGTATAATACAAGATTTTCCTAGTCACATGTACTTCTCGTCAGAGTCCGAGCCTAGTGCGAGTAAATTGGGAAAAGTCGGGAAAAAATCTAAAGAAGTAACCGATTTTAAACTCTTTATTGAAATTTTTAGGAGTGATCGAACTAAACGTAACTCATACTGGGATCCGTTGTCCAATATCGGTTGTCCCAATATTTTATCGGGCCTAATTAGAATTCCATATCATCCAGTTCAATGTTGTGGGACAAAGTGTTTTGACTGGACCGCTAAACAGACGAAGAGATTTTTTAGATATTTCATGCGTATCCTGTCAAGAGCCGGTCATTTGCAGAAAAAATATTCAATTTTTTTTGGAGAAGTCTCATCTCTATAGCTTCGACTTCAGCTATTTGTTCGCCGTTTACTAGTATTCGATAGCGTCCTGTTTATATCCCGATCAAGGGATACAGAATCTAGTTTGTTTCTCATTTAAGCCTGCTTTGTCGAGACACCTCATAATTGGCCTTTTCTGTTAATACAGTCATGATAAAGTATTTTCACGTGGCAGGAGGACGAATGTGTGCCTTTATTGTACCTTTTTGGTGTGTTCAGTGGCTTTCCTCGCTAGTTTATCAGCAACTTAGTTTCCAAGTACACTACTGTGGCCTTTGACACACATCTCTATTGTAGTACACCGAGAAGCTTGTTTATTTAGCTTGTTGAGTGCGCCTGCCTTGAAGAGCTTTAATCGCTGCTTTACTATCGGAGTAAATGTCAACCGACATACATACAAAGTAGCCATTGAGCAGCCTCATTTACGGCTACCATCTAATATTTAGGAAGAGCGAAAGACCTTTGGAGTAGATGCTACTACCCACATTGCTTTTAGAGCCATACGTAAAGATTGGTATGGAGTGGAGGTATCATCCCATTCGTATAGCGATCTGATTCCGATATGCTGCCTAAGGAAAGGGTAGTAGAAATAGGCCGAACCAACTCAATATTTTAACGTACTAACAATGCACTTTTGCAATCTGTTCTATGAAATATTAACATTTATCGATTTATTTGTGGTCGATTGAAAGCCAACTTAAGCAGAGACGGTAAAGGAAATTTTAATGAAACAAAAATTCGCATAGCTAACCGTTATTTTTTGCTAAATTCTTCGATTTTATTTTAGTTACAACAAGTAAGGGTATTTATGTTCGGGTGTAACTGCGTATTATATACTCAGCTTGAGTTTTAATTGTACAGTTTACTTTAGATAAATAACTTTTCTAATTCTAAATAAAAGTTGGCATATTTTATATAAAAGTGGGCATGGTGCCGATCCCGTGCATTTTTACTAGAAATATTTCCTGCTTTAAGGAAAATATGCGTAACCAATCTAATTACGATTCGTTAATCTTTCGTCGAGTTATACATCCCGAAACATAGAAAATTGCTTAGTCATAAAAGGGGCGGTTTAACGCCCACTTTCAAAAATTAGTATTTTTCCTATTTCTTGTTAGGATTTCAGTTGGGAAAGGAAGTACCATTGATATAAAGCTCTTTTTTGCAAAGATATAGCTTATTTTATTCGTTCACGACCATTTTAAAAATCTTTGATATAAAAATGGGCGTGGACTTTAACCGATTTCGTTAATTTTTCTGCGAAGCATTCCCCATAGTAAAGGCAACACCTCTGCTGAATTTTATATATGTTTAACGGTTTTTGATTTGTGATTAATAATATTTGTAAAATTGATTTTATCAAAAGTGGGCGGTACCACGCCCATTTTCAAAAACTATCAATATCATGACATAATTCAAATTCAAATTTTGATTTTATCAAAAAAGGGCGGTACCACGCCAATTTTCAAAAACTATCAATATCATGACATACATCAAATTTCAAAATTCTAGGTATTTTATTTACCAAATAATCTGAATTTTTTGTTTTCCATATCGTTATATATGTATGTATAAAAAGTGGGCGTGGTTATCATCCGATTTCGCTCATTTTAAATAGCGATAGGATATGAGTGCCAAGGAGCGGCGAATCCGGTTCCTCTAACAGACGAGGCTCTGCGAACCCAAGCTCTTCATGGAACTTGGGGGTGGGGAGGGAGGAATGGCCTGAAGGTTTAATGTGGCCATAAAAATTGTTCCCGAGATGGTCGGGCTAGCACCTTAATGATGCTGTGTTACCGGAGCGTACCGGATCTGTATTCGGCAAAGGACCATCACATCGATAACACTCCCCAAAACCTTCGGGGAGTAAACTTATCGCTACAACAACAACAACATGAGTGCCAAGTAATCATGTACCAAATTTACTCAAGTTACCCGGACCACAGAAAGACAGACGGGCAGACGGACGAACATGGCGAGATCAATTCATTTCTTCATCCTGAGCAATTTGATATATGGAAGTCTAAATTTATCTCGATTCGTTTATCCTCTTACGATCAATCGTTAAGTTTCCAAAGTTAATATACTCTGTGTGCAAAGCATGCTGAGCATAAACAAGCTAAAAATTCTGTAAAAAGAAAAAAGGTTTCGAGTGTTCACTTCCGAGCACCTTTTAATGTGTGTATTTCTGTTTTAACTGGTCTATAAAACCGATAGATAAGACCATGATTGTGTGTTTGGCAAGAGTTTAATTTCAATGGCTCAAAGTTGTGTTTGATGTTTAAATTCTTCGTATTTCTCTGAAGTATGTACTTTAAGGAAGTTTTCAATTTACGGAAATCAGTTTGGTTATTTTGCGCAACCAATTTACTCACATATATACAAATACACTCATACAATTACATCTCTTCTAGTGCCAAGATTAAGCTATTTGGTAAGAACTTAATAAACAGCATTAAAAAACTATTTCTTTTCTTTTTTCTCTTTATAGAATTTAAAAAATCAAATCATGACGACGAATGTGTGGGTGGAGCAGGTAAGTTAAACTTTAAGTATTTCAGTTTCTTTAGCTTAGGTTGAACTGAACTGAGCGCTGTGCAGTGAAATTGTTTATTGCATGAACTATACACTTGTCTACATATATTTTTGCCTACTTGTACATACAAACACATGTATATAAGTAAGTCTACCTTTAGCCACAGAATCTTAGCTACTCAAAGTGCTTTGGTTCATTAACTAAGCATGTACACAACTACATATATAAAAAACTATATCACTTCGAATTTACTACAAACATGCACTTTGTTGTTGTTGTTTTATTATTCGTGGACGAAAGTTTTAGCAAAATCGCACAATTTGCTTTCATAGCACGTAGATTTAGCGACGGCTGTGACCATTAAATGCAATCCACGAAACTATGCACTCCGTAGCCAACCGATAGGTCCCCACTACAGAAGCTGCTTAAGAACTAGCAATTTGAAAATCGTCACACCCCTCCTGTCGCACATGCAATTGATGATGCTCGCGTACAATTCTACGAAATTTATTGACAAATTTAGTATTCGAAACGGTAGTTTGTTTTGGTCACATTTTGTTATTTGTTGTATAGAATTGAGCTTGTGAGTAAGGTTAAAAATAAGATGCTACAATATTTAAATATCGACTTCTTTCAAGGCTCAAGAAATATGCTAGGAATTCAAATGTTTCATAAAGCATGCTGCCGTACCATATATTGAATAGCCCCAATAAGCTTAGAGTAACTAATTACAAATAATTTTAAAAACCTCAATTACTGGTAATCCTTTAGTCCAACCTAAAATCTCTTAAAATCTTATCAACACGTCCTAAGTTACCTATGTAGCCATATGTTTGCTGTTGTTGTAGTGATAAAAATACTTCCCGAAGGTTTTGGGGAGTCTTATCGAAGTTGATGGTCCTTTGCTGGATATAGATCCAGTACGTTCCGGTAACAAGCCCCATTGAGGTACTAGCCCGACTATTTTGGAAACGGTTTAATAAGACTACATTGAAACTTCTAGGCCATCCGTCCCTCAGCACAGCATTGCATGGGAAACTGGGGATCACCTCCGTACGTAGCTGCAGTAGTCCGAGGTAAAAGATAAAAAACAAGCTACACAAATTGAAGAAAAATTAAAATAACGTTTGTGAGAGAAATGATTGTGTGTGGTCTTTTTTATCTGGTCTTTTTTTTTTCATTAAAGTAGTCTTTATATTTCAATCAAAAATGGTCCTTAGGTAGGCCTTGCGTTACAGTTCACAGCTGGCACAATTACAAGTCAAATGCAAAAAAAAAACCTTCATTGCAAAGTACTTGGATCGGTTGAGGCTATTGCATTTTGGCGTTTTACGAATAACCGAACTATCTAAGGGAATATATGGATAAATTGTTTACTAATTTCTGGAAAAAATTTATTAAAAGCTCACTTTCGAACCGCACAAAATAAATGACCGCTGATAATATGTATTTGCCGACGTTGAAAGATGTAAACTCACAAATTAAGCAATGCATTTTAGCTTCGCAATTTACGTATTACTTTGACGTCACAACAAAAAAGAAAGACCAGTACTCATAAATATGCATAGCCATGAAAATGGGCTCAACCAGCATTTTCCGCCTCGGTTACTGTAAGACCAAAACTCAAACCAATGGATTTCTCTTAACGATATTGCCATGCCAGCTAACTTAAAAGCTCATTGCAAAATAAGTCTAAAAAGGCACAGCAAGGCATACTTTTAGGCAAATAAAATAATTTATGCAGTTTATGCAGTAAATTGCTATTATTTTCCAGACTCAAAATAGCAAAATGTGAAAAAATAAGTAAGGAAGGTCAAGTTCGGGTGTAACCGAACATTATATACTCAGTTGAGAGCTATGGTGACAACATAAGGGAAAATTACCATGTAGGAAAATGAACCGAGGAAAACCCTGGAATGTGTTTGTATGACATGTGTATCAAATGAAAGGCATTAAAGAGTATTTTATGAGGGAGTAGGCCATAGTTCTATAGGTGGACGCCATTTCGGGATATAGCCATAAGGTGGATCAGGGTTGACTCTAGAATGCGTTTGTACGATATGGGTATCAAATGAAAGGTGTTAATGAGTATTTTAAAAGGGAGTAATCCTTAGTTCCATAGGTGGACGCCGTTTCGAGATATCGCCACAAAGGTGGACCAGGGGTGACCCTAGAATTTGTTTGTACAATATGGGTATCAAATTAAAGGTATTAATGAGAGTTTTAAAAGGGAGTGGTGGTAGTTGTATATGTGAAGGCGTTTTCCAGATATCGACCAAAATGTGGACCAGGGTGACCCAGAACATCATCTGTTGGATACCGTAATTTATTTATATATGTAATACCTGCCAAGATTTTAAGGGTTTTTTATTTTGCCCTGCAGAACTTTTTCATTTTCTTACACTTAATATGGTAGGTGTCACAACTATTTTATAAAGTTTTTTCTAAAGTTATATTTCGCGTCAATAAAACAATCCAATTACCTTACCATATTTCATCCCCTTTTTCGTATTTTTTATAGAATTATGGCATTTTTTTCATTTTTCGTAATTTTCGATATCAAAAAAGTGGGCGTGGTCATAGTCGGATTTCGTTCATTTTTCATACCAAGATAAAATGAGTTCAAGTAAGCACGTGAACTAAGTTCATTAAAGATATGTCGATTTTTGCCCAAGTTATCGTGTTAACGGCCATGCGGAAGGACAGACGGACGACTGTGTATAAAAACTGGGCGTGGCATCAACCGATTTCGCCCATTTTCACAGAAAACAGTTATCGTCATAAAATCTATGCCCCTACCAAATTTCAAAAGGATCGGTTAATTTTTGTTCGACTTATGGCGTTAAAAGTATCCTAGACAAATTAAATGAAAGAGGGCGGAGTCACGCCCATTTTGAAATTTTCTTTTATTTTTGTATTTTGTTGCACCATATCATTACTGGAGTTGAATGTTGATATTATTTACTTATATACTGTAAAGATATTAAATTTTTTGTTAAAATTTTACTTTAAAAAAAAATTTTTTTTTAAAGTGGGCGTGGTCCTTATCCGGTTTTGCTAATTTTTATTAAGCGTACATATAGTAATAGGAGTAACGTTCCTGCCAAATTTCATCATGATATCTTGAACGACTGCCAAATTACAGCTTGCAAAAGTTTTAAATTACCTTCTTTTAAAAGTGGGCGGTGCCACGCCCATTGTCCAAAATTTTACTAATTTTCTATTCTGCGTCATAAGTTCAATTCATCTACCAAGTTTCGTCGCTTTATCTCTCTTTTGTAATGAATTATCGCACTTTTTCGGTTTTTCGAAATTTTCGATATCGAAAAAGTGGGCGTGGTTATAGTCCTATATCGTTCATTTTAAATAGCGATCTGAGATGAGTGCTCAGGAACCTACATACCAAATTTCATCAAGATACCTCAAAATTTACTCAAGTTATCGTGTTAACGGGCGGACGGACGGACGGACATGGCTCAATCAAATTTTTTTTCGATCCTGATTATTTTGATATATGGAAGTCTATATCTATCTCGATTCCTTTATATATGTACAACCGACCGTTATCCAATCAAACTTAATATACTCTGTGAGCTCTGCTCAACTGAGTATAAAAATAATTTTTGCAGCCAACAACTTTAAAATGCGACTGCAACTGACAAAATGTTTAAGCATTTCATGTAACGGAAGTGTGGATGTGCAAAAAGGACTAAGCATTTTGGCACTTGATGAATTTTCGACTACTTCAGTTGGTGTAACATAACTGTCACAGTTTGTTGTTTTTACAATCAATGGGTGTTCTAACGAATGTAAATAGCCATTGGTGTCATACGTCAGAGGGAAGAGGAGGGTGGTTAGGCTGCAAATCAATTTTTTGTTGTAATGTAATGTTCATCGTTTTGCAAATAATATTCGAATTCATATGCAACGCCAAACTTTGTGTGGGCAAATTCATTTGCATAATATTTCACCAAATTCATTAAAATTTCAGTTTGGATGTTGTCGAATTTGCGTCATATGAAGTGTTGGTGGGAAATTCGTGCTAAGTGATGGAATACTTTTTTTTTTTAGCTCCAGAGCTTGAAAACGTTGCAGCCTATTGTGTGTTGCAGTAACAATTTGATATTTTAATACCACACCAAAGAGGAGAAAATTTTAAATGGCAAATTTTGTTTAGAAATAAATTTAATTGAAGCTAAGGATACAGGTTTTATAAACAGAGGATAAGGATGCATTAAAAGTACTTGACGCCTTCAACGTTAGCATGGGCAAAGAAGGTGCATTTGGCTCCACAGTCAAAAAGTTGATATTAAAACATAGAAAGATATATTAAGCTGAAGATCTATCAATGAATGACACCTATAGTGGTGTAGATATGCGCACGATCAAAATCCAAAGAAAATCCACACACAACTCGAATCACACACATTCCGAGAATACCTCTAGAGCAGCCAACATCACCAAAGAACGAATCCAGACAGCGAAACAAAAACGTAATACGATGGAGAGTCCAGCCTTGCAACAAAAAGAAAGAATTCTCGTCTGATTTAAAGATAGAAGCAAAACGCGTTTTCGGGTTAAATATTAACAAGCTGATAAAGTTGAACAACTTGAGCTACTAGCCAACAAAAATTACACTCGCTTGTTTTACTAAGAAATTAGGACATATGCATTTCTCCAAAAATTGTCGGACTTAGGTAAAGAAAGTCTATTTTTTGCACTCCACATTTTAGTTTTTGTTCCTCATAAAATTATTACAGTGGTTATGTTAAAATTTTAATATCAGAGTTGAACAAGATTATGTCTTTGTTTAAAGAAACATTTTTCGTTTCATCTGGTTATAAATGAACCGGAAGTATTTAAAAGAAAGTACTTAAAAATTATTTACCTTCTTTTTATTTAAATTTAATTTTCGAATTTTTTCATAATATTCAGCTTTTAAAAGTAACAGCCAAACTGTTTTTCAAACAATCTATATATTCCTTAGCTTAAAAGCATTTCTTTGCTGTATTCATGGCCACTTCTGAAAATATCATGGTTACTTTCCTACATATTGTTAGCAATTTTTGTCATCCTGCACATTTTTAAGGCTCCACTTTTTTTTTTTTTTGTATTGACCTAATTATATAGATAATTTTCTATTGAATTCTGACACAATGTTTTCTTGGTCTAAATAGGCATTCCAATAAATTGACAATTTTAAATATTTCTCAAGTATTTTATATTTATATGGCTCTAAGAATCGATCTGATTTTCCTTTCCATATTATTTTCTAATATTAAAGCCTTGTCTCAGTTGTCTCATTCCATAGAAGCTCATTTTTCAAGTTTTTTAGTTTAATTTTACTTTTTTTCACTTTCAAATCAAAGTCGTCAGATAATTGAATTTGGATGCTGCCCTTGCGAATTGTTCGTTCACAAAGGGAGGAGGCATTGTTAAAAGACGCAAAACACATTTCGGATACAAAACAAAAGCGAGGGAATGCACATCAATTGCAAGCAAATTGAAATTAGCGAGAAATAAGTTAAATTAAATTAAATGAATTTAGTTAGGTTTCGAGTTTAGTACAAATGCAACGAGGCGTGATGAGGTTGCATGGAAGAACAATGAGCAGCCATTTACATATATACTTGTTTTGAATTACTAAGTAATTTGTATGCAAATACCTGATGTGCATTTGCAGGAAAGCCCTTAAGCATTACGAAATAAAAGTAAAGAAACGAATCATTGTAACAGAAGCGAAAACGTAAATTGAATTGTTCATTTTAATAAAAAGTTGCAACGAGAGATATTTGAACAGAGTTAGGTTAGATTGAATTGACCGTACATAGACTAAATGTGTCAGTTTCCTAAAAACAAATTAGGTCCAGTCCATTGGTTTAGATATGCTTAATCTGATATATGTGTAGTCTGAAAAGGACTGCCTTTAATTACACAAGGGTCAATAACCCATCAATAGGAAGTCTTTTGAAGTTTACTCGGTGTATTTCAATTTTTTAAGCTTGACAAAAACATAAGAGGGATATTTAAGCTAGTAATTAAGGCTAAGTTCGGGTAAAACCGAACAGTACATACTCAGTTGAGAGCATAGCTGCTTTGGTTTCGTAGGGTTACGTAGATGGTTTATAAGTTGTTTTTAATTCCATATCACATACGCTTGGGAAATATCAAGCATATTGTAGACCAAGGCTGACGTTTTTTGGAACGATTTTCCTTCATCCTTTGTCAAATAAGGGGAAATCACCATGTAGGAAAATGAACCTAGGGTAACCCTGGAATGGGTTAGTATGACATAAGTATCAAATGAAAGGTATTCTTTATTCCTCCGGGGTGACCCAGAACATCATCTTTCGGGTACCGCTAATTTATTTGTATATGTAATACCACGAACAGTATTCCTTCCATGATTCCAAGAGCTTTTGATTTCGCCCTGCAGAAATTTTTAATTTTCTTCTACTTAGTATGGTACGTTTCACACCCATTTTACAAAGTTTTTTCTAAAGTTATATTTTGCGTCAAAAAACCAATCCAATCACCATGTGTCAGCCCTTTTTTCGTATTTGGTATAGAATTAGAAAGCCACGCCCATTTTGAAATTTTCTTTAATTTTTGTATTTTGTTGCACCATATCATTACTGGAGTTGAATGCTGCCATAATTTACTCATATACGGTAAAGATATTAAATTCTTTGCTAAAATTTTACTTTAAAAATTTTTTTTTTAAAGTGGGCGTATTCGTCATCCGATTTTGTAAATTTTTATTTAGAACACATACAGTAATAGGAGTAAATTTCCTGCCAAATTTCATCATGATATCTTTAACGACTGCAAATTACAGCTTGCAAAACTTTTAAATTAACTTGTTTTAAAAGTGGGCGGCGCCACGCCCATTGTCCAAAATTTTACTAATTTTCTATTCTGCGTCACAAGGTCAACCCACCTACCAAGTTTCATACCAAGTTAATTCTTTGGTAATGAATTATCGCACTTTTTCGGTTTTTCGATATTTTCGATATCAAAAATGTGGGCGTAGTTATAGTCCGATTTCGTTCATTTTAAATAGCGATCTGAGATGAGTACTCAGGAATTTACGTACCAAATTTCATTAAGATACCTCAAAGTTTACTCAAGTTATCGTTTTTACGGACGGACGGAGGGTTGGGCATGGCTAAATAAATTTCTTTTTCGCCCAGATCATTTTGATCTATATCTATCTCGATTAGTTTATACCGTTACGGAATACCGTTATGCGAACAAGATTAATATACTCCGTGAGCTCTACTCAGATGAGTATAAAAAATATATATAAAAGTGATATGGCGGCTCTTTTCCTATTGCTTAAAAAAATTCTTGTTTAAAACAAATTTCCAGGTGGTGCTATCCTGCTACTTCTTCTTGATAATTTCCAAGCCATGTCTTAGCACAGCAAGATGTCAGTTAATCGAAATCAATACTAATGTGACATTTTTCGGAACAGCAAATTGACCTCAATTCTCTTTACCATCACCTTGTATAGATCGCCTTTCCACTTACATAACATCGCCCATCTTTTCAAAACCTTTTTCCCTTCCAGTGAAGATGGATGCAACACCGTAAAATAGTCGCACTGTTAACTCGACCAGAACTTTTTATAAATGAAAACAAAAGTCAGGATCAGGAAATACCGGAAAATGCGGTTTTTTGCTAAAACTATGAACTTTTTTCTACTTGCTTGGCATTTTTGGGATTGCTCAATTGAAAAACAGAAACAAACTAAGCGAGCATAATTATGTTGTTTAATTCGTTTTTGATTTTGAATTGAAATTCGTTCCATATATATATATTGCAAAAAATTGTCCAGCTGCCCCGTTGTCGTTGTAGTGATAAATAAAACATGGTTGTTGTTAGCGATAGAGATACTCTCCGAAGGTTTTGAGGGGTGGTCTCGATGTTGATGTTCCTTTTCCGGATATAGATCCGATACGTTTAGGTAACAAGCACAATTAAGATACTAGCAAGACCATCTAGGGAACGATATAGTGTGAACATACGTTCCTTTCTATTTACCCCTTTGTCGACGAAACTTTGCTAAAAATAATCCTCTTCTTATCTGGTGCGCGCACTACAATGACTTGTATAGCTGCATCAGTCTTGAATGTACTTTTGCCACTATACGTAATGCAATACTTGCCTATCTAATTTAAGAGATACAAGCTAATTTAATTTGCCGGCATTTTATTCTTCGATAAAAAAACAGGAACTATCTCGCTTAAGGATGGAGGAACATTTATCACCATGTCTCATTATGAAGGAACAAGACAGTACTGTGTTGATTGTAATCTGGTGCATTCCAACAATGTAAAAAACATGCTTTTTCAAGAGTCACTGACCGGAATCGTATGCATTCCGGCAGTATAATCTTATGGGTCAGGCATCGAGCTGATTGGAATCCGGTGCATTCCAACAACACAGGTCATGTTACTTTTTTATGCCTTGTGATGGCGTATCCTCATTACACTACTCTTAGCACTGCCGGATTCCAATGACATGCTGATTGGAATCTTGTTGCATTCCAACAGGGAGATTGGAATCCACTGCATTCCGAAATCATGCTGAGCGGAACCTGATGCATTCCGCCAGTATAAGATTTCGGCATAAGATCTTATTTCTGCTCATATTTCTTATTATTATTATATTCTGAAATTAAATAGTAATGTTCATTAATATTTCTTTGTTTGTAATATAACATTGTTGAAAGCTCGATATATCTTAAATTTTATCTTTTGAGTTGTATATTTATATATCTTTTATATTATGCAGTCGACCATAGTTTGTCGTCGACTTTAAATAATAAATAAATAAATAAATATTGAACCTATTCCGCCCCCAACCCCTAGTTTCATGAAGAACTTGGGGTCGCCAAATCCTCGGATGCTAAAGAAACAGGATTCGCCTAGGTTGAAAATTGGGTTAGAGAAGCTGTAAATTGCGCAGGCAACCTCTTCAAGGTAACGCTACGCAACCGCCCTGAATCCTTTGTGTATTTAAGTCGCCTCATACGACGGGCATACCTGCCGCGGGTATATTTTAAGCGCCTAACTCGCTGGGTATAAGAAAGCGGGGTCGCCTCCGGCAAAGGTTTGTCAAAGAGTCCGGGTATATTTCTGATATGAACAGCGAAAGATTGTCTGCTTTTCGTTGCCATTTGGAGTCGGCATAAAACATTGAGGTCTCGTTCACTTCCCTAATTATTGATAGAGAAGCTCTGCCACGAAAGTATATCATATTATTTTTTTTTTATTAATCCAAATTCCTAGAAAATAAATTATCTTTTGTTCACCACCTAGTCTAATAAATGCAATGTCCTTTCCTTGCAGGAATGGAACGACTACAAATTAAAGTGGAATCCTGATGATTATGGAGGGGTGGATACATTACATGTACCATCTGAACATATTTGGCTGCCGGATATTGTACTCTATAATAAGTAAGTAAATTTAAAAAACTGTTTTACAATTTCTCCATACATCTGTTATATATGAGATAGAAAACTGCTTCACCAACTATAAGATCTTTCGATCCATTTTGTATATCCATCTCAACCGTAATACTATTATTTTCAACTATAAGACATCTTTAGTTTTTGAAGATAGTTTAGAAGTTATTTAAAAAATTTAGGTTTTTCTGTGCGTCAATCCAATTCATTTTTAATAAAGTTTGAAACTCTCCAATTGCATTTATTTAAAGAACTTTTTCCCCGAAATTTATTTTAAGTTTTTCATTCATCTTCACTGCCTCGACCACTTGCTGATAACACCGTAATGTGTTGCTCACTGATTTCTTGGCCGTACATATTTACTTAGTCGCGTCGATACTAAGGCAGTGTAACTTATAACAATTGCAGGTTCCTGCCAAAAATTAGCTCTTAGATGGATTAGGAACTTGGAGCAGTACTAAATGGTTTTTTGCATTAATTATCAGACGAGGCAACACAAAGATTGCAACAAAAACTCGTTAAAGTATGTTTAATGCGAATGCTCTTCTGTGTGTTTTATGACGATATATTCAAAAAAAAAATTGGATTTGTGTAAAAAGAAACATTACTTAAACTTAAACCGTTACTTAGCTGAATTAATCTGATACGAACAGTATGTTCATTTAATTACATGTATAAATGAACACATTTTCAGTATTTAACTGCACAGATGCTTGATTTAGCCAATTTTGTAAAAAAGGGCACAAGAAACCAAAATAATTCCTTGGAATGTGAATGTGGATTCACTTAAGGCGCACATTAATTTGAGTACATAATCACAAGCAGCAACAACAAAATACCATCATTAGTTTAATTTGGCCAACATTAGCCATGGGCACAGAATCAAAAAAAACCCATAGCTAATGGACACTGCGGGTAGTTAAATTTGAATGCAAAACATTATTTGATACAATAAAATAAGGAGTTTATTCAATATTTGGACAAAATGCAAACAAACAAGTATAATACTAATCCAATACAAAAGCTAAAGATCTCTGCTAAATACAATTATTTGTAAAGCGATCTCTGCGTTTCTATCGGAAACTGTTTCTATCGGAACCCGCCTATGGAAGCAGAGGTAGAGTGCGGCCCCCACTCCGTTGGAAGGACCAGGTGGAAAACGATTTAAACTCCCTTGGTGTGACCAATTGGCGCCGGTTGGCGGAGCGAAGGCGCGACTGGCGCGCCGTGTTGGATGGCCATAACCGTTTAGACGGTTAAGCGCCAATTAAGTAAGTAAGTAAGATCTCTGCGTTGTGACGAAGTTGCATTAGAAAAATATAAAACGATCAATGGAAAACAAACTTACTTTAAAACAGTAAATTAATAATCTCGTACATGCTGATGTTGTCGACAAGTAAAGCAGTATTTAAAAATTTCAATTTCATATTTAAAATAATAATATTTGTATTAAAACAATGTGCATATAAACAAAATTAGTACAGAACATAATGCACCTAATTCTACCGAATCGCATTTAAACAAATTTTTAATAGTGGAAGTTATAGTTTTGTGTGCCTTCAATAAGCCCAAAAGAGCATTTGAGAAATGAAAGCTAAACAAAAATTTGTGCATTGCAAATCCACAAAAGTACTTGGTATTTGTTATTTATTCAGCTATGGTATGGATATTTTGAATTTATCGTCATAAGTATTGTTAAGTCGATGATATTAAGTGGGAGACAAATTTCAAAAAGTATTTAATTCGTATCGCGCCGGGATAAAACAATAGCGGAAATAATAACAAAGAAAGATTTGTGTACATGTATAAATTTGTGTTTGCATATCGACACATATACAGACGTTATGTGTGTATATACATATATAGCATCCCACTACACAATTCGAGTCTTCGAAAACAACCTGGGCCCGTATTATGTGTTATGATCAGTGACTGAAATCCATTTTCACTCAAGCGATAAGTATACAACTGTGAAACTATTATTAATTATAATAGGTAATGCATATATTTTTTTGGTAAGCTTTTCCGATATATTCTGGAGTAGTGCATTAAGTTTCTTGTAAATTATGTGGACGACATATTTGCCATTGTCCAAAGAGATGATGCAAATATCATACTTATAAAAAACACTGAACCAACACCATAGCAGACTATAATTCACTATGGAAATGGAAGAAAATAATAGTATACCTTTTCTAGATGCCCGTATACATAAAACAAAAAATAACTTAATATTAGACTGGTACTCTAAGCCAACAGTGTCTAATACATTTTTTTTAACACAACCACGAAAATATAAAATTAACACCGCCAAAAACTGTATACACAAAATCTTGACTATCAGCCATCAGCAATTTCATGACGCCAACATAAAGAAAATACAATGACTACCTTATATCTGACCTTATAGAAATTCAAATTCAAAATCAAATTCAACAACACCAATCACTAGCAACAACAACAAACAATGAAACAAAGCAATATCACAGTGTCACTAATATTCCCAGGCTAACAGAAAACTTAACACAAGACGTAATTAAACAACAGAACAGCAGACTAGCTTACAAATCAAACCAAACATTATCAAGATACTTTGCAAGAACAAAAACCCCTATAAACAGAGAACAACAAAACAATGTGGCTTACAAAATACAATGCAAAGGACATAACAAGGAAAAATGCAACAAAGTCTATATAGGAACAACTTAGCGCGCTTTGGGTACACGTTTAGCCGAACATGAAGCTGATATCAGGAAACAAAAACAAAATACAGCTCTGTCACAACACGCAATAACACACAACCACATCGCTGACTTCGCAAACACAAAAATAATAGGCAAAGAAGCTAGAGAGAAAACACGATATACATTAGAAAACCTACGAATTTTGCAAAATAGGGAAAAAACTATGAATAAGAAAGAGGACACAGATTGTATCGCTGCTACTTACATATTATGCATATAAGATTTTGCTTTTAGTATGACAAGTGTACCACAGTAGATGGTATCGTTTTATTTCTTATACTTTTATTTTTTTTTTTTTGTATTTTTATTTTTTACTTCTGTAAATTATGTTTCATTACCTTAATTTAATGCCGTAATTTAAATGTAAGTGAAATTTAAAAATTTATAAATCAATGTTAAATGTGAATATGTGTATTTGTAATAATTTCAAATTAATGTTATTGTTGTTTTTGTGTTTTTATTGTTGATAAATACAGAACCGCTCCAGAAGAAGCCAAGGAAATTTGGCGAAACGTCGAGCTTTAGGGTGGAATAAATTGATTTATTTGCACTACTCCAGAATAGATCGGAAAAGCATACAAAAAAAATATATCCATAACAATCAAACCGATCGAAACCAACATTTGAGTCGTTTATTTTGAAAGTGGTTTATGTCCATTTTTTCTTATATTGAAATATTTAAGGGTATGTGTTTGATTTGTTTCAAAAATATTGATAAGAAGTATTCATTTTTTTTATTGTTTTGTGACGTTAAACATGTTAGAATATATAACGTAATACGTTTTGTAAATTTTACTAGAATAATAAGATGTATTTCAGAACCTAAAATGAACTTCAACCACTTTCAAAATTAATAAAATTACTTTTTTGTTTATGAAAAGGAATAAGTCCACTTATTTTTAAGAAATTAAATAATAGAAATTGTAAGTATTTTATGTTTGATGTAGATGAATGTAATAGCTTTAAAATAAATAGGGAAGCTTTCAATTTAGATACATATTTTTATTTATGTAATTAAAAAAATTTTTTTAGAAATAAATATTAATTCCATTCATTTATTTATTAAGGATAATGTTAAAGTTTTTGCGATATTATTTCTCCTCATTTAGATTATGTGTGAGTTTGTTTAAATATTCATTCACCTAAGCAACTCAATTTTACTTATCGTAGTGAATTTTTTTGTTGTACTGTGCAGTGATGCATTTTTTCGGAGTTTTGTAACATAAAAGATGCCATATCTAAATTATTAAATAATAAATATGAAATAAATAATAATAATAAATTTTAAATAAATATTAAATACTAAATTTTAAGTAAATATTAAATAATAAATTTTATTTCAGTCGACTTAAACCAGTTTCAAAATCATTTTTTCTGGATTTTGTTAGCTAACTAATTTTCAAGTCCCCAAAATCATAGCGATTTTAATGATACTAGACTTAAATTGTTTATTAAAAAAGATTATATATGATTGTGATTATTGTTATCATTAACTCCTTTTTTTTCTTTTAAACGGACTTAAAGCACTTTCAAAATAAACGACTCATTTGTCGCTAGCTCGCATATGCCATTAATCGTAAGACGTAATACGGACCCGCAGTGAAATTCCCTAACATAATATGTTTGTGATTGCCAATCAGTTTTGAAAAATCCACAATTAAACCATATTAAAGAGTTAATTAAAATAAAGTTAACAGAATTAATTTTTTATACTTAAATGTGCATCTTTTTAAGCGATGAAATTCAAATAAAATAAGTAAACCTTTTATTTTCTAACTTTTTCCATCTACAACCGTCTTCTTTCACTCTTTTATCAGTTTGACTTAAAATTTAAACCAAAAAAAAATTGAAAATTGCTGTAGTAAACTCAGTGGTTTCAAAAAGGTTTGAAAAGCTATTCAAACTGGCGTACAACTTTTAGTTAGTCTCAATTTTCTAACCATATAAAGATAAATATATTCCACTAATGGGTTTCAATTCGAGCTCTAAGCCAATATGCAGCAAAATGACATATTTGACATCGGATGATTTCTCAATTTGGTATAAGTTCAATATCGTATCCACTCTCTTAGGCATATTGTAATGAAAGCTGAAACGTATTACCCACATTTCTCTTCGGGTTGGTCGGTAGTAGAAAATTTTCAATGTGAGGGGTTTAATTTTATTCTATTCGCATAAGTTCAATATCGAGTGTTGTTCGAATAAAAGCTATTTGTTTTCCCATGATTTTGGAATAGAATACGAAGGCAAATGTTTATTGGGAGATTATGTTAACGTGCATAGCACAAATACCTTTATTCACATTCCCTTCAATAATATTTATGTTTTATTTATAAATGTGGCATCAAAAAAACAAGCTGAATTTTAGTTACGCTTAACGCTCAGTTTCCAATTGTATAACATATTTTTTTTTTTTTTCAAAAGCTTATTGTTACGAATACGACTTTTTTATAGGGATTAACCAAAATGACATTTTATTTGTCAATATAACACCAGCACATGTACAAATTTACATATGTATGTATGAATAATGAGGATTGCAATACGTCTAAAAAAAACTAAAGGCAAAGTTATTTGTTGATATAGATTTTTAAAAGCAGAGTTAATGGATAAAGCTCATTTTAGAAAAATGGATTGGGAATGAAATCAAACAAATAAAATTGCATAAAGTTTTATCAAATAAAATTAATGCGATTATAATTTACGTATAAAGACGGGAATGGATGAAGGTTTTGTGTCGCACTTTTGGATTTTGGCTGTTGTTTCGATGTTGCTGTGTGTATCGAGAATTGTAACTCTAAGCCCAATTGTCTGTGTTTAATTCAACTGTCGTAAAAAAAAAAATTCTTAGCCAAGTGCCTTTGATTGGACATTCAACGTGTATGAGTCAACAAAAAAAAAAACGCTTTTTCTATCAGTTATTCCCACCTTTCAATTGCTCTTTATTCGCTTTAATTTGCAGTGATATGTTTGACCGATTTATATAAAAAAGCGCTTGATTCGCAAAAGCGTTTTAGGTTTTTTACTTTGAATTTTCGAAGCCGTGGAATTTCACATTGAAAATTTACGTACGAATAAAAAAGAGCACAAAGCATTAAAATCACTCAGGTACATAAATTTGTACATATTATGTATGTCAATATACAGGCGAACCCTGCAATTTGTACACTGTGTATCTCTTGGACTGCATTTCTATACTTATATAAGCACTTCCCAAGTGCCATTGTCTGTATTTATTCTTTGCTTTTCATGATTTTTGAAAAATTCTTGTTTAAAAGTAGCTTTTAATTTTTTAATGTGAAATATGGTTGCACTAAATTTTCTAAATAAACATACATACATCGCATAGAAGTCTAAGATAAACTTTCGTAAACATGTTTATCTGAATCTAATGGTCTTTTGAAAGTTTAAAAAATTTTGAAAACTTGCAAATCTTTAAATTCAAAAGAACTAAGGAATATTTATTAACCCGTCGAAACGTTTTTGTGCATTTTGCATATAAACACGAAACTAAGAACAAACACAACAAAATTTCGTACGGCCAAACATCCATCTTTACTATATGAGAAAAATATCACAACGGAAACACAATAAAAAATGTTTCCATATGAAAATGCACAGAATACGCATTTAATGTGGATTGAGCTAAATAAAAAAAAATTTAAATACAATTTCATTAAACGCATAAAAAAGTATTAGAACCAACTAGCATCAATGAAAATTTAAATAATTTTTAAAAAACAAAAGAACAAAAATTACTCTTAATGCGCCTAAACCTTTGTGTGATATATCAGTTCACAATATTGCGAAAAAGACAGGAATTGAGCCCCTAATCTCTCGCAAGTGAGTCCAAAATTTTCTACGTTGACTTATCGTAATCAAACTACACAATTTTAAAAATACCTTATGAAATTTAACTATTATACTCAGATAACATAGATATATATGATACGTTTACATTATATTGGATAAGATACTTCAGGTAGATTGTAGCTGATTAAATCGGGTATTTATTATTAGAAAGAAAATGAGTAAATTGAACTAGCTAAGACTAAAAACTAAGACAAAATGATATTAAATAGCTATGCTTTTAAATGACTAAATAGGAGTTATTAAAATGATATTTAGTAAGAATAAATTTAACTTGGGTAATTTGAATTATTTTTAATTTGAACTTGGTTAAAATTATGTAGCTTTAAATTGGATAAAACCAAAATAAGAAAGGATTAAGTAATATCAGATCAGATAAGATATTTGTGTTTCTCAACTTTGCTTAAGGTAAGCATATTTCTGATTGCATTTCTGCATGTTCAAATCGATTAGCTAAGACTAAATTAAATTAGATTAGGTAAAAAAAGGTTTTAGAGGATTTTTTATATTTCTTTAAATTACGATCAAATAAAACAAGGCAAGTTTGAATAAGTTAAGATTGTAAAGCATTCTATTCCGTAGGATTATAATACATAAGATAAGGTCAGATGAGATTAAAGTAGATAAGTTCAATCATAGTGGGACTTGGTTACATAGATTAAATATTAGAGTTGTAAAATAATCCACGATTACCCTGTTTATTTCATTGTAATCAAATCTTGATTGTATTTATTTTTTTGATCGTAAAAATTACCAATGCGCAATCAAACATTGCAGTAAAATTTCATATCTATTTTGTGATTGTCAAAATTACAATATTCAATGAAAATTTTGTTTACCATCAAGCTGACTGCAATTAATTTAAAGACGCAATCAAATACTAAGATAGCATTGATCAAATATGCCATAGTTGGGAACTTTCATACATCATCTGCATTTCTGGTAGCTTGTCGGTGTATACGATTAGGTATGTTTGAAATGCACTGAAGCCCAGCACATCGGTGCACTAGCCGCTATTCTGGTATCATATTCGTTGAAATAAATTTAAAAAAAAAAACCAAAGTGATTGTTTTTGAGATTTGTAGCAATTTTTATTTTTTAATAATTGTAGCAGTAAAGTGAATGCAATTGGCGGCCACCGTGGTGTGATGGTAGCGTGCTCCGCCTATCACACCGTATGCCCTGGGTTCAACTCCCGGGCAAAAGCAACATCAAAATTTTAGAAATAAGATTTTTCAATTAGAAGAAAATTTTTCTAAGCGGGGTCGCCCCTCGGCAGTGTCTGGCAAGCGCTCCGATTGTATTTCTGCCATGAAAAGCTCTCAGTGAAAACTCATCTGCCTTGCAGATGCCGTTCGGAGTCGGCATAAAACACGTAGGTCCCGTCCGGCCAATTTGTAGGGAAAAATCAAGAGGAGCACGACGCAAATTGGAAGAAAAGCTCGGCCTTAGATCTCTTCGGAGGTTATCGCGCCTTACATTTATTTTTTTTTTTTTTTAAGTGAATGCAATCACATACATACAGATGATTGTTGATTGTAATTTTGACAATCTGAAAATATACAATCATATATGATAACAAGTAAGGAAGGCTAAGTTCGCGTGTAACCGAACATTACATACTCAGTTGAGAGCTGTGGAGACAAAGTAAGGGAAAATCACCATGTTTTAAAAAGAACCTAGGGTAACCCTGGAATGTGTTTGTATGACATGTGTATCAAATGGAAGGTATTAAAGAGTATTTTAAGAGGAAGTGTGCGATAGTTCTATAGATGGACGGCATTTAGGGATATCGCCATAAAGGTGGACCAGGCCTGACTCTAGAATTTGTTTGTACGATATGGGTATCAAATGAAAGGTGATAATGAGTATTTTAAAAGGGAGTGGGCCTTAGTTCTATAGATGGACGCCATTTCGAGATATCGCCATAAAGGTGGACCAGGGGTCACTCTAGAATTTGTTGTACGATATGGGTATCAAATGAAAGGTGATAATGAGTATTTTAAAAGGGAGTGGGCCTTAGTTCTATAGATGGACGCCTTTTCGAGATATCGCCATAAAGATGGACCAGGAGTGACTCTAGAATTGGTTTGTACGATATGGGTATCAAATGAAAGGTGTTAATGAGTATTTTAAGAGGGCGTGGGCCTTAGTTCTATAGGTGGACGCCTTTTCGAGATATCGCCATAAAGGTGGACCAGGGGTCACTCTAGAATTTGTTGTACGATATGGGTATCAAATGAAAGGTGATAATGAGTATTTTAAAAGGGAGTGGGCCTTAGTTCTATAGATGGACGCCTTTTCGAGATATCGCCATAAAGATGGACCAGGAGTGACTCTAGAATTGGTTTGTACGATATGGGTATCAAATGAAAGGTGTTAATGAGTATTTTAAGAGGGCGTGGGCCTTAGTTCTATAGGTGGACGCCTTTTCGAGATATCGCCATAAAGGTGGACCAGGGGTCACTCTAGAATTTGTTGTACGATATGGGTATCAAATGAAAGGTGATAATGAGTATTTTAAAAGGGAGTGGGACTTAGTTCTATAGGTGGATGCCTTTTCGAGATATCGCCATAAAGGTGGGCCAGGGGTGACTCTAAATTTTTTTTGTACGATATGGGTATCAAATGAAAGGTGTTAATGAATATTTTAAAAAGGAGTGGGCCTTAGTTCTATATGTGGACGCCTTTTCGAGATATCGCCATAAACGTAGACCAGGGGTGACTCTAGAATGTGTTTGTACGATATGGGTATCAAATCAAAGGTATTAATGAGGGTTTTAAAAGGGAGTGGCCCTTAGTTGTATATGTGAAGGCGTTTTCGAGATATCGACCAAAATGTGGGCCACGGTGATCCAGAGCATCATCTGTCGGCTACCGCTAATTTATTTATATATATAATACCACGAACAGTATTCCTTCCAAGATTCCAAGAACTTTTAATTTCGCCCTGCAAAAGTTTTTCATTTTCTTCTACTTAATATGGTAGGTGTCACACCCATTTTACCAAGTTTTTTTCTAAAGTTATATTTTGCGTCAATAGACCAATACAATTACCATGTTTCATCCCTTTTTTCGTATTTGGTATATAATTATGGCAATTTTTTCATTTTTCGTAATTTTCGATATCGAAAAAGTGGGCGTGGTCATGGTCGCATTTCGGCCATTTTTTACACCAAAAGTGAGTTCAGATAAGTACGTGAACTGACTTTAGTAAAGATATATCGATTTTTGCTCAAGTTATCCTGTTAACGGCCGAGCGGAAGGACAGAAGGCCGACTGGAAGGACAGACGGCCGACTGTGTACAAAAACTGGGCGTGGCTTCAACCGATTTCGCCCTTTTTCACAGAAAACAGTTATCGTCCTAGAATCTAAGCCTCTACCACACAAGGATTGGTAAATTTTTGTTCGACTTATGGCATTAAAAGTATTCTAGACAAATTAAATGAAAAAAGGCGGAGCCATGCCCATTTTGAAATTTTCTTTTAATTTTGTATTTTGTTGCAACATATCAATACTGGAGTTGAATGTTGACATAATTTATTTATATACTTAAAGATATTAACTTTTCTTTCAAAATTTGAATTTAAAAAAAATTTTTTTTAAAAAGTGGCCGTGGTCGTTCTCCGATTTTGCTAATTTTTATTAACCAGACATATAGTGATAAGAGTAATGTGCCTGCCAAATTTCATCATGATATCTTCAACGACTGCCAAATTACAGCTTGCAAAACTTCTAAATTACCTTCTTTTAAAAGTGGGCGGTGCCACGCCCATTGTCCAAAATTTTACTAGTTTTCTATTCTGTGTCATAAGTTCAACTCACCTACCAAGTTTCATCGCTTAAGCCGTATTTGGTAATGAATTATGGCACTTTTTCGATTTTTCTAAATTTTCGATATAGAAAAAGTGGGCGTGGTTATTTTCCGATATCGTTCATCTTAAATAGCAATCTGAGACGAGTGCCCAGGAACCTACATAACAAATTTCATCAAGATACCTCAAAACTTGCTCAAGTTATCGTGTTAACGGACAGACGGACGGACGGACGGACATGGCTCAATCGAATTTTTTTTCGATACTGATGATTTCGATATATGGAAGTCTATATCTCTCTCGCTTCCTTTATACCTGTACAACCAACCGTTATCCAATCAAAGTTAATATACTCTGTGAGCTCTGCTCAACTGAGTATAAAAATGCAGTGGTAGCAAAATTTGTTTCATTTTGTATTAACATATTTTTGATCGACTTAAGGCATTAAAAACAAAGTTTTTGCGGTTAAAAAGCCAACCCTCCGAGTGTATTTTTCCCATAAAAAGTGAAAATTCATTAGCCTTGGAAATGCCCTTCCGAATCGGCATAAAATGTGTGTGTATCGTCCCCTCAATTTGTAAGGTAATCAAAAATGTAACAAATAAATCTAAGGCGCGCTTCGGAAGAGATTTTGCGTCGTGCTTCTTTTGTTTTACCTACAAATTTGCTGGACGGGACCTACATATTTTATGCCGACTGTGAACGGCATCTGCTAGGCAGATGTGTTTTCTCTGAGAGCTTTCCGTGACAGAAATACACACGCAGTGCTTGCCAAACACTGTCGAGGGGCGACCGCGTTTAGAAATACGTTCTTCTTATAGAAAAAACTTGTCTCTAAAATTATTATGTTGCTTTGCCCGGGCGTGAACCCAGAATTTCGTGGTGGTAGGCTGAGCACGCTACCATCATGGCGACCACCAAATTAAAATTAGCCCGACGCAAATTGGAAAAGAAGCTTGGTGCGAATCTCCTCGAAGGTAAATCACGTCAAGTATTTTTTCATGGCATTATAACGTTTTGTGGAGCGATTTACTAAATAGAAGGGGATCAGAACTATTTTCCTATTTTTTAAATTTTTGTACTTTGCACTACCATATCTCTACTGGTTGTATTGTTACGTACCATATACATATATATTGAAAATTTGTTTTAAATTAAAAGTGTTAGCCCTTTTTTAAAGCAAGCGTGGCCCTTATCCGTTTTGATTGGATCTATAACAGAGACCATATTTCCGCCAAATTGCAAGTTGATATCAACGGCTTTTGATTTACGGCTTGCAAAACTTTTAAATTTTCTTCTCTTTAATGTGCACGCCCATTTTGCCAAGTTTCACCAATTCAACAGTATTCGCTAAACCATATTTGAAAGTCGGCATGGATATAATTTGATTTCGATCATTTTTAATACCATCCACCAAAATTTCAGAGTAGAACAAAGAAGCTCTGATGCATGACAAGTTAAAATATATTGAAATTTTATGGAGTTACCAGCTTTTCATAACTTTTTTGGAGTCAGTGATTCTGCACAATAAACACATACTTTCTTTTGCCACCATATGCAGAAATCATCTCTCATTCCATCATTATATCGGATTTAGTCAAATGCGGAGCTTTTACCGCATCGTGGACGATCTTAGTTTGCGCTCAGGTTATTGTGTTAATGGACTAAACTTTTTTGATCTTAAAAATGTAGACCATCGGCACTTGGTAAAGTATCGGGGATCCTTTACTCCGTACTTGAAAGAAAGCATCGAGTACGAAATACTCGAGTATTTTTTGGAAATGTATCAATACTACTCACTCAGTACTCGTATCGTTCTATCACTACCTACAGTTCTCGCACATATCAAAATGAGTGTTTTGAATATTTGAAAATAAGTCGGACTGTGCCACTACAAAATTAACGGCTAATATTTTTATTCAAAGCAACATTTTTTTTCTTTTCGGTCCATTTATATAAAGTAGTCTCATATTCCTATTTTCATCTTTTTATTATCATTAAAGTGGTTATATTGCAGTTTTAATTAGGCTTTTTTGCCTGTTTTAAGCTGCTTTTGCCCTACTTCAACGAAAAGACATGCCCGCACGCACATACACATTACCATTCATGGCATTGGCACATTTTCCCAACGAGCTGCACATTTTTCTTTTGTTTGTTATCTCTGCCACAGCTGCAGGTATTTGCATTGCTTGCAGATTTCGTTAGCTCTAAAAATAAGCTGGGTAAAGCATCCACCTTTACACGGTTTTTAGCGCTGCTGCGCAACCAGAAGTTTTCCAACCAGCAATTTGGTGGGTGCAACGCGCTCTTAACAAATACCATTTGTGTTTGTATTAATGTGGATAATTTTGACAGGTTTAGTTTTTATCAGAGCGACAATTACCTCGAGGGAGAGCGAAATTGCCGTTTGTGTTGTTGTTAGTAGAGGTGGCTCAATAAGCCATGCAAGAATGTGTTAAAATAGCGTCACACACAAGCACACATACATGCATATGTACTTGTATATATCGGTGGTTATGTGTGTGTTTTAACAATTGTGTGCTCGACCAGCATTTCGCTGGTTCGAACTCATTGAAAGTTTTGTAATTTACGAGCATTCGCGTACTATTGCATTACCAATGTGCGGTTATGCTGCCATACTTGTGAGCGTGAATGCTTCTAGTTTGCACTAATTGTTCGGCACAAGTGTTGCGGTATATGCCAAATTCGTTTAAATATGCAAAAGCTCGTGGGAATGTTCCTGTGTACTTACAAATGCACATAACCAACAAAAAATTGCATTAGAGGTTGTAAGCCTTGAGGGATTCTATGGCAGCATTGCTTGCTTAGTAGACAGATAAAATTTGAAATAATAAACTAACAAAAATGGCAGACCAGTATCAAATTGTTTTGTTTGTTGTTTTTTTTCATAGCTAAAAAATATATACACCTTTCCAGTTTATATTCATTAATGTTCAAGCTTCTTTTTTAATTTTAGAAAATTATAATTTAAGTTCATAGACTGCAATTTAAACTCAGAAAAATAAAATATCTATATATATAAAAATCAATGTCCGTTTGTGTGAGGCTTATAGAATCAAAAACTATCCGGTCCATTTTGTTCAAACTTTCACATAAGTTGCGTATACCTCACGCGGTGGTTTGCACATAGGTTTGGATGCGATTGACGCACAGGGTCTCGAGATATAGGCCAAAAAATGGACCCGGGTAACACTAGGATGTGTTTTTACATTATGGGATACATAGGGTCTCGAGATATAGGCCAAAACGGGACCTGGATACACCTAGAATGTGTTTTTACATTATGGGTATCAAACTGAAGCAGTTGATGTATGCTTTAATACAGAGTAAGTTTTACACCGCTGGGTGACTAGGGTCTCGAGATATAGGCCGAAAGATGGACCAGGATACACCTAGAATGTGTGCGTATTATGGATATCAAATGAAAGCTGTTGCTGACAGCTTTAAAGTAATTTTCATTGTGATATTCGATTTAGTCGCATCAACCTGAAAAAACTGATAAATATGCATGCGAAGCCGAAATAAAGACATGGATTAATAATACTCTCATACCTATTTACATACGTCCTATTCGATTTGTCTGAAATTTGGTATATAAAAAAGCCTATATTAGTATTTACGATGCTTTTTTCCGGGAAGTAGACTAGAGATGAACTGGGACTGGGATTAGGACTAGGACTGGGGCTGAGACTCGAAGTGGGACTGAGCCTACAACTAGGAATGGGACTGGAATAAAGTACATACCACCCTCTGAGACTGGCAATAAGGGATGAAGAAGAATGAGAAGAACTTGAGAGAAGAGAAAAGAGAGAAGGAGACTGAGAAAGAGATAGAGTGAGACTAAGATGAAGATAGATGAAGGGAAAAAGACGGAGGGAGTCGTGAATAAAAGGATTAGGAAAAATGTATGCAGATATACCAAATTTAGGGCAGAACATCGTCTGCCGGGTCTGCTAGTAAGTTATAGAAATTAAAATTTAATTTCGGAATTTTCATTTAAAATTTTTGAAATTAGAATCAAGTTTAGAAAACTCCAATTTTATTTGAGAAAAATTGTATTTAAAATTTGGAAAGTTATAAGTACGGTGTTCTTTTTAGAAAGTCATTGCTATTAATTTTCCTATTTGCTTGCATAGAACTCAAACGATAGACCGAGTTGAGTTGTACTTTTCTGAAGTTGAACTGCAATTTTCCGAATTTGAATGGGAATTTCTGAACTTCAGTTGCGATTTCTGAATTAAAATTGGGAGTTCCTTAAATTTATTTGAAATTTTCTTAATTTAAATTGTAATTTTCTGGATTGAAACTGCAATTTTCTGAACTTTAATTGAAAACTTTGAACTTGAAATGTAATTTTCGCAATCTAGAGTGAAAAATCTGAACTTTGTTTGCAATTTTCTGAACTTAAACTAGAAAAGATGAAAAGAAAATAATTAATAATCTTTGGAGCGCAGCGTTGCATAAAGAATGATTTTGATAAAATTTCATTTAAATTTCTCATAAGACACATTCCTGACAAGAGATTAGGATACCGATACGATACCAAACTGAAATTTCCATTACCCAACAACGACATTTTTCGTTGAAAATTTCTACCACGGAATTTTGGGAAGCTATTCTCATAACCCTAATATTCTGCCAAACCCAAATATCATACCGGGTCTGTCGATCACTAGATCTTTTTAACCAAAAATGCCTTCCTTTGACAAATCCCAGCTTCCAAGAACGCAATCATTTAGCCTAGCTTGCAATTTCGCCTGCTCTGTCTATTTTAAGAGGCCAGAGTATCACGCTTTGTATTTCGAGAATGAGTTGTAATAATGCCAATTTTACTAGATGAATTTTTTCTTGAGATATAGATATAAATATTTTGAGTATCGCGTGTCTTAATTTCGATATTATCGGATAACGGGTGTGAGTAGAGCGATACTTGAAACGAAATACTGTGCAATCTTTTAGCACAAAGGCAGATTTGTGCTATTAAGAATATGACGAAGCATGAAATCATCGAACTGAATCGTTTTTTGTTTTTTCAAAAAAAGGACACACTAATATTTCAATATTCAAGCGATTCAAATTTTAAATAAAGAGAGCAGGGAATCAAAATTAGTCTAGCCAAACTTTCTGCAACTTTCACTATAAAGATTGAAAACCTGATGCTAAATGAAATAAACGTTATATAAGGTTCTAGTAGATAGCAATTAGCAATATCCACACAAACAAACATACGCACGTATCTAGATAAATATGCATGCGTAAACTTTTATTTAACCACAAATAGAAAATTAAATGCATTCATGAGAATGAAGGTGCCTACATATATATACATGTATATGTACATATGTGTGTACATCCGCAACTACACGTATTTTAGAAACTCATTTGTTTTCCGGTTATGTGGGCATTTGCTTTCATTTTTATTTATTGCATTTCACGCTATTTATGTTATTTCGTTTGAGTTTGGCACAAATTGTAAATAGATGGGAGAAAGGTCACTCCGAAAGCAAAAATGCTGCAGAGTTGTACACAAAATTTATTCCCAGAAGTACGAGAGCCATTAAAATTAATTCGACATCTCAGATTTTTAAATAACAAAAAAAATCAGTTAATGCAGTCTTTAGTTCTTGAAATATTACCTTTCTCGACTGTTTTATGTAGCAGTGTATCAATGATCGTATTAAATAGTGAAGCTACAAAAAATTAAGTTTACAAAACAGCAGGAAAATCTTATATAAGGGAAACTTTATAAAAATTATATATAATATTTTTTTTACATTTCCCTTAACTATTTTCATGTTCCCGTCTGAGGCTAAACTCCTGCATGTGTCGCGTATTAACAGTTGTATACAAACATTTAACAGACAGTTGACGGATCTTTAGCTTCACGAGGCTAATATAACATTACTGTAATATTACAAGCCTACACGCATACACATACTCATATTAGAGGTTTACGCCGATCACTTAATAGGCGGCGGCGGCGTAGGCTCTATTACTTTAAAAAGTTTGACTTTTCTAGTATTAGGGAAAGGTTTTGTTTGTGTGTATTTAAGGAAATCAACGTATTGGCCATTTCGGAAAGATCCCGGGGTTTTGCCTCAAGATCTCGCAGACCGTTCAAAAATTTTCAGGAGTAGCTCCTTGCGGAGGGATTGTCCCTCGTTCACTTACTCCAGAGAGCCTTCGAACCTAACCCCGGTCTTTGAGATTGGTACTGCTACGTCTGCCGAAAAGGAATAGAGATACATAAAATAGCCACACTTTTTTCTGCATATCTCGTGCAAAGCGTAGTTTCACCTAGGGTTAACTCCTAATAATCGTCGTGACCACAATTTCTTTAAATCATTTGTGGCTCCTAAGCGGTCACGCACAAAGGCGAGCCCCGGTTGCTGTTAATGGTCTATTAATACTCATGACTCTCGTAGCACAGGTCGCTTCCAGTTTTTTCGGCTGTTTTTAAGAGCTACAATTCCCGATGTCCTAACAGTGCAATCCCGACAACCAGTTGCTACCACGCCTCCTGACCCTCACACCATATGCCAGCACAGAAGCTATAGGACTGCGACTTCAAACGCATACCTTCGTCGACTTCACTTTCCTAGGAGCTCTAAGTGTAGCTCCGAAGACTTTCCAACGGATGCTCTTGTCACGCTATGCTGCCGAGCTACACCAGAGAAACACCTTGAAACGTTAGGGAGTGACTTTTCGGCCAAGGATGCCGCCTTCGAAATCATAAGCAATGTAAGTGGAAGTCATTGCGTAATGGATGAAATTCGTATAATCCTCGGCGCATCTACATAATTAAAATTTTACAAGGACCCTGGATAAAACGATATTTTAGAATGAAAGTCGACCGATTTTAAGTTGAAGGATGTTTACTGCTGTTTTCCAGCCTTATGATATAAGAGGTCATTATGGATGACCGCGTAGCTTCAGTTTTCAGATTAGTTCGACTGTCCACTACGTTAGGGTAGTAGCACACACGGTCATTAGTTCGACTGTCTTGGGAAAACTTTTGAGTGTTCTTGCGAAGGACAAAGCCTCACCTGGTAAATATACATATGTGCCCACGTTTTCTCATTTGTAAAAGGAGCTGTAACGTGTAGGTGATATTTAAACTTGGTTGAAAGGCTATAATCAATGTGATTCACTCCATGGGACTAGTTTTGGATAGGGCCGCCAACTTTCGGAAATGTCAAACCGGGATACTTAGGTGTTGAAGGATGAAGTGTGAAAATCAAAATTCATATTTCAGACGCTATTGTATTGTTTCGCAAATAAACAACAGATTTTTTAATGTAAGCGCAAATGATTTTTCAAAACCTTCCATACGTACATATATCCTCAACTTAAGTATGAGGTAAGAATCATTTCAAAGGAATGTTTATGCCCATAGAACCTACTAAAGGATTTTGCATCACTGATTTCGCTTATTCCTTCAGCCAATCGCAATATAAAATTTTTTAAAAATTGGCACCTTTGTTGTTTTTTTTTTTAACAACTTGAGGACAATTTGAAACGCCTGGGTCATTTTATTTGAATTCATTGTTCATTATTAATTTTTTGAAAAAAATATGCAAAGTGAGCATATAAATTTGTTATATAACTTTTCTTTGAGTGTTTTGTTTTAATAACTTGGTGAATTGAGTGATGCAAAGTCCGTGTTAAGCTGACATCGAAAGCGCCTGTTTTTTTAAATAACGTTTGAACAGTTAGAAAGGGTTAAATTTCGCAATTAGTTTCTTATAACTGGCAGTGATGCGCATCCGTTGATACCACTTTCGACCATATCCGACCAATTTTCGACATAAACAATAAATGGCCTAAACAGTCCTAAACGAGTAGAAAATATAGTAACACTTTGTGTTGGCTGGATGGTAGGTTTTCACAAACACCTGTAGACGAGCTCAAAATACAAAGAACCTTATTATTCCCACTAACTAAAATATATATCCTTTACCGCAGCGCACTAGTTCCGAACTACTTTCATCAAGAGAGGAGACTAGTTCAGAATCTGTCATAAATATCCTACGAAATGGCAAATGCCCCTTTGCAGACCTTTTGAACGCATTTTTAACTGGTTTGGTTGTAGGTGTTTCTGAAATATTAGGTTCCTTTGAGTAATTGATTCAAATTCATATAGAGACTTAAGCGCTGCTGGTACAAGTGTGGTTACCAACTGTGCTGCTCTGTATCCGATTAGCAACACTTCGAAGGTTATCATTAAACCTGGTAAATAAAATAAAAATAAAATAAATAGAGGTATGGCAAAATTGCCATATATTTGAATACATCTTCACCAAAAATTTGGAAGCGTTCCTATAACAGCGAACATATTGTAACGAATTTACTGCAATTCCGCTTATTTCAAATCTTCTACTAAGGTTCGAATCGCTGAACTGTTGAATAAATAACTCCACTGTTCAATAATGCAAAATGGCCTTTATTAAAGTACTTCACAATAAATAACACTGCTATTGCTCGCCAGATAGCGTCTTAAATTGAACTGATTGTCGAGCCTCTACTCTTGCTGCCTTTTATACTCTGTGGTTTCTCGTTCGCATCTTCTAAGCGCTTACATTTCCAGAATCTACTAGTTGGTTATCTGCTATAAATTTCTCAGCTATAATTACAGATGCACAATTTTTATAGCTTCTCTCATAGCTCATGCGCGTGTGTTTGTGAATAATACTGGCACAATTATTGAATACTTTCATTAGTATCTCAGATATATGCATGTTGTTGTGCGTTGCTTCTCCGCTGCGTGTACGTACATATGTGTAGACATAATGATTAACTTGGTTATGTGCATACAAGTCACTGCTTAGCATCGGCTTAGAGATGACAGTACCCCTTAGTGTTGCTAATATTCGTAACAATATGTATGCCGCTTTTCAAAAGCTATATCCGCATGCAATGAAAGTGAATAATAAATTTTCCGCTTATGAAAAGTTTTACATTTTTTTGTTAAGGCGATTATTAATTAAGGTATCGATATATTGGCAAACTCACCAAACCTTTAAAGATTCTCTTTCTCGGATGTTACTCTGAAAAATATTTTAGGTGAACTTTGAACGGAGAGAAACAAAGTTTTTCACACTTTTTTAAGCGTAGATCTGACTTATTTTATTGTTCTTTGCGCCACAAAACTTTGAGGCATCGAGATGTCGTTCTGAGATGTCAACAGATCCTAAATATCATATTTGAGAAAAATTCTAACTACCCCTGAATTATTAAAAATTGTGGACACTTGTATTAGCGCAGCTCGTTTTCGACTCATCAGAAATGTTCGTATTTTTTTTATAGGTTTTTGAAGCAACTAAGGATCGAAATTCGGCTTAGCTACGACGAGTGCTTATTAAAAACCTAAAATATCTGTGTTCTCCAATTTTTGATTTTGAAGGTTCTGGCTGAAGTGTCAAAAATCTTAATCTCCATCACAATATTCATTTTCAAGTCCTCACTTTTTGAGATATATGTAATGGGGACTATAGACATTTATGTATGTGGCAAATGTGCCGCTTTTCCGATTAAAATTAATAATAACAAAGTATATTTAACATTACTTTGAAAAATCAATCTCTTTACATACATTTTCGATCTTTGGCTATACCTTTTTGAGAAATAATATAAAACGAAAAGCGCCAACATGGAAAAACACCTTTCCTGTGCTTTCATATTTTAAAACATGTTTTCCTAAAAGTTAAGGTATTGGCAGTCTTGAGTGAATGGGACGATATCCAACCAAGTCTTGGTTTGTTTGAAAAGTTATTATAAATGTAAGACTAACTGGTATCATTTTCCGTATTGTTCTTCTACCGTGACAAATGGAAAAACCTTAAAGAACTTTCGTTACCTATTGATGGTTTTGCTTAAACATTTTTAAGGGAGAGATTGGAAATTATAATCAAGTTTCCTCATGCGTTTGTGCCATTTTATAAATGGCGCCTAGACAGACACATCCCGTTAGTGGTAGGTACTGTACTTAGCGCTTTCTGAAATACGTAAATATACAATTCGAATTCTTCGATCCACCGCTTCCATTAAGGCACATTTACCATAAGCTGTAAGCGCATTTTTTTACTTACTTAACTATGTACTTACAATTTCTGCATTCACTAATTCTGCCAATCAATTTTCATGATAATCCAAAGAGTAATTTGAGTCACTTAAAATTTGTGCACAAAATTGCTACCAAAGTTCTTGCATATATGGAAAACTGAACAAACAATCAGAATTTGGAAATTCTGTGTACTTTGTACTGATAGCAAGGGATCTCTTCAGTTTCATATGCTGGCAAAACTTGAAGCGACGAACTCACAGCATTTGCACAAAAACTTCATTGAAAAGTTGATATTCTTTGAACTTGGCGCAGAGCTCAAAGTAGGTAGCAGCAGCTCTTTTATCAGCGGTAATGTACCACTTAGTGATTTGTGTCAGATAAAACACGCGCTTGTACATGCGAACGCCTGCCAATGTAGATATGCAAGTGCCTTTGATTGAGCAGATACGTCTACTTCTGGTGCAGTCACCTACGACCCATAAAAAAGACTCGAAATTTTTGTTTCTACTTTTTGGTATATGCGTTTGTAGTTCATTGGATTTTGCCTGAATGTACTGAACGTTTATAGTTTATTAGCTTAGTGTGCCTGGTTTTAAACTGCTTCTACAAAATTCTTAGAGATAGAGTCATGTTTCACTTTCTGTTTCTCCATACCTGATTACTATAACTTGAGCCAAATGATATACAATATCGAAATATAAATTAGCATGTTACTCTGAAATCACAAATCAGTCATTTCTGGGAAAAATACCTCGCAAAAATTTCAATTATGAAGTAGTTTATACAAAAACTTCACTCGACAACTTTCATCCTTTCCTTAAAAGGAATCAGAGCTCACTCACTTCTTTTTGGTTTTCATATCATGCAGAGGAAGCTACTCACTTTTTTTCTATGATAAAAATAAATAAATAAATGCAAGGCGTAATAACCTCCTAATAGATTTACTTTTTTACAAATTGGCGGGACGGGACCTACATGTTCTAAGCCGACTCCGAACGGCATTTGTAAGGCATTGAGAAACTTTTCATGTCAGAAATGCACTCGGAGTGCTTGTCAAATCATTTCCGACAGCGATCCCGCTTAGAAAACCCTTTTTATATTGAAAAAACTTTTTCTTAAATTTTGATATTGCTTTGCCCTTTGCGACCCCAGGGTCTTTGGTATGGTAAGCGGAGCACGCTAACACCACACCACAGCGGCCGATCACCATACAAAAATTGTGCTCTTTTTCTTTTACTTCTTTAACGCCCTCGTATAGAAAACTTGCAGTTAGATCCCTTTTCGGCAGGTTAAATTTAAAAAAATCTTGGCATGAAATTTTCTTCTGGAAAATAGTCGAAATTGTTTGATTTCTCGTCCTTCGATTTTTATGATTAACATCAAATTAATTTGGTCTTGAAAAGTTCCGTCTTTCATATTTAGGCTATTTTGGGCTCTGAAGTTTTTTGGACTTAGGTAGTTTTGGTTATTTTCCAAGTTAAAGCTCTCTAAAATATGTTTCTTTTTTCACCGACAATAAAAACGAATACGAAACTAAAAAATTACGGCCAAGCTCAAACGAAAATAAGTTATAAGAAATTAAACAGGTTCTCAATATCAAATTAATAATAAATCGCACAGTTTTTAACAATGGCATAGCTAATGAATAAGTTAAAACAAAAGATAATTTCGGCTATTTTAAAAAGGATAACAAAAAAAATTAAATTTTTACTCCGGGACTCGTTCACCCTAGCCGCAAGGAACCGACCCAGTCTAAACGTAAACCGTATCTATGCTGAAACCTCTTCGTTTTAAGAACTACACAGAGAAACGCTGCTTTATTCCCTCGGTACAAGTTTCCAGAGTTCGGGTAAACAGAAGGCTATAAATATAGGCTTTGATAAAAATCCATCTGCTTTTCCTTTCACCTATCCGTCTCGCTATCCGTGTACCGCTTCCTTTACCTTTCTATTTAAATCATGAATACAATTTTTAAAAATGCACCTTCCGAAAAGCTACGTATTTACCAAATTTTCCACAATCGGATTTGGATTTTTAGAATATCGGTTGTGGGCCACTTTCCGGATGGAAAAGCATCACAAAAACAAATCTGTTCAAAACGCTACCTCAGTACGAAATTCCAAACAAATCGGAACATAATTAAGATTTATTAGAAAAGTTCCGAAAGTGTGGATAGAAAGCTCCCTTTTCATCCCTAACAGCTTACATATGTATATGTAAATTAAACAAAAGCGCTTAAATTTTTAAACCTGACTAGTTCAATACATCCATACATACGTAGACATGCAGTTATAAGTTCTGAATAATGCCGAATCACAAATTTTATTTATACCTATCTTTCCCTTTCTCTTTCAGCGCTGACGGCAATTACGAAGTGACAATAATGACTAAAGCTATTTTACATCATACCGGCAAAGTGGTGTGGAAACCGCCCGCCATTTATAAATCATTTTGCGAAATTGATGTGGAATATTTTCCATTCGATGAGCAAACGTGTTTCATGAAATTTGGCTCGTGGACATATGACGGATATATGGTAAGGATATAATCAAAGCAATAATTTTTGTTATTATAAATACAAGTTATTTCTATCTAAAAAATGTATTTCCCTATATTACTATTTTTCTTAAAGGTCGATCTCCGTCATCTGAAGCAAACAGCCGATTCGGACAACATCGAAGTGGGCATCGATCTGCAAGACTATTACATTTCGGTGGAGTGGGATATAATGCGTGTACCTGCCGTACGCAATGAGAAATTTTACAGTTGTTGTGAAGAGCCATATCTGGATATTGTTTTTAATTTAACGTTACGTCGTAAAACACTTTTCTACACTGTCAATCTAATTATACCATGTGTGGGTATTTCATTCCTATCGGTGTTAGTCTTCTATTTGCCAAGCGATTCCGGCGAGAAGATCTCACTTTGTATTAGCATTTTGCTATCGTTGACTGTGTTTTTTCTCCTGCTCGCCGAAATTATTCCGCCAACATCATTGACGGTGCCGCTGTTGGGAAAATATTTGCTTTTTACGATGATGTTGGTGACGTTATCGGTTGTGGTTACGATTGCGGTGCTAAATGTTAACTTTAGGTGAGTTACAAATTTATTTATTATTTGAGTTCATTTTATTTTATTTTATTTAAACTTAAGTTGTTTTTTATAGCGGAATTTATTAACGTTATAATTTGTGTTCTCTTTTTTTTTCTCAATTTCCATTGTTTTTAGATCACCTGTGACGCATAAAATGGCGCCATGGGTGCAACGTCTATTTATACAAATCTTACCTAAGCTTCTCTGCATCGAACGACCGAAAAAGGACGACGGCAATGAGGACGATCAGCCGCATGAAGTTCTAACCGATGTGTTCCATTTGCCACCGGATGTGGACAAATTTGTGAATTATGATTCCAAACGTTTTAGTGGTGATTATGGTATTCCAGGTAAGGCGATATTATCATTGGTTACAAACCAACCAGTCCTAACACATAAGAAATCAAATTTTATTGCGTTTTCTTTCCTGGCAAAAGTGTTGCGCTTTTTATGTGCTGCGCAAGGATTGTAAATATAATTTGTTCTGTTCTAAATAGCAGGCAACGCCTCTACGGGGTATTTCATTCTTTTGTGAAGATTGTTATCTATTCGCAACGCAAAAGCGTTACACTTTTGCCCAGCATAAAATGACGGTGTGGCTACCAAACCAACTGATCGTAATAATTTATTTTCGCAACTTTACAAATTTTTAGCGAAAAAATGAAGTCAGTAAAGGACGATTAATGGTTGTTTTATTTCGTATCCCAACTGCAACTGAAACAAACCATGAAATATATCGGAAAAATAATGAATTTCGGAGAAAAATCCTGGACGATAGTTCTTCCTTAGGCTGAGGTTAAGTTGAACTGGCCGGTCAATATAGACCTCAAATCGGCTAATATGTCGATAGTGTTACCAGAATTTGTTTGAAGACCAAACGAAAGAACTCAAAGTTTATGTTACAAAATAACTTCAAACTCCTTGACCATTGATGAATATATAGCATTTTAAAAATATATTATAGGAAAAATTCCAAAAATACATACATATGTCCGAAAGCACTGCAATAGCATCGTCGGCTTGGAGCACTAAAGAACTGAAGCGCCTGAAAAATAAAAAGACGCGTTCATTCAAACGATACAAATAATCTGGATCAATGACTGCCTATGCCGCGTACTCAATTTTACGTTACAAGTATAACACGTTAAATAGAAGTTGTTACAAGAACTATATCAGTAGGATTAAGAGCCAAATTTTTGACAATCCTAAGTCGTTTTACAGCTTCGTTAATTCGAAAGGGAAGATAAAAGTGTTTCCTTCTACAAAGAAGCTAAACGATCTCATTTTCAACGATAGCTTCGAAATTGCTAATATGTTTGCAGATTTCTTCGAATCTAATTATTCAAATACTTTTGTTTACCCGCCATTGAACTATCTTTTCAAATGGTCTCCCCTGAATTCCCAGGCAGTCCCATATATACATATGTACTGATGATGTTTTAGCTCATCTGGAGAATATAAAAATTTCTTACTCTAGTGGTCCTGATCATATTCCGTCAGTTGTGCTTAAATTTTATGCTCGAAACTTATATCGACCTTTAGCCTGTTTGTTTAATGCCTCCCTGAAGCAAGGGATATTTCCTAAAAAGTGGAAAGAATCATTTATAATACCACGGCATAAAAATGGAAGTAGAACTTGCGTAATAAATTATAGAGGAAATGCGAAACTCAACACTATTCCTAAGCTACTTGAATCGCTTATCACCAAATAAAGTGCTTTTAGAGTATCTCCATTAGTTGAATTTTCACAACATGTCTTTTGCAAGGGCAAATCTACGGTGTCCAACTTGCTTGAGTGTACAATCTTTGTATCCAACAGTTTTAAAACTAATTGTCAAGTTGATGTTATTTATACTGATTTTAGTAAGGCATTTGATAAAGTTTCGCATTCCATACTTTTATTCAAACTTGATTGGTTAGGATTTCCTCCATTGTTCCTCTCTTGGGTTTCTTCTTATTTGAAGGAAAGAAAACAAACAGTTATATTTAATAATTGCTGGTCTCGGTCGTTAAACGTATCTTCTGGTGTTCCACAAGGCAGCCACCTTGGTCCAGTTTTGTTCCTGTTGTTCATTAATGACCTTCCAAGTGTTTTGAAGCGCTGCAATCCGCTGATGTACACTGATGATGTCAAACTTGTAATGCCTATCCGCTCACCCGTGGATAGGGCATTTCTTCAGGTGGATTTGAATAGTCTAGTTGATTGGTGTAATGTAAACGCCTTGTCACTAAACTTACCCAAGTGTAAGTTCATGTGTTTCACAAGGAAGTCCTTCCGATCCCGGATTATGCTATTGGCGATTATATAATCAAGCAAGTCACTAATTTTATAGATTTAGGCGTAACAATGGACCCAAAACTGGATTTTAAATTTCATATTGAATCTTGTGTGAATAGGGCTAAAGGTACTTTAGCTTTCGTTAAACGTTGGTCTAAAGAGTTCAATGACCCATACGTTACAAAAACTCTTTTTATATCATTGGTCAGGCATATTTTGGAATAAGCTTCAATAATTTGGAATCCGCTTTATCAGGTTCATTCTGACAAGCTTGAATAGGTCCAGAAAACATTTTTGCTTTTTGCTTTAAAACACTTACCGTGGGATCCTTCAAAAAATCTTCCCCTCTAATGCAACCGGTTAAAACTACTACAGTTACCCAAGTTACAGAGCAGCAGGGAGATGCTTGGCGCCTTATTTATTGTAAAACTAATAAGTGGGTCGATAAATAGTCTATTTTTGCTTGGTGAAATCAAATTTAATGTTCCAATTAGGCCATTTAGACATTTTTTTCAATTTTTGTAGCTACATGCAGATTGAATTAAGAAATGCACGAACCACGTCGCTGTTTATGTCATGACTTGAACAAACACTGTAAGAATTTTGACGCCTGTGACTCGTTTCTTAGTATTAAAAAATATCTTTTAACTACATTAAATTTGAACAAAAAACTCTAAACCGTGATAATACAAACCCTCTATTTCAAATATGAAAGTACCAGTTATTGGAAACTTGTTTGCAAAATTGCGAATTAATCATTATTTTTATATGTATGTACTCAAGTTTATTCTGTATAAATTTTGTCTGTCCTATTGTTGTCAATTTCATAAATTCAGATGTGCCTCCTACTTAGAAAATAGCTCCTTCATGAATACGTTCTGTGAGGTCTTTTTGCGATACTTATAAGAATTTATTTACAACATTTTAACTTCTGGTTACTTCTAAGTTTTGAATTTGAAATTATTAAGCGTTTAATTAAATACTGTTTAATATTATTTTTAAAATGATGACTGCATATGTTATTTATAACGTACATTATATCTTTAAATTAAGTGTCTGCATATTTGGTCTGCATGATTTTTTAACCTGTAGACTGATAAATAAAATTAAATAAATAAATAAATTACTAAAAGTCTTCTAGGACCTAGTTTAGTTGCTGCCTCGAAATCTGAAAATTCTGCTGCCCCTATTATCTCGAGCTTTAACCTCGCAAATTCAGAACAAATGGTCAGAACATGATCAATCATTTCTCCTGCTACCCGCATTTCCGATACTTGCTCATGTACAGAGATCTTAGAAAATTTGCAGCCCGGGTTTCCTTCCGCGCTTTTCTTGCATGATTGATGATATATCATACTGTCAATATACATACTGACTGCAGCTTAGGCATGCTTCTTCTAAAGTATCAGCTGCTTTTTCACTGCAACCATTTCCATGTGAAAAATAATACAGTGATAACACATCCTCTATGTTTCACCTTTTTCTGGCTCGGCACAGTAAACAGCAACCAGACACCTTCCGTTAATTTTGAATCATCGTTATACACGCGTATCGTATGTTCTGGCTTAATATCGTTGAGCTTTTAGAGACTCTTGAAAAAACGTTTTTCAAGGAATATCATTTCACTACAGTTTCCTCTAAGATCTCAGATGCAACATGAGTTATCTGTTCCGATACGCTACATGCCGCATGTGCGGCAACAGTACAGTTGCCGGTGAATTCCACAAATAGCCTGAATAACTATGTCCATTTTTCCATACATTCTATCGGACTGCAATCATGTTTGCCTATTGAACGCATCCAGAATTATGTCTCTCTCGGGACATTGGCGAACTTCTTTAGTTACGGATTGAGATACCACAGCTTCTAGACTAAAGAAACGCTGGCATCCACCCTAAATGAATGCTACGTTTATTTGCTAACCTCATGGCTCACTGTCTACAAACTCTCACCGTATTCGATATTTTCATTGCTGAACGAAGGTCATTAAAAGCACAAAGAACGGCCTATCTGACCGGAAAATGATTACCGATGCTATCCTTAAACTTTATTATCTTGAGTCTTCTGGATTGAGGAAATTTCAATGTGAGACGCCTTTGCTAAATTCCGGAAATGCATGGACATGAGAGAAGTATTATCCGCACGAAAGAGTTCGCGACGCAATTGAAATGCTCAAATGCGACTTAGAAAAAAAATTTAATATCAAAAAAAAATTAATAGAAAATGAAATATTTCCTGCACAGGAAAACTTTTAATGACGCACAATTAATTTGACAACTTGCATTAATATATAAGAATCGCTGGGAACTAAAACTTAACCGAAAACATTTGGCAAAAGAAACTTGAGCATTCAAAGCCGAATAAGGAATTAAAAGTTAAATTGTTGCACAGCAACAAAAAAACACACAAAAATCACGTAGAAAACAAACAAAGTGCTAAGCGACTTCTGTAAATTTGCACTTAATTTAAATTCCGCTAAGTAGAGAATATGCAAAATAAGCCAGCGGAAAGGGAATGACAAAGAAATTGGCAGCAAAACTTTCATAAATTCAAGGCAGATTAAAATCTGTTAAGAAATGTTGCAACAAAATGCGTACCAACAAAACTAACTCAAATCAAATGGGTTGAAATAGAAAAGATGGAATAAAATGTAATACGATTTCCAAAAAAAATAATCAAAAGAAAAATTAGCGCTGGAGTTTTTAGCGCTGCATCGTTGTACCGGCATTTGGGGGTTGAGCCGAAGACACGAATGTCACCAATGAAATGTGACAAAAGTTTGTGGCAGCCACAATAGTGGTGCATTGGTGCTGTGGTGCAAGGGGTCCCGACAACAGTAGTTGAAGTTTGTAGAAATGCTACAGCAACTGTAGTTGGCAAATGTAACGGAAACTATGCAAGCAGACAACAGAGACGTACGACTCGATTCTTCGTTGGTGCACTGGTGCAAGGAGATAACAAGCGCGGCTCAAGTGAAGCGAAGTGAAGTGAAGTAGCCGATGGAGCAACAGTACTGAACTAAAATGCCGTTTATTAAATGAATTCCTCAAATTTACAGCATACATACAGTTTTAACACTCATGGACAAATTATTGGTACAAAACTTTAATTTGCTGGAATAAACGAAAATGTGTTACATAAACGCGTTAAAATAGTGAACCTTAATTGTCAAAGTGGAGCGTCTACATAGATTACATATACACATACGTACCTACGACCCACACATTTAGAAAGCTCACAAATTGAGTCCGATAGGCCAAAATGACTATATCGGAACTCTTTAAAATTATTCGTTCATAATTCGTCACTTTTTCTAAAAAATATCCAATATAGTGACATGAGTTGCCATGTCTCCTTATGAATCATGAGCACCACCTACAAAGTAAGGCCTAAGAGATCCACATTACAGAAAACAATGAAGTGCCTAACAGGCAGTTTTTGCAAACCACAGCAACCTAACAAACAACTGATTCATATAGCCCTGCCTCCACGTTCAGAGAACATCTCCATAAACATTTTTATGAGATCCGGCACCTACCAACAGAGCCGGTTGATCTAGGCAAGCAAAAGAACATCCCAGGGAAAATCCGCACGGAATTGGTAAACATCCTTGTCACGATGTGCCTGGTGAACGCTGTTATCAATATGCAATATCCTACTCTTGCAAAAGAAGAAAACACACTACCAAGGGAGACACGATCCTGGCCCAACGTCGTTCTGGATACTGTAACAAGTTAAACTTCCAGTTGTCCAGAATCAACCCCGACATACGTAATGTGTCCCCACATGACACCAACCATCTTTTCAATTGTAATGTGGAACCTACGACTCTAACACCAATCTCCCTATGGTTTGCCCCTGTTGAAACTGTCAGTTTCCTTGACTTCCGTTAGCAGCTTTGATGACAATTTGTGGGTGGTCGTCCCCATTGAATGGGGCTAGGTACTGTTAACACAACAACGACGACAGCAACCCAAAGTAGTTTCAACACGGTCCCAACATAATCCCGAAAGATCCCAAAGTAGGTTTAAGGTCGTCTCCAGTGAACCTATGAATTGCCTCGTAGTAGTCCCAAAATATTGTCAAAATATCCTTTAAATAATCCCGAAATGGTCCGAAAAAGCTGCAAAGCAGTTCCAAAGTGATTCCTAAATAAACTCACATAGTTTCCACACATTTCGAGATAGTCCTGAAAGCAGTAACGATACATTGCTGAAATACTGGCAAAATAAAAAAAAATTGATGTAAGGTGATAGCCTTCGAAGAGATTTAAGGTCGGGTTCTCATCCAATTTACGTCGTGCGCTTTTAAATGTTCGCTACAAATTGGCTGGAAAGGACCTACACGTCTTACGCCGACTACGAACGGCATCCGCAAGGCAGATGAGTTTTTACTGTGAACCTTTTCATGGCAGAAATACACTGTGCTTGCAAAAGTTTTCTTCTGTTCAAAAAAGTCCACTCTCTACAAGTTTCCTTCAAAAATGTTTCCTCCGAAATAGCTCCATATGTGTTTTATATATTCCGGAAATTCATCTTTAATGGTTTCCAAACAGTCCCGATATAATAACCGAATGATCCTAAAAAAAATTTCGACATGCTTCAGAGAAAGTCATGAAAGTACACTCTGGTGATACCATATATCAAATGAGGTAGTACTGATAATCCCAAACACCTATTAATCTAAATGTGGATGACAATGTGGATTACTTACCGACAAAGAACTCTTTCCATATCCAAATCAAATAAGGACATAAAAAAAGAACTGAAAGAGTGTTTGCAAATCATGCAACCTTAAAGACTTTTTCAATTGTTGAAAAGTTTCCTTTTTTGTTGCCCAGGCTGCAGTAAAAGCGGCTCAGATTTCTATGCCGGGGCGGTTTTTCGATAGCCTCTTCGGGATAAAGGAAGGCGCTGCCAGAAAACTATCACAATTTTAAATTTATTAGTCTTTATTTCAGCTGTATATTTATGTTACCTGTGAGTTTACTTTTTCTCTCAAACTTATGAAGATATAAATAGATTTGATTACCGGAGCGTTGATGGGAGCTCCTGGGCAAAATTTTTCTTTTTCTGTGAGGCAAATCAAACCAACGTTTTGCGTAGAACTGGGACGAAACTGATTACAGAGACGCTAGTATCACAAATGTCTATAAGCTTCATAAAAATTCTCAATTTCGAAATAATAGACCAATTTTCGTTAGCAACACTGAAGAAAGTTCCCTCTGGTTTTTTGATGTGAATGAGATTAAATTCTTTTCTTTGTCCACAACTGTTTTGTACATATAGAAATGTCTAGCTTCAGAGTAATCGCGGTAGAACACATCGGCGGCGTCATAGCAATTGTCGAGAAAAGCAAAGAAAAGTGCCTAAATGCATTGTAACATGAAAAATGATTGTCGAGCAAATTTATGTTGCAAACTTACAGCAAAAGGGATATCAAAAATAAAAAAAAACCCATTTCTTTGAAAGAATGTATATATGCAAGTAAATATAAATGAAAAATTGGAGTTGAAGTAAGCTCTTCAAAAAGGCATCATCCAACATACTGCAATAGTGCGATGAGAAAATGGAGCTGCAAAACGTTTCCACAAAGCAAAATGTTGTAGTGAAAAGAGTGTAACAATAAAATTTTACCAGCACATGGACAACTTATTCGTTGCCTTTAAACGTATATTAGACCTTATGAAAAAAGCTAATTTTATCAAAACATCCAGTATAATATTAAGAATTTTTGTGAACTAAGTTTAAAAAAAAAAAAATAATTAAAAAAAATGTTTTAAGTTAAACGGTTTTATTGAAAACAATACTTACATGAAGTAATAATAATACGAAAAGCTAGAAAATAATTAGGTAGGTCCTAGGTACTAGTCATCATACTCCTTGTCAATCTATGGCGTTGATCAGACAATTATATAAAAGCGTTGGGCGCGTGAAATTTCTAAAAATGTGACTGATTAAGGTTCAGTTAGTTTTACTTATGACTTCAGTAGAAATATGTCGCGTCCAACGCTTTTATTTAATTGTCTGATCAACGCCATAGATTGATAAGGAGTGTGATGACTAGTACCTAGGACCTACCTAATTATTTTCTAGCTTTTCGTATTATTATTACTTCATGTAAGTATTGTTTTCAATAAAACCGTTTAACTTAAAAAATTTTTTTTAATTATTTTATTTTCAAGTTTTTAGTCTTTATTTAATTGCCTATTATTTCTCATTCTATTTAGTTCATTTAGTGACTCATTATTACACTGGCTCTTTCCTGACAATTTGTTACAATCTAAGTCCTCAATACATAATCCTTCCAAAGACTTTACTCGACTCTGCGCCACGTATGCTTGTCCCTCCTCCAACTCCAAAATATTTTGATGTCACTTCTACCGGACTGTATGCAATATGTGTTCCAAATATGAGCCAAATCGGGCCACAAATACGATTTTTGCGAATATCTCGATCCATGCGCCACCTAGCGGCGATTTTTTTTCACAGGTCGATTTCTATTCTTGTATGTATTAAGTGTCCCAAATATGAGCCAAATCGGTCTACAAATACGATTTTTGTGAATATCTCGATCCACGCGCCACCTAGCGGCGATTTTTTTTTCACAGGTCGATTTCTATTCTTGTATGTATTAAGAGTTCCAAATATGTGCCAAATCGGTCCACAAATACGATTTTTGAGAATATCTCGATCCATGCGCCACCTAGCGGCGCTTTTTTTTCTTATTATTGCATTGTCATAGGGTTCTGAACTATATTCCAAGTTTCATGCTTGTAGCTTATCGGGAAGTTACTTAAATATAAATTACAAACTTCGTTCACAACGGCCGTGCAGCCGTGCATGCGGCCATGCGGCCTGTCAACTCAAGCTAAATAAAACCGTTTAACAAAAGCATCATAAGCGCTTCCTTAATAGTTCCCCAGGCGGTAATAGGAAAATTTATATTTGTGACGACAATTTTTTTTCTGGCTATCCCCGAGGGAGTGCGTTTTCCATCAAATAATATGGTCTAATGTCCGTAAAAATTAATTGGTGTACATTAACTATAGGCGTATGGCATCGAATTGCATCGCCAATATGACAAAAGCGAGGAGCTGTAACTGCATATATTGAAGATGACGGCTTCAACTTCTTGTAGCAAAATAAAAAAGTTTTATGTTTAAGATGTCAAGTGGTTGGTGTGAAAATAGTGTTCTGAGCCAGTGTGGCAAACGATTGCTATTCTGCTGTCCGGGATAAGGGGTGCATAAGAAGAACTTCTGCAACTTTTTCGAAAGTTTTAGAGGTTTGATATATATTTACTTAGAATATGAGTCTGTGACATTCAGTCTAGTAAGCAAGGCAAGCACTTTACTTAATTATGTGTTGTATTTTTTAAAAACTGAAGCTAGGCAACATCTCTAAGAGAGGGAGGAAGTTATTCAAGTTTAGAGCTATCGAAGGCAACATATACAACATATAGGTTATTGTCGAAGACTGAAGTTGGACTCAGTCAAACCAGGGTTAAGTGGGGGTCTCGCAATTCATACACATGACATTCGCTGCCAGAATGACAGCAGCTTTTTGTGCCGATAGAGTAGTGAAGCGAAAGTGCAAGTGGACTGAATTACAGGTACATTACGGTCGGGGTAGTGCAACTGATTATATTGAAGTTGAGGCTGACCAAAAATCGTAGTATAGAAGAAACAAGAGTTGGACAACGGCTTCGTTGTAGAAGGCGGCATACTTTGCGCAGATGGTGATAGAAAATAGCTATATTAAAAGCGAGCAGGGCGAACAAAAAACAAAAGTACAAAAATTTACAATAACCATTTCGAATTTTGACAGACCTGCAAATTCTACTTTGTAAGATTAAAATTGATCTGGCTAAAAAGCTACATAGTCAATATCAGAGAACTCCAAGCAAAAAGTTCGAGACTTTCTTAAAATTATCTCGAACTGTTTCCAAAAGTGTTTTTGAGATTGGTTTTCCATATTTTCAGGAAAAAATTCATACATTTTTTTTTTTTTTGTTTCGTAAAATATCAAAAATAAAAAGTGAAGAATTAAATTGAAGAAATTTTATAAAAGATTTCCCTTCATTTTTTCTGCTTGCTGCTGTACCTACTTTTCTTGTTCTTTACTAGGTTCAATGTTATTGGTGCGTCAGTTTTCTTAAGTAAATCTGATCTAAATAAATAATAATAAATACTAAAAATAAATAATAATTTTGCTACCGAATTTGGGCAAAATATTAAAACAATATGAAAACAAACCAATTTGAATAAAAAACAAAGAAACTAAAAAAAATACTGCTTAAATGCAAATTTTTGCAAGTTGAGTTCTCTTTTAACAGTAAACTGCGAATGTAAATGCCAAACAAAAGTTGTTCGCTTTTAACATTTTTTTGCCGATTTTCGCTTGTTCTTGGCCAGCACCGATTGAAAAAAATACAAATTTAAATTGGCTTTGATAATCTCCATAATTTTTTTGAATTATATAATTTTCTTTTTATTACTTTGGCTTGTTTAAAAGAAAAAAATCCAATAACAAATAAAAATGTTCGGTATAGAAATGCTTGCACTTATTATAATCAGCCACTAAGTATGTGCCATACGTTTATGTTATATGTATGCATATAGACATTTTTTTATTAAATTCTCAATTTTAATAAATTTAAACTTTTTTCTTTTCCTTACAGCACTTCCTGCCTCGCATCGCTTCGATTTGGCCTCAGCGGGTGGTATAGGACCCTGTTTTGGTGAACCGCCCCTGCCTTCAACACTGCCACTGCCTGGCGCCGATGACGACCTTTTCAGTCCATCGCCCAATGGAGATCTTAGTCCCGGTTGTTGTCATGAAGACTTAAGTCCGACCTTCGAAAAGCCGTATTTCCGTGAAATGGAGAAAACAATCGAAGGTTCGCGATTTATAGCGCAGCACGTGAAAAACAAGGATAAATTTGAAAGCGTAAGTAATCATAGTATTTTATTTGTTTATGTTAAGTTTAAGATAACACCTAACAAAACAATATACAAACTTTTTGAATGTATACTTAAATTGTTATTTTCTTAGACGAGGTGAAAGTATCGAAGGCATGCATCACACCAGCTCAAAAGTTATCTATAAACCAAAATGTAAACTATCCAGAATTCTATCACTCCAGAAACTCAATCAGCCACCAACTGACCTAAGCAAATCGAAAAATATTTCAAAAATATAATGATACCAATTTACTCGTGTGCATTGCCCTCTAAATCACTCAAGCACTCCTGAACTCAAAAATGTGAAACGAAATCCCATTTCATTCAAATAAGCATTAAAAGCTGTAATAACCGCAGCAGTACATTCGCAAGCTTTATATTCCAACAAATGAAATTATACTCTTGGTTGTTATAAAATAAAATTAGTGAACTTTCCTTTCGATTTTTCTATAAAAATTAGGCATCTCACTTTGCTTAAGCCGTTTTCCGTGCCTGCTTCATGCTCATAAAATAGTTTTGTTGGTATGCACATTAGTCACTCTCCAATTCATTTAGCGAAGGTGGTAGTTAGCCCGTCATTGAAGGTTTTTCTCGACTTGTTTTTGGTTTGGAGTTAGTCGAACATTTGCTCCATAATTAACGGTGATTTTGGGCGTTGCTTCGCGTTGAGTGAAGAAAATTGGAAGCACAAAAGTATGCCACCACGTGGTACTCTCAACTCAATTGGACCGCCCTTCCCAAAAGTTCCTTATCATTGTATATGGGTGTCGATAGGAATATTTTCTGAGTTGTAGGCATCCATCCGCTGTGCTTTTTTCACTGAAAGATTTTCATTGTGAATCTTATACATCGCATAATTGAACCTCCTTCGGCATTCGCCGTTAGCATCACGAGAAGGATCATACATCTACAGGGCTAGTTTTTTCTCGAATGCTGCATAGACCATATCCTCGCCTCTGGACCCAGATTGTAATTCCGAGCCGTACATCATGGCAGGTATTACTTTGCAATTTCCTACTCAGTTGGAAGTCGCATTTCTTGGCCACAGTGATTTTTCGTTGAGATTTCTAGGTTTAAATTTCTTTCGTTTAATGCTGGTTGAAAAGGTCACCATGACCTTAATAACACCGTAATCATAACAGGGATCTTAACAGTAATTGTTATCGAGACAGTGACAATAAAGAATAAAGAAAATCGAAACTGCAACAGTGACCGTGACCGTGAGCCACAATAACAGTAGCCATAATTATGCCCGCAGCGAAAATTGTGGCCGTGGCTGCATATGTGAGAGTAACCTTAAGCGGGGCCTTACCGCAAAAGTAGTCGTAACAAACTTCTTCTTTTTTTCCCAATAATCTCTCAGTCTCCCCGATACGATAACGGCGTTTATACTAATGCTGTTGCAAATGAAAATAATTTTCAATCGTGGATCATGGCCAACTTTTAACTCTACAAAAAAGTCAGTGCGGTTAACAGCTGACGTCGGCCCTTCTTTACCGGAAAAAAATTTCCGTCTGACCTTCGGAGAAGTCGGTAGAGATGGTGAAATTGTTTATTATGCAGTACTGTGGTTTTCTTTTTTTATACCGAAACTGGAAAAAAATCACAGAGTAAAGTTCATTACAATTCATACTCACCAATTTTTTAATTTTTGGTCTCCTTTCCAATTGATCAATTGCCTTAAAAACAAACCAGGTCTAATGCAGACGTATAAAAGTAAAACCTGCATTTCATATGCTTTGTAGCACAGCAACTCAATAATTCGGTTGACACTTAACTTATATATGTATGTACATAAATATTTACTTACACACATACTATTTCCTCATATGAATCATTACGTGATTTTATTCGTTTGTAACCCCAAATGTTTCAAGTAAAACGAAACAAGTAAGGACGGTACTGTCTTTGGCTGTGTTTATCTCTTCTCCCTTAAGAACTTACGATTTTGAAATTCGTGACTTAATATACCATTTCAATTTCATGAAAGGTATAAGAAATGGAAAGCACTAAATAGTTTATAGAACGACAATGTCGTTAAGTACACTGCCGGCTTGATCGAAAACAAGAATAAAGCTTAGCAATTTTGCTTATTATCACCAGCATTGGCATTATTGATGATTGCGGTAAAGCTGGTTTAAATCGAATTTTTACTACCGCCATAGTAAAATTTATAGCTCATACAGTTATCATCTTTCAACTTTATGTCATCTTTTCGCTTTGCTGCCCGCTTCTTCACCTCTTTCTCTGTCCTGAATTGGAAAAATGGTAACTCTTTGTGACTGACTGCATTTCCAGTTTGAGGCAGGCATAAATTTCTAACTATTTAAGCACATGGAAAGCTTGTAATCAACACACACACATACATACATACATATGCACATGTGTTCTTAGATACGTTTGTATGAAAATAAAATAAGAGCCGAACTATTTTGATTTGAGGCCGTACATGAATACAATCACATATTCTTCCACACACACACACATACATAGACACACACATACATAGTTCGCCACTAAAATATGATCCACTCTAAATATTAGCTCACATAATAATTCAATCATTAAGCTGATGGAAAAATAAGTATTCAATCGCTTAAGCAGACGAAGATAAATGCTCAAATCTGAAGTTCATATGTACGTATCTAAGTGTGGACATAATTTCAATATCTGGAAAATCGAACCAGGGGCGGAAAATAATTATTTTTTTTTTTCGGAGTCGGAAAAGTCCTGGTCAAAAAATTGTCTTAAGTGAAAATGTTTGAGATCACAGGCATCCTTTTTATTTTTCGACCTTTTTCCATAAAAGTCGCCATATAAAACTAAAATCTGTATTTTTATTTTTTGAGTCCGATAGAACTAGTTAAACTCGGACATTTAAAATTTAAAGTCCGGATTTAACTTTTATTTCCGGACTTTTAATTTTAAAAGTCCGAGTTTAACTAGTTCTATCGGGCTCAAAACATAAAAATCCGAAAATAATTTTTATCTTGATCCAAATATATTTAAAGTCCAAAATTAATAGTTTTTGGATGCTATCTTAAACAAGGCAACAAGAGCTTTCTTCGCCTGTACTCGTCTCTACGGCAAAACATGGGGGATTTGTCCAAAAATGGTATATTGGATATTTAATACTGTCGTAAGGCCAATAGTCACCTATGCTCCTCTAGTTTGGTGGCAGAAGGCCACGCAAAGAAAGGCAACGGCTAAACTAAGCAAACTGCATCGATTAGTTTGCGTTGGCATAACGGGTGAGATGAGAACCGCCCCTGCTGACGCACTTAGTGCTTTAGTGGGAATACCTCCCTTCCCTATTCTAATAGAGAAAGAGGCTACACTATGTGCACTAAGACCTCCAAATATTTCTGAGTTGAAGGAAGGAAATATGATAGGGCGTATGAAAGTAATAAGAAAATGCATAGGAAGTCCCTCATTACAACTGCGTGACGTAATGTCCACTAAGCTCAGAATCTCACAGAACTTTGAAATGTCCATTGTGGACAGAACCCACTGGGAAATTGGGAATCCTTATAACGATCCTGACTCAGAGCTCTGGTACACACATGGATCGAAATTCGATGACGGAAGAACGGGAGCTGGCATCTATGGGCCAAACTTCAAAAAAACTATACCAATGGGATGTTACCCCACCATATTTCAGGCAGAGATTCATGCAATAGAGGTCCGTGGTAGAGAATGTCTGCAGAGAGGCTCAACATCGAAGAGCATCTACATTATGTCGGACAGCCAGGCGGCACTGCGTGCCTTGCAATCCTACACAGTTACATCTCAGCTGGTGTATGAATGGACTGAAATCCTTAATTCCCTGGGAGCCAAAAACAAGGTTTTGTTGCGATGGGTTCCCGGACATCAGGGACATGAAGGTAATGAACATGCAGATTACCTAGCAAAGCAGGGTACTAGATCAGCATTCTATGGTCCAGAGCCCTTTTGTGGACTCACAAAAACACACACCAGGGAAACTATAAGTAACTGGGAAACTAAACAATTCAGACGTCACTGGGTTGATTGCCCAGGGCAAATGCAGGCCAAACTGTTTATACTTCCGGCAACGAAAGTATCAGCCAAACTCATTTACCTAAGCAGGAAGGACCTAAGAACTCTTACTGGGTACTACACGGGACACTGCGGTCTACGATATCACCTAAGTAAATTAAATCTATCTGATACCCAAATTTGTCCCTCTAACTAGGCAGAGACTATCCCATCTAGGTGATGGCACTCTTAATCCCTATGTGATATGGAGTAAAAAGCCTTAAGAGGTACTTAGATACATCAAGAGCCTCCAGATACAAAATTAGGCTGAAAGGTCTTGCCCAATAGATCTCCACAAAGGTCGCAGTGCTTCCAGACCTATTAATAATAATAATAATAATAATAGTTTTGCAAGGAATTATATTATAAAAGGAATAACAGTTTCAGCCCCTGAATCGAACTTTGTACATCGGCATATGTAGAACTCAATATACATACATTACAGTAATAAAGTTTAAGAGCTTTTCAAAATTAATAAACTCCACTTTATTTGTAGGAGATAAAATATTTTTTTGCAGATATGAAATTTGTTGAACCACTTTGGATGTTTTCACACATTAAGCGACAAACTAAATTCACAGCTATTAATTAGCTTTCAGTGTTCAAATTGATACGAATTCTTTACACCCCAAACCTGATAAAAACGCACTGCAACAACTTTCTGTCAAAAATGTCTCGTGCAGATCGAACTCGAATGAGATTAACAAAAATTGAGTTTGCGTCAAAGCCATATTCGATTTTCTATTATTGTTCTGCGTGAGATTGCGGTTTCAAGTTTACACACAAATATTTTAGCGCATTAAAAATTGTTCGTACGTTAATGTTAGACTGGGCTGTAACAGCTTCGTTATTTAAAAAATGTCAGATAAGAAGCCCAAAATTCGTAAAATTTATAAAAAATTTTAAGAGTCTGAAATGATTAAATATTATGAATGCTTAACTTATAAATACAATCCTACAGTTTTTTCCCTCTTTCACGCTTACTGATGGGTGTTTGGGGCATAAGGGAGGTGAAGTTTTTCTTTATTTACATGACCTAGCCAGCAGTCCATACAACTCCATAAGGGACAAGACTTTACTTTTCAGTTGCTTCGTCACTAGTTGCCAAAAAAGCAATTGTTGGCAAGAGTGATTATCCTTCAAACTGAGGTTGACGAAGCCTTACATATTTCGAATTTATATCCGTCAGAAGAGAAGTGACTGCCTGCCATTGCGGAAATATGATAAAGTTGTCATACGCCAGCAATTATACGCTCGTATAATAAATTTTACTGTCGTCATTTAGTTCAGCTGCTAGAATAATCCGCTGTATCTTTAGGTTTATTCAATTACACTATAGCAAGTCTCTTTACCTGAAACCCGTTCTAGTTTCGAATGGCTCAAAGAAGTTCTTTCCAATCCTTACAGAGCTGGCGGTGTTGCTCAACGACATATTTCAAAAAAGTAGCGGGGAGCTTAGGGCCAGAGTTTGTATGACCCCGTAACACTTTGCGTCGCATTTACTCACATTTTCAGTTCCCGACTTTTTAATACCAAAAATTGCGTAGGGGCATTCAAGTTTACTATCACTCAGTGAAGTGAATTAATGCACTTATATGACCGGAATTTTGATTAACACGAGAAAAAATTATTTGATGCGGTATACATACTTTCCCCTTTAATATATATGGACATAGCAGCGGACAAGCACTTTTTTTCGCAATGTGAAATGTCGGAAAATGTCGACTTTTTTGTCGTGAAATTTCTCCAGAATAGTGCGTGTGATGAAGATCTGGTCAATAAGAGATATAACAGGTTTTAAGCCTTACTGATAAGGCTCTCGCTATTGGTTCCACCTGTCCTACAGCTTTAGGTATACTTAACTTGTCTATGCGGCTGCCCTGCCTCGCGGCACTGGGACTGGGTCCATTTCAGACTCTTGAAAGCTGACTTTTCACCTTCCGCCGAAAGTTGCCTCTTCATTCTGCCTTTCGACTCTTCTTCCTACTCGTACCGGTTGCAGTGCCGAGAGTTTCTAGCAGCAAACCTTTTGAAATAATGCAAAATCTATGCAGATATTTTTTTTCCTTTTTGTACCTTTTATGAAAATTAAATGGTATATTAAGGTCGATGTCCACGGAGACATACCGTCCTTAGCTACAGGAGTATCGGGTTCCTCTTCTCTCTTGCTATCTACCAAATGGCAGAAGTTACCAGGTCATCATTCTAGCTATAGTTTTCATCGACGTATTTTTTAAAGAGGGGACCAGGTGCTAGATACTAATATATTTTAAAGTGGGCAACTTCAATAGCTTAAGAGATGTTACATTGTCGAGGCGGCATTTTCCGACTGTAGAATCACCAAATTTCCCTTTGTGAGATGGCAAGCGAAGCAATCTTATGTATTTTATCTTTTATTATAAAATGCGACGTTATTACATTATAAAATATGAATTTATTATAAAATATGACGTTATCCATATTGGTTGCCTCACCGGTTGGTACGTAGGCTGACTCGTGAATAGGACTGTATTTGGCGGCGAAATCTCTTTCCCACCACCACCTAATAACGTGGTGGTTTTTTGAAGAGTCCATAGCTAATTCAGTGCAAATTTATAGCATGCAATTCTGTTGTAGCACGCATTAAGTCTGAATTCCCTGTGCCATCACAATATATTTCTTACCTATATAAGAAGCAGTTTTTATTATAACTTCGACAACAACTTTTGGCACGTGCTAATGTAAACAGATTACAGAGTTCAAATTTAAATTTTTTTGGCAAACTACCCTGCAAAAATCGCGAGTACTTCATGCATCCGTATATGGAGTACTCGCTATGGACCAAGCGAGTGCTCCAAAATTAACCACAATTCATACAAAAAATATGTTCCAATTAACATTGCGATGTCCTAGGACTCCAGCTCAGCATTACATCGGAGTAATCCATGGAGTATCCACTATGACACAATTAATATTGCGATGCCCTAGGACTGGACCATATACTCCAGATCAGTATTGCATCAGAGTAATCCATGGAGTACTCCAGAATGGCACAAGTGGACCACATGATCCAACGATTTTTGCAGGGTACAAACAAAGGTTTATTATTTCATACAGCTTCATAATTTAAATTAAGTTCATAGACAGGTTCAAGTGTTCAATAAACGTGAGCATAACATCACCAGCTATCTACTAAAATAATTAGGGCTGTCATGGAATCCAATGTTATCGGTTTAATGTTCGAATTGAAGTTAGTGTCGGTTTTAGGTATCACAGAATCCGATAGAATCGATTTTGCTATCGGAAAAAAACCAATCAGTTATATGCCGTTGAATTTCATTTGTTCATAGCTGTTTTTCTCTTGCAGTTGAATATTTTCTAGAAATGTAAGTAAATGAAGGTTTATTTTATAAAAATAAATGTAAATTAACATATTTTTTCATTCTTAATAGGGGAAAGCATAAAAATCGAATGCAAAAGAGTGGTTTTATTGAATTTATGGAGAAACATCCAGATATTTCGAAGGGGTTAACGAAGCCCATCATCTAAAATCTTTGACACCGTGCTTCTACCTACACTTATGCTAGAATCCTTGCCAACTGATCTTTGATAGGATCCTTCGTAGCTACTAGTTGCAGCACTGGCAGAACTTTCGAGCGAGTTAAGCGTCCTTCTATGGTGTCCAATACCATTCGGAAAGCTTCTTTGTTTATGCGATAGTATGCAATGAAACTGCAAGTACACTATAAATATTTAGAAACCCACATTAAGATATATTTTTAATTACGCTGTCTCTGGCAACACAAATGGATTGCTGCGATCTCTCAAAATTTTCCTTTTGACCTTCTCGCAACTTTCTTCTTCCAATAACATAAATGCCACAAATGCTGATGCCATTTTGATCTCAATAAATTTGCTTATTTCTGTTTAGATGCACAAAACAATTATTTTATAAAATTTTGCCAAAAAAATTAACATCAAAATTACCGGTGCAGCGATAACACTGCAAAACAGCTGATTCGAACATCGCTTTTATTTACATTCGAAAAGAGCAAAACCAATACGATTTTATGACACCAATTTAAATCAATATTGGTTTGTAATTCCAACAAAACGCAAAACCGACTTGGATTCCATGACAGCCCTGAATACTAAAATATTTCGGAAAATTCAAATTTTGATCATCTGTTTAAAGTAAAACGTTTGATTTCTTTATTTACTACAATCAAAAAACAAAACAAACAAAAAACATTTATAATTTTTCTACTTTTCAGGTCGAAGAAGATTGGAAATATGTTGCCATGGTACTGGATCGTCTATTCCTTTGGATTTTCGCGATTGCATGCGTGGTCGGCACGGCGCTGATTATCCTGCAAGCACCTAGTTTGTACGATCAATCACAACCGATCGATATTTTATATTCAAAAATCGCTAAGAAGAAGTTTGAACTGCTCAAAATGGGCAGCGAGAATAGCTTATAGCGACCGCTTGGGTTCGCAGCGGGCTGGTGGAATTTAGTCGTCAGCTCGATGCGAACCCTCTTCGCCGCGCGCGATGATGATCGCGGATAATACAACGATGCCATTGCAATGGTTACACGTATTTCACAAAATTTTAACGCTACTGCCGGCGAAGAAGATAAACAAAATAAAAATGCAAGCATTAAAGAAGTAGCAGAAAATCAGTATGTAGAAAGTAATCAAGACGAATATAACGTCCTAATACAAAGTAATAATACGAATAATGAAACAATTGTATTGAAAGTAGTTAAAACGAGAGAACGCATTGTAAGTGAAAAAGGGAGTGAAGAAAGAAATATTTCAAGCAAGTGTGTGACGGATGATGTAAGGTTCAACGTCGTTGTGCGCGACGAAATAATTGTGCCAAACAGGACACGTGTTGTTGAAGAGCAATTGATCAAAATAAAATTGTTGCCATAAAGTAGTTGAGAATTAAGAAATCACAAAAATTTAGGTAAATAAATATTGCTCAAAATAAACATAGCACACATGCATACATGCATATGCACCTTGTTGTGTTTACCTTTATAGGTACATATATGTATGTATGTATCAAAAATGAGTGAGAGACCAAATAGCAAAGCGAGCAAGAAAAATAGTTGCTAAACGACTATTGTAGCGACTAAGCGCTCACTAGTAAGAAACTTTGTGACAGAATTTTGAGCATACGTTTTCTAAGTTGTGGATGTGAATATGTACGTAGTACGGTGTGAGTATATGGCGTGTGAAAGCTATTGAAAGAGTACCTACATATGAAGAGAATACTCACTTAGCCATCCAGGTGCGACTTATAAATTATTAAAAAAAAAAAAGAAAAATCATTATAAAAATTTATTATTTAATAAGAGAGCTACGATGGACTAATTTAACTGATGACAATTGTTTACTAATCAGCTTAAATGAGACTACAACAGACAGGTAATGAGTTTATATGTGTGTATATGTGTATATGAGACTAGGAATAGGAAATATATTTAAATTGTTGTAGTTGAACAATCATCAACAAAATGCCATATTTTTTTCTACCGACGAAAAATTTAACGAATTGACTACGCATTAAGTACTAATTAAGAAAATATTATTAAAATTTAAACATAAAGTTATGCAACTTACATAATAGCATAAAACAAAGCTGGTGAAAGGAGAATGTGGGCGTATAGCACTGAAAAAGTTAAACGATATTTTATAATTTTGCTCTTGCGCTCTTCTTACATACTACTGAACCCACGTATGTGTGTATGTATGTAAAATATTGTTGATTGTAGCGCTGAACGATTTAGGTAATGCGTCTTCTTCTTATCCATTTGGATAGCATGTGTAAGAAAGAGGCCGCTCGTTTGACGAAACGCTTAACACTACAATTTGGGCTCAGCAGTAATCTAGCACATATGAAGATCCCGTTACGCTTATTTTTAAGTTTAGCTAATTCGAACAAAAATACATTAAATCAATCTAAGTAATAAAAAATATAAAATTTTTTTTTTTATAAATTGAATAGCCTTTGTTTCATTCCACATACAAAATAACATCAAAGAATGAGATTTAATAGAAACAAAAATGTTAAAATAAAATATAGCAATAATTGAGGTAAGTGCAAAAAATTTTAATTCAACGACTGAATGTGCTTATTTCTATAGAAATACATATGTATATACTATGTATGTGTACATATATACATTCGTATATATATGTCAGGGTGCTTATTGTGCGACTTTCTTTTTTTTGTTCACTTCCACTTCGAAACAGTTTAGTTTAAAATACTGCGGGGAGGGGGAGGGAAAGACCAATGGTTTTGCACAAATTTCGTTGGTGTAAGTTGAGCAAGCGGGTTGGTAGGGATGACCGACCCACGTTTTCTAGAAGCAACTCTAAGCTTACGTGTGATTTATATGGAGAATCCTTGTACACCTTCGTTCACGCTTTAAAATTTAATCGAAACTTAAAGATGCACCCTACTATATATACATATATGTATATATATGATATACACTAATATGGTAATACCGTTCACTTAGGTATATTAATATTAAGTGAAATGCCAATAAAATATGTAAATTAATATATTGAATTTGATATTTTTTTCTTTTATAATAAATGCATAAAAATTTTCACTGAAATAAATTATAAGTACATATTTAAATATATACATATGTGTATAGCAAACATAAACACAAATAATAACACTAAAAAAAATTTATTTCAACTTTTTTTATTAATATAATAAATCATTTGAATTGTATGTAACGAGAGTAATATACAAAAGTTATTTGTTGTCTAAAGGCAACAAAGTTGAAAGCGTAAATTCTGAAATTAATTTAGATAATTGAAAAAAAAAGGAAAAACGAATTGAAACACTCAACAGTAATTCATTAGCAAGATTACAAAATACAAAGCAAGAAATTAACATTTTTGAAATTCTCCATATTATTTGGGGGTTATTGGATAAATGTACATACTTAAAACAAATCAAAAACTAAAAAAAGTCTCAGATCAAATATCCACATAAATACAAAAATTTACGAAAATTAAACTTTTCCGTATAATACGTAATTCAAATTGGTCACATAACTACTTTCCTCTTTTATTTTATTTATTTATTTTTTTTTTTTTTTTTTTGTAGGGGAAGACCACTCTAGCCAAAATCGTTGCTATTTTCATATAATTTTCACCAAAAGTGCTAGTTGAAATCCACATCGTTACATTTTAATCGATCTTTATGCTAATCTTGTTTTCACACACTCATTTTGTCTTTCGTTTGATCTTCTTTGCATTGTACAAATACACAACATATTTTAAAAACAATTTTTATTTAACTCAAAGGTAGTTGACGATATTACGTTCCTTAAAGTACTATTGTGGGGCTTCTAAATTCAATTTTGTTTAATAAAAAACTAGTATACGTTACACTACATTTTGTCGTAGGTGGTTATCTTACCCAACGTAATTAAAAGTAGTACCGTCTCTTATTGCGAAAGCTATGTGGTCAGTTCTGAACAAGTGCGATTTTCTGCAGGGGTCGCATGTGTGTATGCCAATATATAAAATTAGAATTAAACTTAAAAGTCTTTATTGAGCATCTATTTGAATTTGGACCACATTTCGAAAAGTATGTTTACATATGTGTATAGTAGTTCGGGGTTATTGCAGGGCAAAAAAAAATGCAGCATATTTTTTCTAAGGACTATTTCCCCAACTATATTTAGATTACTTGTACTGTTTTCGGGATTAGTGTGGGGCAGTTTTGAGGGGTTTTGCGCGAAAGCTTTTCGGACTGATTCGGTGTAACTTCGTAATTATTTCGCGATCATTTCGGGACTATTCTTTGCACCGTGTGTGGATGGAGGCTTCCTCATGCCCTGGTTGATCGGCTGAGATCTTAAGCTCTGAATCCTGCATGAAGCTTACAAAGATATTCCCTTATTTGCCTGGTAGACGGAAGCGCATGAATCTGTTGGCTGTTTATTGCAAGGTCATCCGCTTAAGATGAATTCCTTCGATATTTAGACCGATGCCTAATAACTATTCAGGTAATTTATTCTTTCAATAACTTGCAATGGTAACATATTGACATATCTATGTCAAAGCTGCTACGGTCCGGCGAGAAATCTCACTGCATAGTTCAGAAACATTGTGTCTCCTGGGGCTACAAGCAAGTATTGTCATAAGACTGGCCTCACATGTGTGCTGTCCAAATAGAGTTGACACTACATGAATTTATGCCAAATAAGTTTTTAACTATTCTTAATCGTTTTGTTCCAGATCCAACCCTTGGGCTAAAAATCGATAGGTGCCCAATGTTGGGCGCATCTCGACCAAGGACTCTTCCGTGTGGGAATTAGGAGAAGAGAAAGCGTTAATGTCTTGATCTGTCTAAGTCACGTTTGAAGACGTTAAGAACTATTAAGGTGAGCTTTATCCAACTGAATTCAAAGATTGCTATCTTTTTTAAAGAGGATATCTTAAAAGTTTAAATTTATACCATAAATTGTAACATCTGCCCAATAATGCGCTAGATGCACCCAATCTGTTCTATGTCACTCAGAATGGTTTCGAGTACTTGGTTCTTCCTCTCGCAAAAGTTTGATGTCATTGCTGAAGAGTTTAATGTAAATATCTTCTGCTAATATTTTTGTTGTCGTTTGGTAGCTGCTGTGAAACATTCCTTTTTGTTTTTTTTTTTTCTGTTTTTATTCCAACTATTGCTGCTGCCACTGATTTTACTAATTTCGTGCTCACTCACACAGATGTTTGTTGCTGTTTGCATTTGTGGATATATAGTAAGTGTTATTGAAGTGGCACAAGTTTAATTAAAATTCCTGATCAAAAACATTCAGCGTTTGAATGAAAAATTAATTAAAATAGTTTAATTTTAAGCAACATCAACTACAACATCAGTCAACAAATGGCTTACAGTTATTTCTTAGCAAAAATTAGCTGCTCAGTATTTGTTGTTGCATGGGGATATGATAACTATGGGGATAGGCAGGAAGCTTTGTATTAATAAGCGCTCTTTTTATTAAGAACCAACCATTTACACACAAGCATATACATCAATGCGCTTACGTAGTATTTGATTTTCTTATGCAGTAAGCATATTAAAAAAACATACATAGTTGCATCAATTAAGCAGTAAAACAGAGCACCAAACATGGGCGTCAATATCTCTACAAAACATGCACAACAGCGTACCTGCAGGGCGCCGCCTTTTGATGTCAAATGCTTATCAATAAGCGCCTTTCAGTAACGCACATATGGCGTATTTTCTACTTATACCAGACAACCAAAAGTAAAAGTCAACTTATTCAAGCAAAGGTCTACCAAAAATTTAATTACGATATTCCATCTATAATACACCTCTCTGTTATTTTTGTAGTGGTAATTTAGCAAAATAATAATATTCTGAGTGTCAAGAGCGTGTATAAATACTGCTTTTTACAACAATTCGTCATCATCATCATCATCATGGATGGATTTGTTGAACGCATTGAAGAAGAATTTAAATTGCATGTCACGATTTTTATTTTTGTGAGTTACAGAGCTGGAAAAATATGCCAAAAACTTTTATTTATAATAAAGTGTAGCTAAGTTAAATGGAATGGGGGTTAGGGCGAGAAATATTCAACTCCAATAAGGTTTTGTGACAGTGGCGGATGATAGAGTGGAAGAGACAAAAGTCAACATTAGATTTGAGAGCGAAATTTAAATTAGCATAAAGTTTGCAAAATGGTTTGACATTTTGCTAATTCCTAAGAAGATTGCAATTAAAATTTGGTGCTTGCTTAAATGAGATCACAAAAATAGGTGAGAATCCGCAAAGTTTAAAAAAAATACTTGATGCAATTTTTCGCAGAGAAAATTTATGCCGAGCTTCTCTTCCAATTGGCGTCGTGCTCCTTTTTAACTTTTCCTACAAGTTGTTGGGACGCGACCAATAGGTTTTATGCAGGCTCCGAACGTCAGATTCTCTTTCACTGAGAAGCTTTTCATGGCAGAAATACACTCGCTGTGTTTTCCAAACCATTACCGGGGGAATCCCAGCTTAAAAAGACTTTTTTCTAATAGAAAAACTTTTTTTTAATTTTTTCTCAAATTAATGAAACATTTTACACTCACACATTTTAAACTCCCTTGGTATTACCAATTAGTGCCAGTTAGCAAGGCGAAGCAGCGACTGGAGCGCCTTGATGGACAGCCATAACCGTTTGAACGGCTAAGCGAAAATTAAGTAAGTATCGTCAAAATAATTTTGGGAATATGCCGAAACTAAAATATGGCTAAATAAATTAGAAATTCAAAAACAAAAAAGTATCGAGAAACAAACCAAAAAACTAGCCGGAGCTTGCAGAGATATTTTAACAAATATTAAAATCAGCCAGAACTCCCAGATATTTTAAGTTTCTCCTTATTTTATTAAAACAGTTGGGCTTTGTGACTGCGTACACAAAATGTTTCTAAATGTTCAAGGAGAAAAAAATATTTACGTTTTCGGGTTTTTAATTTTTTTTTTTCTTTTTCACGTGGTTTTGGTTTCGAAATATTTTAAAGAAAACTTGATTTTCCAAAGTAAAAAAATTTCTAATTCTAATACTATGTTCAAACTGAAAAATAAATTGAGTCAATTTCAGTGGTGTTCATACAACTCAATTTAGCTTACACAACAGTAATTTGATAGCTGGTTGGCTCATCTCTACAGAAACAACATACCTTTGTTCAGACTGTCAAAAGTGCTTGTTGGTATTAGGCGAATGGAATGGAATGAAAACATAACACTTTCAAATGTTTGTGTGTTGTAAGAAAATATGTTCAGTGTTTTGGTTTCATTTTGAGTTTGCCATCCTCTTTTGACAATCCATACTCCAGTGAAATAAAAAAATAATATCAGTTGATGAGATGAGCCAATGAAGGAGTTGAGCCATGCGTAACTGATGTTTAAATCTACTCAATAAACATACTTTACAAGGTTGCATTTGCAGTTTGAAACAATTTATAACACAATTTCTTTGAATTTGCAGTTTTTTATTACAATTTATTATATATGACCCGGTCTATGAAAAGGTGGCTTATGACTCAAAAAAAACAGCTGTTAACAGCTGTTTCTCGTAGCCACCTTTTCATAGACCGGGTCACATATGATAAATTGCGTAATAAATTGCCTAAATGGTATAAATTGCTCATTTGGTGTGTGTTTGTACATGGTATAAACTTGGGCTCTATGTATTTGAAAAAAATTCTTTAATCATTTAAAACTACTATACGACTTCCGCTTTACACCTACGAAGAAGCTCAAACTGTTTCGTTTTTACACCATCCGAGCTAGTTTTAAAAGTCTGAATACAACAAAACATAGTTTGAATCGGAACCTTTTTCTTTTCTGTTACGTACTCTTACATCGTGAGAAAAAAATTCAAATTTTTTAGTAGGTTTTTAGTTTTCACATCAAACAAGTTTCATAACATACACCTTCACTTTAAAATACCAAATTTCTCAAAACATGTTCGTACCCATTTAACTCAAACCACGATATGAGTTTACAAAACCTATTAAATCTAATTTTGTATAACGTAACCTTAAATATTTTTATAGTGATTCTCGAGTTATTTTGTGAAACACTTTTTTTATTTACTTTATCCTTTCTTTTTTAAATTTTAAATTTTTTCAAACATTGCAGTAAGTCTTAGGTTATCTTGCTGATAATAAATATAAGTTTGAGTTAATAAGCATAATCGGAATAACATTACAAATAAGAAATTAAAGCTCTAACACCCACACATGCACAGACACAACAAACTGAACATCACTCAAATGTCTTATTGTTAAGCTGTAAACATAAAGCAAAATGCGTATTAAGCAGAAAAGTTAACATTTTTAAATATGTAGATAAAAAATAAAAATAAAAAATGCAACTAAAAATATATACGAAAAAAATATTAAAAAAAAAAAATTTTTAAGTAAACATACAACTAAAAGTGAGGGGGTTAAAAAGTATTAATGTTATTTACTAACAAATGTGTTTTAAAAAAAATTAATAAATCTAAAAAACAAGGAGAGATAAAAAAAAATATTGAAATTAAAAAGAAAAACTGAACATATTAAAGAAAAACAAATATGCTAAAAACAACAATGAAAGCGTTTCACACACATGCAGCGAAAAAATATTACACCATAAAAAAATTGTAGTTAGTTTCAATAAAAAAAAAGAAAATTCAGTTATTTAAATGTAAAAAAAAATGTAATTAAAAAAATTGAGATTGCTTAGTGAGAAAGCACCATTATACCACCCAAGCATTGACGCTTCACAATTGCACAAAATGAACTTCCAGTACGAGCACTCGCTACTACGCTTTCGACAACAAACCCAAAAAGAGAATGCAGAAATGTATTTAAAAAAATTCTACAACTAACTTTTAAATTGGCTACTTATGATGATAGGCGAACGTACATGTGTGTGTGCATGTGCAAGATTTTAAATATTGTGTTTAATTGGAAAACAATTAATTTATTAAATGAAAGAGTAAAAATGTTCAATAATTACAATAAATTTGTTTGAGTTTATAAGAGTTAATTGAGCTAAATTAAATAATTTTTTTGACATTCGTCATGAACGTGTCGGCAAAAATTCAATACAGTGCGCTTAAATGATTAAGGTTTGACAAGTTTTAATGTAAGGTTATTTAACATCAGTGACTTTTTTTCATGGCAGTAGAAAAACAAGAAAAGTTCAAAATGCAGTATATTTTCTTTGATATAATGTATGTTTCAAAATCATTTTCACGTCTTCCGGTTTTAGTCAAAATTGTCCATACCAATGGAAACGGTTTGTCATTTAATCTCAAATACGTTTGCTGTACGTTTTGAATGCAAAGTGACAATTAAATGGCCAATATTTGAAAGCGGCAACTGCCAAACGGAATAGCAGATTTGACAATAAAACTTCATTTACCAACATTGTGGGATAAAAGAACTCAAAATTTTAGCTTATGTTTTGGCCATGCATTCCGTGTCAGTTATGTAACAATACGGAACCGCCTTTGACCCGAACGCGCTAGCGGGTTTGTTTAAACCATTTTTTAAGCCAAATATTTTGACCTAATTAAAACCGAACAGAACTCTTTTTCGAAATAAAGTTCTGTTAAAAAGCAGCAAGACATTTTGACATCTAATTCTTTTTAACTTTCACAAGGTGTTCGGATCAAATTTTACCCATTTTAGAAAGAAACCATTTTTCGCGGAAAGCTTGCCGTATATGTTATAGGGATAATATATTTCCTTAGCGTTCGTTGAAAATATTCTAGTATAGCCAATTCATTCTATACTATAAATTTACCACTGATGTGCAATTTGATACAAAGAATTTCAGCGAATATAATTTTGAATAGCTCATGTGGGTGAATTCTCTTGACAATTATTATTATTTTATTTTTTTTTTTTAACCTATAATGCATCAATATATTTTCATACTTCTTAGCAACTGGGCTAAAACTAAGGTAAGGATACTATAAATAAAAACAAAAACAAGGGGCAATATACTTCCGAGAAGAATTTGGTCGAGCTTCTCTTTAAATTTTTTCCTACAAAAAGTTTGTTTTTTCGTACATGTTTTACGCCGACACTGAATGGCAGCTTCAGGGCAGATGAATCTTCACTGAGAAGCTTTTCATGGAAGAAATACACTCGGAGTATTTGTCAAATAACTGCCGAGGGGCGACCCCGCTTAGAAACACTTTTGTTTTAATTCAAGAAAGTTGTTTCTTAATTTTTGATGGTTCTTTGCCCGGAACTTGATGCCAGGATCTTCGGTGAGAGAGGCGGAGTACGCTTTAATCACACACGGCGGCCGCCCACAATAATCAAGAAAATAGCCAGAACATGAATGTCGCATTATTTTTGGAAGAACAGTGTTGAACGGCTAGAACATGATATAGCCTTGGTCAGACATGGAATTGTTTGGTCCACTCGGACGAATACATACAAAAAGATATATATAGCAGCTCAGTTCCTTATAAAATTTTTAATATATATTGTCGGGTTTTTTTCTTAAGATCTCTTTTATCAATAATCGAAAAATTTGTAATTGGTCAGAGATCGGATGAGACATGGTGCATATATAAATAAATTAACCTTACTTTTTGCTAAAAGGATATGTCTAATGAGCAGCTTTTCATAGCAGAGACGCACTCTAAAATTATTTGTTTATTATTTGAACCGCCACTTGAATATGGAACTTTAGATATAGTAGGTCAGTACCATGGCTGCCGCCGACTATTGTAATAAAACAATATATATTCACCACTACCTTCCGAGAAAGGTTGATAAGCGAAATTCATAGCTTACGCAAGCCAATTGTCATCCTTACATACGCGAGGCGAGTTCTGTTAAAAATATGAATGCATAATACACATATTTATCAAGCGATGCTCTGGCGACCCCAAGTCATAATAAGTCGTTCCCGAGATGAACGTGTTGGCATTTCAATCGTGCTTGTTACCGGAATGCAGCAGACCAATATCCGTCAAAGGACCATCAACATCGATCGCTACAACAACAACAACCACTTTCAATTCTGCTAATACCCCGACCCATATCATACCATGGCCATGCCCCAAATATAATCAGCTCACCTTTATTCTTAACTGCTCTGCAGAAGTATCTGGGATCTATGAACGAGACCAGTCAAAGTATTAATCGCCTAGAGTTGCCATAGATGAAGTTTCAAAGTGAAGATTTTTGTTAACTATTGTGTTAAATAAAGATTTACGAGCGAATATCTGGAGCTGAAACAAATATGCCGAAATAAATTTGTATGGCTTTATCAATTTTCTACTGCCGTAACCGTAGGGCATTCTGGATTTCTAATAGTGTAAGTAATTTCTAAAGAACTTTCAGAAAATGTAAATTAATAATCAAAGTTAACAGAGTTTTCAACTTTTTGGTTTTGTTTTAAAACCAGAAGTGTCTACTAGTTGGAATTTTTATACCTCCAGCAGTAAATTTAAATGTTTTGCTTTTTATTCAGAACAATTTTGAAATTTTAATTTTAATGCTCAGTTTTCTTAAGTAAACCTTAAAACTTATGTGTCGTATTAAAATAGTTTATGTGAAGAAAATTGGTGTTTAAAGGGCAGAAAAGTTGTAAAGTTCACATGAGAAACCGTTTAGTTAATTTAGATGTTTTTGGTGCAGGTCAAAAAAGTTTGAAAAACTGCATAAACCGGTGAAATTTTTAAATTTGGGCTCAGAACTAATATCGTGTAAGTGCCGCTTTGTAAATTTTCAATGGCAAAAGTTAGGCGCTTTGTTGCGTCGAAAGGTCGATTCACTACTGATTTTTTGTATTTGTTTTCTTTGATGTCCCTTTTGGAATTGAAGTAGTTTGAATATGATAAAAAAAATCAAAACATAAAAATACAATTTTTAAATTTCTGTTTATTTTTAATTTCCATTATAAGTGAATACTTTTCGTAAAAGCAATTGATATTTAAATCATTTTTGTATTTTTTTTTTTTTCAGACATTTTTAGGACAATCAAAAAACGTAAACAATTTTAAAGGCTAATTCGTTTAATATTTATATTTTTTTGTTAGAGTAAATAATAAGCATTTTTGTATGTAGCAAATGTTTAAAAATTGTTAACGAGCTCACATTGTAAAATTTTTATATGTACATAAAATTGTAAGATAATATTATTATAATAAAAACACACATACACGCATATAAAACTAATATTCAAATATGGATATGATGTTTGAAGTAAACAAAAAAAAAAACACTTGGGAAATCAACACGCTAAAATGTTCACAAAGCATATTTTTTTTATAAACTAATAATTATTGTATTTAATACGCTAATAAACAAAATATTTGTGTTCCTCAGTATACAACAAATGAATGCACTTCGAAGTTTCGAAAACTACTAAAAGAATTATAACAAAAGTAACAAAAAAAAATTAAAAGCATTAAAGAGATTAAAATCCCTAAAATTTATTAAACAAATAAAATAATAAAATTTAATAAACAAATGCTCTCATTGGTTGTGTTTTTAGGTTAAAACAAAAACGCGTAAGTGTAGAAACGAAGCAAATCAATATATCTTATGCACTCTTTTTTTCTGGTTTTGTTTTGACAAAATAACTAATAAGAAATTTTTAACCCAAGTTTCAAATTGCAAAAGTTGCAAAAATATTGCTCGAAATAGTAAACATTAATAGCAAAAGTAAATTGTCTTTTCTTAAACCTTTTTATGTACTAATATTAATTTCATTTTCATTTTAAACATAATTTCACACTTGAATGACGTAAATGTTGTTAACAAAAAACAAAATGATGTACATATACCAACCTTAGCAAGTAAAGTAAGAGCGAGCAAAAAGTTCATAGTTTTTTTTAAGAAATTTAGATGTAAACGTAAATTAATAACTGCCACGAAGAAGACAAAGAAACCACATCGTTTGAAATAACTGTAGATAAGTAAATAAAATATTGTGTCATTCAAAAATAAGCATAGTATATATATTAAGATAGACCATGATACATATATATTCAAAATCGATAACCCAATTACCAGGTAAAGCTAAACGGAAATTTAAAAATATAATTAATCAGCAAAGAATCACAAAGAAAATCGAGCTAAATATAAAAAATAACAACAAAGCAAAAAACTAAAATAGCATATATAATAATTGAACAAAAATTTCGCTAAAATATTCAATGAATTTAATAGGTTAAAGGTCAGTCATATTCAAATTATAAAACACTCATATTAGAAATTGGTGTGGAGGGTGAAAAAGGTGAGATGTTATAAACTTTGATATATTTAAAAACTATTTTTTTTTATTGGACAATTGCATAAACATTATATGAGTTTGCCGGGGATTGCCCGTATCGCTTTAAATGTATGAAAACATTTATTTCAAGCAATTTTTAATTTTATAATTTATTTAATAATTTGGGAAAAATTTAAACAGCGTGACATCAGCACGGACAAGGCGACAGCTGTTTCGATTATACCTTGTAAATCTCTTCAAAGCCTTTTCTCCCGGTAGTGGGAGTCGAACCCGCACTCCTACGATAGTTGAAATGGTTATAAACACATTCAGCTACGTCATGCCTTAGTTGTTGTAAAGTTGCATAACATTTGCTTACAATAAGAGTTAAATATATTTAAGGGCAAACTAAATTGCTGTAAAAAGGCGAAAATAATATCTGAATGGTCCTTATACGGTAGGACATTATAGCAGCGATCTAATCAAATAAACATAATAGGGCGATTCAGTTTGTCTCGCAAACGGTGCACGAAATGCTTAGATTGCACGGATTGTAAAGTCACAACAACAAAATACTCGCAAAAATGTTATGCAATCCGTGCATAAAAAGTGAATGACGTGCCTTGTAGTTTTGCAAGACCCAGCACATTCGCCCATTGTTCAGTTGGCATAAAAAAAAAAATTACTGCCTCTTCCACATGCGTTTCGGGAATTTTAAATTTTAATCAATCCCAAAGATGAGCTTTTATTGAATTACAGAACAATGAAGTATCGAAACGTTTAAGTTAAATCTACTTCATCAAGGCGTGTATGGAATTCAAGCTTCAAACAGGTATTATGCACGCTCTTGAGTTCTTTTGACTTAGGGCATTCTTTCATCTTGAAAAAATATTTTCTTCCAAAGAAATATGATCCAATACCACATATTGTTGCTCAAATAACTAGGAGATGGCTTATTTTACCAGCTTTGTTAAATTTATATAATAAACAGCATAAGGTTTTTCGCATAAAAGTTTCGAGATTTGTTAGTATATAGCTAGTATGCGTCTTGTTTGGAAGTAGATAGATTCATAAAAAAATCGCCGCCAATTGGAGAAGATGTCGATATATTTTAAAATTTCGTATTTATAAACCAATTGAGTTCATATTTAGTAAGTATTTTAAAATAATCATGATATTTGGAAAATTCTTATTTATGACTTCATATAAAAATACCTACATAAAAAATCCCCGTCAAAACTTTACATTAGCGGCTTGAAGTTTCAATTATTTTATTTTTACTGATGTTTCACCTAATATGTGAAGTTTAATATATATTTCCATTTTTTTTTTTTAATATTCACCTCTCTCCCTCCGTCATGTTCACCAGCATAATTCATGTCGTTTCGATTTTTGACTTAATAAATTTTAGGGTCACCATCCACACTCTGTAAGCACCTACTGGTTTCAAAAGCGAAAAACTTTTATAAAAAATGGTATTTTTAAAGTAAGTAAAAAAATTTAGCACAAGTTTATACCCTCACACCTAGATAAAAACAGCTACCAACTAAAAAAAGTCACAACATTCAGGAAAAGCCCATACTGATTGACTACCCCATATGCACCGTTGCAATTTTTAGTTTTTACCAAGCTTTCTCCGAACAAGTGGTGAAACTTACATTTAATAAGGTATACAGATACACAGGTAGGTGTTGAACTGGGGCGCCCGGTAGTTTGGAGAATTGCAAATTTCAGATTTTTTACTTAGCATCCTCTTGTTCTAGGTGATCTACATAATACTGCAAAAAATCTTTTATGAAATAAAAACGAATTGTACAAAATAAGTCTGCTTCACTCAACTGAGTAAGGAGAGAGAATGTCTTATATTGTGTTGCTGGCAAAAATATTTTACATTTCACATTTATTCATTGGAAAAGCTGCGGTAAGCAAAGCAAACAAATACAAGCAGTTTGGCCTAATGGTTGTACACAGTAGGCTTCATTCTGAGTTATCCTTGCTTCAAATCTTTTCTTGTATTACTCAAAATTAAAAAAAGTTTCAAATAAGATACATAATTCGTTGTCTGGTGCCCTCAAAGCTGCAACTTTTGAGTTTTATACATTAAGGTGATGTGCTCCGTTTTAGAAAGTTAAATGCAAAAGCGGTCGCTAAGGTGGCCAAGAAATTCTTTTTTCGGAATTGACTGCAAAAATATTGCATTTCGCATGATACAACAAAATTTATTTTTTCTTTTTTTCGATACGACATATACATTTATACAAACGTGCATACATAGAAACATAGCATCATGAATAAATTTGTATTTATATTAATACTTATATGTATATGTATGTCTTTTCATATGAAAACAGATCAAAGACGCAGAAACGTCAGCAACGTGGCGCCAAGTTAACATTTGTGTGTAAGTTGTATTTGTAATGTGTAACTATTTACATAATTTTAAGTATGAAGGTAAGCAAATAGGTAAAAAAATAATCATAGTTAGTTAATTCCTAAAATAAATAAAACAATTCAACAAAACAAAAAAAAAAAAAACATTCATTAAGTAGGCATTAGTTGTTGGTACCCTTAATATAAATATGTGTAAAATGTATGCACATGCATATATTTGCATTGTATTATGTATATCACTGTATAGGTGTAGGTATATATAGTGTGTAGCCATACTAACAAACCTACATAGAGAACTTCATATGTTTGTGATTTTCTAAAGCTTAATAAAATAAAAACAACAAAAAAAATAAGAAAAACCAAATGTTATGCTTCCAAAAAATGTTTCGCTCATTTTTTTCGATTATATATGATTATTAAAGACAATTTATGATACAAAACTATAAACTATAAGTCATTCAAACGCCATTAATATTAATTCAAACGAGTTTTAAATAACAACAGTTGTTTGTCAAAACGCATAACTGCACTATTAATTTTACTAAACAAAATAAAAATATAGATGAATGAACGGTATAAGAGCTAAGCACTTTTTTCCATTGGCCTTTGCCTTTCGCTGTTTAATTCAGTCACAATATTGAAATCCACATTTAAGTAAGAAATCCCTGCTAGGTTTTTTTTAAGGCGGTGTAAAAGGGTAAGTTCAATTTTGAGAATTTTCTCCCCAATCTTTTCAGTAAATGTAACAAATTAAGCAACTAAAGTCAATCTATTGTAACGAACTTTAAAAAATTCTTGATTATTTTGCAGCTTCTGTTATAGCTCGAATTTCTGAACTTTAAAATAAATAACTCAAATATTAAATACGGTAAAATGGTCTTTATTTACTCTACTGTAGTAGTATTACACAACTAGATCACTCGGTACTTCACTTGTAGCGTATTAAAGTCAAACTGATTGATACCTCCTCAGCTTGCGCTACTTTTATACTCTCAATTTCCTCGTTCGCCTATTTCTCCTAGGGTCTACACTATACATGAACAGCCTTCTCAAACAGTCGCTTATTTATTTCTCATTTTTGTCCCTTAGTTGGTTATTTAGCTATATACACCGTTAATTTGAGTAATGTCATCTTCGCTCTTACTGATTACATGTATGTGAGACTATTTCTCTTCCTTTTTCGCCCTTAGCTGCTGATTACATGGTTGTGAAATATTCTGAAGCTTTCATGATTACATGCAGCATGGTGATATTTGTTGGCTTATTCTATTGAATGAAGTTCTAAAACATAAATAGTTTGAAGAACTCTCCATAAAAGCATTTTTTCTTTAATGTCCCACCTATGTCTAAGTGAAGTGATGGTGAGATAGTGAATTCTTCAAAATCTCAGGAATCGTTTTCTATTTCACAAAAATTTTTGTTTCTTATTAGGTCGATTCTCTCAGTCTAGGAAGCGTAGTAAACGTAAAAAATATTCCGTGTTTTCTAGACCAAATAAACAACACTCAGAGACGGCCCAACTTATACAATAAATATCCTGTGGGCCGGATCCTGCATTTAGCACCCAAAGTTAATAATAGAATTTATATTTAATGCATTCAAAAAGTTTACAAAACTACAGCGCACAGAAAATTGTTTTTTTTTTAATGAAATATTCAGTTTCAACATTCTCGTCACAATTATAAATTTTCTATTCTAGAAACCGTAGAACATTTTCACAAATGTATTTTGTTGTTGCATGTAGAAAACTTTTGACAGTAAAATAGAAAACTTTCTATAATTTTTGGGGATTCTAGACAGCGATAACTCCCCTATTGTTTTTAGAAAAAAGTTAGAAAACAACACAGCAACAGCTTGCGGTTGTATTTCTGAATAATAATTTTTCGTGTTGATGTTAATAAAAAAAAAAATAAATAAATGTAAGGCGCGATAACCTCCGAAGAGATCTAAGGCCGAGCTGCACTTCCAATTTGCGTCGTGCTCCTCTTGATTTTCCCTATAAATTGGCCGGACGGGACCTACATGATTTTGTGCCGACTCCGAACGGCATCTGCAAGGCAGATGAGTTTTCACTGAAAGCTTTTCATGGCAGAATACACCCGGAGCGCTTGCCAAACACTGCCGAGGGGCGACCCCGCTTAGAAAAATTTGCTTCTGATTGAAAAACCTTATTTCTAAAATTTTTGATGTTGCTTTGCCCGGGGTTTGAACCCAGGGCATCCGGTGTGGTAGGCGGAGCACGCTACATCACACCACGGTGGTCGATGTTAATAAAGTTCGCTTCAGTTTACTCGTACATATAGCTAGTCTTTCGAGCATATAGCATATATTTGGAGAAAATAAATAAACAACATATTGCGCCCTAAGCTTACCTTTTTATGCTCGTATAGCACAGCAACCAATGTCGCTCTTCACTTATACAAATTTCCGATAACAAACTTCTCTTTTACTGATTGGTTGGCAAGAGAGCGAACTCAAGCGTTCTTGCTGAGTTAAGGGCCAATTAAACTTCCGTACGTCATAGTCGTAACCATACCCATATCCATAACCATCTCCATTGTGATCGATTAATGGTGCCATAACCTTAACATCTGAAATTTTCATAGAAATTAGGAAAACGCAATAAATTACAAACATATTCCACAAAAAATAAGTCTCTTAGTCAAAACGTATCCAAAACAATAAACAAAATATACAAAAAGTTAATAAATTCACTAACTCAAATATTTTTAGGTTATGGATATGGCGAAGAACAAAAAACCAATTGGTTGGCTATGATATGGTTATGGCTTTAGCGTTATGGTATGGCACCATTAATCGATTACATTGATTTCCATAAGGTTGATTCGATCAGCTGTTTTATCTGGTTATGGATAAGTCACCATTATATTTATTACCGTGTCAAAATCAACTTTTTCATATAGATGCGATCAACGCAATCTTATACATGACAGGTCCATCGCCACAGTCACCAAAGAAGTTGCGTTTGTAAATATCAAAAAAATTTTCAGACTTAGCAATTGAAATATATTTCGCCTTGCCCATACACATAAAAAACTTCTCTAAGCGCTTTTATACAAATTCTCACTACACAAGAAAAAATACTTGCTTACATATTTTATCTCCTATTGTTTTGTTAAAATGTAGTTTATTATTGTGTAAAATCTTGCAAAAGTACCAAAGGGTGGAGAAAATAATTTTACTTGCAAACTGGAAAGTATTCATGACCAAAGAAAATGTATATTTTTTTAAATTTTTGCTTGCAACAAAAGATGGAAGTTGGCTACTTTTTCATGTCAGATGGCGCTTATGTCGCTCGAACTGTCTTTCTCCATAAAAATAAGTAGAATCTACTAATCATGCATAACATTGCGTTAACTCACCTATAAGAAAATGTTCGTTGTGGCTCGGCCATAAGCTTCAATAAAGCACATGTAATATATGTGTTTGTGTTTTCAAATTCGAGTTCACTAACAATGGAAAACTAGTATTCCGAAATCCAGCTTCGAATTTTTTATATCAATAATATGAAAGTTGTAACTTTTGTATAGAGGTTTATTTTACTAGACCATTTATCACGGATATATAACATAATACCGGCTTACACAATATCAAAATACAGAGCTCCATAATTCAGACATAAACAAATCCCGAACATTTATTATCCAGTCAACTGAAACCATAGACAAAATCCCGACAAAACACCACACCAAAAATAAATATTATTTTAAAGAATGATTTAAGGGCATATTATGTATAACGCATGGAGTCATATTTTCTCGTTTGAACCAGAATTCGTATGATTTAAGAGCATTCGTTCGACTCAGTGAATAATATAGCATATTAGCAAATTCATGAAAATACGGAGGTAATCGGAGCCCATTCACTATTTTCCTTATTGGCAGATTGAAAGCAATACAACATAAAATATCATATTGTGATGGCCCAAAAATCGAAGCCAATTCACGGGCTATAATATTGCTTGCAAAAGAAATATTTAATAAAAGCGCAATACCTAAGAGCCGTTTTCTCAAGTAAGCTTTAAGGTATAAAATAAAATAAAATTTTTCTTTTGTGAACACATTTTTGCTTATATTGCAAATAAATTATAAAGTTCGCATGATTGATTGATTTTTCAAACATTTACCAAAACATTAAGTTATTTAAATAATCCATTCTTCCCTTATTTAAGATCAAAGCACAAACTTTTTAAATAATTCATTTTCATAACAAAAAGGACTTATACCGAAAACCCAAAAACACAACTAGAAGTCAAACAAAATTCGCACCAACATAACTAAGACTTCAAAAAAAAATAAATTAGATCACTTTATGCGTTTTAAAAAACCAAAAACCAACGCTTATACCAAACGAAAAAACAACCCTGGTTTATTTTTATTGAAACATTAAAAAAATGCGTAAATTGAATAAAATCGTATGTCTTCCAAAAAAAGATCGTTTTTTGTAGTGTCTGCGTATTGCTTAATACAGAAAGCAATAGGTATTGTATATTATCATTAAAAACAAGGAAAAACAATTAACAAGGACAATTTTAGTTGCAATAAATTATTAACTTCAAAATAAAATAAATAAAAACGCAATAAAATTTAAAAAAATGTACAATAGCTGAAACAATCTCTCATGCAAGAAGAAAAAAAGGACTACACGTTACATATAAATTCTACGTAAATATCGACTTTTTGCATATAATTTTAACAGCAAAAAAATTTTGTATAAATGCTTGTTGTCTTCGGTGCTAATAATTCTTTTATTGCCGTTGTTATAAGGTGGCGAAACTGGTGAGCAAATTTGCTATCTCAATAAATCTAGTTTTATGAAGTAGGTTCCGAAAAAAAGCTCCGCTGAATTTGAAGCTTCTGTTGAAGTGGTCACGAACAAATTTTTTTAAGGATTGCAATCTTTTTTTTTTTTTTAATGTAGCCAGCTTTTTTCACATGCGAATTTTTAAATTCGTATATTAAAATTTGAAAATTGGGAAGCTCTGTAACTCCTTTTCATATCCTTTTGAACTTTGAAGTCTTTTTCATATATTTTTGTCAGCTAAACGAGTTGTAAGATCTTCAAGTATGCATCTCATTTTACTATGTCATGAAAGAAAAACTATTTGAAAACAACTGTGGAGCTCAAATGACACTAGAAATCAAAGGGCAATTGAAAGATATAATAAATATCTTAAGACAAAAAGGAGGACGCAGCAATTTTAAATTGGATGTCAAATACCCAAGCTACAATAAAAAAGATCAGAGACTCTTCAACATAGCCTTCAAATTTAGGGTGGTATTTTTCTACTTATTTATTTGGTATGTGGACTGGCCTATTTAAGAGAACCCACACATGTTTGCCTTGTGAATGTGGGTTAACCAATAAAATATAAAACGGAAAAACTGAACCTTCACAACTACTTTGAAGGAAAAACATAACTAAGTAGTCAGTGAAATAAATGAATTTTGTCAATACCACAATACCAATAAAAATCACCTGTGGGGTACTTTCCAATAAGCACGACGGATTCACAGCAAGAGTTCGGCGAATCTAAAATTCTAGGTGTGTCACCTAACAACATTGGCAATTTGACCACTTTCGCTTACACATCAAAATCCAAGAAGGAGGTAGGATTCTAAAGAAAATAAAATATTTGAAATTTGATTTTCTCCAGCTTGAGAAAACCAAAAGTCGCAAATCCGCCTTCTTCATATTGCATGTGAGTTAATTTTCAACCATTTACAGAAAAGTTCAAACACAAAAACAGCAGTGCCAGGTTTTATCTAATTTCGACAACTAAATTTTTTTCTCGGTAATTAGGAAAAAACTTCATCAATCTCAAGAAAGTTTTCGAAAAAATTCAGAAATTCGACAAAATTTAACGAAAAGTTCCAACTTTTTATTTAGAATTTTCTGAAATTTATTAGGTACCCTCAAAAAATTGAGAAAAACTTTATCGAGTTTTCGAATTTTTTCTAAAATTTTGAGGTTTTAAGCCTTCCCTTAAATTATCGAAGGTACAAAAAAAAAAACTTTATTGATGAAGTTCGAACAAAATTGCCATTGCTATTTTCGCGTTTGCTGCTGTATATCTACTTACTTGCTACTTATGCACTTGATCTATGTCTATTTAATTATAAATTTATTAAACTTATGGACAATTTCATTTTAGCGGTTTCAATTTTAATAAGTAGAGTTAATACGAAAACAAAAATTAAGAACATACACATACACAGAAACACGCAAACACATATGGCGTATGTGGAGCATTTTTAACGCGGGCCAAGATCAAAGTGGATGTCATTTCTGTTATATTCAAACTAAATCTCAAGTTTAGTTTTTTTGCCTTTTTTTCAGTATAGCTAAAGCAGACTTAAAGTCAGAGTTGAACAAAATAGACGCGAATGACGAATCAAAGATACATTATTTATTTAATAATTTGGGAAAAATTTAAACAACAAGACATCAGGACGGACAAGGCGACAGCTGTTTCGATTATACCTTTTAAATCTCTTCAAAGCCTTTTCTCCCGGGAGTGGGATTTGAACACGCACTCCTACGATGGTTGAAGTATTACAAACGCATTCAGCCATGTCATGCCTTAGTTGTTGTAAACCTTATCCCAATTGCCTTCTTCGAATATTTTCTTTATGCACAGTACATACTTCGTATGTAATTATGTGTTAAAGTTATGCGTTGGTAAGGCGGTTTCAAAGAAACTGGTATTGTTGCTTTTGTTCTATTTATAAAACTACAACGAATTAACCAATGTTACATGATAAATATGATACATTATTTATTTTGTCAGTTATTTACGAATAATAGATATTTTCGTTTATTTCATGAAATTTTAACACCAACCAGCCGAAACAACCGGACATAGTCTAGTTCAGATACTACGATTATTCGAAATTCGATGAAATTATATTTTAGCTGTTTTCTTGTTGTTTTTCTTTCTAGAATCAAGATATCTTCAACTGCGAACATTTCTGGCAACACTACTAGTTAGAGCCATTGCCCGAAAATTGTTTTTGTTGAAAAATTTGCATTCGCAGTTTTGTACTCAGAATGAAAGCTTTTTCCGGGTAGCTTTTGTTATAGAGATTTTATATCTTCAGGCACGCAAGTAAGGAGTTGCTTATTTCAAAAACGTGACCACGTCTGTGAAATACTCCTCTAAATTAACCAAGTTTACCGAAAAGAAAATAACATCGTATTCTTTTGACGTTTAAGTAACTTTTGGATGGCTTATAACTCTCAACTAGCCGGCCGTGTGAATTAAGGAAAAATTGCGCATGTAGGTTGCGGATACATTCAAAACAACAACGGACATGAAAAATGAGATTGATTTATCACTATAGAAATTTTTTCTTCAATTTTTTTAATGAAGAAAATTCTCATATATGTTAAACAATTTCTTGGTTTTTATAAAAGTTGCATTGTTTTGAAGAGGAAATACCTATGGCGAAAAATTAATCCCATTTTGGAAAACAGCTTTTTAATGAAATCCATTAATTCCGTCAAACTGATTCCCATACTTATAACAAAAAATTCACAAAAACACGTATGCAAACACAACTAAATAAAAATTAATTTGTATGTATATAAAAACAAATAAAACAACTTTATTAATAAGAGCTTGTTCATAAAGCTTACACACCAGTACATATATCTAAATTATAATGAATGTATGTATGTATGCATAAAAGTGTCCGTTATTTGTTAAGATGTTTACTTCTTTATTGATTTTAATTCAATTTATTTTTGCTTATGAGTAGTGTAAGTTCCGTTAATATTTCCCTTTCCCTGAAACAATCACGAAATTATATAAACAGTCGCGAAATGTTACGAATATGTTCCCAAAATGATTCGGAGATAGTCCCAACAGGCTCCCAAAATGGATCCTTAATAGCCCTTAAACAAGCTAATATATGATGAATATGTAAACTTAATATCAATTTTCTGGGTAAAGTAGACTCAAATATATAAGAAATTGCTTAGATCTTGATCTATGCGGCCCATAAATCAAAAATCATTGGTGTGGGTGAAATCGGCTCAGAGTTATAACGTGAAAAGAAAAACGGTTTTCGGATGCGAAGGGGGGTTCCCGCTGTTGAGTTTTTAAAAATTCGATGGACATGAGCAACATATTTTCCGATCTGCTATATTGGCTATCTGTTTATTGCCCTTTAAATATTATTACAAATTAACTTTCCCCCATTAAAAAATATAGCAGTCGATTTTTTCAGACAGTATGCCCATTTTCATCCAAATCCGCTTTGTCGATCTGACATCATTGAATTACAAAGCCACTTGCTGCGCTTTTTGCAATTAAATATTAATTTTTAATAAATTAATTATAATTTGTTACTGAATTGATATAATAACGGACGCTTTTATTAGCATTTATGTAAATTATTTTGTGTATAGGCTATGAATGTCACTTCTAATATTAGTAAGTTTGTCTTATTTTTTCTAAACTTAAATCTTAAATTCTAATTTTAAGAGCCAACTGGGCAAGTATTTTGAAGCAAAACAAAGTAAAATAAAAACAAACTGTTAGACCACAAAATTCAAAAAATAACAAAAATAAGACTATAAAGATATAGTTGTAGATAATAAATATATTTATTTCATAGTTTTAAATGCTTCAGAAAGCGGAGTAAAAACTCTACACACCGAAGCGTCACTGGGGAAAACAACACCACAAAAATAAAAATATATTATATTTTAAATAGAACACGGATTAAAAACTATAATACGCAGAAAGCCTGAAAATAGTTTCGTGGCTATGTTTTTTTTTTTTTTTTTTTTTTTTTTTGAATACATTTATTTACAAAATGCTTTGGATTTTTTTATCCACATTTACTTTTAGTCATAAAACTGCCAGACTATATGGGAAATAAAGCGAACGCAAGTTTTGAAACAGTCTAGACTTTTATTGTTAAGTCGAACGCCATAAACTTACACAATTTACACATTTTGTTAACAATAAAAATCACAACTTTCGTGCATGCCATGTGAAAATATTTCGTAATGAATAAAGAAAAATGCGCCTCACAACACAGATATGTGACGAAATTATTTCACGTGGAATTCATATACTTGTGTAAATTTTGTCAAAAGTATTAAGTTTTTTTTTCAGTAAAACAAAAGTAAAGAACAAAAAAAAATACAAACTACAAAAAATACAAAAACACTACTATTTACGTCTACTACTATTGTACTAAAAAGTAATATTAAAAACACTACCAAACTAAACAAAAAATCACAATACCACTTAAGGGTGCAAAACTAATAAATATATGCCAGAAACACAGAATGCTCTCAACATGAATAGATAAAATGAACATACAAACTTAGATACAGAAAAATGTTAAGCCTGGTATTTTTATTAGTTTACGAATCATTTTATTAAAAACAAATTTAAATTATTTAAAAAAATACAAAATTTTAGATCAATACAAATATTTAGCATTAAACTTGCAAATTAAAAACTAATTAAAATTTTGTTTACAAAAACAAACAAAAAGAAGCCGTAAAAAATTAATTAGACTGCATTTACATACATTTCATATAAAAGAAAATAACCAAGCAATACAAAAAAGTTTATTTGAAAATAAAATAAAAATTACCGTAATATATTTATAGTTTAAACACTGAAAACAATTTAGTAAAAAAGTATTGATGAAACTTCACTGTATTCTAAATTAATAGCTTATTCGGATAATTTATTTATTAGGTTCAAAAATAACAGTTAAGCCCGAATTTTTTTCTGTTCTGAGTGAAATCTCTTACCCTTAGATTAAACGTCATTTCCTTTTTTTAATAAAAAATGCAATAACTTGCCGAAGAGAATGAAAATTTTATTTGAAATTCATTTTTCATCATACAAAAAATAAAATTATCTGTCAAAATAGGATCATAATTGCATATAATGTCGGTGCTTGGCACTTATTTTTATACCTGGTGATTGAATTAGCTCATCTTATTTAGTGTATTTGATCCAAATTAAGAACTTAAATAAGACAACATTCACTAATTTTTTAATAATACATTGATTGCCTTACGAGGGACGAGATTGGCAAATGAAACAACAATGAAAATGAGATATAAAAATGTTTGGATTTAAAAACAATTTTCGGTCCCAATAAAAGTGCAAGCTTTCTCTTAATGAATGTGCTTTGCTATTGCAAAATTGTTTCTTTCTTACCACATATGACAAGTATCCCGTGACATATAAAATCTTACGAAAAAGAGTGTTAAAGGGTTATTATTTAAGAATTCATGAGCTTAACGCCGGCTTATAATAATTGAATATTCAATTATGATGTTTTTCTAAGAGAAACTGTAAAGAAAGAAAGAAACATTTACTGGCATATTGCGATGGTACCATTTCGAAAACTGCCACGTGATCATCATCAGGCAATTTCGTAATGCTTTCAAAGGTTTCTCCGAGATTCGAACCGCGAATCACACGGTAAAACTGCAGTTGACTTAACCACTAGGCTATCCTGCTTGTATTTCTTTCCTGGCTTAATTCAGTTTATCTCATTTCTACACTAACGACACAATTGAGACATTTTGTCTCTATATATATTTGTGTGGTATGTAGATTTGTTTTTGTAAAGTTTCTGTTCGTTGCGAATAAGAAGCTTTGTAAAATCGGGCTGAGTTTTACATATTTATGTATGTTTGTTTGTTTAATGGTGTGTTCAATTTATATCTATTATTTGAGAATTCATAAAGGGGTTTGTTCAAAATACCCTACTTTCATTAAAAGTAACATTTTTGGTTTCCCAATTCTACTATGCGATTGTTTGATACACAAATGTTAAAGCCGGATTGATAGTTGGCACGGTTTGAAAAAAATATTAGGATTTCGAGTATTGTGGCTACTTTCACCTGATGTGTTTGCACGCTATCAACAGATTCTCATTACTTCATAGAAAATGCACAATTAAAATCTTCTGCAAAACTAATCGAGGAGCGCAGAGAGAACGTATAGCAGAGAGCAGCGCGACAATTTAAAAGCGCAATCATGTTTTCATGGCAGAACCATACAAGTTGGCAGTAGGGCGACATAGATACTAACATGTACTTTGGTTTTATATTTCGATTGACTAATTTTAAAATCATACTGCGCCGGAAGCTGAAGAGTCAAATAATGTTAAAAAAGTATGAATCAGCTGATATCCGGCCATCACCCAACTGTTTACTGCTTGAATTACAAACCATGCTGATTCAATGCTTACTTTGTTGAATCTCAATCACTGCACTGTTGAGAGCATCTCTGCGTCAAACCCATTAAATATCTCCTTCACAACTCCTCGCTTGTTCGCTTATTAGTTTACTATAGGGTGAAAGAGTACAAACCAGCGTCCTCTGTTAACGATTTCTGGAGGAAACTTCTGAAAGAAATCTTTGCTGTTTTCGAATAAAATATGTATGTATATAACGGAAGTCTGTAGATACTTGTAGCTTCTCCATTTATATTCCATATTATATTTCTCAATCTATATTAACGAAAACAGTTATATTACAGGTTATTTCAAACTGATACTTTTAAAATCTACAATATTTTTTTTTTTTTTTTGTTTGTGTAAATGTTGTAGATTCTTAATGCTAGGTATATTAAAGAAGAATATATGTTATAGAGGCTAGTCTCACAGTAAGTTTCATCCAGTTTAAACATTTTTTGTATAAAAATCGAAAGCGTGATTTAAATAAAGTTCATTTTCAAGGTTCGAAACGAGCTCAAGGTCAGAACAATAATTTTTTGTAATGATTATTGTTTTTTTAATTTTTCTATAATTGAACTCGAAACTTGAATCCTTTATCAATAGGCCGATAAAACAAAAACAATTGTTAAAATTAATTTTTTTATGTTCTCGAACACAAGCAAAAATTTCGAGAGTTGAAAAATCGAGAGCTTGGCTTTTTGCAAAATTTTCAAGTATCGAAATACTCGATAAGCTCGCAAGCTTCCCGACTTTCAATTAAGTAACTGCATTGGCAGTAGAGCTAACAATTTCTTCTGAAATTCTCACATGTGCTCGAGAAGAAATCGTACTGCCAATTAAGCAATTAAATTTAATATGAAGAAGCAGACGAGCCTTGAGAGTATTTCGAGATTCAAGAATCTGGCGAGAAGCCGATATTCGCTATAAATTTCTTCTCGAACAAATTCATGAAATAATAAGCCTCAAAACAAACGAATGCCAGGATTAAAGTGTAAAAAAGATACTCGTAACTTCAACAATGAGTGCAACGATAAATACTTCAAATTAGAGCTCTGGCATTTAGTTTTGAAGTTTGCAGATCTCTCACTAAGCCACACTGTATTCCTTAAATGTATGTATATTAGGGTTGGTCGATTTGTATGGACGAAAGTTAACCGATATCGCGCCATCGATTTTTCGATAGGATTTGGGCTCAGGAAAAAAAGATCCACTACGCATACCCAAGAAAATAATTTTTGAGCCTTTTCCTATTGTGGTGATTGATAATTAATGTTGTTTTTGTAATTCTTTTCCTCAAATAAAATTCACAGTCTCGCCCCAGAAGATGCTAAGAAAATATTAGCGAAACGTTAGGCTGCAAGGTGGAAAAAACTTTGTTTTATTCGCACCCCACATAAATTAGATCAGACCTTATGAATAAAAAAATAGTTGGGAAATTTCATTTTTTTTTTTCGACTTCGATTTTTAAGGTTTTTTTCATGACCTACTAAAAAAAATTTCATATGAAATTTCGCAGGCTCAAAAATAATTTTTTTGGGTATGCGTAGTGAAACTTTTTCCTGAGCCCAAATCCTATCGAGCTCAAATCTAATCGATGGCGCGATATCGGTTAATAAATCGACCCAGTCTAATGTGTGCTTTGTAACACAAACAAATATCAACACACACTTAAATAATGGTGCCCACTATCGACAGCATCGATAACTCAAATTTATAAGCCGATATTGGTAGTTTAAATAATGTTGTATAAGTAGAACGTAAGGCTATGTATTATTTCTATCATATTTTGAGAAATGATGTTCTTTTTTTGTTTTTGCCTGGGTGCATCTCTATGTTATGTTGTTTTTGAAAGCTATCGATTTTCATTTGGTCAACAGTTCAACAACTCCACAGAGTATTGATGGCATGATGGTGCCATCGATAATTTGACACCCTAGAACTCACTGTAAATAATTAAAGCATTAACTTATGAACATAAACAAACCCAATATAAAAAGAAATCTACCTAAGAGTTGCTTATTATATACTGCAACATGCCAATAACAGTTGACTTGAATAAAATAAAGAAAAACACTCCTACTCTTAACAAATTGGAATTCACGAAAATCAGTATTCAAATAAAAAGAAAAAAGAAACATAAATAAATTTAATTAAGTTTGTAAGACATTTATATAAAACTCCAAAAAAAATTATTGAAATCAATAAACATAATAATATAACGTTGTAGAACTCACAAAAACTCAATTAAAAATGTTTAAAAAAAATCGAATACATTGTCAAAACAAATATGTATAGCAGAACAAACAAACTCACTAAGAAAATCGAAAAAGAACAAAAAAAATAAGAAAACACTAATTTATAAAAAAAAATTAATATTAAAATATTAAGAACTTGAATAAAAAAAATTTAACAATTTCACGAATTATGTGACACAATCGCAATTGGGTAAATACATAAATTTGTGCAAGCATAATTAAGTTAGTGTAAAAGAAAAAACAAAAAAAAGAAGGCCTAGCAAAAGTACCAATGCAGTTGAAGTAATAATAAAACTAGAAAATAAAAAAATAAAATAAGGCAATAGTAATTATTATATAAATAAATGTTACGCGTTATTAAAAATACAACCATAAAAAGAAGAAAATGATTAAATAACAACTGATGAATAAATAATGAAAAAAGAATCAATAAAGTAAAAAAAAATATATATAAAAAAAAATATAAATAAAAACAAATTTGTTTTAAAAAAATAAACAACTGGTTTTATATATATATATATTTTTTTTTTATGCATATGTAATTGAATATCACGTAAGTAAACAATATTTTCAATTGTAATTAAATGTATCCCAAACTCTTTCATTAAATTCACTATATTCCAAGTTGAGGTACGGGAGTAGGGGTAGTTAACATCTTAATAAAAAGTAACATTTTAACAAATACTGGGTCAAGCTCAACTGTGGTAGGGAAACTATCCCTGGTTATTTCTGTCAATGAAAGTGCTGGTCTTCCGAGAAAAAAATCATATAACCCGTACTTACTTACTTTTGCATTGCCCCCAACGGAAACAACACCAGAAATAAAAAGAATTTGGCATCATTTTCCTACGATTTATCAGTTACACACACTTTTACAAAAACCATAAGTATGTATGTCTACTAGGAAATTTCAATGTGCTCCGAATTTAAATTTGTCTAAACCCGCGTTTATATTGGGCTGCATAAACACGGTATAATATTACATAGTGAATTCGCTTCTCAGCAAACATTGACTTTGTTACTTTTAAAAACAAATCCGAAAATTATGTCGGAACAGCCCGAACAAATTCTGAAAACAATCCCGAGAGGGTTCAGAAATTACCCGGAAATAGTGCCGAAAACAATCCTATAATTACCCTTAAATGGCTCTACAGCCATTCCCAAAGTTACTAAAAAAACAATACCAAAAAACGATATGGAAATGACACCAAAATAACAATTAAACCAAAGTGATCCAGTAAACAATCGCGAATTGATCCCAACATAGTCAAGAAAACAATTCCAAATACACAGCTACCTAAAGCAATGCAAACAATCCTTAGCTTATTGTTCATATAGGCACTAATTTGTTATTGATTAACGTGCTTTAATATTTTTATTATTATTGCGTATCACATAAAACCATTTGTTCCATCAAATTTTGTCAATAGATGTGAACCATGTTTTGTTCGTGCTACGGAGTATTGCCCAAATGCCATTTCAAGTAATGAAAAATGGCATTGCCAATGCTCTACGCTGCAGTCCAGCACTTCACGGCGACTTCGTTTATATATTCGATCGTAATGATGTAATATTTCCGGCTCATCAGCATAAACTGGTTCTTTGGGCAAACTAGCAATGAGAAAAAAAATTTTCTTTAAACATTTCAGACTCCAGCAAATTAAAAACTACTTACCTAAATATGGTTTTCACAATTTCTGTCATCATATTTCCTCGTCCTTGCCGCGGGTCATGTAAATATTTCGAACTTTCACACAATGTTCGGGCGATACAGGCATGTCCATTAAAGCCCATGCTATGAAACAGCAAAAAAAAAAAAACAATTTTTTAATGTACATATATCACAAACGTATATTTTAGCAAAATGTCTGTATGCTCAGTACACATTCTCCCTCCAAGCTATGTTAATACAATGAAATGAAAGAAAGAACCAATCCCTGTATTGAAGGAAAGTACGTTAATGTTTAGTTTTCACTAATTAACTATAATGCGGTCTTCAGTAAATTAAAAAGAAAGGCACTCCAAGCCGGCAGCATCACAAAGAGTCGCACAGTGATTATAAATTTCATTCGCTAAAATTTCCTACCGTGAATGCACAAACTTCTCAAACACTTTGTATGACATATTAAAAAACAAAAAAGTTCTGTTTGTTCAGGTTGGTCATTTCCAAATTTTGGTTAAAAACGATTTTTGATATGTTAAGACACTTGGCGCGAGCACGAACTTATGTTTCCTACCTTCACCATCGGAAATACACAGGTGCGTCGGCACCACCGTACATAAGACAGCAGGCAAATTAATTTAGAGTTCTTTTCACCACCAGCGGTTATGTGGACATCGGCTCAAGACTCAACGATCAACATCTATAATAAAGTCCATCATCCGACTCTCCATAGTTCTTTTTTTATCATTAAACATTTATCATCAACCACACAAATTTAAGCAACGCGGCTTCAGGACGGATGATTGTGGAACTGTGTTAACTACCAGACTTGGCCAAAGCCACATCTTGTTGTTGTACAACTTTTTTCTTAATGCCATTTGCTGCATATAATTATACTTTTGATCGCCATGTCCTTTATGAATAAATTTTTGCACTTTGCTATTTTTATACGCCCAATAATTTATATAAATGTTATTTGTTATTGTTAAGTGTGAAGACAGGATAATTTAAACGATAACAAGACTTGGCGTTAGTCGGGTCTATTACTGAGCTGTGCAGGCTAGAGTCTCATGCCCAGCGAAAAAAGGCTTTGAAGAGATTCACAAGACATAACCGAAATAGGTGTAGCCTTGTGTACGCTGAGGTCGCTCTTTTCAAATGTATCCCAAAATATTTAATAAATTAAATGTTGCTTTAAAAATGTCTCGCCCATTAGGCAGTAACTGATATACGCCCCTTAACCACCACAAAGAAATTGTAACTTAAGCACCGATCGACTACTACCCGTTCCAATGTCCATCATGTCAAGTAAATCATGAACGGTCTGTTAGTCACACTTCACCAGCCACCAGTCAAGATCTAGTACTAAATTTAATATTATTTTTATACCCAAAAAGATATGTACATAATAGCATTATGCACCCAAAATTTGACGAATTAGCCCCATTTACGCACTGATGTGTTGTTTGAAACAGTTTGCAGCTCCCTTTGTTACTCACTTATCTATTATTGTTTCAAGTTTGCCAAACAGATCTCGCCTGGCACGCCGCTGGACGACCGCTTTACTTTTATTCATATCCTCGTCTTTTTTAAAACCGCGCGTGTGCTGCTTAGCCCAAGCATAATTGGGAAGATCGTATGCGACACCCCAGTTTTCTGCCCAGCTTATATAGTCCTTGTTAGGGTTACCAACCATACCGATGGTCAAACAAATTGTGGCCTATGGAAATGATATTTTTTTACTCAAAGTTCAAAATCTGTTTTTCCTTCTTACGGCTAAAGAAGAACCATCCGGAAAGGCTACATAACGCCTCTTGCGTGACAAAACTTTTTCGGACTGCTTCTCTTCCAATTCGGTTAGGTTTGTTTTGGCAAAAACGCTTCCGATATAAAGCAGCAACAAAAATATAAAATTTTTCCGCAGATTTGTATTTCCATTACCACAGTTAAACATTTTGTGTGTCTTGAGTTAAGTTTAAGCTAAGAATGTGCAGCTTGTTGCTTTGATAAATTCACCACCTAGTACATCTCTTATAATAATTATTAAGCATTGCAGTCAAAAATGATTAAGATCTGCCTACGATTGACTGTGTAGCACATAACATTCGGTATAAGCTCTGTAGGAAAACTCCGCTGCAGTGAACAACGCAATAGTAGTTCATAAGAGACTTTGTATTGTCCGACCTTTAACATTTATTCGGCCGCGATATACACTTTTTGTGAGCATATTTGTGTTCAAGGGATGGAAACAATTGAAAGCTCAAGTGAAAAATTGGCCCTAAAACTATTCACTGATCGCTGAACAGCTGACCGGTATCAAATAATTCCTACAGGTCTATTCTTACTTGTTCTTTAATATAACACAATGAAGGTGGTATTTACTTAAAATGTTAGCAGAAAGACAAGCATTCAGTGGCATTTACATAATGGGTTTTATTCTAAAATAATGTATAAATATAAATACAATTTAAGCCTAGCATAGAGCTACTCAGAGTGAATTAATTATATGAAGTACCAAATAGTTTTAAGCTTTAAAATTTGGGTTACACTCCGATGTACTTGTACACAGAGCATAACAATTTTGTTCATATAATGATGGGCTGTAATGGTGTCAAGAATCTACATTGACATACTGCCGTCCATAGTGAAATGGCAATAAAATGCACTTACTGCCTTTTAGGAAACAATTTACTCATTAACTAAAATCTCCCAAATAAAAATTCAATTTTCTCGTTGTACTGCCTGAGTAAAGCACCCCCAAATAAGATTTTTTAATCAAAACTATGTGATTCAATTGGCCCTACCCTTTTTTCTCGATATATGCATAAAAAACAAATTTTCGCAAAATAAATTTTTAAGTTGAATAAACCCCTCAATTGGGCAAAGAACCACAATGTAAAAACAAGTAAGGAAGGTTAAGTTCGGGTGTAACCGAACATTACATACTCAGTTGAGAGCTATGGTGACAACATAAGGGAAAATAACCATGTAGGAAAATGAATCGAGGAAAACCCTGGAATGTGTATCAAATGAAAGGCATTAAACAGTATTTTATGAGGGAGTGGGCCATAGTTCTATAGGTGGACGCCGTTTCGAGATATCGCCACAAAGGTGGACCAGGGGTGACCCTAGAATTTGTTTGTATAATATGGGCATCAAACGAATGGTGTTAATGAGTATTTTAAAAGGGAGTGGGCCTAAGTTCTACAGGTGGTCGCCTTTTCGAGATATCGCCATAAAGGTGGACCAGGGTGACTCTAGAACGCGTTTGTACGATATGGGTATCAAAAGAAAGGTGTTAATGAGTATTTTAAAAGGGAGTAATCCTTAGTTCCATAGGTGGACACCGTTTCGAGATATCGGCATAAAGGTGGGCCAGGGGTGACTCTAGAATTCGTTTGTGCAATATGGGTATCAAACGAAAGGAGTTAATGAGTATTTTAAAAGGGAGTGGGCCTTAGTTCTATAGGTGGACGCCTTTTCGAGGTATCGCAATAAAGGTGGACCAGGGGTGACTCTAGACTTTGTTTGTACGATATGGGTATCAAATGAAAGGTGTTCATGAGTATTTTTAAAAGGGAGTGGGCCTTCGTTCTATAGGTGTTCGCCTTTTCGAGATATCGCCATAAAGGTGTACCAGGGGTGACTTTAGAATATATTTGTACGATATGGGTATCAAATGAAAGGTGTTAATGAGTATTTTAAAAGGACGTGGGGCTTAGTTCTATAGGTGGACGCCTTTTCGAGATATCGCCATAAAGGTGGACCAGGGGTGACTCTAGAATGAGTTTGTACGATATGGGTATTAAATTAAAGGTATTAATGATAGTTTTAAAAGGGAGTGGTGTGAAGGCGTTTTCCAGATATCGACCAAAATGTGGACCAGGGTGACCCAAAACATCATCTGTTGGATACCGCTAATTTATATATATATGTAATACCTGCCAAGATTTAAGGGTTTTTATTTCGCCCTGCAGAACTTTTTCATTTTCTTCTCCTTAATATGGTAGGTGTCACAACCATTTTAAAAAGTTTTTTCTAAAGTTATATTTCGCGTCAATAAAACAATCCAATTACCTTACCATATTTCATCCCTTTTTTCGTATTTGGTATAGAATTATGGCATTTTTCATTTTTCGTAATTTTCGATAACGAAAAGGTGGGCGAAATCCGACTATGATGATTTTGTTCATTTTTCATACCAAGATAAAGTGAGTTCAAGTAAGCACGTGAACTAAGTTCATTAAAGATATGTCGATTTTTGCTCAAGTTATCGTGTTAACGGCCATGCGGAAGGACAGACGGAAGACTGTGTATAAAAACTGGGCACGGCATCAACCGATTTCGCCCATTTTCACAGAAAACAGTTAGCGCCATAAAATCTATGCCCCTACCAAATTTCCAAAGGATTGGTTAATTTTTGTTCGACTTATGGCGTTAAAAGTATCCTAGACAAATTAAATGAAAAAGGGCGGAGCCACTCCCATTTTGAAATTTTCTTTTATTTTTGTATTTTGTTGCACCATATCATTATTGGAGTTGAATGTTGACATAATTTACTTATATACTGTAAAGATATTAAATTTTTTGTTAAAATTTTACTTAAAAAAAATTTTTTTTAAAGTGGGCGTGGTCCTTCTCCGATTTTGCTAATTTTTATTAAGCGTACACATAGTCATAGGAGTAAGGTTCCTGCCAAATTTCATCATGATATCTTCAACGACTGCCAAATTAAAGCTTGCAAAAGTTTTAAATTACCTTCTTTTAAAAGTGGGCGGTGCCACGCCCATTGTCCAAAATTTTACTAATTTTCTATTCTGCGCCATAAGTTCAACTCATCTACCAAGTTTCGTCGCTTTAGCTGTCTTTTGTAATGAATTATTGCACTTTTTCGGTTTTTCGAAATTTTCGATATCGAAAAAGTGGGCGTGGTTATAGTCCGATATCGTTCATTTTAAATAGCGATCTGAGATGCGTACCTACATACCAAATTTCATCAAGATACCTCAAAATTTACTCAAGTTATCGTGTTGACGGGCGGACGGACGGACGGACGGACGGACATGGCTCAATCAAATTTTTTTCGATCCTGATTATTTTGATATGTGGAAGTCTATATCTATCTCGATTACTTTATATATGTACAACCAACCGTTATCCAATCAAACTTAATATACTCTGTGAGCTCTGCTCGGCATCGCAGCATTACGTTGCATAAATATAAGTGTTGGCCAAATTACTGGGGCTGCCGTGTTGTAGTGGTGGCGTACTCAACCTACAACACCGAAGGTCCTGGGTTCAATATCAAAGCAATATCGAAAATTTCGAAAAACGTTTTTTCAATTAGAAACAATTTTTTTTGCCATGAAAAGCTTGCCAGTAAAAATTCATCAGCCTTGCAGATGGCGTTCGGAGTCGGCAAAAACACATTGCCAATTCGTAGGAAAACTTAAAAAGGAGCACGACGCGGAATTAAAGAGAAGTACGGCCTAAATCTTTTCGGAGGTAAATCGCGCCAATTATTTACTTATTTTATTATTTGCCAAACTGCTGCCGAGGGGCAACTTCGCTAGAATAACTTTTTCCAAACCATTTTTAAGTTGAGTTTTCGACGTTTTGAACCTAAGAACTTCGGTATAGCAGACACTATCATCACACCACGATGACTGCCGCTGTAGGTAACTCCTTCGAAATAATTTACAACAATTACTAATAATAAAAATATTTCCACGGGTGGTGAACCTCAAAATACAGATATAGCAAAATTCCGAAAAGACCATACAAAACAATGTAAAATCACGACATGCATAATTCCTCCAAATAATCCAGACAAAATTTGGTGGCGTGATTAGATTGTGAGCGGTTGAGATTTAGTTGTGTCTGGATTATGTAGGTGTATGGGGATAATGTCGGGGTTATATTATACCCACGTTTCCTACTCACTTGATTACTCACTTATCAATTATTGTCTCAATTTTGCCAAAAAGATCTCTCCGGGAACGCCGCTTTACGACCGCTTTTATTTTATTCATATCTTCGTCCGTTTTAAAACCGTGCACATGCTCTTTAGCCCAAGCATAATCGGGTAGATCGTAAGCTACGCCCCAATTTTCTGCCCAACTCATGTAGTCCTTTTGAGGATTGCCAATCATGCCGATGGTTAAGCAAATGGTGGCCTATGAAAAACAAATCAATTTATGAATAACTTTCTCAATCTTGTGTCTCGTCATTTGCTAACTTCAGAATTTTATTTTTTTTTTTCCTTCTTACCGCTAAAGATGAACCTTCTGGAAAGGCTACATAACGCCTTTTGCGTGACAAAACTTTCTCACTTTGTTTCTCTTCTAATTCATTTGCGCTGATTGTGGCGACAATGCTGTCAATGCAAAATAGCAACAAAAATAGTAAATTCTTGCACAGATTCGTATTTCCGTTGCCGCAGTTGTACATTTTGTGCGATTTGTATAAAGTGTGAGCTATGAATGTGCACCCTGTTGCTTTGACTACTTGTCTATCTTAGTGTATTACGTATACTGTATTAACTATTAAATGTTGCAAAAATAATGAAGATCGCAGTACTATTGAATGTGTTGCGAACTATGAGTATCAGCTCGGTAGGAAAATTCTAATTCCGCCAGATTAAAGACCATCCAGGCAAAAAATATTTGTGTTGCTTGATCAGAAAATTTCTAAATTTCGTTCAGAAAGTCTTTACTGATTCCTTCAACAAATGCAAAGGACATCCTGCATAAAAAGTGAGCATTTGTTTTTACCAAATATTTCAATTGGAGATTTATAAACTGTTATTCAGAAACACTACAATCATTTTTTGGTCAGAAATGGAATCTGCGCAAATGTTAGCTTTTTAAACATGAGGCGCATTATTTGGATATTTGTTAAGAACAGCTGACTGCTCGCAAAATATTCCGACAGGTATATTTTTAGTTGTTCAGTAAGAGTTTTGAATGCTTTTAAACCGTCTTTAATAGCACAAAGAATGTGTTAATTATCTTAAAATCGTAGCATAAAAGAAGCAAAACTTCGACTGCATTTACTTAATGGGTTTTATTTAACAATAGTTAATGGATAAATATTAATTGAGAGGTGTAAAATTAAAGGTACCTTATGAATTTAACTTTGCATATATCTATAAATGTATATGAACCCTTTAGAGCATATTTGCAAGAATTTATGAGCATAAACATCGCTTAGTAATAATTTTTATCCACTTCAGGGCTGCTTTCTAGTGTAAACTTTAAGGTTTATCCATGGGATGATTGTGAAGGTAATTCCTTTGTCAGCTGTCGATCGCCTTATTAACTACCCGACAAATAAACAGATTATGACGTTTCCTACTATCATTTGAGATCATGTCAGTTGGCGCTAGTGTCGCTCGATCTGCCGTTCTCCATAAAAATATGTGCAATCTACTCATAATGCATAAGATTGCGTTGAACGCATATATATGAAAAACGTCATTGTAGCTCGGCCATAAACAAAAGTCCTAAACGAATTTATTTTGTTGCATCGGATATTAGATATCCCAAGAACAATAAAACAACATCGGTATAAATTGGCATCGCTAGTGCAGCTGTACAGTATAAGTTTATGCAAAACTATCAATATTTGTACAAATATGTAATTATATTCCCTGTATATATTTTTACCCGAGTATAGCCATTATGAGTACGTACTAACTACATAAACAGTTTATAGATTTACATACGGGAATTTCCCTTCAAAGTAATCAATGGCTTTGGCAACAACATAAGATCATTTTGCAATAACCGAACAATAAATAAAATACAGAGAACTGCAAACAAAAGAGGCAAGAAGCCTACGAGAATCCTCGAAGCAAACACAATGGCAATTACGCAAAGTCGCTTGGCAATATTCAATTAATTGAATTGCGGGAGAGAAAAAAAACGTCTTTCCACGCAGAAAAACTAACTAATAAAGAGGCCAACAGAAAAACTGTATTTAAATAAATGGCCCAAAAATTGCTTGTCACAAGTAAAAAGGCCCAAAATAAAAAAAAGCAAAAAAAATCAAAAAAGAGAGGAATAATTTCTAAAGAAATGGCCCAAGAATTTTTTTCCACAAGTAAAGAGGCCCAACAAAAAAATGAAAGAAATGGCCCAAAACTTTTTAGATATACCCATATAGGGCATCTGGGGAAGACTACATTACTAATCGCAAAATACAATGTCCTGTGGGCTTTGCCAAAACACACAAAAATCATTTCAACTTTCTGTGTATGATAGCAACCCTTTTATGCACCGTAAAAACGATTGCACCTACAATTGTTGTTCGATAAGTAAAAACTGCTTAATTTAGATGTACGACGCTGCTACATTTAGATTTACGATAATTTTTTGAAACAATTGATAAGCTGGACAGACTGCTTAATGCGTTAATGCATATAAAATAAAAACTTCAAAATCGACTTGATCGCTTCGGATACTTAATGAAATTCTAATAATACCTAAATATCCTGTCCATTTCACATTACTGAGTAAAGAAGCTCTTCAGTCCACTGCTCTAGAGAACCCCACATTCACTTATACTAAAATCCTTATAGAAATCACGACTAAAACAAATCCTGTGCAGTAGCAATACGACTTAGTAAGAACCTTATTGAAACGATCGACAAAATAACTCGCAGATATTCAACATTTGTATGGCGAAAGATGGATGCATTTCCGTACCTCGTGACTTCAAAATTTTTTCAGGATTTCAGTTTTTGCTCCTTTGTGGATTACATTTGACACTGCGCACAATTTTTGATACAAAAAAAATAAATATTTATCCTTTAGATGTAAACAGTGAGCTGTGAAATTTTTCATTACCGACCGCTCACAACTATAGCGTTTGCAACGATTGTTTTATTCCAAAAGGCAATTACAAATATTATTTGCATGAATTATATTAGGGTAGGTCAAATAAACTATTGATCAGAACACCGAAGAAAAATGCCTGAAAAAGAGTTTAAAATTTTTAAGCTAAAAGGTCCTACTTTCAGTTTTCTTATTATATTTTTATACTCAGTTGAGCAGAGCTCACAGAGTATATTAAGTTTGATTGGATAACGGTTGGTTGTACATATATAAAGGAATCGAGATAGATATAGACTTCCATATATCAAAATATTCAGGATCGAAAAAAAATTTGATTGAGCCATGTCCGTCCGTCCGTCCGTCCGTCCGTCCGTCCGTTAACACGATAACTTGAGTAAATTTTGAGGTATCTTGATAAAATTTGGTATGTAGGTTCCTGAGCACTCATCTCAGATCGCTATTTAAAATGAACGATATCAGACTATAACCACGCCCACTTTTTCGATATCGAAAATTTCGAAAAACCGAAAAAATGCGATAATTCATTGCCAAAGGCGGTTAAAGCGATGAAACTTGGTAGATGGATTGACGTTATGATGCAGAATAGAAAATTAGTAAGATTTTGGACAACGGGTGTGGCACCGCCCACTTTTACAAAAAGGTAATTTAAAAGTTTTGCAAGCTGTAATTTGGCAGTCGTTGAATATATCATGATGAAATTTGGCAGGAACGTTACTACTATTACTATATATGTGCTAAATAAAAATTAGCAAAATTGGATGAAGAACACGCCCACTTTTTAAAAAAAAAATTTTTTTAAATTCAAATTTTAACAAAAAATTTAATATCTTTGCTATATATAAGTAAATTAAGTCAAAATTCAACTCCAGTAATGATATGATGCAACAAAATACAAAAATAAAAGAAAATTTCAAAATGGGCGTGGCTCCGCCCATTTTCATTTAGTTTGTCTAGAATACTTTTAATGCCATAAGTCGAACAAAAATTTACCAATCCTTCTCAAATTTGGTAGGAGCCTAGATTCTGTGACGGTAACTGTTCTCTGTGAAAATGGGCGAAATCGGTGGAAGCCACGCCCAGTTTTTATACACAGTCCACCGTCTGTCCTTCCGCTCGGCCGTTAACACAATAACTTGAGCAAAGACCGATATATCTTTACTAAACTTAGCCCACGTACTTATCTAAACTCACTTTATCTTGGTATAAAAAATGGCCGAAATCCGACCATAACCACGCCCACTTTATCGATATCGAAAATTACGAAAAATGAAAAAAATGCCATAATTCTATACCAACTACGAAAAAAGGGATGAAACATGGTAACTGGATTGGTTTATTGACGCAAAATATAACTTTGGAAACAACTTTGTAAAATGGGTGTGACACCTACCATATTAAGTAGAAGAAAATGAAAAAGTTATACAAGGCGAAATCAACAGCCCTTGGAATCTTGGCAGGAATACTGTTAGTGGTATTGCATATATAAATAAATTAGCAGTACCCGACAGATGATTTTCTGGATCACCTGGTCCACATTTTGGTCGATATCGCGAGAGCGCGTTCACATATACATCTAAGGGCCACTCGCTTTTAAAACCCTCATTAATACTTTTAATTTGATATCCATATCGTACAAACACATTCTAGAGTCACCCTGGCCCACCCTAATGGCGATATCTTGAAAAGGCGTCCACCTATAGACCTAATGCCCACTCCCTCTTAAAATGCTCAGTAACACTTTTCGTTTGATACCCATATCGTACAAACATTCTACAGTCACCCCTGGCCCTCCCTAATGGCGATATCTCGGAAAGGCGTCCACCTATATACCTAATGTCCACTCCCTCTTAAAATGCTCAGTAACACCTTTCGTTTGATACCCATATCGTACAAACAATCTAGAGTCACCCCTGGCCCACCCTAATGGCGATATCTCGAAAAGGCGTCCACCTATAGACCTAATGCCCACTCCCTCTTAAAATGCTCAGTAACACCTTTCGTTTGATACCCATATCGTACAAACATTCTAGAGTCACCCCTGGCCCACCCTAATGGCGATATCTCGAAAAGGCGTCCACCTATAGACCTAATGCCCACTCCCTCTTAAAATGCTCAGTAACACCTTTCGTTTGATACCCATATCGTACAAACATTCTAGAGTCACCCTTGGTCCACCTTTATGGCGATATCTCGAAAAGGCGTCCACCTATAGAACTAAGGATTACTCCCTTTTAAAATACTCATTACCACCTTTCATTTGATACCCATATCGTACAAACACATTCTAGAGTCACCCTGGCCCACCCTAATGGCGATATCTCGAAAAGGCGTCCACCTATAGACCTAATGCGCACTCCCTCTTAAAATGCTCAGTAACACCTTTCGTTTGATACCCATATCGTACAAACATTCTAGAGTCACCCCTGGCCCACCCTAATGGTGATATCTCGAAAAGGCGTCCACCTATAGACTTAATGCCCACTCCCTCTTAAAATGCTCAGTAACACCTTTCGTTTGATACCCATATCGTACAAACATTCTAGAGTCACCCCTGGCCCACCCTAATGGCGATATCTCGAAAAGGCGTCCACCTATAGACCTAATGCCCACTCCCTCTTAAAATGCTCAGTAACACCTTTCGTTTGATACCCATATCGTACAAGCACATTCTAGAGTCACCCCTGGCCCACCCTAATGACGATATCTCGAAAAGGCGTCCACCTATAGACCTCATGCCCACTCCCTCTTAAAATGCTCAGTAGCACCTAATGACGATATCTCGAAAAGGCGTCCACCTATAGACCTCATGCCCACTCCCTCTTAAAATGCTCAGTAGCACCTTTCGTTTGATACCCATATCGTACAAACATTCTAGGGTCACCCTTGGTCCACCTTTATGGCGATATCTCGAAAAGGCGTCCACCTATAGAACTAAGGATTACTCCCTTTTAAAATACTCATTACCATCTTTCATTTGATACCCATATCATACAAACACATTCTAGAGTCACCCCTGGCCCACCCTAATGGCGACATTTCGAAAAGGCGTCCACCTATAGACCTAATGCCCACTCCCTCTTAAAATGCTCAGTAACACCTTTCATTTGATTCCCGTATCGTACAACTAGAGACATCCCTGGTCCACCTTTATGGCGATTTCTCGAAAAGGCGTTCACCTATAGAACTAAAGCCCATTCCCTTTTAAAATACTCATTATCACCTTTCATTTGATACCCATATCGTACAAACACATTCTAGAGTCAGCCCAGGTCCACCTTTATGGCGATATCCCTAAATGGCGTCCATCCATAGAACTATGGCCTACTCTCTCTTAAAATACTCTTTAATACCTTCCATTTGATACACATGCCATACAACCACATTCCAGGGTTACCCTAGGTTCATTTTCCTACTTGCTGATTTTCCTTATTTTGTCTCCATAGCTCTCAACTGAGTATGTAATGTTCGGTTACACCCGAACTTAGCCTTCCTTACTTGTTTATCTCCATTTTTATACTCAGTTGAGCAGAGCTCACAGAGTATATTAACTTTGATTGAATAACGGTTGGTTGTACAGGTATAAAGGAATCGAGATAGATATAGACTTCCATATATCAAAATCATCAGTATCGAAAAAAAATTCGATTGAGCCATGTCCGTCCGTTCGTCCGTCCGTCTGTCCGTTAACACGATAACTTGAGTAATTTTTGAGGTATCTTGATGAAATTTGGTATGTAGGTTCCTGGGCACTCATCTCAGATCGCTATTTAAAACGAACGATATCGGACAATAACCACGCCCACTTTTTCGATATCAAAAATTTCGAAAAATAGAAAAAGTGCGATAATTCATTACCAAATACGGATTAAGCGATGAAACTTGGTAGGTGAGTTGAACTTATGACACAGAATAGAAAATTAGTAAAATATTGGACAACGGGCGTGGCACCGCCCACTTTTAAAAGAATGTAATTTAGAAGTTTTGCAAGCTGTAATTTGGCAGTCGTTGAAGATATCATGATGAAATTTCGCAGGAACGTTACCCTTATTACTATATGTCTGCTTAATAAAAATTAGCAAAATCGGAGAACGACCACGCCCACTTTTTAAAAAAAAATTTTTTTTAATTCAAATTTTAAAAGAAAAGTTAATATCTTTACAGTATATAAGTAAATTATGTCAACATTCAACTCCAGTAATATGTTGCAATGAAATACAAAAATAAAAGAAAATTTCATAATGGGCGTGGCTCCGCCCTTTTTCATTTAATTTGTCTAGGATACTTTTAATGCCATAAGTCGAACAAAAATTTACCAATCCTTGCGATATTTGGTAGAGGCTTAGATTTTAGGACGATAATTGTTTTCTGTGAAAAAGGGCGAAATCGGTTGAAGCCACGCCCAGTTTTTATACGCAGTCGACCGTCTGTCCTTTCGCTCGGCCGTTAACACGATAACTTGCGCAAAAATCGATATATCTTTACTAAACTCAGTTCACATAATTATCTGAACACACTTGGTGTAAAAAATGGCCGAAATCCGACTATGACCACGCCCACTTTTTCGATATCGAAAATTACGAAAAATGAAAAAAATGCCATAATTATATACCAAATACGAAAAAAGGGATGAAACATGGTAATTGTATTGGTTTACTGACGCAAAATATAACTTTAGAAAAAAACTTTGTAAAATGGGTGTGACACCTACCATATTAAGTAGAAGAAAACGAAAAAGTTTTGCAGGGCGAAATCAAAAGCCCTTGGAATCTTGGAAGGAATACTGTTCGTGGTATTACATATATAAATAAATTAGCGGTACCCGACAGATGATGTTCTGGATAACCCTGGTCCACATTTTGGTCGATATCTCGAAAAAGCCTTCACATATACAACTAAGGCGCACTCCCTTTTAAAACCCTCATTAATGCCTTTAATGTGATACCCATATCGTACAAACACATATGGTGATATCTCGAAAAGGCGTCCACCTATAGAACTAAGGCCCACGCCCTTTTAAAATACTCATTAACACCTTTCATTTGATACCCATATTGTACAAACGCATTCTAGAGTCAACCCTGATCCACTTTTATAACGATATTCCGAAAAGGCGTCCACCTATAGAACTAAGGCCCACTCCCTTTTAAAATACTCATTAACACCTTTCATTTGATACCCATATCGTACAAACAAATTCTAGAGTCACCCCTGGTCCATCTTTATGGCGACATCTCGAAAAGGCGTCCATCTATAGAACTTAGGCCCACGCCCTCTTAAAATACTCATTAACACCTTTCATTTGATACTCATATCGTACAAACAAATTCTAGAGTCAGGCCTGGTCCACCTTTATGGCGATATCCCTAAATGGCGTCCATCTATAGAACTATGGCCCACTTCCTCTTAAAATACTCTTTAATACCTTCCATTTGATACACATGTCATACAAACACATTCCAGGGTTACCCTAGGTTCTTTTTACAACACGGTGATTTTCCCTTACTTTGTCTCCACAGCTCTCAACTGAGTATGTAAAGTTCGGTTACACCCGAACTTAGCCTTCCTTACTTGTTTAACTTAAAATATTTATTTCTCGGTAGCTCAAACTACTTGCTAATGTCATGATAATTATTTGTCATTACAGTTTGGTGGCAAATTAAATACTTAAAACATGTAAGGCTTGATAACCTCCGAAGAAATTTCATACCAGCTTCTCTTTCAATTCGCTTCGTGCTCCTTTAAATTTTCCTACAGATTGGCGGGACGAGACCTACATTAATTATACCGACTCCGAATGGCATCTGCAAGGCAGATGAGTTTTCACTGAGAGCTTTTCGTGGCAGAAATACACTTGGAGTGCTTGCCAAATCACTGCGGGAATCCAGGATCTTCGGTGTGGTAGACGGAGCACGCTGCCACCATACCACGGCAGCACCTTCTTATCAGTCAATATTCATTCATATAAACTTTTTGAATTTTGCCATTTACTTATGTGCTCAAACCGAACTTAACAATATTTTTGAGGTAAAAAAAAGAAAAGAAGTTATTTATCCCAACCTAATAATACTCATTCAAATACACATCCCAGGAAAAGCAAAAGGAAAAAAGAAGAAGAAGAGAAAAATTTGTGAGAGAGAAAGAAATAGATTGAGTGAGTAAGAAAAATGGCATGAAAAGGAAACAAAGGATTAAGGAGAAAGAAGAGACAGTGGGGGAGGCGTGAAAAAGAAGAATGAGAGAAAAATGTAAGGAATATAATTATGGCAAAAGGCCGAGATTGCGAGAAAGAAGAAAAGACGGAAATCAAGATGAAGACTAAAATGGAAAAAGTTTAGTAAAAGATAAAGGGAGAAAAGCATCAGAAGAGTGGGCAATTCAGGGTCAAATAGAAATATAGAGAAAGAAATATATAAGTGTAACGAAAAGATGAAAAAGATAAAAAAAAATAAGTGGAGGGAAGGCTAAAAGGGATAAGAGAAGAATGAAGTACGGTACGGGCGTAGCGTAAACGAAGAATAAGAAGGACAAAAATAACACGGGGAGAAAGTGCTAGCTGAAAAAAAGGAAACACTTTTATTTTTTATTTTAAATCTATCTTTATATTAGACTTAACTGCAGCGAAGCGATGCAAATATTTCTACCTAGTAGATAATAGTTGAAAAGGCAATTAAATTTTTTTTCTGGGGGGTATTTATATCATTTTTTTTAGATTCCCACCATCCAAATCGTCATTCGTTGTTGCAACACAATTTATGGACAGCATTCGCATACAAAAAAATTTATATTTGTATGCATTTTTTGTTTTTGTTGTTGTTGCCTTTGTTGGTAAAGGATTTTGTAGCGAGTCGAATACCAAATTAATGGTTGTCATATTCCATATTCAGTTCACATAAAAATTTTGCTAAAAACTTACGCATAAACATAAATGAATGTACCAGGCAATGAAACTATAAAGGCGCTAAATAAAAATTTCTTTTGCAACTTGAATTTCTGTCAAATATGTGACTAGTACGCAAAAGACAACATTTTTTGCAAATAAAAATGCAATGTTTTTATCGAATAATTTGTAGAGTTCCCAGGAAAATTGAAATGAAATGAAATGAAAAAAAATTCCGAGTAGATTTTTAATTTTCACCGCCCGAAACCAGGACTTAAGCCCTTTTCATGTGAACCGAATATATATCAAATATACCCGGCCCTGCAAAATATACTATCATCATAATGTAATGTACATACACACTGTTGATTTGCAACTTGGTGTGCGAACGATGGAATTAAAGGTTCAATTAGTATGTCAATAAATCATCAATTCATTTTTCAACTTTCAGTTGGCAATTTAAAAATTTTGTTTGCATATTAAAATAAATAAATGTAAGGCGCGATAACCTCCGAAGAGATCTAAGGCCGAGCTTCTCTTACAATTTGCGTCGTGCTCCTCTTGCTTTTCCCTACAAATTGGCCGGACGGGACCTACATATTTTATGCCGACTCCGAACGGCATCTGCAAGGCATGTGAGTTTTCACAGAGAGCTTTTCATGGCAGAAATACACCCGGAGCACTTGCCAAACACTGCCGAGGGGCGACCCCGCTTAGAAACATTTTCTTCTAATTGAAAAACCTTATTTCTAAAACTTTGATGTTGCTTTGCCCGGGGTGTGAACCCAGGGCATACGGTGTGGTAGGCGGAGCACGCTACCATCACACCACGGTGGCCGCCATTGTTTGCATATTAGCATAGTTTTTTCTCACTATGCGAATAACAAATTAAATGAGAAACAAAACATGAATAAATACATTCATAGACATATTTACATTAATGTTAATCATTGTTTTTTGAAAATTTCGAAAGTCAAGTCCGATAGAATTTAGTTATGTGTGAATTTATTTTTCTTTTTTAAGTAATTATTTAAAATTTTAATTATTTAAAATTCAATCAACGCAACTTTTAATACTTGGAAAACCCATAATTTATGGGAAAGATGAAGGAGGTTATTTATGCACGTTGTTGCATTTCCTGGAGAGACTAACATGCCAATTGAACTGTAACGGTGATAAGCCTGTTAAAATTTAGTTCCAGTGCTTGTGTTTTGGTTCAATTTGGTCTCATAAATATATAACTAAAAAAATATTGAAAGCACTTTATATTCTGGTAAGAAAAATTGGGCAATTCAAATGAGTCTTGTGTTCATTTTAAAATTTTTAGTTATCACCAGAGTTTCCAATACATATATATGGAATTGCGTTGAAACATACAACGTATAGGGGACCTTCTGAATCACCTAACTAAGCACAGTACATAGCGAGGTTCCATTAGGATACTCAATTGTTCTGCTGAAATTAGGTTTTTGATTGAATTACATAAGGCAGATAGTATTATTTTTTATTTTTTTATTTAGTTAGTATTATGTGTGCGAAACAAATTGCTGTACAGAATTTGTACATGAGATTTTTAATCCTTGAAAACCAAGCCAAAACTGATTCAGTGCTTGCTTTGCTGAATCTCAGTCACTTCTCTCACACGATATTTGTCAATACCAAATGATTGTTGTCAGTGAGAATTTCTTTACAAGATGGCCACCTATTTGATGTTTATTAATAATTAAATGAAGGAGAAGCAATATAGAAACGTATTTCAAAAATATACTCATGTGGGCTTATTTATACATATCCATACATATACGCTATTAACTTTACCAAAAACAATTTGAATAAAAATCTGTTTGTTTATGCGTGTTATATGCCAAGCTGTTTAGAAAATTTTTCTAGGCTACCATCTCATTTAAATTAAAAAAAATGAGATATGCCACTCCAATACAATTTGCATGAAATTTCGTTTACAGGTATAACTATCACATGGAACACATTGTTTACTAATCAAAAACATTTTTGCGTAGAGCTTCCAGCTAACCTTTATAACATTTTTGTATAGTTGTATATCGTGAAGATTTTCTGTCTAGCTGTAATCAGGCCAAGCTAAGCTTGATCACCCAGGAATTATGTATTTTAATATGCACCAATTTTACATAAGATATATCTTATAACCGGCGGTCACCGTGGTGTAATGGTAGCGTGCTCCGCCTACCACACCGTATGCACTGGGTTCACAAAGCAACACCAAAATTTTAGAAATAATGTTTTTCAATTAGAAGGAAATTTTTCTAAGCGGGGTCGCCCCTCGGCAGTGTCTGGCAAGCGCTCCGAGTGTATTTCTGCCATGAAGTTCTCAGTGAAAACTCATCTGCTTTGCAGGTGCCGTTCGGAGCCGGCATAAAACATTTAGGTCCCGTCCGGCCAATTTGTAGGAAAACCAAGAGGAGCACGACGCAAATTGGAAGAGAAGCTCGGCTTTAGATCTCTTCGGAGGTTATCGCGCTTTACATTTATTTATATCTTATAACTTTAAACGAGCAATTCTTGTTTGTTTGTATAGCTGAACGATCTCGGGAACGGCTCAACCGATTTAAATGAAATTTGGCACAGAGATAATGTATCACCTTCTAAGACTTTCTACCTAGGTTTTGCCACCCAGAATGCTTCACAAGGTTGCTACCTATTCGAAATTAAAAAAAATTGCATGAGATATGCCGATATGAGTACCAAACGAAAGGCATTTCACTCCGCATTACAATAGGAACATTTTTGAGTAGGGTTGCCATTTAGGGTTGCCACCTATTGGAAATTAAAAAAAATTGCATGAAATATGCCGATATGAGTACCAAACGAAAGGCATTTCACTCCGCATTACAATAGGGACATTTTTGAGTAGGGTTGCCATTTAGGGTTGCCACCTATTGGAAATTAAAAAAAATTGCATGAAATATGCCGATATGGGTATCAAACGAAAGGCATTTCGCTCCGCATTACGATAGGGACATTTTTGAGTAGGGTTGACGTTTAGGTTTGCCACCTATTCGAAATTAAAAAAAGAAACGTTGCCAGCACAACGAAACGTTGCCGAGCAAAGCTCGGTCGCCCAGGTACTAAATGTATTAAGCTGGATTCAACGAATAAATGGAACATCAAACAGAGGAACCAAAATCGTTAGTTTCAAACGGATAACTTCAACGGTCTTCGTAAAGATAATTTTTATCTTGAAAATTGTTTACTTTTCAGGGCTAGAGGCATACTTAGTCTGTTTCAAGATTATAACTTTACTCGTGCGTTAATCAATTTATTGTTTCCTCTCTTAATAATTAGCAATTCATTTATCCTGCTAATCTGATGATTACTTTTTTTATTTTAACCCAACCTTACAAGTGTTCAGCTCTAGATATAAATTGAACAATTATCTGCGGCAAAGCAGTTTTAGATCTCAACGCTTAAGAAATCCTAGCCTCTTAACGACTGGGCATAAACAAATTACAAATCTGTGCGTTGTGCTTCATTATCAAATAATTTTGAAAGCAAATTTCTAAACGATTCTAATTTCAATCGGAGCTTATTTCGGCCATTAAAGGTTTCTTGGTGAAAGTTTATCTGCCTTGAAGATTCCGTTCCAATTCGGCATAAAACAGTTAGATCCAGGACGTAACTTGAAGGACAAACCCGCCTCTAGTCTCCTTGGAGGTACATATATCATGCTTCGTGTTTTTTGTATCGTATATTATATATATCGCAGAGCAAATTAATTTCAATACATCAACAATTGCTTTTCTAACCTCATGATAGACATGAAACGTAGAAAACATATTCCTTGATTGTGAGAAAGAATTATAGAGAAGTGTCCTTGGTTGTAAACAAACATACATTTTCTTTACATATATTAAAGTACGCGCTTTATATGAACTGGAAGATTTAATTGTTAAAGACACGGTGCTGAAGATTTAAATAAAACAGAAAATTTTCGTTGGCAATTGAAAAAAAACGCAGTCTGAAATGGAAAATAAATTTATGTTGTAATGGAAATGTTACATGTAACACAACATTTGACGCTCAAATGGAAATACATTTTACACATTTTTATACATACACACTAATGCGATTTTTTTCTGCTACCAAACGTATTGTCACGGATATTAGCATCACTAAATTATCCCATCACTAAGGCGATGCTAAGGCCATGCCAAGCAGTATTTACGTTAATAATTAAATCAAGTATACACATATATAAGGCAGCCCAGAGAGATGTCACACACAGATGCATTTACTTATATGCCTATGTGCGCAAACTACAAACATTCACATCAATAATTCAATCTTTATGTATCTACTTAAACGAATAAATAATTGCGTCTACACATATGTACACATTCCGACGAGCAACATTTACATACAAGGCAGCAAGAGATGAGATGTTACACACCGATGAATTTACTTATACGCTTATGTGTGTGCGGGAGACTGTAAACTACAAACACATGCATATACCTTATCTGAGTTGTCACAAGAGTGAGCAATAATTTGTGCACGAAGTTGTGGCTGGCAATTTTGTAGCCGAAACAACTAGTAAGTTCTGGAAATCGAAGAGCCTAGAAGTATGCAGCGTAAACTATAAAAGCGGCGCCAGCGAGTAAGAAGTAATTCAGTTTGATTTGAGTTGATCAGCAGTTACGACTAAGAAGATATCTAGCGAGCAATACCAGTATTATTTTGATTAGTGGAGTTTCATTTGAGCTATCAGTTTGGTTATTAAGCTATTCGTTGCACAGTTTGAGTGTTATTGTGAAGCATTTTAATAAAGGCCATTTTTCCATTATTCAATATTGGAGTTATTTATTCAACAGTTTAGCGATACGAACCTAGCAAAAGGGGCAAATAAGAGGATTTGCAGAAAATTCGTTACAATTGGTGTCAGAAGAGGAATTGTTGAATAAATTCCAAAGGACAACAAGGACATGGCAAAGTTCGGTGAATTAAAGATCCAGCAACTAAAGAAGGAGTTGGAGACCCGTGGATTGAATACAAGCGGCGTTAAACTTGAACTTCAGGCACGGCTACGAGAGGCAATGGAAGCAGAAGGAATTGATGTGGAAGAGTATGTCTTTCACCTTGATGGGGAGGACACAACAAAAATTGAAGAGAAAAACGAAACATCGCATACGGTTACCAGCACAGATTTGAACATGATTTTGGCTGCAATATCTGCTCAAACATCGACAGTGGCTTCTCAACTGGAATCGCAAAAGACAGATATAAAATCTCAACTGGCATCTCAACTAGAAGAACAGAAGACATATATGGCATCCCAACTGGAATCGCAGGAGACACGCATAACATCAAAGATGGAAGAACAAGAGGAGCGCTTATCATTGCAGGTGGCACAAATGTCTTCACAGTTAGAAGCACAGGAAGCAAGGGTAACATCAAAGCTGGAAGCGCAGGATGCAAAAATCGCTCAATTTCAGGCAGAAGTCGATGATTTGAAGGGTCGTATGGAGCAGTTACAATTAAATCGTCCAGCAGTTTCAGCGAGTAATTCAAAGGTAAAAACACCATCCTTTGACGGTTCTGTTCCTTTCCAGGTCTTTAAGTTACAGTTTGAGAAGACCGCAGCAGTGAACAACTGGAATGTGGAAGATAAAGTTGCCGCACTCTTCGTAGCATTGAAAGGACCAGCTGCCGAAATCTTACAGACTATTCCAGAATACGAACGGAACAGTTATGACGCATTGATGGCTGCTGTAGAACGGCGATACGGAAGCGAACACAGGAAACAGATATTTCAAATAGAATTGCAAAACCAGTACCAAAAAGCTAACGAGACCTTGCAGGAGTTTGCTTCTGACATTGAAAGATTGGCTCATCTTGCAAATGCGGATGCACCCGTGGAATACACGGAAAGAGTGAAGATTCAGAGCTTTATAAATGGCATACGAGATGTGGAAACGAAGCGAGCTACATACGCGAACCCAAAACTGACATTTGCTGAAACGGTATCACATGCATTGACTCAGGAAACTGCCTCCCTATTAAGTAAACCAGCATATAAGGCTCATCGTGTAGAAGTAGAAAGGCCAGAATCGGTAGTACACAATTTTATAGTGGCAGAGATTGTTGATGAAATCATAATTGGAGTGGACTTCTTAATCGACCAGGGCATCAAGATCGACATGCAAAGCAAGACGATGCGATATAAGAACATGGATGTACCACTTAATTTCGGCTACGAGAGAGGCTACAGCAGTAAACGAGTGCTGGTGGAAGAGAGTCAGCGAATACCACCAAAATCCGAAGCAGTCATCTGGGCAAAGGTTGATGGAGATTGTGGGACAAACAAATTGTGGGTTGTCGAAGCAGCAAACAAATCAGCACTGAACATACTTGTAGGAAAAACCCTGGCTATGACAAAACAAGATGGACGTGTTCCAGTAAGAGTACTCAATGAGTTCAATTCACCACTCAAACTAACTAAAGGAGCTATTTTGGGAAGATGCCAAGAGGCTGAAGTAGTTATTAACTGTGAACAGCTCCAGGAACACGTTTCAGCTAGTAATACTAATCTTTCAAATGACATCACGGCATGGACGCAGGGGCTAGAGGAAGCATATCAGAGTAAGGCAAAACAACTGCTCCTAAAGTACGCGAACATATTTGACCAGGATGGTTCTAAACCAGGCCGCACCAATGTTGTGAAACATCAAATTGACACTGGAGATGCGAGGCCGATCCGTCAAGCTCCACGTAGTGTTCCACTGGCGAAGCGGCAAGTTGTGAGTCAAATTATACAAGAAATGAGCGACAGCGGCGTCATCGAACCATCAGCTAGTCCCTGGAGCTCACCGGTAGTACTTGTAAAGAAGAAGGATGGAAAAATGAGGTTTTGCGTCGACTACCGGAAGTTGAATGACGTTACGAAAAAGGATAGCTACCCATTGCCAAGAATTGACGACACTCTGGACTCGCTCTCTGGTACGAAATGGTTTTCCACACTGGACTTGAAAAGCGGCTACTGGCAAGTGGAGGTAAATGAGGAAGACAAAGAGAAAACAGCCTTCAGCGTCGGAGATGGTCTTTGGCAATTTACAGTAATGCCCTTTGGACTATGTAATGCACCAGCTACTTTCGAGAGACTCATGGATCAGGTATTGAAAGGACTACATTGGAAAACATGCTTGGTGTACCTGGACGACATCATCGTATTGGGCAAGAATTTCGATGAACATCTTAAGAACTTGGAGGAAGTTTTCCAAAGAATAGCTGGCGCTGGTCTGAAGTTAAGTCCCAAAAAGTGTGCGCTGTTTAAAAAGGAAGTAAATTATTTGGGTCACAAGGTAACGACAGAGGGCATCTGCACTGCGAACGAAAAGATAGAGGCTGTAAAGGATTGGCCAAGACCACAGAACCTACATGAATTAAGAAGTTTCCTTGGGCTGTGCACATATTACCGCCGATTTGTACAAAATTTTTCCAGCGTAGCCCATAGCCTCCATGAGCTTACAAGAAAAAATAAAGCTTTTGAATGGAAGAAGGAGCAAGAAGTGGCTTTCCAAACATTGAAGGAGCGTTTGTGCACTGCCCCAATGTTAGCATATCCGATTCCAGGAGCAACATTTATTCTAGATACAGATGCGAGTGGATATGCTATAGGAGGCGTTTTATCACAACTGGTCGATGGACAGGAGAAGGTAGTTGCATATTACAGCCGTTCGATTGGAAAACCAGAGAGGAACTACTGCGTTACGCGGAGAGAGCTGTTGGCATTGGTAGAGTGCGTTAAACATTTTCACAAATACCTCTACGGCCAGCGATTCCGTGTCAGGACAGATCACGCAGCTTTAAAATGGCTACTGCAGTTCCGTAATCCAGAAGGACAATTGGCACGGTGGATCGAGCGACTACAAAGCTATGACTTTTCCATTGAGCATCGAAAAGGTAGTACCCATGGAAATGCCGATGCAATGTCACGAAGACCATGTAGTTTGGAATGCAAGCACTGTTCAAAAGCCGAGGCTAAAGAAGACATTATAGATGTCCGGCTAATGACTATAACATGTACAGATGAATGGGACAAGGAACAGCTAAGAAAGTGCCAGCTAGAAGATGCAGATCTGTCACGTGTTATGCAAAGGCTCGATCGAAATGAAAGACCAAACAGAGAAGAGATGTCAGCAGAGAGTCCCATTGCGAAGTCATATTGGGCACAGTGGAACAGTTTGGAATTGATATCCGGTTGCCTTCATCGAGTATGGGAGAGTGAGGATGGTAAATACAAGAATAAACTGATAGTTGTTCCCAGAAAGAGGATTCCTGATGTGCTCAGCGAGCTGCATAATGGTCCAAGCGGAGGTCATCTTGGAATCACGAAGACGCTCGAGAAGATTAAACAGAGATTCTATTGGGTTGGTTGCCGTCAGTCGGTCACTGATTGGATTGCGAACTGCGAGGTTTGCAGCAGAGCGAAAGGGCCCAGAACACGAAGTCATGGCCAGATGAAGCAATATAACTCAGGTGCGCCATTTGAAAGGATCGCTATGGATGTCGCCGGTCCATTTCCTACTAGCAACGGCGGAAACAAATATGTACTGGTAGTTATGGATTATTTCAGCAAATGGCCAGAGGTATACCCAATCCCAAATCAAGAAGCGGAAACGGTAGCAGAAGTTTTTATAAACAATTGGGTTGCAAGGTATGGTGTACCAATGGAGTTACATTCTGACCAAGGCAGGAATTTCGAATCAGCTGTGTTCCAGGAAATGTGTAAGTCATTGGGCATTCGAAAAACACGGACAACTGCATTGCATCCTCAATCCGATGGTATGGTAGAACGATTCAATAGAACATTGGAGGAGCACTTAAGGAAAGTAGTGGACAAGTACCATAAAGAATGGGATACCCGCATACCATTATTCTTGATGGCTTACCGATCAGCAGTGCATGAGACAACGGGCCAAACCCCTGCAAAAGTAATTTTTGGCAATGACCTTAGACTGCCAGCTGATTTGAAGTTTGGGATAGATGCCAATGCGGAGAGAAATGTCAGGAAATCCACTAGTGATTTGGAAGAAGAGCTAAGAGAAATACATGATCTGATAAGGCAACGAACAAAGATTATGAGTGACAAGATGAAAGCCAGATATGATAAAGCAATTAATTCAGAAGGTTTTCAGGAAGGAGATTTGGTGCTGTTATACAACCCACAACGTAAAAAAGGTTTGTCCCCGAAATTGCAGTGTAATTGGGAAGGCCCATACAAAGTTGTAAAACGGATCAACGATGTAGTGTACCGCATACAAACCATCGGTAAACCACGAACCAAAATGAAGGTGGTCCATTTGGAAAGGCTAGCAACGTTTAGATCGAGAGATTTGTCTGATCGGGACGATCAGACTTAGGTGGAGGGCAGTGTCACGGATATTAGCATCACTAAATTATCCCATCACTAAGGCGATGCTAAGGCCATGCCAAGCAGTATTTACGTTAATAATTAAATCAAGTATACACATATATAAGGCAGCCCAGAGAGATGTCACACACAGATGCATTTACTTATATGCCTATGTGCGCAAACTACAAACATTCACATCAATAATTCAATCTTTATGTATCTACTTAAACGAATAAATAATTGCGTCTACACATATGTACACATTCCGACGAGCAACATTTACATACAAGGCAGCAAGAGATGAGATGTTACACACCGATGAATTTACTTATACGCTTATGTGTGTGCGGGAGACTGTAAACTACAAACACATGCATATACCTTATCTGAGTTGTCACAAGAGTGAGCAATAATTTGTGCACGAAGTTGTGGCTGGCAATTTTGTAGCCGAAACAACTAGTAAGTTCTGGAAATCGAAGAGCCTAGAAGTATGCAGCGTAAACTATAAAAGCGGCGCCAGCGAGTAAGAAGTAATTCAGTTTGATTTGAGTTGATCAGCAGTTACGACTAACGGGCCGATTCTGAGCGTTACCGGTAAAATAGTCCCCAGAACATTATGTAACCGAAAATCGTTTCCAGTTCTTTTATTCGCGATTCTGGCCAAAGTGGTAACGCTGTCATCATCGAAAAACTCACCAATGTCTGTGGCGAAATTTAAAAGTTGGTTTTCTTCGCTTTATCCATGGCAGAACGATACAAAATGGCAGCATGCGACAGCTGAATAGAAACTTTTTTATTTGATTTGATACATCAACTTCCGGCGCAGTCAGATTTTGACATTCGTCCATCGAATTTACAAAAACAAAGTACATGGAATTTTTATTTATGTTTGTAGGTATGTCACCATGCAGTCACCTTGTATGGTTCCGCCATGGCTTTACCGAAAATGTGTCACTCGTAGATACGAGGTTAACAAAGAAACGAAACGATGTGTATATATGTACATACATGCATAAGATTTTACGTAGTTATATTGTAATTTATTCTGTGAAAGTACATAATGTAAACAAATATATAATATATAGCAAGAGGCAAAACTATTTTACTATTATCTTTACTTATTTGCGCTTACAATTCTTTATTTTTCAGTTTTGCCTTTTTCTAAACAACAGCTGTTGTTTGGTTATTTCGATGTAACCACCTACTTTTGTGGGTAAAAAATTATCCGGCTACTTTCGCGGATAGAATACCAAAAGGGTGTAAAAGTTTCCACATGATTTCGTTACCGTGGTAAAGAATGTTGTTACCACACTAGAATCGGGGCGTAAGAAGATATCTAGCGAGCAATACCAGTATTATTTTGATTAGTGGAGTTTCATTTGAGCTATCAGTTTGGTTATTAAGCTATTCGTTGCACAGTTTGAGTGTTATTGTGAAGCATTTTAATAAAGGCCATTTTTCCATTATTCAATATTATTATGTTCAGTGCAATCCAGCTGCTACCAACAAAATGAAAAAAAAATTTTGCCAAAGCTCTGTTTTGTCCCTTTAACATTTTGATTCGCTTTGACTGTGGATTGTGTTGCGTTGAATTATTATTCTATTTTTTATTAAGCCATAAAAACTTTTTTAACATTATTGGATGTGCTAAAGGTGTTGCTATTTCAATTTATTTTATTCCCCCTCCTCTCGTAACTACGACGAAATGTTGTTTCCAAATTCTGGTTTAAGTGATTGATACAGTTATTTGATTCGAATGAATTGCCTTATCAATCAAGTTTAATAGTAAATTGATTGGGTATATCTCAGCACATCATTTATGTGGTTGATAATTTTGAGAAGAGCAACTAACGTTCAAAAATTGTATTTACTTTTTACTTACTGACGTGTTGTTTTTGGAGCTGGACTAAAATGACTCCTGCGATTCCAAAAAAAATGAACTGTCACTGAACACAGCTGCGTATTTTTTGTGAATCATGAGAAAATCATTCAGCATATTTTTCTCTTCAACACAATTGGGCATTTCACAAGAGTGTCGTATTAATATGAAATTTTAAGATTTGAGTTGTTTCTATTGTTTCCGATGTATACTTTTATTAAAGGATGCAATATACGGCGAATAGCAGAACTTCTGAAATGCGTTATTGAATTTTTAAATAGAAACACATTGTAAGTATGGATGTCTTCTACAAAGATATCTTCTATGTACTTAGGTCACTTACCATACTAAAACCAAGTATCTTTTTTCGAGGCTCAAGGCCTTGTTTAAAGCCTGGAAACTTGGTCCAAAAAATATTAAAATCTGCATCTTCATTTTAAGCGATTTAGTGATTCGCTATTTTATTTGCTGTGCACGTTGAGCCCCATAAGCTACTTCCACTGATGTTTTGCAGAACACGCATCTATACAGCGCGCTGAAGCCCGGCACAACCGTTGGCATCTTGTTTGAAATATCGTCTTACTTTAAAGGATTAATTCTCTTATATTTGTGTATTAGCTACAGAATCACAGAAAGGGCCCATTTGAATTTAATAAAAGTAGGAATAAATGTTTAATAAATGCTAAGCCTCTTAACCTGGGTGTTGCCACTGAGTTTATTTTTGCAGCCAGTTGTTTGAATTTTTAATTTTTATGTTGTAATTAGACTATATTTCCCGACTCTCACATGCCGTGTCTTAAAAAGTAGTATTTTTGTGTTGGGTTGCCATTATTTGTGGGTTTACACAAATAATGTTTTTACAACTTTTCTGAAATTTTGAAAAATTTTCACATGAACTTTTCACCACTGTATATTTGTTTTAAACACATGCAAATTTTACTAATTTTATAGTTCTTCCTTTGGGAATATTTGCTTGACGGCACTTTATTCCCGGACGAGCCCCCAATTTATTTGTGGGTTTACACAAATAATGTTTTATTCTTCACAATTTTGTCAATTTTGTAACATAGTTTATTTCAATTCATTGTTTGTATTAAATTTTTACATTTATATATTTATTTTAAAACTAATTATTATTTATTTGAATGTTGTAAAAAAGCATATCATATTTTTAATATTTCATATTGTAAATTCTCGTATTTTAAATTTACGTTTTCAAGTTCACGAGAAGACGACGACTGTTTTTAGAAACTACTACGTTAATTTAATAGTTTTTTCCTGAGCGTGTTGCTTTTCTATCTAAATGCACAGTGTTTCTATGCTCAGTGTTATCCGTTCCTACAGGTATTTCGCATAGGGCTCAACGGACATGACGCATACCCTCCACATTTCCGCAGCACTGGCAATTCGGACTTTCAGCCTTCAACATTCAGTGGAAATATTTACGGAAGTAACAGCGTCCCGCCACGAATTGGGTTAGATAGAAGTCGACCTCTTCGTGTGGTTGTTTCAACCATGGGTTCAATTCAAAAATAATTTTGCTGATCAAATTTTATACGGTGCTGCTGCTGCACTGTTATTGCCAGCCATGGATCAATTCTTCTCACGTCTGTGTGGCAACAGCATCTCCACTCGTTTCGATTAGTTATTGTATACTGCGTTTTCTTCCTCAATGAAAAGGCATATCAGTTAATAACAGGGCGCATCCGCCTCTTCGTGAGGATGACGCTCTCCGTTATTGCCGAAGACCGTAATCAGACATCCATTTATTCGCAGTACGCATGCCCTGTTAAAATTCAAGCTACGCCAACCCGCACCTTTTTGCTGCTATAACAGCTTCTAGATCATTAATAAAGAATTGAAACACCTTGTCGTTTATATATGTTTGCTTTATTTAGCAAAAAGGAATCATTCCTGCGCAGCTTCAAAGGTCTTTGGGGATTTCCTGCCGCTGGTTGGTCATCATATATACTAACTGCCTCAGGCTTAACTATATCCCGAAGTCTTGGCACACGGTTAGGGTTATTTTCATTCCGAAGGCCGGCAGAAGCTCTCATGTATCACCTAAGGATTTCAGGCCAATCAGTCTCTCGTCGTTTCTTCTTAAGACGTTTGAGCGGTTGATTGACCTGTACCTACGGGAAAGGATACCTCGGGGGTTACTGTCGGCTTCACAACATGCGTACTGCAAGGGCAGATCGACGGAAACGGCTCTCCATTCGATTGTAAAGCAAATAGAGGGGTCCCTAGAACACAAAGAGTATGCTCTGGGTGCCTTTCTAGACATCGAGGGAGCTTTTAACAATGTCTTACCGGGGTCAATCGAAAGAGCTCTGGTGGGTTTAGGAGTCGAGGCGGCTCTGGTTGAATTTATTAGCAAACTTCTATGCGGCAGAATTGTCGCAGCGGAGTGGGGAGGGGCCATAATTAAGAGGAAGGTGTGCAGGGGCACGCCACAGGGGGGTGTTCTATCTCCTCTCCTCTGGGTTGTGGTAGTCAACGAGCTTCTTGTGGAGCTGGAAGCCAATGGTTGTCGGGTGGTTGCCTATGCAGATGACCTCGCTATCCTAGTCAGAGGCAAATTTCTGGGCGCCCTGCGCGATGTTCTTCAGGGCTACCTGGATACTGTGGCTAGGTGGGCTGAATCATGTGGATTGGCGGTCAACCCGGGAAAAACGGAATTGGTCCTTTTCACAAGAAGATATAAGGTGCCCGATTTCAGAACTCCCTCGATTGGAGGGGTACCGTTGGTACTTTCTGATAGGGTTAAATATTTGGGGATTGTTTTGGACAAGAAACTGTCCTGGAGACCCAATGTGGAAGATCGGGCCAGGAAGGCCGCCATTGCCTTGTACTGCTGCAGAGGAGCTATCGGAAAGAGATGGGGACTCTCGCCAAGAATAGTACACTGGCTTTATGAGATGGTGGTCAAACCGATTCTGCTATATGGGGTGCTGGTCTGGTGGAAAGCACTGGACACGGCGAGCACCTCCAAAATGTTAGTGTCAGTGCAACGGACGGCGCTGATCGGTATCAGTGGCGCTCTCAGAACAACGCCTACCTTGGCACTGAACGTCATGCTGAACATATACCCAGTAGATATTGCGGGAAAGGCGGCCGCGGCAAGGTCGTTGGTCAGGCTTCGTGATATGGGATATAGACTTTCTGACCGCGGACACTCTAGCCTTCTTACCAGTTTCGACTTCATCCCGGACAGAACGGACTACTGTATGCCGATAACAGCTCCCTATACAACCTTCACCCCAGTTATTCCAGAGAGAGAGGATTGGGGAAGAGGAATTATCTGGGGCATGGGACCGGTTAACTTGTTCACGGATGGGTCAAAGCTGGATGGAAAGGTTGGTGGGGGGGGGGGGGTCTTTTGTCAAGAGCTAAATTTAAGCCGCAAGTTTAAGTTGGCTGATCACTGCAGTGTATTCCAAGCGGAAATTGCTGCGATTAAGGATGCGGTGGATGGAATGCTATCCAGTGCTACCACGGTTAGGGAATTTAACATCTACTCTGATAGCCAATCGGCTATCAAGGCCTTGAGCTCAACTACAGTGCGATCGAGGGTGGTCTGGGAGTGCCTGACCTCGCTTGCGATTGCATCGAATTATTTTACAATTAAGATTATCTGGGTCCCGGGCCATAGTGATATCCCGGGTAACTTTCAAGCGGATCTCTTAGCCCGCATCGGTACAACTGAACCGGATGAAGATGGCTGTAGGGACTTCGGGATCCCGCTGGCCACCTGTGGATTGCTCCTCCATAGCTGGGCCTCGAATCAGCTCAGCAAACGTTGGGCGGATACCACGTCTTGCAGGGTAGCAAGATCTTTCTGGCCGAAAGTGGATGGCAGGAGGTCTGCTGAAATAATTGGGTTCACTAAGGCTCACCTATCAATGGTCATTGGGGTTTTGACAGGGCACTGTCCCATGGGTATCCATGCGGTACGTCTCAATATACTGGAAACTCCATCCTGCTGCAGCTGTATGGAGGATGATGAGGTGGTATCACCAAATCACTTTATGCTTGATTGTCCAGCTTTTGCCAGAATTAGGCGAAAGTACTTCGGTCGCGACTCACTTGGATCTCCCGAGGATATATCCAAAGTTGAGATCGGTATCATTCGGAGCTTTATCGTTGCTACCCAACGATTCTCTAAGTAGCTGGATCTAGGTCACCGTTATTTTTGGTGTATGTGGTATCACAACGGACCTTCGTGTTGTCCAAGTGAGCTATCCTTATCAGGGCAGCTGCCACCTAACCTATCCTATCCTTAGCAAAACAATTGTTTCGACACTCGCGACGTGTCATCATCAGTTGCTAGTTATCAACTAACCATTTTCTACAAATATATACAAAGTATGCCTATGCAAATCAAACATTCAAAATTTTAAAGGCTAATGCAATGTGAAAAATAATAAAAAGGAGTTTAAACAACAACAACAAAATACAAAAGTAATTATGTACATATGTATTTAATATGTAATAGCAATATACGGAACAATCTAAGTTTATTTGTCTGTAGCATTTCTGTAAATCGTTAAAACAATTTGAGTCGTAGGTCTGCTTCACCAAGTATTTTTGTTTTCAACGTCCAACGTATCAAAAAATGAGCTACTCTCCCTTCGCTCTTTTTTGTTGTGGTGCTTTTTAATTATCTGCTCTATACTGTTAGAGCTATATTCATTTGTTTCTGCAATGCTCACAATTGTATCTCTTTCTTTTTTGTAAGCCGCATAACTGAGTGGAACGTTTACTAGCCGATGAGCCATGGAATTGAAGGCAGCTAGTTTGTGGGAGTAATGATGATTGGACTCAATTGAAATAAATCGACCAGTTGAAGTCGGCTTCCGATTATATCGAATTCGATAGCTCCATCGATATTGTGTTCGATTTTTAGGTCCAAAAATGGAAGCTCGTTATTTGATTCGTATTCACACGTAAACTGGATAGCGTTATTTTTTGAATAAAATAGATTGAGACTTTGCTCGATTTTGTCTCTCTCAATAATAATAAAACAATCGTCAACATATCGGCAATAAAAACATGGGAATAGAGAGCTGTATACTAGTTGTTCTTCAACTGTGTTCATGAACAAATTGCATAGAAAAAGACTTATACTCTAACCAGATGGTAAGCCCTCGGTTTGTTCATAAAAATCGCCTCTGAACTGGAAAACTGATTGTTTAATACATGTAGAGGTTAAGTCAAATAATGCGCTGGCGACCGACGGATTAATATTTTGTCTATTTAACCAAATTTTTAAAGAGTCCAACGCACCGTTTCTCAGCACATTTGAAAAGTATGATGTTATATCGAAAGATGCGAACCATTCATTCGGATTCAACTGCATATTTTTGATCTTAACAGTTAATTCGAGAGAATTTTTTATAGAAAAATTGTCGTAACTTTTTAAATTCTTAAAGTAATTACTCAAGCATGATGCGATATTTGCGTTGGGCGAGGTGTAGCCAGGATAATGTTACCAGGCTTGTGAGCCTTGTATAAACCATACAAACATGGCACACGGACATAAGAGTTATGCATATTTTTGTCCCAACGACGACCGAACAAATCAGCACACATTTTACGACACTCAATCACCTGCTTCTTCATCTTTGGGAGAGGATTCTTCACTTTAGTATAATTTCTTCCTCAATAAGAGCGATCATACCATTGTTGTAATCAACTTCATTCTTTTATTACCTTTATCGGCTTTTGTTACGTAGATATTTTTACGGTTTAGCGATTTTACCGTATTATAAAAAAAGTTTGAATTGTTTTGTTCTTTAAACCTGGATTTTGACAGTAGAGCTTTCTTTACACAAAACCGTACGTTTTCTTCCACTTCGGCATCCAGTTTCCAAGGGTTAACTCAGAATCCACTATTATATCCTGCTTTTTTGAAGATTTGTGCGGTAACGCGAGTCCAGTCCTTTGTTTAGAAGACATATTTCATTCTCCTCTAGGGTCACATCAGATTTATTTATAATTAGATCAGAGATGAACTTACTCGACGACTTTTTTGGCCTTTTTGTTTGTCTTAGCTTCCTCTACTCAATTCTTTTCCGTTGCAATTGTTTTATAAGGAAATGTTCCCAAATGATTAAAGATAGTTTGCTAGCTAAATATTTATTTAGTTTTTACGCGAGTAATTCACACGAAGATAAGTGAGCATGCTTTTGTTGTAAGGCGTGGCTTAGCCAGTACACTTTCGTTTTTTGGATAGATAACTTTCCTACTGGGCACTTGCTTTTGCATTTAAAGGAAGAATCATGAACTTTGGCATACCTTTTTGGTTTTTGAAGTTGGACAAAACCAAATGTCCGACTTTAAAGTACAAATTTTCTTCTTGGTTTTTTGAAACTGGTACAGCTCAGATGGTTTGGTGACCGACATAATTAAATAATTAATATAGAGCGGTAAATGGAGATGACACTGTCGTAAGTAATGTTCCAGGAAACGGTAGAAAACCTATACCGATCTCTCAGGTAGTCCGTCAAAATTTCTAGTGGATATCGAGGTACTTTGAATAATAATTTAAGAAAACAACTGCAACTGCACCTATGAAAACGAACCTCGAAAACCTTACCTACCAAAATCAAAAACTGGAGGAAATTTTACTAAAGTTTTAAGTTTTTTTTTTAAGTATGCAGAGCAATCAGTTTTATTCTAACAAATGCCAAGTTGTAGGTCTGTCCAAATTAACATTGATTTTTGAACCTTTTTTCAGAAGGGTGTTTCAGATTTTCTTCCATACAAAAATACTGGAAGACAATATACAGCATTCTTCAGAAAAAATTTGCAAAAATCAATCCGAAGTTTGGAGACCTAGAAACTGTACTACACAAAACCTAATTATGCTACAAAATTTCCGACTCAAAAAAATTCAGCATACTCTAAACAAAATATTAGAAATTTTCGTAAAATTTTTTAGAAATTTAGAAGTTTCTCGAAAACTTTTTTTAGATTGTTATGCACAGTTTCAGTTACCAAATTGATGGACGTTTTTTCATGCCTTTGTTGTTGTGCAATTTTTTTTTCGCTGAAATAAATCTATGCAAAGAACACAATTTAGAAAATTTCCACAACAACAAAAGCCTAGCTTTGTCTGAATGTGTTCCCCAACAGATTAATGATCGCAGGAATAGGGGTTCGAATCTTACTCCCAAGTGAAAGGGCTTTACATGCTATAATTGAAACAGTTTTTGCCCTTGTTATGTAAAGTTTTTTATTTTTCCCAAAAATTATTACATCCTTGGAGGTTAATTGAACCAAGTAATTATTCATTTATTTAAAGTTCTTGTTAGGTGCAGTAAGCGGAAACTCCATTTAAATGCGAAAAAGGTTAAATTCGTAATATTATATCTTCCCAAATTATCAGTACATATTTCGAAACGCCCCTGACGTGAACGCAATCATATGAAATGACGCATTCTTAGCGAGTATACTCGTAACGGCCAGATTTTAACAAATTTGTATTGTCACTTTAGTATACGAGCTGTGGCCACAAAGCAGTCAACAGCTGGTTAATTTAACTGAATATTCATCATAGACGTACATGTATGCATATGCATGTGTACTAGACCGATCCGTTTAAAAAAAGTCTATCAAACTTTTTGACAGATTTTTATTTGTTGCTTTAACTTCTCTAAGTGGTGCCATCAAACGGCGATATGTCAACAAAGAACATTGATTAATATTTTTGCAAAAGGTTTAGAAGGCCCAAGGGAACACTTTTAGTCAAAAGCAATACAAATTGGATTTAACTTTTTTCACAAAGTTCGGTCTAATGTGTTTGCTTGTAAGCATAAATTATGTAATAGACAAGCATATGCAAATTGAAATTTGTATGCGCTTCTATTCAGTTGTGCTTTAAGCTTCACACGCAGACCTTTTCAAATTCATCCAGCCTTCAAGGATATTCCTCAAGTGAATATGTAAATTCTCAATGTGTGAGTATGCGAATTTGTCTAATGTAAACGCGTTCGTGTGGTTTGATAAGCTTTGCCATACAATTTTAACTATTGGGGCGCTTCATCCAGTCAAACAGAGATTTTCTGCTTCTGTTGTATTTTTAGCCGGCAACATTGCCAACTGCGCTTACATTCATAATCAACTATGAGCCAGGTAACAACGAAATTGCGGACCGAAAGCTTGTATACAAATATATATGTATGTGTATGTATCTATGTTTGTATATGCGCTACTCTACCGTTATTGCGCCTGAATGGATGAATGCCTCGCTAAGCACAAGAGCACGTTTGCACGCACACACCCACTCTCTCCAGCACAGAGGTAAATATGTGATTTGGTTGCGTGTTGGTTTTCTTGATGCTTTGACGAAGTTTGTCATCAAGTTTTGCCTTCTTACACATCCGTCTTTAGAAATTTGGAAAATTGCTTTGCTTCCTTCAGTTTGTATACTTGAGTTTACACTTGAGAAAAGACAAAAAGCACAAAAACAAAAATCACACGCACGCTTATATAAAATGGGCGGAAATTAATATTGACGAGTTGTTAATAGAAGGCGTGATCTAAGCTATTAAACACCACTGGAGAGATATTTATTTGGGAACATAAGTTTGCTTCCAACACTACTAATGCTTCGAACCTAAAATAAATCAACTGATGATTCATCTAAAAAAGCAAAAAGTAATAAATTGCATTTAAATACAGATTTTTTATAGATTTTTGGAAAAGAATTTTCATATACTGAAAATGGCTGCCTGAGAGCTTGTTAGTTAGGCCTTTCTTTAAGGTTCCATGAAAAATTGCAGCTATACAATAACATAACGCTGCACAACAACAATTTTGCATGCATGGTCGGTAATCGAGATTGCTATAGATTTCTTTATTCACATCAAAATTGTGAGCATCGAAGAATATTTTGATTGATAATAACTTGACCAAATGCGATACCTTTTCGAAATTCGAAAGCATGGACCTGGAGTTTTTTGATCATGAAAGTATGCGAAGTGGATCCATAACCACGTCTACTTTTCCGGTATCGGAACTACGAGAAATATAAAATATGCAATAATAAAGTGATCAAACTTTCTAGAGTTGGTTGAAAATGATAGACTCAAATTCTTATTACCAAACAATAAAACAGTAAAATTTTAGCCAAATACATCTCATTTTAAACAAAAATTTACAGTGCGAAAATAAGGAAATGAAACAAAAAAATCAATATCTTTATGATTTATTACAACATTTAAAACATTCAAATTTAAAAAAGTTACGTAGAACCTTGCAGGTGTTTTAACGTGCTTTAAACTTACTGATTAAAATTTTTTTATTGAATTTGTATCTTTTCTATCATTTTCTTTTCCCTTATTTACACTTTCTGTTGCAACTTGGAATAGTAAAGTTTTTATTTGAAACACAAAGTTTAAAAAAACTTTAAATTCTTTTATATCAACTGCTGAGTAGGGTATCATAATGCACCGGCTGCCATTTCGAAATTTTCCTACTTTTGAAAATATTTAAATGCCGCCGTATTTCAGAATTTGTGTTAAAACGCCATATCGGAGCTTTAATTAAATACATTAGCGCTTTTAAAAGAACTTGAACTGATTTCTGCGTTTTTGTAACTAATTCTAAAAAATGGTGTTTTTGAAAAATATTCTCAGATAGAGCCTTTCGGAACTCACACTCAGGTGCACATCCAGTTTCTGAATCTATGGGTGTTGTTGTTGTTGTAGCAGTGCTTCACCCCACCCAATAGGTGCGACCGTTCACAAATTGTCATCAATATCCTCTAACGGGAGTCCAAGGAAACTTGCAATTTCAACAGAGGTGGACCATAATGAAAGGGGGGTTAGAGGCGTTGGTTACACATTACAATTAAAGAGATGGTTGGTGTCATGTGGGGACACATTGCAAACGGGGCATACATTTTGTATGTCGGGGTTGATTCTGGATAGGTAAGAGTTTAACCTGTTACAGTATCCAGATCGAAGTTGAGCTAGAGTGACTCGTGTTTCCCTGGGGAGTATGCGTTCCTCTTCCGCTAGTTTTGGGTACTGTTTTTTGAGTACTGGATTCACCTGGCATAAAGGTCCGATACCGGTTTGTGGAGTTCGCTGAGGACCTGCTTGTGTTTTTTGGCTTCATACGGGCGATGTTGGCTCATCAATCAGATGTCTGTTGGGATGCCCAGGTTTCTGGGTATTCAACAGGAACTGTTTGGTTAGCATCTCATTTCTCTCCCTGATGGGGAGTATTCTCACCTCATTATGTAGGTGGTGTTCTGGAAACATAAGAAGACAGCCCGTGGCAGTTCTGAGAGCAGTATTTTGGCAGGAATGTAGCTTCTTCCAGTGAGTAGTTTTCAGGCTTGGCGACCATATAGGGGACGCGCACCATGCAATCGGTTGGCGAATTGCTTTGTATGTGGTAATGAGCGTTTCTTTGTCTTTCCCCCAAGTACTGCCAGCAAGAGATTTGAAGAGTTTATTACTGCTCTGGATTTTCGGTACAATTGCAGCTGCATGCTCACCAAAATATAGATCCCCATCAAACGTCACACCCAAGATTTTGGGGTGTATGTCAGTCGGTGGCGTAGTGCCATCGACGTGGATGTTCAAAATGTTCGACATTTGGGACGTCCATGTTGTAAATAAGGTCGCGGAGGATTTAGTCGGTGATGATACCAGGTTTATTCTGTTGCCAAACTCATCGATCTGTGGTCCTGGGCCTGTGGCCATTATTGTACAGTCATCGGCGTAGGAGACCATAGTGACTCCTTCTGGTGGCGAGGGTAGCTTTGGTATGTAGGAGTTATACAAAAGTGGGGATAGGACACCACCCTGTGGTACCCCTTGTTTAACTCTTCTAGGTTTTGATGTTTCGTTTCTAAATTGCATCGATGCCTGCCAACCACCCAGATAATTTGCAGTCCACCTTTTAAGACATTGGGGAAGGGTAGACCCTGCCAGGTGTTGCAGTAACGTGCCATGGTTGACCATACCACAAGCTTTTAATAGGTCTAGCGCAACGAGTACTGTTCTATGGTGGGTGTTTTAACCGCAATTTATCTCGGTGCTAATGGCATTTAGCGCGGTGGTGGTGCTATGGAGTTTTCTGAAGCCATGCTGATGACAGGCTAGCTGCAAATTTGCTTTGAAGTAGGGGAGCAAAATGGCCTCAAGCGTCTTGGCTACTGGCGATAGGAGATATATTGGGCGATATGACTCTCCTACGTTAGCTGGTTTCACAGGCTTTAGTAGCGGGACCACCTTGGCCATATTTCATTTTTCGGGAATGACAAAGGTGGAGAGAGACAGGTTGAAGACATGTGCTAAATATTTGAACCCCTCTTTCCCCTCTTTTCCTAGCTTTTTTTGAATGCATGGGTCATACTCAGTAATATTGTCCATAGGACCATAGGTCTGAAATGAATTTCGAGCCTCCGCAATTTTGTTAGAAAATTTTATATCCCAATCCGAATAGCGGCTCTCACAAATAAAATACCTGAAAATAAATGTCAAATTCGGATTCGGATTGGGATATAAAATTTTCTAACAAAATTAGGGAGGCTCGAAATTCATTTCAGACGTATGGTCCCATGGACAATATTACTCAATATGGCCCATAGATTCCGAAACTGGATGTGCCTTTTCAACAATAAATTTGACCCACCCTAATGTAGGTATTTTGGATTAATTTGGATGTGATCTTTCTATTTATGTAGGAAAAAGTTCAAATTAGAATTCCTCATACACGAGTTTAAGGCTTTTGTAAATGAATAATCTTCGGAAAAAAATGCAGATACCCACATTCTTTATTAGGATCGCAGTACAGTGAAAAATTGCATTTTCTTTAAAGAAATATTAAAAGTTTGTTTGTATGCTGCTATGTCTAAATTTATGTTCCCTGCAAAGTTAATAAGGTAAAAGAACCACAAAAAGTCGTGTGATTTCTATGTTGCTCATACGCCATGTCATTCCCTATAATTTACCACGGATAAAGAACTGGAATTGTATTTATAAAATAAGAGAAAAGCCGGGTAGTTTCGTAGTCCAAAACGCTTCTTTTGAAAACTGGTAATTTTTTATGTAAATTGCACAACTTATACCATATTTCAATAGATTCATATGAAATGAGTATTTGTCTTTCAGTAATATTTTAAATGAATATTTAAAGAAATTCTTTGGAGTTTGAGTCAAATTCGAGCGAAAATGTCCCAACTGTCACTGTGGAATGCCCCTTAAGTTTTTTTGCTAACTCATTATAATTGAAAATATAAATAGAGATGTGAAAATTGTCCGAAATGTCTTATAAAAATTAGAGGGGAAGATTCGTAATGGAAATATAATCAAAATCTCTAATAAATCTATGAAGAAATATGATTGGTAAAGATCTGATGACAGAAAATAAACTTGACTGAGTACATACATACTTCCGATATCTACTTACTGTAATTTTTCAAAATATCGATACCAAAATATCTGATTTAAAAATGAATATATCAAGTAAGTATGCTCTTGCTTTTTTGCTTTGTATCACAACATTCCTAGCGAGCGCAAATAAGCATAAATTTTGCCAACTGCTGCGCTGTATTTAATATTTGTCACTTTTATTTACTGACTTTTATTTATGTTTTATTTACATTTATGAATCAGTTTATACTTTATTGCACACACTCACAAGCCCTTTCAAGCACACCGACGCATTAGGCGCTTGTATTTACATTTCAATGCGATTGTGCCGTTATGTTTCATATCGCTCTTACACGCACTTCATGTATTTATTTACTGCAGGCACACACAACATATATAGTCTCACATATGACCAACAAAAAATTGTGTAAGCGAAAATAAGTTACACGGCGTCAGTACGATGGGAGCTATCTATGTATGTATGTCTAGTCCCTATACGAGATGTGACCTGCCAACTTTTGTGCTGTTGTTGTGATAGTCTCAAACAGACCCTTCGATAACAATGTGGGTGTTACCGATAAGCGTATAAGTCAAGATTTCGATAAAAGCATGAGCTTCTGAAGCTCTATAACTTGGAGAAAGCACCGGCCATTGGAAACCCCAGCTGGTTGAAGGCTTATATTACGCCCACAGTAAGGCATATCCATCGTAAGATATTCACAGATCAGAAGATGCGAAGTGTGAAAAAAATCGCTCACGGACGGTCAGTTTTTCCGTATTTACAGTACGGCCGTAAACCTTTGGGAAGTGTTTTTTTTTTCTCTTACAAGGCACGAGCTTCGTATAAATCTACTAAATTTCACAGACAGGTCTTGAATGACAAAAACAAGCATTTTCAGCGCAGTGGAGCTAGACCCACCAGATTCTAGTATCGAAGCGAACCCTGCACATATCCGGTAAAGGACTGCTCGGCCTCCGTGAATTTTTTCTAGCGGTTAACACAGCACCAATAATAACCTGTTTTTAGACAAGAGTCAGTGTGTCAGTTCATGTCATTATGTCGTTCATTCACATCTACATTAAAGCTTTTGATCAAATAAAATAAGCCACTTATAAGGTGCTTTATTTTTTGGTGAACTAATGTGTAATATTGGACTGGGTCAGTTCTTTTATGAAATAAGAAACTAGTAACAAAAGTCCGCTCCGTAAAGCTTATATTGCGGGGGTCTTGGGGCAAAATTTTTTATTTTAACTTGACTACTTGGGCTGCAAAATTTCGAAGATCCTACCAAATAAGACTTACACAGATGCTCATATCGCTAAAGAGAAAAGATTTAAGGCTCATGATTGGTATAGTAACTGCATACAAACTTCTGGCATCACATGCTAGTGATAGAAGATGTAGGAAGTGCTGGTTAGAGGATGAAAGATCGAATACGTTTTGTGGTCAAGTCATGTGCTCGCCAGGCTAAGAAGCTAGCACTAAAGAGTAGCAAAGCTACCAAATCTAAATGCAGCAAGAAACATAGGTTCTAGAAACCTCTAGTATTTGCCAAGAGGACGGATACAATCTATAACATAAGTACTAACTGGTACTAACTTGTGGTCTTTCCATTTGGTCATCAAACGAACTTTGGTTACACAATGGACACATTATGTCCATGTGAGATTTTCATTGACCGGCTTTAAGACGCTAGAACTTGCGTAGAAGACAAAGCTATGGGAAAAGGACTTCAAAGCCTAGAAAACATTAAAAGAAGTTATAAAGCTCTTCATATCCAAAACAATGTAAAATGATGAGTTTTGGAATAATTTGTTGCAACACTTTTTCGACCCACTCTAATATGAATGAACATCTGCAAATTTATTATATTTATGTTGAATATATGAATGTGGCATACAATAAATATTAAATATATGAAATTCCATAAAACGTACGCTTCTCTCCAGGCTATGTTACATAAATCGTCCATGCACTGCTTCAGTGTAATGTTGCAGAAAACTTAAGCCGCACAGTGTTCCATAGCGTTGGGCGCATTCATTTAAATTCCCATGCCGAATCGCTTTTTTATATGCGGAATGCCGATGTGCGGCCGGCAATGCGGCACTACACACACACACACATTGGCGCCCAAGCAGGAAAGATACGCAGATGTGAATGAAGGCGATAACCCCGCGATGCGACCAGAAACAGTGACGAAAAATGCACGCGTAAAGTAGAATCACATGTAAAGAGAGAAAGAAAGAGGACATAAATAAAAAACAAAATAAAATAAAAATGTGTTTTTGTAAGAAAACGTGCAATCAAAAAGAAGTTATAAAACATTGTTTAGTGGCAATAAGTAAGTGCAATAAATAAGTGCAATAAGCTACGCTTTTTGTAATTTTGTAAAATTTAATTTAATTTCTTCCAACAATTTCTATTTCTAACTCAGGCTCCTTTTATTTCTGTGCTCTTTTCATGTTAGGGTGTGTCTTTCTTTGGTGAATTTTTTTGAGGTGATAACAGAGAATGCGTAAATATTAAAATTTTTCGAGCTACTAGTAGCTTCCGTTTCCGCTACCTGAAAACAAAAGTTCACTTATTAAACGAAAAGCGGCTTTTGATATATAAACATCTTTGGTCACGGTTTGGGAGAATTCAGTTAGTAATCGTAGGGATAGTGAAGACGTCATCTCCGTAAGCATTATGTGGAAATATTGCACCTGAGAACACAGCCGTATGATGCCAAAAAATACAAGCAGGTCCTCAATGAACTCCACAAACAGGCGTCGGACCTCTATGCCAGGAAATTCCCGGTGAATTCTGTACTCAAAGAACAATGCCCTAAACTTGTAGAAGAGGAGCGCACACTCCCTAGGGAAACGCGAGTCGCTCTAGCTCAACTTCGATCTGGATACTGCAACAGGTTAAACTCTTACCTATCCAGAATCAACCCCGACATACAAAACATATGTCCTGCTTATAACATGTCCCTACATGACACCAAACATCTCTTCAACTGTATTGTGTAACCAACGCCTCTAACACCCCTTTCCTTATGGTCCACCCCTGTTGATACAGCAAGTTTCCTTGGACTCCCGTTAGAGGATATTGATGATAATTTGTGATCGGTCGCACCTATTGGATGGGGCGAAGCACTACTACAACAACAACAACAACAGAGGGAAGGCGTAGGCGTAGTCTTTGGAAATGATATGCTATACGGAGGAATATAAAATGTACGTGTGGGCGTTTTGTCTGGTCGAGGCTTTGGGAATACAAAATATCAGCTATGTACGTCGCAGAGTTGAATAAGTTAAACCAGACAGCAAATTAGGGCAGACCAAGATGTGTTACAAATTTGTTATCAAAGTGTTAACGGTTTGCCATCGAGGAGCAATCGATTTTTTTTATAAAAGAACACTTCTTATCGACAAGTTTTTCGGTTGTTATGAATGTGTTATCGGCGAAGAAGACGAATTATCAATTTTTTGTGCAGTGTAATAAATTTTTTATCTATAACAAAAGTTATCAATAAGTTATCGACAAACTATCGGTTTTTCATGGAAATGTTATAAATTATTTATCGAAAAGCTTTCTTTATGTTATCAAACCGTTATTGATTTGTTATCGAAAAACACCGAACATTGATTATTTACTAAAAAATTATCGAAAATTCATTGACTTGCTTTCAAAAAATTTACGATTTTAAGTTGAAAAGTTATCGATAACTTATCGCAATGTTACAACTTTATATCGATTTATGAAGGCTCATCGGTTTTAGGGAAACAGGACCTATTAAACTTCAATAAATAAAATATAACTTCAATAAATATAAAAAATAAAAACGAAACCAATAAGAAGCCGATGAGTCGGCGATTAGAAGCTGATAAAACCAATAACTCGACGATAATAATTCTTTATCGATAATAAGCCGATAGTAAAACAATCAAAAGGCAATATCGGTTGTTACCGATGGATTGTTAGCGATTTCAGCTGTTTCCGAAAAAATCCTTCTCGAAAATCCCGAAAATATTTGCTTCTGATTAAGCTACCTCTGCACCCGCATGTTTACACATAGAACTTCACGAGTAATTGGTACTCGCGCCGTTTTTTAAAACTATTATCACTCAAACTAATCTTTGTTTGTTCTTGCTAAAAAAAAAACACCCTAATTCGGATCCACTATTTACTCATCCTCTTCTATTTGCGCGCATTTCATATCTTTATTCGCTACACTGCCTTACCTTGTTCTTCCGTGTAGCCATGATATTTTCCACGCTAAACGATGCAAATGGGAAACAAAATTACTTCCTTTTTATTGTTGCTTCTAGTGGTTTACGTGAATTATGAGTGACTGTAAAGCGCAGCAGAAGAAAGCAAGAGGGGATGGAAACAATGAAAAAACTAAAGCTAAAACTACATACAAACAAAAATACTTGAGACTCTAGTATGCGGTTAGCTGTAATAAAAGGGAAAATAATAAAGTCGCATTTAATCGAGTTTCCTGTCCGAACTGACATTCATGAGAAAGGACAGTGAATGAGAATGGAATGTAGATGTCGCACGAGCTTGAGATAGCAAAGAACACAAGCTAAAGTGGCTTATGCGGATACTTGACATTTTTTAGAGCTTTTATATTATTTGAATTATATTTCTTTGGTTAAATTATTTATCTCCCAGTTTAATTGATTGGCGACATCCCGTTCCTTTCTTGGTTTCTTCCTTTGTCCGACGCTATACAGTGATAGCATTCTATAGTTAATATCTAGGATTTTTCGCAGATTTCCTTAGCCTCTACTTTCACAAATTGGAAAATAGTTCCGTCTCTCTGAAATGTCCGTTTCTTTTCTTCTCCTTCTCCTTTTTCTTCCGGCAGTGCTTCGCCCCATTCCAATGATCAAATTATCAAAAAGACATGGGTGTTAGATGCGTTGGTTCCGCATTTGCAGTTGAAAAGATGGTTGATGTCACGTCATCACAGACTACATGCAGGGATTTAATTAAGTATGTCGGGGGTGATTCTGGATAAGAAAGAGTTTAACCTCTTACAGTATCCAGATCGGAGATTGCTTTGCTCAGCTGCGGGTTTCGGTTATTTGACTTTCAAAACGGGGTTCGCTGGGAATTTATCAACATAAGGCTGACTTTGCCGACTTTTTGCGGCGGGGACTCCTAAAGTTTCTGGAAGAAAGGGACTCTACAATCATAGGCCTCTTAATACCATGACATATGACGACGTCCCGTGGCAGTTCTTAGTACGGTGTTTTGACATATCGGAGACGAGTAGCATGCAATCAATTCTAGGTAGCTAGAAGCATTTCTTAGCCTTTACCCCAAATGCCGCCATCTAGCGTTTTGTTAATTTGGCAACAACTCTGATTTTTAGGTACAATTGCAACTGCCTGCTCGCCAAAATGCAGATCATTATCGAACGTCACATCCAGTTATTTTTTTAGCCCCACAGTCGGTGGTAATTCCATCGATGCGTATGTTCAATATTTCCGTCGCAATGATTCGATAACGGCTATTGCCCTGACCACAAGATCTAACAGTGAGAGGTGCAACAAAGTGTTCAGGGGCTCCGTTGTAAAGAGGACAGGAACATACTAATAAAAAAAGCTCGTTTTTAAAATTTGCAAATATTTTTTAAGTTTATAGGCTTTGTAAGTACAGGCGAACTAAACGAGAACACCAACAGACTTCAACTTTGGCTACGAATTCTATTAGTCGTATTTTTTTACATGTATATACATCAACATTTGCGACTAAAACAATGCAGCTCTGCTCCGCAGAAATCAAAACAATAGAACTACATTACTTACATCTCTCTCTCTCTCTCTCTCTGTTGCTTTTTTGTTTTTTAATCAGGGATAATAAAACACTAAAAACGTGGATGAAAACCATTTAAAGTAATTTAGAAGTTCTGATTTTAAAACCCCTATATTATTTAATGTGGATAAAATTGTGCTCTTAAAAGTCCATACCAAGTTTAAGAGCAGATGTATACGCACATGATAAGAAACACAGCTATTAAATTTTAATTCGAATAAATAAATTTAAACTTCACTTAACTTAACTTGAATACTCACTCAATAAGAATTCGTAATAAATCATGAAACAGCGAATGTCCGGGTTTGGCGAGTAAATGCTGAGACTCACAGAAGGTGCGCATTATACATTGACGTGCTGGGTAATTATGTCTGTGTATAAAGCAACAACAAAATAATGATGCATAATAAAGCAGCCAACAGCAAAAGTGCAAAGGAGCCAAAATCGGAAATGCAGCAGCACAAATCGATGAACCCGAAAAATATACCAAAGAAAATTAAATGAAACATAAAAATTGAGAAGTGAAATCAATTAGCAATATAATTATACAGCAATTAATATCAAGGGTTGTAGGTATGTTGGTGTGTTGAACAGCGTAATTAACAATATGAACTCATTGTGCCGGAATTTCAGTTCAAATGGAAGATATTTTTGATACATATTGTAACGAATTTTGGGAAATTCCGCTTATTTGGAACCTTCTGCTAATGTTCGAATCACTAAACTGTTGAATAAATAACTCCAATATTCAATAATGCAAAGACCATTACTACTACGACTACTTTACAATAAGACATCTACTTCTCAACTAATAATGTGCTTATATCAAACTGATTGCCATGCCTCAGCTGGTGTTGCTTTTATACTCTTCGGTTTACTCGTTTGCATATTTCTAGGCGTTTCTAGAATTTACTATTTGTTTACCAGCTTTAAACTCACCAGCTATAACTACAAATGCAGCTATAACCCGCATAGCCATATGCGCGTGTATATGTGAGTGATACTTCCACCGATGATTGCCTACTTTTGGGAGTATCTCAGATAAACGCATGTGTTTGTGCGTTTCTCTCCGCTGCTTGTATGGACATATGTGTAGACATAATGATTAATTTGTTTACGTACATACAATTGTGGCAGCTTGCTTTATTGTTGTTGTGGCTTTATTTACTTAGTTTCAGATTAGTGATGTGCGTATCACTTAGTGTCACTAATATTCGAAACAATATTGTTGAAAACTAAAGATATTCGAATTCAAATTGAAATAGATATATGTACCTAATTGTGAATTTTGATATACATACATATCTACAAGCAATGTGTACTTCTGTATGTGTGTGTGGTTATTTGGAATTTAAAAGAAAATATTGTTGGTGCTTAGGTACCGATCATTCCAAAAGTTTCCACCAAGGGATGGCTGACAACTTTTCGAGAGAATGCCTTCTATGAAAACCTTATTAATTTATAGAATATATTTTGTACTGATTTCAAAGAAAAGTTCTTTTTACTCACGTTAGTCCTCCATAACAATATATATTTTATTTGGGAGGTTTTCAAATCAACTTTCCTCACTCGAAAAACTTGATATCTGCAAAATATACCAAAGTCGGTGATAATGTTGTCATTGAATGGTATTTTACCTGTGCAGACGGAGGAATCAAAATATAAGCAGTTTGCAATGATACAGGGTGTCGAAATTTTGCTTTTTTCTTCGCTCGTTTTTCAATTATCATTTGACTACAAAATTTCAAAGCGCAAAGACACTTTGAAGCATTTTTTCCGAACTTTTCAGAAACAAATACTTATAACAAAAAAAGTTTTGGAAATTTTTCAAAATTTGGTTCTCTATTTTTCAGTTTAAATTTGTTAAGTGTTGCTCAAAATAAACTCGAATAACCTCCTCGCAATGAATATTTTAATCACTTTGTATGGCAGTGTCAATTTTTTGGGAAGTGGGCGTGGTTGTCGAATTACAATAAGATGTCTCATAATGTTTTAAATGTATCGTGCCATAAAATGGATGAATGGGCCTAACGTGTATAGAAAAATGTTCGATATGCCTCCAAATCCCAATAGTTTGGAGCGCTTTATTATTTTCTGAAGTTTTGTTGAAATCTTTTTTCAGACACGTCTTAACCGCTTTTGGAGCTCTTTGATAAGTTTCCGAAGTTCCATTGGATATTTTACTATTTTTTATTTAATGATTTGGAAATAATCGTTACATCAGGAGGGACAAGGCGGCGGCTGGATTATGCGTTGTAAATCTCTTCAAAGCCCTTTTCTCCCGGGAGTGGGATTTGAACCCGCACTCCAATGATGGCTGAACTGCCTTCTTTACATATTTTACTCTTGACACAGTACATACTGCGTATATTAATTTTTCTGTGAGTAGTGACGTCGAATATGTAAACAAAGACCGTATCTAAGAACTAGGGTTGCCGAACAAAAGAGCCCTCAACAAAGGCGGCTTTAATCTGTGACCGAAAAACTTCACGGTGGTTCAACTGGAGTTTAAAGCAAACTTAATTTAGGTAAAGTTTGGAAATAACTTTTACTCTTGGACAATACTTACTGCTATGAATGTGTCTGGACTATGACATTGATGTCGGTTATAAAATGAAAAAAAAAGTTAGTTATAAGCTTGATTTCCAGCTTTTAGCAATTTTGATAAATATAAATAACAAAGGAGACTCCTCACACCCATAACGCACTACTCAAGAAGGTAACAAAGTGCTCTAAAAAATGTAAAATTATCAGGCTGGCCTGCAATTTACTTTCGAGTTCGGCCTATTTAAATTTACTGAGCCCAACACGCAATTTCATACGAAATTTAATTCCAGCACATCCCAGTAAAATATAACATGCATTAGTACTACGGGGTATGAAATCATACAAATAGTCGAGGTTCATACTTACATGTTAGCCCACTTGCCCATCAAATCGAAAAAGACGCGTTCAGCATTTGTTGCAAACTCAAATTCATCAAAGCTCTCATCAAATTGATGACTAACATCATCAATATTTATCTTGCCTGCAACATTAGCATTGACGTGACGACGGCCTTCATCTTCACTGCTACGTCTTTGTTTACGCCCAATCATTTCTCGATGAGCTACACACCATTTTCCCCAGCTGTGATACTGATTGCCATATATATATCGTCTGGGGCATGAATGACGCTGCTCTTTTGTAGGCGGCAAAAGCACGGATGAATAAGCAGTGGGCATTTTTTCAATTTTCTTCGGCAATATGGGTTTGTGGGCAAATCTCTGGTGTTGTTGTTGTTGTTGTTGTTGAACGGATGTTAGTTTATATTGTTGTCGCTGCTCATGTTCTCTTAGCCATTGATGTTGCAATGGCCTTTGCCACCGAGGGCCTGCATTTTCTTCTGTTGAAGGCCAATAGGGAGTTACATGCCCTTGGTGCAGCCAAATGTTGTTGTTGCCGTTGCTGCTGCTTACACTCAATGCTGCCAACTTTGATGATTGCATTGTTGGTGAAATTGTTGCAGCTATCGTTTGTTTATTTTTCTTCGACTCTGCCTGCATCGTTTTGGGTCTTAGAGAATCCAAAGTTGTTGGCAATTCATAGTTGAATGTATATTCGTAGACTTCGTTTAATCCACGTGGCATCTCTGGCAGTAGAGCTTTTGCAATGTTGCCCTGTACCTGTAATGCAAACATAAGAAATATGGACAATTTAATTGCATGCAAAATATGATTACACAACAAACACATCTGCAAGAGTAGGCTGACTCCACTTGATACGTGTGTGTGGCCTGCAACACATGAATTTGTATCTTCAAAGATGCTTTCCAGTTGCGGTCCTGGAACTATATCTACAGCAAAAACTTACCCCCACCGTTGAGCCCTTTTCGAATAGCAAGTATCTGCGTTGCCGCCTTAACCAGGTCTGTGGATTATTGTGCTGACTAGTTGGCGCTAGAGCGCTGGTAACCGCACCAGCTTTCATAGCGTTTGTTATTGTTGTTGCATTTAGGCTTTCCACAATGTGGTTGGTGCAAATTAGCAGCTTTGCTAACATCACAAACAAATGCAACATACTGCCTGCATCTAAGTGTCCAAATCAACTCTGCTTAGCTACTTGCGTCGTAGGTGCTTGTGTGCAACTGCTGCCATGGCTTGTTGTGAGCTGCTTTAAACAATCTTTGACTAAATGGCACCTATAATACACGGGACATATGTAACTTTGAGGTTTAGTTGCTAAGCAGTTAAATTATTACATCGTTTTTTCGTAACCGTAACTCTTCTTTCAAAACAATATGCATACGAGCACTTTACCAACCATTTTCACAAGAGTTCCATAAATAGCTCCATCAATCCCTAGGTAAAACATCTTCGCCGAGTACTTCACCACTGTCCCTATTTTAAAGAAGCCGAAGGTCTATGCACCTACATCTCCCTACATTTTTTTTTTTTTTCTTTTTGTAAGACTCCATGGTATAGCAGTCGTGCCAAAGGTCCTCTACTCAAGTGAACGAAGTTGTATGGCAAGCTTCACCAAAACATTTTATTTCGTATAGAATGCTGACTCACTCCCTTGATAGCAAAATTGACATAGTGGCACTCTATATGAGAGTTAGCAGAGTTTGGCAACACTTTCACGGGTCTCCAGCGCGATTTATAACATCTTCCACCCTACCAGGTGCAGCACTGGCGACCGCAAAGTCCTCATGGAAGGAGGGGGTTGGTTGAGCTAGAATTTCCAACGTGAACACATCAAATAGTTTCCGAAGTCGCTTGTCAAACCTCTTAATCAAAACGTACTGCAACGTACCGAATCTGTATCCGGCAAAGGACCATAAACACCATGACAACTTCTCAAAACTTTCAAGCAGTAGCCTTATCAAAATAAGAAGTTGAAGAAGAGGTACGCGTATGGAAGCCAAAGTTGTACTAGCCTTAATTTTATAAGCTGATCTGAGGGCTGAGTTGAAGTGCGTAAAAAAATATCAGCGGCCTCACGCAACGGTCTACAGCGGCTCGAGAGCAAAAGGTAATGGTAATGGAAGCAAGTGCAATACCCAATGTGCAGATAGTGCCCAATAAGTCAAACTATGAAATAGTGGGCTTGCCAGGCTGTTGCGTTCTCACATTTAATTCTACCGCAAAGATATTTTTAATGGCTATCTAAAGCATATTTGGATGCAAGTACCGGAGTTTCTTGTACTACATAACAAAATGGATTGGCTATTCCCTGGCAAATGGCCATAAAACAAAGACGACATCCAGAGCCGTTGCAGAAAATTATAACTTGCTTCTGCTTTATGTGTGCCGCATTTTTCTGAAATCAATTTGCTGTTGGAAACTGAAAGCAATCAAAATTACGTTATTGTGGGCCAAAGTGGCCGCGTTTTTTTTTTACACGCGTATACGTTTATATTTGCGCGTAAAAAAGCGCTTATCCTCGCTTAAGTAATGCTTAGGAGACCCATCTAGCGGCAGGGGTTAAATAACTAGCTACAGTACAGGGTGTACCGAAAAGCGGAGATACAACCCTCTGATGGTCATAGTGTATAACATATAGCTGAATCAGTTGCGATGATTTGTGGATACGCACCATTTTAGGAGGTGATACATAGAATTAGTGTTGAGGTGAAACACAGACACATATTGCAGTTACATCTGAGTATAACGCTTATTGAAATTTAAAAAAAATAAATGTAAGGCGCGATAACCTCCGAAGAGATCTAAGGCCGGATTTCTCTTCCAATTTGAGTCGTGCTCCTCTTGATTTTCCCTACAAATTGTCCGGACGGCACCTACATGTTTTATGCCGACTCCGAACGGCATCTGCAAGGCAGATGAGTTTTCACTGAGAGCTTTTCATGGCAGAAATATACCCGGAGCGCTTGCCAAACACTGCCGAGGGGCGACCCCGCTTGGAAAAATTTTCTTGTAATTCAAAAACCTTATTTCAAAAATTTTTATGCGCGGCAATTTCCGTAGAGTAGATAAAGTTTGACGCTTAGCAGTCCTTAGAAAGAATAAGCTCAAACGTCTATGGATGTAAAAAAACCAGAGCTATTATAGCAAATTCATGGGCATCGTTGAACTATACCATTATATATTCAGGATATTTTGCGCAAAAGAGGATGAAATATAAAGAAAATTATTCAAGATTTACATCCGAGGTGATTTTGGCAGAGCTTCTCTTCCAATTTTCGTCGTGCTTCTTTAACATTTTTTGTACATATTGTCGGGACGATAACTACATGCGCACTGCTAATGGACGAAACCGCTTAGAAAAACTGGTTTCTAATTGAGCCAACTTTTTTCAACATTTTTAGTGTTTCTTCGCCCGGGCCTGACCCAGGACTTCCGTTGTGGGAAGCGGAGCACGCTACCACAACACCAGGGCATGATTAGTCTAAATTTTATCTTCTATGTTTAGCCTCTATATATGGTTAGAATTTTTAGAATGAAGTTCTAAATAAAATAAGGAGAACTTGATTACAAATTTCAAAGTTTTCAATTCTCAAAACTTATCATCCGTCCCTCGTAAGCAAAACAATTTAAATGAATGCAGAAATTGCTTTCCTTAACGATACTCAAATATATTATACGCATTCTTGTTGACACTTATTTGTTGTACGTCGTGCTTGCTGTTTATGCTTTAGTCAACATTTACTTAGAACAATAACGGGACCACTTCTGTTTGGAGAAATTTGAACTAATTTAATTAACAACTTAATTTACAACACTCAGTTTCTTTTGATTCGCATTATTTGCCTTCGTAGTGATTTTTTTGTTTGTTGTTCACTTCACTCTTCACATCCAGGGATTTGAGCATTTTGTACTCCGTTCTTTTGTTCTTTCAAATGCTCCAAAGCCCTGGCTATTACGATTTTGGATGCGTATTCGGTTGGTTGGTTGATTGGCTGATTGGTTTTCTAAAAGCTTGCTTGAATTGATTGGATTGGTTGAGATTGAACTGTTTGGCGTTGACAACATTTGCGTCATTTCAATGTGAAGGAAACGTCATCAGTAGGAATGGATAAAGCAAAACTTGCCTTTTACCTCATAGAAGTAGCTGCAGCAATGCGAAGAAGCACCAACAACAATAAAATTTCAAAGAATGCTGAAAGAACTTGAAAAAATTCGAAATTCTGTATGTCATAACAATCGCTGTTTACTACAAAATACCCATTGAATACAACAACAACAAAAAGTGGTCGGTAAGAATGGCAAACAATTTGTGGCTTAAGTTGCATAGAATTTAGCGAGCCAGTGAGTGTTTTTGCATTTAGTGCATTTGCAGTTGTTTTTATACCCAGATATGTGAATCAGAGTATGATACCGAATAGGAATTTATAAAGGCGGAAAAAAATTTGGCTTTGACTTTCGACGCTCAAAATCAGCAGGTCTGGGAAATAAATTGAACCATGGCCCTCAGTTTTCAATATATTGCCTAATAGAGCAACATGACTATTAATTATGAAATATTTTGTTTGTCAATAAGATTCGCTCGTCCTTTGGAGTATTCGTCCGTTGGTGTCAAAGTAGATAAATATGCAAAGGTTTCGCTAGTTAGGTCGTGTTATAAGAATGAATCAAGAAACTACTTTCTAGAGATTATTCTTAAGGATACCCAAAATAGACCACAATTGAAAGCGAACAGCTCCACTAAGCTGGTAAAGTCATTTTGAGGATAAGTCGCTAGCCTTGGTTCTTACGCCCTGTCTTAGTTATCGCTAGGAAAAAAATTAATTAAAAAGTTTCACTTAGGCCTAGGCTGAGTTTCGAATAAACAAATTTCTTCACATTACAGTAATTGGCCTAGGGTACGTGAGATTGGGAGCGCGCGGATGGCATCTTCTCACACTTCCCATCGGAGGCGTTTTTTGCACATTGTTAATGCCTTCGACACTTCCGCACTAAGCTTCAGCAAACCACTTCTCTTCCCATATTAAAAACAGAAAAATGTGCATTTAGAAATCTGAGTAATCCTGCCTGCGGTCCTGAATTTTGCAAAGAAAGGTATGAATCACATCTTCTTCCCATTACCGCCGACAGCTTCTTCAGAGGGAGCTTGTCTTTAAGCGCCCGTGAGTACTCTCAATATAGCTTTGTTTAGTTTAAGATGGAAGCTCATTCCTTCACTATTAAATATATGTAAGAGGCTCGAGATCATAAAGCATAGCTATTAGATTGTACTGCTCTTTCTATGGAATAAAAATCCACCTACACAACATTGCAAGAGTCAGGAAATCGGTATGACTGATGAACCCGCAGATGTTTTCAGTACTGCCCAAATCTAGTTTCCTTTTCTATTTAAGAGTCATACGTGTAGGCCGTTATGCGCCTACGACTATAAAGTCTCTCTACACCTCCTCCCTTGTTCTGTTGCTGGAAGTCAACAACTTCCCTCGTACGTAAGCTCAGCTTTCACACCGTTTAATGAAGTTCTGGTCTTGTCATCTGACTACTTGTGATGCTAGAAGTAGGATTGTTTCCACTAGTTGCATTCTTTCATTCTCTGCGCCTCTTTTTCGTTCAACGGTAAAACCTTGCAGAAAGGCATTCAGAGCGACCACGTGGCAAATTAGGCTTAGCTTTTCTTGTGTGCTGCTCATTGCACTTTTTATTCCCAGTCTTGCTAGCCTTTGCCCAATCACTTGATTGCACTTTTTTCTAGACTAGATGCTGAGGTGCGTTAAAAACTAGTCTTAGCACTGTGAAATGAAATACGACCAGTTATTTTTGTGTTTCTACAAGGAATTGTTCAGTTCTTACTATTAGAATTCAGCCTTTGAATGGTGTCTTTTCATAGTTATTTGGGTAGGATTCAAAAGCAGCTAGAGCTTAGTACTGAGAATGAAGCCAAAGTGAGAATAGACATTTCAAGCATTGTATTGGGCTTTCAGGGCCATTGTTAAATGCTGACGCCTTGCAATACCTCTCAAGTTCTCTTTTAATATGGTCCCTCCCTTTAACTCCGCGCTTTATATCAAATACTGTTAAGGGGCATAGGTAGATATATAAAGGTCGATTTCATTCTACATTTTGTTTCTGCTTCTAACTGTGTGAAATGATTGTATTGTTCATTTCTTTGATCTGCCTCTATTAGCCAACCATGACACAAAAGAAAGCAACCACAAGTGCCGTTGCTGCTGGGAATTTTATGCGAACAACAATTTGATGCGAAATCAAAGCGGCACTCGAATAAAAGTGGATTCGCACCAGTTTTGAATATCGCAGAAATGGAAGTGGAAAGTCCCCCAAGATTTAGTTAGTCTTTGTAAAGCAGATAAAAGACCAAGTCGCAAATGTATTTGTGGCACGTGCTACACAGTAAACAAGATGATAACAGAACAAATGCATTAACAAAAATAGTAGACAGTGGCAAAAAAAGTTAAATTTCATTTTACACAACTCGAAATACTTTTTTCAGGTGTTTTGAGAAAAAAAATTTCTGGTCTCTACTGTCTTCCTGGCGATATCTTTGGCGATTTTAACAGTGTGCACTACCTTAAGAATTATTGTAAGTGGGCAAATTCAATCCACCTCTGACTGAAGAACGAGAACGATTTAGTAAACCCTCAAAATAGATGTACATTATTTGGTTGTTTTTTATATGACTATTTTAAATTCGCAATATTTTTTTTAAATATAAGTAAAAAGGGGGAACAAGTTTTAAGGATACTTTTGCGACAGTCTAACCGGTGTCTCTTTCCAATCTTAGTACGCGGGGGCTTAGGCTGCTCAGAAAATTGAATCCGAAACTGCCTCCACAAAAATCTGAAAGCATTCGATTTTTTTCGATACGGTCTAATGTGCACACACACATACGCACAAAAGATTCCTCAGTTCGTTTCAATTTAAGCGAAGTTGCGACAATATCACGCCCTCGAAATCAACTTCATCTCACTTGCGGCAAACATTCTAGTACGCATTCCGCAGGCCAACACCAAGGAAGACAAAGCAATCAAGCAAAAAATACCAACAAAACAACCAAAAAACTTTATTCCCATCAACAAAATTTGCTGAAACACAATTTAGTACAATAACAACAACAAAATAGCTCAAATGCTGCAAATGTTGTCAATGTGCAACAACAACAACAACCAGATTAGCCAATGGCCATCATTGAGCATTATCTTTTTTGTTGTTCTTGTCATTGTTGCCACAAGCTATGCAAAGTCATTTGAGGCGTTGGATTTTACTCAAACTTTGGTAGCTGCTTCGGATTTAACAATGGAACTTGAACACTTAATGCACTTCAAGAGTGTTGGCAACAAAAAATGCAACAACAACACGTGTAATTACAAAATAATCAAGAACCCCACGCCATTAGCAGACCCCGCTACGGGTAAACCGTTTGTGGCAAAGCAGCTTTTATCACGCCGTAAGAGGTTTTTGGCATTCCCATCGGGTTCAACATTTTCGGTAAGTGCATGCGCTTTGTGTGAATTCTGCATTTGCAATAAAAATAAAGATATTTTGTTTTATTGGTAATAATGTTGATTAAATAACATAAGTATTTACATGGCTGACTTCGAATGAGGCAACATCAAAATTTGTGTGGCATATATTTTGTGTAGAACAATGGGCTTTTTGGAGCGAAGCTAAGGAAAGCGAAATGTAGCTAACTAAAATTTATTTGTATAACTTTCACTTCCCATTCAAACGAAATCGTGTCCCTCCGCTAATCTCTAAGCGTTCATACTCGTATATTCATATCAACTTTTTTGAAATTTCCAGTGTGCCGTTTGTTTGACCGCTGGTGTTATAGGTAATCCCAATTATCAATACTTGAGTATGGGGCTGAATTGGGGCGTCGCTTACGATTTACCAAACTCCACTTGGATGCTAGATCACATAAACGCTTTGGAATATAAAAATGATAATAAAGATTTGGAAAAACCAGTTATTCAACGACGAAACCGCAGAGACCTGTATCATAAACTGGAAACCGTTATGAATAGGTGAGTATGAATGACTGTTTTTGCAGTGAAAAGTGCGGCTTCCGCAGCTAACGTATACGAAAAGGTGTCAATCCCTTTGCGCGAAAAATGGTGTTGAGATATTGACAGGGAGAGAGAAGAATGTGGCGGAGGCGGAGAGGGGAAGAGGAAGAGGACTCAGATCTTCATAGTTTCATGCAGAAAAGTTTATATAATTGTTCCAAGATGGTTTCGCTTTTAAATAAGTATTGCAGCGACTATGAAACCACAGTCTCAAATTTATATACAAATCATTAGGATACAATTATAACAAGTAAGGTTCGGGTGTAACCGAACACTATTTACTCAGCGTGAGCTTCAATTGCACATTTCATTTCAGATAAATTACTTTTCTACATAACACGTGGCACCGCCCGTTTTAAAAAATGTCTCCCCGTTTCCATCTTACAATAAAACTTGATAAGTGAAATATTATTGATTCAAAACTATTTTTTACTAAGTTTTAGCTTATTAGTCTAGTCTACGACCCTTTTAAATTTGTTCTCTATCCCAGTTGCCGTGGTCTTTAACAGATCCCGTCCATTTTTACTAGAAATATTTTCTAATATAGGGAAAATTTGTGTACCCAATTTTATTACGATCCGTTAATTTTTCTTCGAGTTATGGCTCCCGAAACATAGAAAATTGCTTAGTCATAAAAGGGGCGGTGCTACGCCCACTTTTTTAAATTAGAATTTTTTCCTATTTATTGTTTTAAATACACTTGGTAAATGGAATACCATTGATATAAAGCTCTTTTTGCAAAGATATAGCTTATTTTATTCGTCCGCGACCCTTTTAAAAATCTTTTATATAAAAGTGGGCGTGGTCCTTAACTAATTTGGTTAGTTTTTCTTCAAAGCATTCCGTATAGTAAAGACAACCTCTCTGCCGAATTTTGTTACGATAGTTAACGATTTTTGTAAAATTGATTTTATCACAAGTGGGCGGTGCCACGCGCATTTTAAAAATGTTTTTCAAATTTTGATCAAGAGTCCCAATGTCAGTGCACATGTCAAATTTCAACATTCTAGGTGTATTAATGACCAAATAATCAGGTTTTTGTGTTTTTCAAAGTGCTATATACATATATATATATAGTGGGCGTGGTTATCATCCGATTTCGCTCATTTTCAATACCAATCTATTCTGGGTCCAGATAAGCTCGTGTACTGAAGATATCTCAATATTTACTCAAGTTATCGTGTTAACGGACAGCCGGACGGACATGGCTCAATCAAATTGTTTTTCGACACTGATGATTTTGATATATGGAAGTCTATATCTATCTGGATTCCTTTATACCTGTGCAACCAACCGTTATCCATTCAAAGTTAATATACTCTGTGTGCAAAGCACGCTGAGTATAAAAATGCCGGCAGGGTCAAATAAAGCAACAATAATAATTTGCCCGGCTATCAGCAGAAAACGAAAATGAAAATCAAAATCGGAATAAACATAAAAATAGAAATAAAAAAATAAATACAAAAGTATATCAGTGAGTAAACACACATGAATGCATACACACTTCCATAGCAATGAACATTCAAAAAGTTGACTATTACTCTCCGCCACCCTCCTTTTGTGCAAAACCATACTTTATTGACTCTACGACCTCTTCTTGTTACCATCTCCTTTTTTTTTGCAGTTGTTGTTTTTGTACTATTGACATTGTATATTTTTTTAGATGCTCTTTTTATATTCTATTTTGATTTCGTTGTCAAATTCAAGCCGACTTTGCTATTTATTTGTACTTTTTTGTTTTGTTTTTGATGGTGAGTATTGTCCGCCATAGTTTTAGATTTGTGAGTATATAAGCTGGTATGGCCTATTGCATATTGCTTACTAAGAACTCCCATAAGCAACATTTGTTTGGGCTATCACACATACATATAAACAAATTCGATATGCGGCACTCGCCATTTCCATGCTGTTGTTATTTTAATTTAGAACTTTTTATTGTTATCAATATCCAATCTGCTTCACACAAATACTATTAGGGTGCCCAATGAATATAGTTTTTCGCAACATATTTATGAATATAGAACTATGGCCTAGCAATGCTTTTACATTTATTTTTAATTTTACTTTTAAGAAATACTTTTATTTCTATCTTTACTTTTGCTTTTAACTTTATTTTCACGTTTACTCTTTCTTTTACTTTTGCTCTTGCTTTGACTTTTACTTTCACTTTTAGTTTACCTCTTCTTTACATTAACTTTTACATTTAATTTTGTCTTTACTTTTACTTTTATTTGCTCTTACACTTTAATACTATCCTCATTCAGACTTTTCGCTGATTTAGTCTGATTTCAAAATTTGGCTTCCAGATAAATACAAAAATTTCAATTTTAATTTGCTAGTGGACTGCTTGTTAAACAGGAAGTTGCATGTTATGAAGGAAATGGTTGTGCTTCATACAAAATTTGTTACAACAAAATTTCTCAGTCAGTGACAAACATATTTACAATCAGCCAATCCATCGGTACCAAGTAAATTTTACAATTGCCCGCCCTGAGGTGATTGAAATTTGGTACGTGAACTGAACAACTTTGAATGGTTCGAGAATTGTGCCAAATCAAAATCAAACAAAAAATTGTAATCTGTACAGATGCGAAGGTCATCAAACGAGTTCTTTGGCTTTCATTAGGCTTTTGTCAATTTTATTTTATTACGTTTTTATTTCATTTCCTCTGAAAAAATTACTTCTCTCTTGGTAAAGCTGCGTTTACTTCCCTCCATTTATTTACTGTTTGTTTGTTTGTTTATTTATTTTGTTCTGCTTCCTCCGTAGAGCCGTTACAACCTGAATGCGCTCGTTAGTTGTTCGGTCATTTGTTGTTTGGATAGACTTTTTATGTGCTTACCTTTACTTTCGCTTTATGTAGGATTCAATTTTATGAAGTTGGTTTTTTATTACATTTGTTAGATACGAAACAATAAAATTAAAATTCAATCAAATTAAAAAAACTCACATTTCCTACAGCAAATTATATGTCAGATTGGACAGTAGTTTAAGCCGTACAAATTGGGCCTGTAAGTAAGGGGTTCATTTAAGGCATTTTAGATGTTTTTTTAGGTATCAGGTACTTATTGACCTCAAAGGAAGATATTTGTAATGGTAAGTGCAACAACTTCATACCAGTGAAGCACGGAAAAAGTCGTAAGACTTTTATTTTCATTACTAAAACCAGCTAACTTTTCAAACAAAAAACCTGTCAAAATTAAATTGGGATTTATGGCGATCTTTAATATGGTAGCACCGAATTTATATTAATGTCGAAAGGTTTGGAAATTTATTTTTGTGAGGAGTGTGAGAGACCGCAAGTACTTCGAAATGGGCTTCGTTGTTCACGAGTAGAAGTAGAATTACTTCTTTACTTCCCGCTTAACCGTTTAAACGTCTGGCGCCAATTCATCACAAAAAAAGTATCTAGAACAAGCTTGATTACAATGTACCATGACTCGAATCATGGAAAAAATCTTCCAAGTTATTCTATAATACTGCAATATTGTTAAAATTTTTTTCCTAACCAACTCTTTATTGTTTTGCAAGGAAACCTGATTGTCTTTAATAAAATCGTATCTTATTATTCAATAATCTGATATATAATTTGTCTTGTGAAATACCTTTTCATGATTTCCGCAAGTCTTCTTGCTCCGTATGCTTCTTGTATTTTTTAGAGATAATCCCCATTTATTTGAGCGCTTTGTTTGAATTTCGTCTCTCTGGAAACTACGATTTTATGTGATGTTTATCATACAATCAGCAAGGAAGATAGAAGAATCCGTTTTTTTTAATTTCTCACTGTCTTGATCATTTCGAATTTTACAAATACTTTGTAAAAGTAGTTGGATTTATTGGGACAAAATTTAAACATCATGACATCAGGACGGACAAGGCGAGGCGACAGCTGTCTCTATTATACCTTGAAGATCGAAACAACTGTCACCTTGCCCGTCCTGATGTCTCGTTGTTTAAATGTTTCCCAAATTATTAAATAAATTAAATTAGAAATAAGTAAAGGTGTCTAAATTCGGGTGTAACCGAACATTATATACTCAGCGTGAGCTTCAATTATACATTTCATTTCAGATAAATTACTTTTCTACATAGCACGTGGCACCGCCCGTTAAAAAAAAAATTCTGCCCATTTCCTCTTACAATAAAACTTGATAACTTAAATATCATTGATTCAAAGCTATTTTTTGCTAAGTTGTAACTTATTAGTCTAGTCTACGACCCTTTTAAATTTGTTTTATATCTAAGTTGCCGTGGTCTTTTACCGATCCCGTCCATTTTTACCAGAAATATTTTCTGCTATAAGGAAAATATGTGTACACAATTTCATTACGGTTTTTTAATTTTTTTCGAGTTATGGCTTCCTAAACATAGAAAATTGCTTAGTGATAAAAGGGGCGGTGCCACACCCATTTTCAAAAATTTTAGTGTTTTCAAATTTGATGTTATAATTCAATTTAGAAAGTAAAATTCTATTGATACAAAGCTCCTTTTCGTTAAGATGTAGCTTATTACTTTCATCCACGACCCTTTTAAAAATATTTTATTTAAAAGTGGGCATGGTCTTTAACCGATTTCGTTGATTTCTCTTCAAAGCATTCCTTATAGTAAAGGCAACCTCTATGCCGAATTTTGTTACGCTAAGTTTAACCGTTTTTGATTTATGATTAATAATATTTGTAATATTGATTTTATCACAAGTGGGCGGTGCCACGCCCATTTTAAAAAATTCAAATTTTTTAATTTTTATCAAGAGCCTCAATATCAGTCCACATGTGAAATTTCAACATTCTAGGTGTATTATTTACTAAATTATCAGGTTTTTTGTATTTTCCAAAATGTTATATATATAAAAATTGGGCGTGGTTATCATCCGATTTCGCTCATTTTCAACACCAATCTATTCTGTGTCTAGATAAGCTCGTGTTCCAAATTTGGTGAAGATATCTCAATAGTTTCTCAAGTTATCGTGTTAACGGGCAGACGGACGGACGACCGGACATGGCTCAATCAAATTTTTTTTCGATACTGATTATTTTGATGTATATTTTGATCTATATCTATCTCGATTCCTTTATATCTGTACAACCAACCGTTATCCAATCTAAGTTAATATACTCTGTGTGCGAATCCCGCTGAGTATAAAAATGCTTCAAATAAAGGTTTTCATACATTTAAAAAAAGCAATTTGGGAAATCCCCGCTAAATTCGTACAAATAGTTGGATTTCATTCTCCACTTGAAATAGTAGTAAAAATTCAAAGTAAAACGCATTGGAACGCATTTATATAAAACTGATCTACATCCCTATTGTGTGGGTCGCCTTTTATAGGCTTTCAGAGCTACAGTCTTTCATTTGTTAGCTTCGTACGAACGTACGACTATAACATTGACTTCAACTCTGCATGCATTTGTGTATTTTGCTATCGTTCTCTTCTGGTAACGTTGCCGTTGTTGTTGGAGCAGCATTCGATTACAAACTGCCGGGGTTTCGGTTTTTTTCGATTGTTATATTATTTCCTATCTTTCTTATAATCTTATTATTTATTGATAATGTTAGGATTTTATTTCTCTCTTTTTTTCCTCCGAGGAAATTTAGGCCGAACTTCTGTGCCAATTTGCGTCGTGCCCCTTTGAGAAGCTTTTCATGGCTGAAAGACACTCGGAGTGTTTGCCAAATCAAAGGCGACGCCAATTAGAAAAATTTGTTCTAATTGAAAAAACTTGTATGTACACACACACCACAACTACGAGCGCAGTCAGCTTAAAAGTGCGACACTAAACTCTTTTGCCTGTTTGATCAATTTTGGGCGCTTTCAGCAAACCGTTTATCAGTCCTTGAGTGATGACTTTTTCTGAACGCTCCGCTGAGTATTTTTGATCCACTCAAAGATTAAGGTTTTACGTAAAATTAAAAAGTGCTGTCTGGCGGATTTTTTACAGTTTAAAGTATTCGCTATAAATACAATGTTTCACTTAATAATATTATAAAGTGTGAAAAAAAAAAATTTAAGAAATAATTTTCCTTAAACTTAGGGATAATTATTTTATTTGGTAGTTGGCTTAACTCGTTGTTCATAAAGAAATGTCGTCTTCCAGTGAGTTTCACATCTCCGGCTCAATTCTCACGGGAATGCTCTGGATCATTGAGAGACTTGAGAAGCAGATGTCGTGAAATTTTCGCGCACGTGAAATGTGATAGGCAGATGCCGCCGCTGTTCATTTAACTCATACGGCGAAAGGCTAAGCAGCGACATCTATTTTTGAAAAAGCAGGTTTATTAAAGGCAGCGTTGCCAAACTAAAAAGAAGTAATAAAAAAATTATCTGGCTCACAAATTGAACCAGACTTCTATCTGGATTTATCTGGCTCAAATTGTTGTTGTTGCATTTACATGGAAAATTATTTATCTGGCTCAGGATTTTGCCACCGGATGATGGCAAAAATTTCTACCCCTCAACTGACTTAAACATATTTGCAACCCATCAACAAAAATTGTGTACGCCGAATGCGCCTATTGTCGCTCATGGCCGCGTCGCGTAGTGCTGCTGCAGCTAGGTGTGAATTGCTCCATAACAATACATGCAAAGAATATTTTGCCGCATGTAGTAGTGCCGCTGAGTGTGTCCCAAACTTAAGACGTCGTTAGATATCCACACACATATATATATAGCCACACCGAATACGAGACAAAAAGAAAATAAGCAACTATTTGGGACGGATTTGCGCGAAAAATCTAGACGCTGGGATAAAATAAAAACGAACCAACTGAGTGGTATATGAACAGCGCAACATAAGGAATGACAATTCAATTAACACCTTGTAGGTGACGAAATTGAAAACATTAAATTGTGGAGTTCTACTACCATCGTGGTGCTGTATAATAAGGAGCATTTTGTCGATAAACTAGAAATGAATAACAAAAAATTCTATACGAATATGTACTACCAGCATCTTCTTCACTATGATTAGATAGATTATTAAAAGGTTTCAAGTAAAAAACCCCTTGGACAGTCGAGGCGTGATAAAAACCAATAAAAACCGAAGCAAGTTTAGTTAGTCTCCGCTCTGTCAGCTCAGCGTAGCGAAGGTTTACCACTTTCTCTTCTGGCCATCAGGTCGATTTTATAGATACACATTGTGCGTCATCAAATTTTTGTTGTTTCTATTAAAAAACATAATCTCATATATTTCTTTATTTATTTGTTTATTTCTTTATTTACATATTTATTTGCTTTAATCCAATCATAGCATAATATTTGTTTTTAATATTTTGCTATATTTTGTTTATTTTGTTCAATTTTTACACACACACATATCCGCATATACAAACATAAACATTCTTGAACATGAATTCATGTAATCTAAACCTGATATCCTTAAGTATATAAATATTTGAAACTATTTTGCTTCCAGCTCAGCAGTGGCATAGTTCAAGCACAAAATCCTTGTTTTGTAATATTACATGTTTACATATATATATATATATATATGTTTGTATATACAGGCAACAAATACTCATTTTGATAAAATATAACCCAGCCAACCAATGCAAAACAGCATAGTGAAACTTCCAACTTCAACTTCGATTGAGTCACATCGTTAACATCAATTACTTACCTAATTGGCGCTTAACCGTTTAAACGGTTATGACCGGCCAAAAAGGCGCGCCAGTCGCTTCTTCGCCCTGCCAACTGTGCCAATGGATCACACCAAGGGAGATTAAATCATATTCTACCTGATCCTTCCAGCGGAGTGGAGGTCGCTCTCTTCCTCTGCTTTCATAGGCGAGTTCCGGCAAAAATACTTTCTTTGCAGGAGCGTGATCTTTCATTAGCATAATGACCCAGCCAGCGTAGCCGCTGGGTTTTAGTCGCTGGACTATGTTGATGTCTGCGCAAAGCTCGTACAGCTCGTTAGCATCACTAGTTGATACAAAAATATTGCGAAAAATGTTTTATAGAGTATAAGTTTGCAGTTCAGATCACCTGTTAGAATTAGCTTCTTCAGGATCAGTTTAAAGAAATCGCAGCGAGTCGCCTTATATGATTCCTTATCTAGTTTCGAACAGCTCGAAGAGGTTCTTTTTCGAAATTGTGAGTTAAGCTGGCTCGAGGTCAGGTGTAATAAAACACAAGAAGTTCTTGTATAACCGATATATTTCGATTACCTTCGGTAATCGTCCTCAGGGTAATTTTATTTCACTTTTACACTGTCTGGCATGGAGTATTAATATTCTTTTTCGAACTGAATGCAAAGCCGCTTAAGATTTACAAAGAAATTCAATTCAGATAAACCAACCAATGTTCTTAATGATAAACGCCCCATCTCGAAAACGATTTAATATGACCAAATGTAATATCCGAGGCCATCCCAACACCAACCCCTAGTTCCATGATGATTTTGTGGTCACAACAGTCTCGACTGCTAAATATGTATGTGCATGATACATTCATATTTTAAACAGAATTCCCTTCGTGAAGGTAAGGGTGACAATTGGGATGCGAAGGCTGTGAAGCTATACAGCTTTGAGTTGAGCTTATCAACTCCTTGGATCCCTGTTGATTTCACGCTTTGAAAATAGTTTGTAAGTAGCGTTCTCAATATGTCAGACAGCCAGACAGCCTTGCGCGCCTGTATTCTTACAAAACTGCATCTAAGCTATTGAATGAAGTACAAAATTATCTGCATGCCAAGATCAAGGGAGACAAAGGAAATAAACTGGTAGGATGTCTAATCCAGAGTCCTACTGTAAACTCACAAAGACACACACTAGGGAAAAAAACAAGTAATAGGGAAACAAAGCAGTTCAGACAACACCGGACTGACTGCGCAGGGCAAGGACAGACCAATTCATTTATCCCCCAACAATGAGAGTATCAGCCAATCTCATTGATCTAAGCAGAGGAGACCCACGAACTGTCACCAGGTTGTTTGTTATTGTTGCTTGCTACGGGACACTGTAGTCTATGATATCATCTAAGTAAATCAAATCTATCAGATGATACACATATCTGTCGCTTTTGTGATATGTAGAATGAATAGACACTACACATCCTCGGCGAATCTAGGAGGCGTGGCTTTTAGTTCCTTCGTGTTCTGGAGTAAAAAGCCTAAAGAGGTACTTAAACACATTAAAAGCCTCCACATGCAGAAATATGCTGAAAGCGCAAAAAGAATAAATATAAATAAAGATAGCAGTGCCCCGGAATCTAGTAATAATTATAACAATGATTATGAAGAGAACTAAGATACTGAGTTTTCTTGCGGTGCATAATAGGAACCATTTATTTACTTCTTCATCAGTCTATATACGTATGCATATGTGTAGATCTATAATTAGGAAACCTCTACAGATAGAATAGCTAATGACATTTATAGTCAGCTAATTAACTGCAATAAATGCAAACACGCTCTCATTGACACACATACACACACATTGTGTGTACTTATAATCACAAACAAAACATCTAAAATTTCATCCAAATGCACAAAAGCTCTTTTGTCATGCACTTGATGCTTGCTTATGTAAATGCTAGCATACTCCTACACACAACAAACAAACGCAACAACACACAAGTTTGTGTATGCAATAACACCACGCAGGAAATCGGGCTAATTCAAAGCTGTCGTAGTACTGGATTATTACCTTCCTTTGGCAATGCTTTCAAAAGAGCTCTTCTGAACATAGTAGTGAGAACTTCTCTGCTCTTAAAAGTTTTCTTAATCTAATCTCAAATTGATAGAAATAATAAACGATGTGAACTATGCCGAACCCGTGCAGCTTCATGACAGAATGCACACAAACTAGTCCACTGTGCACCGTTTCAATACAGTTCTAAAGCAGCCATAACATCGTTTGTGAGCGTCACTCAACTGTACGCCGTTTATACCACTGCAGATGTTTGTTTATATGTGTGTATGTATGTATGTACATATGAATGTGTACGTGACGTTTGCAAAGTGTTCATGTGCAACGTTGATGCTAACACATGCAATTCAATTAATACCAATTGCACGCACGCAATACAAACCAGCAACAACAATACAGATACACCGATTGTTAAGAATGTTTTATGTATGTTATTGTTGTTTTTGTATTTGTTGTTATTGCAATGTTGATGTTTTTTTGTTTCGTTACATGTTTGTCGCCGGTTGTAAGTTAGCAGGTGAAACACGATTTCGACACTCGTCGATTGTTGCATTTTAAATTGAATTCGAAGTTGTTAAATTTCAATATATGCTGGTCATATGTACAAATATAGATGCATATACCTTTTTTGTATGTATGAATATACAAATTATATGAATAGAAGACAAAATTAGGTATACCTAAGATTAATATATTACCAAAAGTAAAGCGAGTTCTAAGACCCATTCGTCGCAAAAGAAGAGTTAAAATCAGTCAAGACCATATAATAAAGTCTATGCATATGCTTCGAGAACTTTATCTTTCCTCACATATTTAAAACTAATGGCAGTGGAAGATAAATACCAAAGATAAGGATAAATACCTCATCGGGTTAAGGCGTTTGAGTACATACGCAGCAAGCCACAACTATCTTAAGATGCGGCTAAAATCCAAAAACGGTTCCTGGGTTGTACGCTGTGCTACTTAGAAGCTCCTGCCAACTCATTGTTATTTTTTTTTTTTTTTTTTTGTCAACACAGACAAAGTTTTGATTGCATGTAGCATCCGAAGACTTTCTACACTAAGGTATCGATGTCTGGCCGGTTGATGTTCCCGTGAATGCAAAGTCTAACATCACATCATAACATTGAAGATTATAGGGTCTATCGAAGTTTACAATCGTGGTCATGAGGAGTGAAGCCCAAGTCGGAGTAACGGTGTTGGTAGGAAGAACACTCCGTAGCCAATTATTGTGGTTTATCGCGTGGAGCGAGTATTTCATCGAGATCTAGATCGAGACGTGATCCGAAGAGATATAAGACACGTCTACTTGGAGGTCGCACTCACGTCGTGCTAACAGTTTCTACCTGAAGAACTGTTCAACCACGGCGACCAAACTTTGGTAAGGTGTTCATCAACTTCAATGCTACTTAGAAAGCCTGCAAATCACTCGATGTTCGAAACATATCTTTTCTGCCACCCAGCTGCACCATTCACTAGCTCAAAGCTGGTATGGACATGCAAGCAAATTTTAGCTGCATTAATCGATACAGTAGAAACATCAGCTTCCTGAGTTCCAGGTCATAAGCAAATTGAAGAAATATATGGCTTATGAACTTTCACGTAGGAGCTAACTGAGGAAGGAGGCAATGGCCAGTGTTGAAGACGCAACCAAGGCAGAAATTTGAAACTTGTATGTGAACACAGCTCGATAAAAGAAGGAGGGCACCACAAACTGTGTAATATTAAGATATATATGACCAGGCTACACTTAAAGAAGGACGAGGAGTCAACTGAGTAGATCTGGGGCAGATATCCATAAACTTACAGCGTTGTTCAGCACAAAAAAAAATATAAACAAATGTAAGGCGCGATAACCCCCGAAGAGATTTTAGGCTGAGCTTCTCTTCTAATTAGCGTCGTGCTGCTTTTTTTTAATTTTTCCCACAAATTGGCGGGACGGGACCTACTTGTTTTATGCCGACTCCGAACGGCATCTGCGAGGCAGATGAGTTTTCACTGAGAGCTTTTCATGGCAGAAATACACTCGGAGTGCTTGCCAAACACTGCCGTGGGGCGACCCCGATTAATTTAAATTTTCTTTTGATTGAAAAATCTTATTTCTAAAATTTGGATTTTGCTTTGCCCGGGGTGTGAACCCAGAGCATTCGGTGTGGTAGGCGGAGCACGTTATCATCACACCACGGTAGCCGCCAGCACAAACGCCACAGCAAAAGTTGGAAAGATGGGACTACCAAAGAGATTGGTGAGCATTTTCTGTGTTAAAGCCCGCTCTAGCTAGAACACGATAAGCTGTACGAGCTATACGCAGACATCAACATAGTCCAGCGAATTAAAACACAGCGGCTACGCTGGCTAGGTCATGTTATGCGAATGAAAGATGACGCTCCGGTCAAGAAAGTGTTTCTATCGGAACCCGCCTATGGAAGCAGAGGTAGAGGGCCGCCCCCACTCCGTTGGATGGATCAGGTGGAAAACGATTTAAACTCCCTTCGTGTGACCAATTGGCGCCGGCTGGCAGAGAGAAGGAGCGACTGGAAGACGTCTAAGGTTTTTCGAAAGACACTTTTGGATAGATTATCGGAACTAGAAATTCCAAATATTCTATGCCAAATCCTCGAGAAAGCTCACCAGCGTGTTTATAGACCTCAAAACAGATTTTGACGGTGGAGGAATTGCCGTATGCTAAAATATCTGAATTTGGTTTCATTGACTCTGTAAGTATTGGAAGGACCTTTCCGATGCTTTAGGAATAACAAGAGACGGCGACTCCTCTAAATTCAAAATTGTGAAGGACTTCGTCTAGGGAACCACCATCAACAACAAAAGAATATCAGCTTTTAAAACAAGCGAAGAATAACTTTTGCCCACAAAAGCTATTTCAGACCATTTAGGTTATAGAAAAGTGAAGTTCACTCTTAAAGGTCCTTATTATATTTATCCTAGTATTTGTATTGGAATCAGGGAAGCTGTCGGCAGAAGGTGGGATAGCGCTCGGAGTGTTCGAAAGAATACTGACAAGGGAGGCTTTCGCGGAGTTGGCAGTGGCACGTGGACGAAGATTCGAGCTGCCTAGGCGCCCCTATAGCGATGATTATGTGAGATGTAATCTAATATCTAATCTAATATATATTATAAATGGCAAAGTTTGGATGTTAAGATGTTTGGATGTTTGGATGTTTGGATGTTTGTCCAGACGTTTGTCTTTGTGACTCAATAACGCAAGAACGGCTGAACCGATTTGGATGAAATTTTGCACACATATAGCCAATAGTCTAGAAGGATCTACTAGCTATATATTTTTCAAAAGGGGCGTGGTCCCCGCCCCTTAGGAACAGTTATAATTTAATTATTATATTTTTTCGTCTTTGCGACTGAATCACGCCAAAATGGCTACACGGATTTTGATGAAATTTGGGACACAGACAGTAGTCTACTAGCGAAATTTTTTTCGAACATGGAAAGAGGGGTGGGGGTCCCACGACCCCTTCGAGAAATTATTTTTCATAATTTTTACACATTATAACTTTACGTATACTGGCCTTCACCAATATCACAGACTCAAGGGGTCAAATAAGTCGAGGGCTTACAAAGTAAGCAGTGACACCCTCCGCCCGCCCCCCTTTATCTCCCCCTCTGGTGTAAAATCCATAAATTGTTATAACTCAATCTAAATTTTCTCCTAAATCAATAGTTTTTGGTATCTGGTACATACAGAACGAGATCTAGACAATTTTGGAGGAACGATCAGTGGTCCTCTCCTCTACTCCCGCCATCCGCCCTCCATCAATTGTTTTTATTAGCACGCTTTTATTAGCTTTACCTGTATGTTTCTATCTAACTTTTTATTCGCTCCAATGCGCCTGCTGCCTTATTAACATGGTTTTATAATTAGCTTCACCTTATTTGTAATCCCGTAAGGGTCATATCGAGCCCCTTCCGGGATCATTTTTGGATGGTTTTCGGGATCGGTCCGGGATTACGCCGGGGTAATTTCGGGACTTTTTCGGGACTATTTCGGGATCACTTTGGGACCCTTCCGGGATCATTTCTGTATAGTTTACGGGATCCGTCCGGGATCCCGTCGGGGTTATTTTGGAACATTTTTGGGACTATTCCGGAATCATTTCGGGACTATTTCGCGATCATTTGGGGACCCTTCCGGCATCATTTCTGGGTTATTTGGGGACTTTTTCGGGATCATTTGGGGGCTCTTCCGGCATCATTTCTGGATGGTTTTCCGGATCCGTCCGGGATATCGTCGGGGTCATTTGGGGACTTCTTCGGGATCATTTGGGGGCTCTTCCGGCATCATTTCTGGATGGTTTTCGGGATCCGTCTGGGATCCCATCAGGGTAATTTCGGGACTATTAGGGGATCATTTGTGGACCTTTCCGGCATCATCTCTGGATAATTTTTGGTATCCGTCCGGGATGCCGACGAGGTCATTTCGGGATTATTTCGGGATCATTTGGGATACCTACCGGCATCATTTCTGGATGGTTTTTGGGATTCGTCCGGGATCCCGTGGGGGTCATTTCGGGACTTTTTCTCGACTAATACGGGATCATTTGCGGACCCTTTCGGCATAATTTCTGGATAGTTGTCGGGATCCGTTCGGCATCCCGTCACGGTCATTTCGGAACTATTAGGGGATCATTTGAGGACCTTTCCGGCATCATTTCTGGATAGTTTTTGGAATCCTTTCGGGATCCCGTCAGGGTCATTTCGGGGCTTTTTCGGGATCATTTAAGGATGGCTTTCAGGATTTCGGAACTATTAGGGGATCATTTTGGGACCTTCCCAAGATCATTTCTGGATGGATTTCGGGATTTGTCCGGGATGCCCTCAGGGTCATTTTGGGACTATTAGGTGAGCATTTGAGGACCGTTCCGGCATCACTTCTGGATGGTTTTCGGTATCCGTTCAGATTCCCGTCGGAATAATTGCGGGACTTTTTCGGGATCATTGGGGTCCCTTCCGACATCATTTCTGGATGGTTTTTGGGATTCGTCCGGCATCCCGTCGGGGTCATTTCGGGACTTTTTCTCGACTAATACGGGATCATTTGCGGGCCCTTTCGGTATCATTTCTGGATAGTTGTCGGGATCCGTTCGGGATCCCGTCAGGGTCTTTTCGGAACTATTGGGAGATCATTTGAGGACCTTTCCGGCATCATTTCTGGTTAGTTTTCGGGAACCTTTCCGGGTCCCACCAGGGTCATTTCGGGACTTTTTCGGCATCATTTAAGATTGGTTTTCAGGATTCGTCCGGGATCCGTCAGGGGAATTTCTGGACTTATCCCAGACTATTTCGGGATAATTTTGGGACCCTCCCAAGATCATTTCTGGATGGATTTCGGGATCTGTCCGGGATGCCGTCAGGGTCATTTTGGGACTATTAGGTGATCATTTGAGGACCTTTTCGGCATCACTTCTGGATGGTTTTCGGTATCCGCTCAGGATCCCGTCGGAATTATTGCGGGACTTTTTCGGGATCATTTGGTGTCCCTTCCGGCATCATTTCTGGATGGTTCTTGGGATTCGTCCGGCATCCCGTCGGGTTCATTTCGGGACTTTTTCTCGACTAATACGGGATCATTTGCGGGCCCTTTCGGCATCATTTCTAGATATTTGTCGGGATCCGTTCGGGATCCCGTCAGGGTCTTTTCGGAACTATTAGGTGATCATTTGAGGACATTTCCGGCATCATTTCTGGATCGTTTTCGGGATCCTTTCGGGGTCCAGTCAGGGTCATTTCGGGACTTTTTCGGGATCGTTTAGAGATGGATTTCAAGATTCGTCCGGGACCCGTCAGGGTAATTTCTGAACTTTTCCGAGACTATTTCGGGATAATTTTTGGACCTTCCCAAGATCATTTCTGGATGGATTTTGGGATCAGTCCGGGATGCCGTCAGGGTCATTTTGGTATTAGGTGATCATTTGAGGACCTTTCCGGCATCACTTCTGGATGGTTTTCGGTATCCGATCAGGATCCCCTCGGAATTATTGCGGGCCTTTTTCGGGATCATTTGGTGTCCCTTCCGGCATCATTTCTGGATGGTTCTTGGGATTCGTCCGGCATCCCGTCGGGTTCATTTCGGGACTTTTTCTCGACTAATACGGGATCATTTGCGGGCCCTTTCGGCATCATTTCTAGATATTTGTCGGGATCCGTTCGGGAACCCGTCAGGGTCTTTTCGGAACTATTAGGTGATCATTTGAGGACATTTCCGGCATAATTTCTGGATCGTTTTCGGGATCCTTTCGGGGTCCAGTCAGGGTCATTTCGGGACTTTTTCGGGATCGTTTAGAGATGGATTTCAAGATTCGTCCGGGACCCGTCAGGGTAATTTCTGAACTTTTCCCAGACTATTTCGGGATAATTTTGGGACCCTCCCAAGATCATTTCTGGATGGATTTCGGGATCTGTCCGGGATCCCGTCAGGGTCATTTAGGGGTGCGTTCGAGATCCCGTCAGGGTCATTTCGGGACTTCTTCGGGACTATATCGGGATCATTTCTGGATGGTTTATGGGATCCGTCCATGACCCCTTAAGGGTCATTTCGGGACTATTAGGTGATCATTTGAGGACCTTTCCGGCATCACTTCTGGATGATTTTCGGTATCCGTTCGGCATCCCGTCGGAATCAATGCGGGACTTTTACGGAATCATTTGGGATTCCTTCCGGCATCATTTCTGGATGGTTTTCGGGATTTGTCCGGGATCCCGTCGGGGTTATTTCGGGACCTTTTCGGGGCTAATACGGGATCATTTGGGGATCCTCTGGGGGTCGTTTCGTGACTTTTTCTGTATTATTTCGGGATCATTTTGGGACCCTTTCGGCATAATTTCTTGATGGTTTGCCGGATCCATCAGGGTCATTTCGGGACCATTTTGGGATCATTTGGGGACCCTTCCGAGATCATTTCTGGATCCGTCCGGGATGCCGTAGGAGCCATTTCGGGATTTTTTGTTACTTTTCCGGGATAGTTTTTGCACCCTTCCGGGATCATTTCTGGATCTGTGCGGGATCCCATCTGGGTCAATTCCGGACTATTTCGGGATCATTTTGGAATCCTTCCGGAATCATTTCTGTATGGTTTTCGCGATCCATCGTGGATCCCCTCGGAGCCATTTCGGAACTTTTTCTGGAGTTAGTCGGGATAATTTAGGGAACCTTCCTGGATATTTTCTGGATGGTTTTTGAGATCCGTCCGGGAGCCCGTCAGGGTCATTTCGGAACCTTTTCGGGATCATTTTGGAAAACCTTCAGGGATCATTTCTCTGTGGTTCTCTGGATACGTCTAGAATCGTGTCGCTCTCATTTCGGGTTTTTTTGGGACTATTCGGGGAACTTTTGGAGACCCTTTCGGGGCATTTCTGGATGGTTTTCGGGATCCGTCCGCGATAGCGTCGGGGTCATTTCGTGGCTTTTTCTGGATAATTTCGTTATCATTTTGGGATCCTATCAGGTTATCAGCTCATAAAGTTCTTTTTTTTACTCAATTACAAAAATAAAATGCATTAGACAGAAAAAAAATTTTAAACAGATAACTTTATAAGCAGGCTAACGTGAATAGCCCACATATTTCATTTTCTCCTTGCGGACGGGGCCGCGGGTAAAGGCTAGTTATTAAGATAATTTTCTTAACAAAAATGGGATACAACAAGTAAGGAAGTCGGACCTCCGGCGAAACCGAGCTTTGTATGCGCGAACTTTATATACCAAGAAACGCTCTTCTGTGCAGTTTTGGGTGGTGTCACGCGCATTTTCCAAAAATTGTTCTAAGGTCCTATTTTGCTTCATAAACTTTATCCATTCGCCAAGTTTCACCATTTGACAAACATTTCACAAACTTTACTGATCTTGGCATTATAATGGACCCTAAATTGGACTTCAATTATATATCGAATCGTGTGCGAATAAGGCTAGGGGGACTTTGACTTTTGTATGTCACTAAAACTCCTTTTTTATCGTTAGTAAGACCTTTATTGGAATATGCTTCCATTATCTGGAACCCGCGTTATCAGATTCACAGCGAAAATTTGGAATCTGTCCGAAAGCAATTTTTGATTTTTGCTTTAAATCATTTGCCCTGGGATCCATCAAGGAACCTACCGCCCTACTGCAGCCGGTTAAAACTTTTACAGCTGCCTTCTCTAGAGAGCCGTAGGGAGATGCTTGGTGTTTTATTCATGTTAAAACTATTAAGAGGGATGATAAACAGTGCATTTCTGCTTGGCGAGGTTATATTTAATGTCCCTTTTAGGCCCTCTCGATATTTCCAACAGCTATATTTAATTACATGTAGATCGAATTTTCAAATGTACGAACCTCTTCGTTGTCTGTGTTAAGATTTCAATAATCACTGCAATAAATAGATACTTGTGACACACTTTACAGTATAAAAAAATATATGCTCACTGCCTTGAACTCATAACTGTTTTAAAATTAAAATGTTAAACTAAATCCGTTATTTTTTTTTTTTTTGCAAATTCTTTTGTATTTAAATTGATAAGCATAAGATTTTTCAATCTGTAGATTAATTAATAAACAAATAAATATTAAATGATTTGGGTGGGTGGCTTGAAGTCACGTCCTTTCCAACATCCCACTCTTATCACCAGCTCCAGTTACTTTGGGCGGGTGGCTTGGAATGACGTCCTTTCCAACCTCCCACGCATCGCAGCCCTACTCATTGTGTGTATATCAGCTGCTCGAAATCACGTCCATTCCGACAGCACTAATAATCAATTCCGTTCCTTGGCATCACAGTCCATCCCGACAACTGATTTAATAATATATATGGGGTATTCCATCCCATTTCGACCAATTTTGAACCCAACCCCTTTAGAATTGGCTGAAAGTTTTTCTTCTTTTTCTAGCTTACGAAGGACGTTTTTCAGAATTTTTTCAAATTTTTTCATCCAACTCAAAAAAAGTTATGAATTTTTAAAAAAAACACCGTTTTTGTTTTCAAAATGCTATAACTTTTTCAAAAATTGGCCGTTTGGGATCTTTTTTTTTTTAAATTTGTTTTTAAATGTACTTTTCGGAAAAAATACAAAAAAATTTTTAAAGTTTTTTTTTTAATTTTTCAGTTTTTCTAGATTTTTCGAATTTCGCCATTTTTTTTTTTCTCAAAAAAAACTTCAATCAATTCTGCAATCATCCCCACTAATCCCGGAGTGGGCTGATTTTTTTTATATTTTTTTTTTTTTATTTAATTGTAAAAAAAATTTTCAAAAATAAAAATTGTTTTTATCAATTTTATTTATATAACAAAAAAATGTAAGAAAATGATTTTTAAGTATTCTTTTATTTATATATTATGGTAACCTACGATTAAAATAACCAGGATTAATGACTGACACAGTAAACATGTAAGTTTTCTAAAAATAATACCATAATATATAAAGAAAAGAATACTTAAAAATCATTTTCTTACATTTTTTTGTTATATAAATAAAACTGATAAAAAAATTAATTTTTGAAAATTTTTTTTTTTTTCAATTAAATAAAAAAAAAATATAAAAAAAAATCGACCCACCCCGGGATTAGTGGGGATGATTGCAGAATTGATTGAAGTTGTTTATGAGAAAAAAATGGCGAAATTCGAAAAATGAAAAACTGAAAAATTACAGAAAAAAAACTTTAAACTTTTTTTTGAGTTTTTCCGAAAAGTACATTTAAAAACAAATTTAAAAAAAAAAGTTCCCAAACGGTCAATTTTTGAAAAAGTTATAGCATTTTTAAAACAAAAACGGTGTTTTTTAAAAATTCATAACTTTATTTGAGTTGGATGAAAAAATTTGAAAAAATTCTGAAAAACGTCTTTCGTAAGCTAGAAAAAGAAGAAAAACTTTCAGCCAATTCTAAACCCCCTTTTTAAAATTTGTTTAACTCGAACTTTGCTCCTCCAAACACTATTGATTTTAAATATGAATATAGTTTATTTACATAGGTACCGTAAAACTCTCGAATTCTTTTTTAACAAAACACAATTGCCGTCATCCGGTGGCAAAATCCTGAGCCAGATAAATAATTTTGCATGTAAATGCAACAACAACGATTTGAGCCAGATAAATCCAGATAGAAGTCTGGTTCAATTTGTGAGCCAGATAATTTGTTAATTACTTCTTTTTATGTTGGCAACGCGGCCTTTAATAAACCTACTTTTTCAAATATAGATGTCGCTGCTTAGCCTTTCGCCGTATGAGTTAAATGAAAAACAGCGGCGACATCTGCCTATCACATTTCACGTGTGCGAAAATTTCACGACATCTGCTTTTCAAGTCTCTCAATGATCCAGAGCATTCCCGTGAGAAGTGAGCGTGAGCCGGAGCTGTAAAACTCACTGAAAGACGGCAAATTTTCTAAATTGGACGTAGTCGCCAACCGAATTGGGCTCATTTTCACAAAGTGTGTATGCAAAAGTAGGGGAACTCCCTTTTATATTTGAATATGATAGCTTCTAAATTTCAGTTTTGCGTCATGATGTCATCCCACATCATCACTTTATTGGCCTTTACTATATTATCGCATCTTTTCTATTATTCGAAATTTCGATATCGAAAAAGTGGCTATGATTATCATTCGATTTCGATCATTTTCAATACTAATATATTCCGGGTCCAGAGCAGTCAGTAAAATCGAATTTCGTGAAAACATCTCAGTTTTTACATAAGTTATCGTATTAACGGACGGATGGATGAGGCTCAATCAAAAACTTTTTCGATACTAATTATTTTGATATAAGGAACTCTAGGTCTCAATTCCTTTACGCCATTACGTAGAAGCGTTGTTCAGTCTAAGTTATAATGCCATTTTGTAAAAGTATTCGATGGGTATAGAAACCGGATCCCAAAATGAAACGCAGCTCTCTTCTCAATAATCAACTCTCTTTATTAAAGCTGACCTATTCACGACCAATTTGCACCACTTTGCTGTTTTTGCCGCTTAATCTAGCAAACAAACTACAATATTTAAGGTGAAGCGCGTTACATCCAGATTTACTGTATTTAACACATTTGCGCAGCATCATGTTTTTGGCTAACTAAAAGCCATGCAGTCGGTTGGCCTAGTTCAAGGCAGGCAATATGTACAAAGAGAATTTGTACGTCGCTGGTCATATTTGTAAATAGCATGTACTAAGTATGTATGTATGTATGTATAACACACATGTGCTTATCTTTTGTACAATCACTCATCCACTGGCTTCATCATTTTATCAACAAACTAACTGCCGCTACTGTGGCTGCAACTGCAACAGTAACAACAACAACTATTACTACAAGTACACTGCTGTGATGCAATATTGTGCCTTTTCCTCCCTTTGACTACAGCAATTTTGCTTTACAACTCGCTTTTGTTGTTGTTGTTGTTTTAGTACTGCGGTTTTTCCTGTTCTCGCCACAAAATGTCCACAACAACAAGATGCATTTTTTCCGCCTGTCAACAGCACCATCAACATTCATGTCACACTCACACACACTGACAACACGAGCAATCGCATCCCAGCAATAGCAAAATCAGAATTGTCGCTTCAATAGTCATAAATCGCAACTTAATAGCACACACACACATTTACATGTCTACATATGTTTGGTGTGCATCTTGTTGAGTTCTCAATATGTAGGATTGACGGTGGCGTTTTTATAGTTGCCATCAAATAAGTTGATCCATTTCGCTTTGATGTCAGTGCCATTGTAATTGTATTGCGCGTTTGAACTTTTCATAAATTTTACAGACTCCGAATAAACAGTTTGTGTCTCTCAAAAAGTAAACTTTGCCATCGTATTCAGTGACATTTTAAGATTACTTTGTTGTTGGTTAAGTGAAAAATAATAAATAAAAATAGCCAACTCGTATTATGGTTTTAACTACCACAAAATTAATGATAAAAGGCTGTAGGCTCTTTTCTATCACCTCTTTTCCTTCTGAGTTTTTTGAAGTTCAACTTTTTGGCTGGTTGTGAATTTAAGGCAGGTTAAACTGAATGCGATATTTGACTGTTATTGAAATTTTAGTCATGATTTGGCGGCAGTGCTTCCATAGAGTAGTGACAGAGAGAGCAAGCATTGTGCCTGCTCTTTTACCCAGAGGCTCATAAAAGTAGCAAAAATGGGATCTCCTTATAGTCTAAGATAAACCAGTTTTTGGTGAATAACTCGCTTTCTTGCGCAGAATCACGTCCATTACAAAATAGTAGACATGACGTTCCCATTAGTTTATATTTGGACATTTTTTGCATTGGGTTGATCGTTTCTGCGGCACAGCGCTCAAACCGCGATTTTCACCTGTTCCTTCCAGCGGAGTGGGTCCGCCCTCTTCCTCTTCTTCCATAGACGGGTTCCTATAGAAACACTTTTTTAGCCGGAGCGTCAGAGTTCATTCGCATGACACGGCCTAGCCAGCGTAGCCGCTGCATTTTAATTCGCTGGACTATGTTGATGACTACGTAAAGCTCGTACAGCTCATCATTAAATCGTCGCGAAATCGCCAACGTCCATAAATCTCTCGAAGAGCTTTTCTCTCGAACACTCGAACACACAGAGCCGCTTCACCTGATGTTGTCATGGTCCATGCTTCTGTACCATAAATATAGCAAGACGAGTACGATAAGTGACTTGTAGAGCATGATTTTCGTTTGCCAAGAGAGGAATTTACTTTCGAATTACCTCCCTAGTCCAAAGTAGCGTTTATTGGCAAGATTTCATAGATTCTCTAAAAATTCTTGCTTTTTCTTCGATTTTGGCGTAAAAAGTTTTGAGAATAGCTAAGCTAAAGGTGCGGAACGATTAAGAGTAAAACTATATATTTTGAGTTCAGATGAACCCGAGTAGCAAATTTAGTGAAAATATAGAAATTTCCGATCAAGTTATCGTGTGAACGAACGGATGGAAGGACAGACGTATGGCTGAGTATAAAGTGCGGCCAATGCTTCGAATCGATTTCGCCCAGTTTTATACCAGATTTCGATAGAATTGTTCGATTTTTGCTCTATTTCTGGAATTAAAAATATTACTTAAATAAAGGGGAGGAACAGCCTCTTCGGCTGTGAAATTTTAGAGTACCTGAAGGCCAGAAACTGCATTTTTCTTTACAAATTTATTACCAATAAAATGCCTAGCTCTACTGAGTGACCTGAGTCCCCCACTTTAATTCATTGGCCTCAGCCAGGTTATTTTTCGTCAACCGTGTTCGTATTTGGAATGCAATCTCTTGGAGTGTAAGAAACAAATTTAACAAAATCAGGTTTAGAGCATATATGTATCTATGCTTATTTCCGAAATGATCCTTAGACTTAATGTTATTACTTTGATATGTAGATGTCAAGATGGGAGTATGATAGGGAGGTATTGAATATAAGCCATACCCTTTCTGGGTATAGTGAGGGCGCGTACGCTCCTGTCGAAGAACTCGGTGGGGTGGCGCGAATTGTGCATTTACTCAGATAATCAAGCATCAGTCAAAAGAAACATACAAAGTCGATTCAATAACGGGACAGTCCGCTTGGCCTACATGCCGAGATCCAGTTAAACAGTATTTGCAGCAGCTGCGGTGAGGAGGGCAGCATAGAAACAGTCGACATTGTTATCGAAATGGCGCCCCGTGTGCTGCTTCATCTCGGATCTATAGTACCCGTGCGGTACAACAATAAGCCTACCTTGTGAGGCAATAATATATGGAACGACATTTTTCAAGTGTGCCAAGTGAAAAAATTTAAGTCACAACCCATTACTGTTTAAGATGTGATAAATTTTCTGATTTTTTTTTTTTTTTTTTGTTGCAACTCGACCCGACTACTCTAAGTTGCACGTCGACTTGATAGGTGGGCTCGCACCCCTTCTGCGACGAAAACATGTCAATCCCACGACGGGTTGGAAGGAAATCAAAATGTGTACATTATTGGAAAATCTTCAATAAGGCTTTATTTTGCAAAAAATTTTCAATGAAATTTTTTACTTTCTAAAGTTCGGAAAAATTTCATAACTTTATACATTCCGTATTTTAAATGATGAGTGTGTCGCGAGCAAATTCAAAACCGAAAAAAATTGCGCCACAAGTAATTCCTTCCCAACTCGTAATATTAGTACCGATAGGAGCAGTTTGATGCGGTTTGAGCAAGTCGGTGACATACTTGTTGAACCTGCCAGACTTTATGAATTCTAAAAAATATACCTCTTACATTCTTGAACCAAATCCGCTCTCAAATAGCATCTACACACCCATATCAATCCAGTCTTTAACATGCTTTGGGGCAACACCGTTACAAACTTATTATTCGATTATCGTTTAATTGCAATTAATGCGTTGATTTACAATTTAATTGCAACGGAATTTGTAAATTTAAATGCGAACATTGTTGTTGCGGTCAATGGCATGACAGAATTTGACAAATCAGCAATGGTGCAAACGGCACGCGCAACAACAAAAATACCTAACTTAAAATACGGCAATGTAAATGAGATACAATCTGTTAAGAGAGGATTAACAACAACAACAACAACAAAAACGAATAACAATCATGCTGAGTTGGCATTTTTCAGCCATAAACGGTGGAATGACGTTGATGGTGATAAGGAGGGCCCAACTGGCGATAACAACAAGAGCTCCATTGACAGCAATTTCAGTTTTACCTTAGCAAACAGGAACGCAACCACCAACTTGAGCTTTCCACTTGCTCCACAAAGTATGGGCGACATTGTTGTTGGTCCTATTTCTGTTACACCAAGGCCATTCCATATGATGACTGACAATTGCAATCCTTTTGACAACGGTATCAGCATAATGCCAACAATAAAGCAGCGCGTTGACATTTTTCAAAATGACAAAAAGCAATTCGCAGCAGCGATAATGGCAACAAAAACAAAACCAGTAAGCGACCAACAGAATGCCACGAAAGGAGTAGTAAACGCTGCACGAATAACAACACCAACAACAACGGCAATGTACAGCAACATAAAAACAACAACTGCAACAGCCGTTTTAGGACAGCCAACAACAAAAACAAATGTCATAGCTGCAATAAAATCGCCGCCGACACAATTTACAACAAAAGCGTCAACGTTAACATCATCATCAGCATCAGCATCGTTATTGGAAATGACAAAAGCAAGAAATAAAACAACAACAGTGGCAAGCACATATGCAGCACGTACATCAACAACAAAATCGAATGCTTCGATAACGATGTCAAATATGCCAGCAATGGTAAAAACAAAATCACCAACAACAACATTAACAATAACAACAACAACTACACAAGTACCACATGCTTTGCGTTGGTGGCCAACATTGCATGGTCATGATTTATTATCGTCAACAAATGGGATGCCAAATTGCCGAGTAACGCCGAAGTGTACAAATGTTTTAGAGAAATGCCAAGATGCAGCAAATGAAATAATAAAAATGAGATCAACAGAAGCTTTAGAGTCATCATCAGCACCACCTAAATTGGTTGCCAGTTGCACAATAACAAAAATGACAACAGAGGCGGCTAAACAAAAATCTTGGTCAACAATGCATGTAAAAAGTTCTATTGATCGTAAGCGAGTTAAGGCCATGGCTACAATAAAAACGAGAGAAAAACTTGAGAACAGCTTGACAATGTTTAATGCTAACAAAAACAAAAACGCTAGCAACAAAAAGTTTGTAACAGCAACACCAACCTCATCAGTCTTCCCCACGCTTTCAACGCCTGCAGCAACGGCAACATCATGCAACACAACAACATCAGTGTATTCAACAACAACAAAAATAGCGTCAATAACAGCACCAGAGTCAACAAGTGCACTGCAATCACACTGGCAACGTATTCTTTCGCGTCGTAAGCGTTATCTTGCATTTCCGGAGGGATCATCGTTTTCCGTATGTGGCAGCAAATTTTTATTACTTTATTAACGACTGCTTGGGGGATTGTGGCTTTGCATTTTTCTTTAGCCTTTTAATTTTCTCTTTCATACATTACATTGCAAGATCATATAACAGACAATGGGTGATTCACGAGCAAGTTCTATTATTATTTAAGATGCATTAGGCTAGGTAATTTTGCTTTATTTACCACCCCTTGTAAACGATATTTCGGCTCGCAATTACTTTTATTCGTTGCTCAAAAACTTCAAATAGATAAACTAGGTTAGTTGGTTAAGAGTTCAGGTTGTCGCTTGATATCAGCGCTTGGCCAGGAAAAGTTTGCAACATTACAATAAAAAGCTGATGACTCTGATTATTCTTTGGCCAGGATAAAGTTAGAAAACAGCAAAATTTTATAATCTTCCAAGTTCGGTAAGCCTGCGGTATATATCCTTTGGGTTACTATTGTCTACCCCACCTACCCGTGAAAATCCTATTTATTAAACAGCTGAGGCTCTGGTCTTTTTTGAAAATATAGATAACGTTTGAAATATAAGTCGATTACTTTTTAAACATTCATAACCTTAGTCATTTTAAGGTTTAGAAATGTTACTAAATCTAGTGAGCACCTCATTGTCGATGGACACCAATTCTCGAGAACATGAGAGCTGTTGCTGATTGCAAGACAGCTTGAAGTTTTGCTATGATTTCTATGCTAAAAGCACCACTTACCTTCGATAAATATATAAAAACTTATTCATTCACTCATCCATAGGTGATTTGATACTCTCGCAGCACAGCAATGCCACGAACGGAAATTGGATACACCAAGTATCTCTCTCTTTACCTAATTTTTCCAATTCCATAAAGCTCTACGGATAAGGGCGGGCATCAGTAGAATGCCTTTTGGATCGGCCTATGTTCATCCGTTCGCATTTTTCGATGCAGACGACGTAGCAGTTGTGCTCTATTTCGTTACTGTGTTCGCATCGGCAGAAAGCAAGTTTCCTTCGATACCATAAATCTGGCGAGCAACTTTTTTCTTCAAGAATAATCACTTTTGACAGTGCGCACATTCCCAAGTCATACATCAGTACAACTACGATAAAAGGCTTCTTAGAGGGAAGAGTTTACTTATCATTTGCCTACTAGGTTCCAAGTATCACTTGCTGGCAAGCGTGATCTGTATGTTTTATTTATAATGTTACCTTTGCCTGCCAAACTGAAAAGTGTTTTCTGTTTTTACATTTCAACCTTCTGTTAAAAGCTGCGGGACAGACAAACATTTTTACCTTACAGGTATCATTAAACAGAGTTCAATCTCCAAATCAAAAGATCATCCTTCTGTCCAATCAGCTAATTTAGGCAGTCCTGCATGTTATGTTGTAACTTTAGCAAACATTATCCGCAAGTTTTTAGAAGCCCCGTGCAGTTGCAATTCTTTTCTGAATGTTTCTCTTTTCACGGCACGTAGACCTTATCTTGCCTCGCCTCGCCGTTTATCTCTTTCCTTGTGGATAGCAATATATTTCAGTTGGTTCTTACGAAATACGTATTTGAATATCAACCTTTTCATATAAATAATGATCTTAGCGTAGAAAATCGAATGTCTGATTAACCCAAATAGTCTTGCTGATTGTCCCTACATTTTGAAAAGCGAAAAGACACACGCCTAATAACTCACTTCCTTAGGTCGCGCTTTGCTTCACGGTTGGCATTATTGGTAATCCGGATTACAGTTATATGAGCTTCGGTATCAATTGGGGTGTGTCCTATGATCTTCCTAATGTCACATGGGTGCTCAATCAATTGCATGGTCTAACACGGCGTCCAACACCTCCCGTTATTCTACACAGGCGCAGCAAACGTGCTCTTTATGAGCGTATCAGTGAAACTGTGGACAAGTAATTGCAAAACGATATAGACTAATGCAGAGATGCATGCGCTGAAGTCTCCGGGAGCTAATGAATTTTCAAGTAACACCGTTGAAAGAATAGTTGGGTTGGATATCTAGCAGCAAATTGGTTTAATCTATTAACACAACTCAGACAAATTTATGGTGAATGTATTGATGGAGCTTCGGCACTGTGCATCACTGCACTGGTAACATATTGACGTGCCATATAAAGACTAGAGATTTCAAATTAATTTGTTACAAAGGAATTCAATGTGGTAATGATGTTGTAGTTAAATCCAACCAATAGCACGCAAACATTTCCATACCGCCTCAAAAAACGAATAATTTTTTTTTAATTGTAAGGCGCGATAACCTCCGAAGAGATCTAAGGCCAAGCTTCTCTTTCAATTTGCGTCGTGCTCCTCTTCATTTTCCCTACAAATTGGCCGGACGGGACCTACATGTTTTATGCCGACTCCGAACGGCATCTGCAAGGCAGATGAGTTTTCACTGAGAGCTTTTCATGGCAGAAATACACCCGGAGCGCTTGCCAAACACTGCCGACGGGCGACCCGCCTAGAAAAATTTTCTTCTAATTGAAAAACCTTATTTCTAAAATTTTGATGTTGCTTTGCCCGGGGTGCGAACCCAGGGCATACGGTATGGTAGGCGGAGCACGCTACCATCACACCACGGTGGCCGCCACAAACGAATACTGGCACGAATATGTAACATTTTTTCATTATTTGTTATAAACGAGTTGCGTTCATAAGCTTATATAAGCGTGTTAAAAACTTTTGAAAGTGCTAGTTTTCGTATGGCACATCGATATTTACCCACAACTATACAAACGTTTATTACATTAATTATTTATATTTCGACAAATTTTTTTCTTTAATAAAAATATTTATTAATTGATTAATATCTATTACATGTATGTATATAAAGTTGCTGTTGTTGTTTTTTTTTTTTCTTCAGTATGGGTTACAACGGTCGTGACTGTGTGTTGCGTGCACTCTGTGAGAGTCGTCAATACTTCACACGCAATAAAATGGGCATGATTGGTGAAATGTTACGCGTTATATTTAGGTGAACTTAAATAATTATGCTTGATAATTTATTATTTTGGACATTTAGTAATAATGGCATTCTTTTGTTTGCTTGCAGTTTACCAAAACAACGTTTATTCACGCGTGAGTTGCATGAAAGCTCCGATATAGCCATTTATGACCACGCCTACCGCAACGCACGTACGATGGATTGTGCCACCCAATATGAATGTTCGTTTTCATTGCTTGAGTTAGCTTTTGGAAAATATGCCAAACCACCTATGGAATATTTTAATGGTCATTTTGGCATGTAATGATGCTTTGATGAATTTTTAAATTTCAAATAAACTTAAGTTAGCCCGTTCTTCTATTAAGCATCTTATTTAGTTATATACCAGCGGTACCTTTGTCAAAAAAATTGTAATTTATCATTGAAAGCTTCAAAGTTTTGCAAAGCTATTGGTACTTAATTTAATGATTGAGAAAATTCATAACTCTGCTCTGCACAGCGAAAGTAAATTACGGATCCCACGGTCAAGAAAAGAATGAAAAAGTCGAAATAAGACGAATGACCAATAAAATAGAAGCGTAAGTAAATTTAATTGAATTTTAATTATATTCGCTTGTTGCGTCTTTTAATGGAACTATGATTGGGTGACTCGATGGTACAATAAAGAAATTTATTGCTTTTTTCATAACTGTAATTTCTCATTTAGGGTTTTGTAAGTTGCAAAATTTTGAGCAACATGCTGCAATGAATTATTAAGGCAAGCATTTTTTTGATATGACCTGTTGCGGAAACCTCAAGAGGTGTACGGATGATGTGCATTCTTAAAGCAGGGAAAGTAAACCACTCCGTAGCCAAAGACAGCAGGCCAATAAGCCTCTCCTCCACTATCCTTGAAGTACTAGAGAGACTTATGCATTTATTGCCTTGATCATACAAGATAACGCCAACTTTTACAGGATGTAAGCTGCTTAACAAGCATACCGGAAGGGTAACTTGGTTAACAACTCCCTCCAGGAGGTAATCATGACAAGAAATCTAAGGGTCAATAATTGCATGGATCGATTCTACCCTCAGGAGTAGGCCCCCCAACGCAACATTAGGAGTTGGCTCTGTTTGTAAAATGGCTACCAGAGACCCTGCTCAGTTAATGAAATTCTAAAAATTTTTAGAACAGAAGGAAGGAGGGTAGTCGCAAACGCTGCGGATTAAGTGATTCTGATCACAGGTATATTCCTGCCAACGATTATCGAGCTCATGGAAACGGGCTGGATGTAAATCGAACATAAATGAAACTTATCGTGTTCGGAAGAAAAACCAAAATTCCATTCCCATTTCGTTTTCAATTTAAAAATCGGATCTCAAGCTGGCTAAACACCAAAACGAAATTCCCTTCAAGACACAACGATGAATATCTCGAAAAAGCACTGGCGGTATGCCTGGGAATATCAAAGGGTCACATGTACTAATTTTCCAATTAAAAACGATACAAGTGTTCGTGCAGTGTTTGACCACAAAAGGAGCTCTGCGACTAAGGGAATCCAACATTTCGTAATTAACCGACGGTCACGCAACGATATTAAATGACACGGCAACGCGACGACTAAACGGGCCTAACGCCCACACGAACCATATCACAAAGGTTTATGACCTCCAGGTACATATATTCTTTGAAGGACATAAGGAAAGGAACAGATTCACAGCTACGGCACTGAGTTTTCTCCTGAGGAGAGTCGAGAAATATGTGTAACAACCGGGATGATGGCAAAGTCAAGGTCCTTATGGCCATGTTTGAATATGAAAGGAACTGGCTTACTTCTCAAGCTAAACAAGTCGGTAGGGTGAGTACTTACGCAACGCTAGTTGAGGGCTCTAGCCACTGCTTGTGTGAATCGATTTAGAAAATAAGCAATAAATTGGATGAAAAACTTCGGTTATCATAGTGCTTTTGTCGAAAATTCTCTTAAATCATAGCATTCAAATCTTAGAATTAGTTCCAAGTAAGATTACATGCTGTTGAAGAAGTTCTTTCTTGCCCTTGCAAGCATAACCGTTATCACACTCTTTCTTTCTACAAGTGCTTTTACTTTTAATTTCTTCACATTTTTCCTTCTTATTTTTTTTTTTTTTTTTTTTTTTTTTTTGTAAGCAGTTTTTTATTGGCGATCTTGAGTATACATTTCCATGGATTTTGCAAACAATACTCAAAAGCTGCTGAAACAGTAGTAATAACAACAGCAAAAACAACGTCTATTAGAGCAGCAACACACGTCGAGTCTTGATGTAGCAACGTTATTGTTTGATTGCCAAGATTGATGAGCCAAGTTTACGTGATGCCATTGCAAGTTGAGCTGAAACTTTTTCCATTAAAATTTCCAACAGTAGTGTAACATAAAGTAGTAAGCATGTCTTACTTCCACTCCAATTTCGCCTCTGCCTTCCTTCCAACATTATTTCTAGAACGTTTGGTTTCGAATCGTCCATTGATATAACCTACACAAGCACCTTTTCCCTACAACAACAATCACTTGCCGCTTAATGGATACTCCTCAGTTGTTATTCGATCAGCTTAATCTATACGCTAAACTTGGTAATAGACCCGTAGCGACGAATTTTCTTAAAACTTAAAAAACAATACGTGAGCTGCTCATTGGCCCGATGCGCTGCTAGTCATATTTCAAAAATCTTGGCGCTGCAATTGTAAACTAGTAATGGTTGCATGAGTGTTTGTGCATGTATAGTGTGTTGTATGTATGTACCAAAAGTAGCAAAAAAGCTCAATGGTTAACAACAATAACAATGGACATTACTACAATTGCTGCATGTCTGAATGGTAAATGAATGTACGAAATGAAACCAGACGGACGGCAGCGCATAGAGAATACGAATCAGAAGAAAAGCGGAGCATGCTGCGAAGTGGACTATGTTGACTTATTGCCATAAGGAAGGTTGAATGAATGAGCTCAGCTTGTTGTTGTAGTCGCACCTGCTTTCACTACGGTAATGACGGTAGGCAAAAGGAAGTGAGAAATGTCCACAGCAAATGTTGAATGAAAATTTATGGTGTAAAGCAGTAAGCCAAAAAAAGGAAAAAAAAACACGAAAAACATGGAAAATAAAAGATCACAGGAAAAAAGCGGCACGTGAGTTTCTTCGTGTACACGCATATACTATTTGTACATATTCTTGCTGCTTCTGTCACCTTTTTACCATATCAACTACCTATACCCAACGTAACCAAATCTTACTTGCGGTCGTTTGTCAGAATTTTCGTGGCATATTTTCTTTGTTTCTTCTTTACATTTATGTTTGTGTGTACATTGTCCCATATTTCTGTAGGTCTATTTTGTTATCCTTGCGCTCTTAGTATTGTGTTTTTCGCAACATTTGGTCGGTCAATCAATGAGAACAATTATGTCAGAAGTGATTTTAATAGATGGCGGCTAGCGAGATATTGATCAAACAGAAGGTTAAGGTAGGAAGCAAAGTGGGAGTAAAAAGAGGTTAGACATTTTACCAGAAAGTAGGTAGCAACTTGTTGATGTTAAAAGCTTCTAAATCTAATTTCGAATCAAAGATGGCAACAATGTCAAGTCGCTTTATCGATGACAATGGTTAATTTGTAATAAGTCTTTTTTTGACCTGTCAAATACCCGTTAGTTGTAATTGGGCACCGAGAAAACAATCCGTAGTTCGTGTGGATTAATACTAACTTGACGTCACGCAATTTTAAGCAATGTACTGAAACACCATATTGTGTGCTCTGCATCATGTTATGGAATGTAATATGATTGATAAGATCTCTTCTTTTGTTGTTTTTATTTGGAACGAAGGCTTAGGTAGTCTTACGGTTGTGTGGCGTCCTTTCTTTGCGGAATCTAATGGGATGCGATATAATACAATATGCTATAATGCGTTATGATGTGGTACGATATGATGTGATATGTATTTATGCTGTGAAATGTAAAGTTATCGATGTGTTAAAATAAAACGTTTCTACAGTACAAACCAATAAATCACTAAAGCTAGCTTGGATATTTGGCGGCCGCCGTGATGTGGTGGTATCGTGCTTTGCCTACCACACCGAATATCCATCAAAATTTGAGAAACAAGTTTTTCAATTAGAAGCAAGTTTTTCAATGATTCGGCAAGCACTCTGAGTGTATTTCTGCCATGAAAAGCTTCTCAGTGAAAGCTCATCTGCGTTGTAGATGCCGTTCGAAGTCGACATAAAACATGTAGGTTCCGTCCCGCCAATTTGTAGAAAAAATTAAAAGAAGCACGACGCTAGTTGGTAGAGAAACTCGGCCTAAAGTCTTTTCGGAGGCTTTCGTGCCTTACATTTTTTTTTTTTTTTTTTTATTTTAAATATTTCGAAAAGTCGGAGTTTAGAAGTAGGAGAAGATTTATGTGGAATAGGATGTGCTATGTATGAACGAGTTTGGTGTTTCACTGGAATGCCATATGACGTTAGGCGATATGATAGATCGATACGGTGAGTTCGATATGATATTACGCGATATGATGTTTCGTAATGCGATGTATGTAATGCGAAACGGTCTGATGTGATCAGATGAGATGTGGTGCGATATAATTTGATTGATGTGATGTCATACGACATGAAAAGCTATGGTGCGATATAGTGTTCGGCGATATGTTATTAAGCGATAAACTGTGGTGCTATATAATAAATACGATACGATATAAGCCGACATGCAATGATGCGATATTAGGTGATGTGATTTAAATGACCCGATATGATGCTATGCGGCATGATTTTAGGCGGTACGATGGGATGTGATATGATATCGTGAGGAATGCTTTGAAGTGCTTTATTGTGTGCAATGTGAATTCTCCAAATGTAAAGCTTAAAAAAGCATGGTTAGCTTATGTTGACTTGAATTTTTAATTCAAATCGTCATGCTAATTTAAGAATGTGGATCGACTTATGGTATGTGCTATGAGTTGTTATGTGATGAGTGTTATTTAAAATGATGTCATGTGATATGGTAAAATATGAAGAGAAGTAATGTGATCTGATGCTATCTGAAGTAATAGACTTGGTGATATAATAATTCTTCTTTTGATCTGAATTAATTACATGATGAGGTACTCGCCTGCATTGGGAAGCTATCATCGAAGAAGAGGGTGTTCTATGACCCGCTCCATAGTACTGTTAACTATTACCTCGGATATGGATGGGGAAACTATTCTCAAATTCCATTGAGTCGCGATACCACCAGCATACTGTCAGTCCATTGGCTAGGAACTTTTTTCTAGTTTTTCTTTTCTCTATATTTGGCATAAATAAATAAATAAATAAATTAAATAAGGGGTTACGAGTGGTTGTGAAGATTTTTTTCCTTTAAACTTTTTAAATATCAAAAATTCCATCATATCATAGTTGCGACACACATCAGCATTGTTCTAGATTTACAAGTCTGCGAAATCAAAATAGTTGATCTTTCAGATTTATCATTGCACTATTTTTAGTTATTCGAGAGCAGTTCATTTTCAGGTTTCAGATAGAATTTCTTACTCTGTTAAGTTCCTTTGCATAACTCTAATGCCTTTTTGAATCTAATACCAGTATTTTTAAGCAGATGCGTATGCAGATTCTGTTTTTTATTTTAATTTTACAACGTTTCTAATTGCTATATTCGCACCGAACTTTAATTTATTGTTCACCCATATGACCAATCAAATACTTCCTGCAAAAATTTGCAATTTATATTCTTTAGATACCTCACCTACCAATACATCTCAAGTGTTTCTTTTGTAAGGAAATTACCGTTTGCCACTTTGGATATTTAGTCAAGTTCATTTTGGCATTTCCAATCTAGTAAGATAACGCCTTCCATTCACTTAATATAGTCATTAGGTTTTCTCTCTGGCGAATGTTGTAATTAATGAGCGACCAACTACAAGTTGCGTACAATGTAATGTGGGCGTCAATGCGAGTAGATATGTGCTGATAGTAATGTTGCTTATTCACTGATGTATAGGTTTGTGCGTACAAGGAGCAGACTAAACATCAAAAGCAAGGAAAGCAACCATTGAAACCATTTTCTTTTCAACTAAGACCGAGGCCCAACTAATATTAGGCGGCCGTCATATGAATATGGCTCCGGGTTCTACGCCAAGCAATTTTAATTCCCATTTGTGTAATTAAATACATATTAACGAGTCCCAAAAGTAGGGATCAATCATAAGCTGAGAAGCCGCCGTGGTGTGATGATAGCGTGCCCCGCCTACCACATAGAATATGCAGGATTCAAGCCTCGTGCAAAGTAACATCGTAAGTTTAGAAAAAAAGTTTTTTCAATTCGAAAAAGTTTTTCTAAGCGCGCTCGTCCCTCGGCAGTCATTTGGCAAATACTCCGAGTGTATTTTTGCTATGAAAAGCTTCTCAGTTAAAACTCATCTGCCTTGCAGATGCCGGTCAGAATCGGCGTCAAACATGCAGGTCCCCTCTGGCTACTTTGTAGGAAAATCTTAAAGGAGCACGATGCAAATTGGAAGAGAAACTCGGCCTAAAAGCTCTTCGGAGGTTATCGCGATTGAATTTATTTTTTTTTTATTCATTTAATAAGCTATGGTATAGTGCTCTCAGGATATATGATCAGCATGACATTCGAGGCAGGGTAGGTGTTAACCGCTTCATGCACTGCTTAGTTTCCATTTTTTCGTTTCGGTATCTACTTCCTTGCACTCTGTTTTACAAAGGTAGTGTCGATGGCGTTTTCTTGAATCGATCTATGTGTTTTACACAAGCTCTAGTTGATGAGCTACGCCAACTGCTAACATTTCCCGAGTGTAAAAATTAACTTAAGGTATATTATTATACATTTGCGAAGCTTTTGCACAACTGATTCGACTTTTGCTTTAGTTACTTTTTTTTAATATTAGATCTAGTGGCCAAAGCTGAATGTTGAAGACAATTCTCATTACTAAATTAGAAACGCCCTTTTCTTCGCTACGCCATAAAATCGAGTGTGTCAAAGGACAAGCAGTAAATGGAGTAATTGAACATTGCATACAAATATATCTACATATATGTATGTATATATTTACATTCAGAAGATAAATGTTTATCTAAGCAGGATAAGCCAAAGATATTTTCAAAAACAAGTTTGAGTGTAAACTTCAGTTTTGATTATTATGTGCACCACCAACCATTGAATGATAGTTTTTGGTGCAAATTTGGAAAAGTTGAATTTAGTGAATGAAAGCAATTTTTAGCAATTTTTATGTCACTTATTTTTTTTTTTTTTTTTTTTTTTTTTTTTTTTTTTGAGAGAGTTTACACCATGAAAAACAAGGCGGCAACTGTTTATACTGCGTAAATGATTTTGAAGTCTTTTCCCCTGGAAATCCATTACTCTTGACTCCGCACTGCCAGGTATTCGATACCCAAAGCTTTGTCTCTTGTTATTTTTATTTTTCTCTGTGCCTTATTTTTTTAACATTTATAAATACAATACTAAGATAAATAATAAACGTAGAATACTAACAAAGTTATGTATATCGCACTGATCTCCGAACTTTCATTAATTTATTGAAAACCGCAGCCAATTAAAATATGAGGCAAACTCATAACGACATAAAATTTCATTGTTTTTAAAGGTTTTGTTTATCAAAATGTCATTGAAATCAACAAAACAAATAAAATTTATTATATGAACATTAGGATGTGAAACATTAAGAAAATATTTATTTTTTGTTTATGTCGGAATATCTATCTTGTTATATCACCTTAGGCCACCCAGCAACATAAGTTGGCCGAATGATGAGAAGCCGCCATATATAAAGCCCATAACATAAGTGCAGAATTGCTGCGCAACAAGATTTTAAATACACTTAGGCAATTCAAAAGGTCTCCTATTCGCCGTATGTGCTATGCCTTAATCAAATTTTATATTGGAAATTATGGCAAGAACTGAAATCTTAAAATTTTAGTTGAATGTCAATTTCTTGTGAATTGCTTAACTGGCTTATATTACGCAAAACACATGTGTCGCTGCATGACAAGCAGCGCACTGCATGACCTGGGCTCGCATCGTAACATACGATCACGGATCGGCAACCATACGAAAGAAAATTACGTGATACGTCAAACGTATAAACAAAATGGGATTATAACATACGATAGCAAACGGAACGTAATTCATTTTCAATTCACAATAAATTTTACGATACACATTAGGTTGGATTGTATTTTTAGCTCACAATAGATTTTGAACTGTCAAATTGGTTGCCAAAAATATAAAAATTAAAATAAATTACTACGATAGATCCAATTTTATTGTTTTGTTTGTAATAGCAACCCTTTGGACTTATCGAACAAAGCGCAAGCATATCATTTATGTATTATTTCTTCGTAGCAAAAAAATTTGCAGGTAAAAGTCTAGAACAGGAGTCGACTGCTAATACGCGTCCAACAATTTAGAGAGAGCTGTCAAAAAACGCGTATTGACAACAATAATCCGAAGGCGGAAAAGAAAAATTTTATCTCTGTCAGAAGATATTTGTAGTTGAAGCTCGTATTTTCATGTGGTTGTTGTAATGTTGTTATGCACTAAAAAAAATTGTGTGTGCAAATGGATTTTGACGCATTTTGTTTTGATCCCACCCCATTGGGGAACCGGTCATGCGAAAATACTATGGATCCCACCCCCGATTTCGGAGGCACCCGGGGACATCTGTTCTAGACTATTACCTTATTGCAGTTTCTTGAGGAGATTTCGCTTTCTGAGAAGCTTTTAGTTACTTTCTGGAGAAGTTAAATTTGAAACAAGCCGATACCAAAGGTGGTGTCTCGCTATGAATTCTGCCAATATTTCCTTTTGGCTTGGATTAAGCTTTTTTGAATTCCACCTTTGTTAATAATAAGAGTTTGAAATTTGTTATTATATTTAATTCAAAGATATAGTATATTTTATTTATTCATCTATTTTAACAATTTTCTTACATTTTCAATGAAATTTGTGTGTATACTATCGCTAGTTTGTGTTCGAATGAAAGTGGAACGTAACGTCTCCGTTCAGTCACTCGTCACGTATATTGCGAGCCAAAATTACGATCGAAGTAGTACGTTCACGTATGTCATAATCCGAAGTTCATGTTTTTACGTGACGAGTTATACGATCACGGATGTTACGATTTGGCCCCTGTTCAAACAAAATTTTCTGCATTAAGCAAGTGGTCGGTAACAAAAAACCCAAACAATTACGAACAAGTATAAAACAAAATGCGAAATAAATATTTGTCTGTCATTTCAGATCTTTTACTAACTTAAAATCAAAATTTTATATTCAAAACAATTGTTTCTTTTTTTAATTGATTTTGTATCAGCAAAATTAATATTAAGTGCGTTTAAAAAACAGTTCAAAATTTGACCTAAGTCGCTGCATGGAACTATCAGGTACACGTGTGTCTATGAAATAATTAAGCAGCAACGGTGCAGGCAAAACTGATGCACATTTGTTTTAGTGGTAAAACTGCCAAGTATTACAACTGGATTAAATATTAATATTTTGGTTCACCCTAGTGTTTATTTGTTTGAAAATATGTACTCAAGACAAATTTTCCTATTGACTTATTACATTGGTTTTGATTAAAAATATTGAATAGAATTCAACCAATTTCATACATAATTTATTGTACAAATGTTTACAAATAAACGAAAATTTATTTATTTACACAGCGCGCACAATTTCGATTGCATTTTTTTTATCAAACATCATCGGTGTGTGGTGAAATGCTGTCAAAACCTAATGGACAATGGCTGTGCAAAATTTGTCTACAATTATCCAAACGAAGGTAGGGAAAATGACGCTTTTCGTTTTCATGCAATCTGTAATTAAAATGAAAAATAAATTTATAAAATTAGTTGAATGCTCAGAGATAAGTAATTAAGGGTTTGTTTATTATAAAATAAAATCAATATTTTACATTATTCGCTTATTATACAGGGGTCAAGTGAGAAACACCATTTTTGGTGTCAATGTTAACAGATCCATATACCACAAGAATTTTACTTCTCATTCAGGTATTCAATCAAAGGTAAGAACTGTTTCCAAGTAAAATTCGGCGTTTAACCCTGCGGCTGACATTATTTTAATGTATGGAATATCCAAGTCGATAGTGGTTGCATGGCCGCACTGATTAAACTCAATCTACTTCATATCGTTAGTTTCGAAGAACGACATAGGGCACTGAAGATGACACAAGCTAAAACCAGTTTTTCTCTAAATCAAATTTGTCAAAGGCTTATAGGAAATCGTTGTATAACCACCATTTATTCTATAATTGCGTTCGCATCGGAAAATGAAAAATGCCACTGAAGATGGCACAACGGCGAAACCATTTTGTTCCTAGATCAAATATGACAAAGGATAGTGGAAATGGTTTCAACATACATCATCTATTCCACATTGTCGATCACATCGGAGAACGAAAAAATGCACATAAGTCGGCACATCACCGAAACCGGTTTGTCTCGAAACCAAACCTTTCAAGGGACGACAGATAATCTTTCCAATAGATGTAGATCATATACTCCATGTTCTCATTCGTTTCGTAGAACGAAAACTTCCACTAATTCCTTTTGGTCTCAACTTCTTTTTCTTTCCTTTTTCTTCTCGTCGCAATAACACTCACTTCTTTTGAGCGCTGTACCAGTACTAGGGTAGTATGCAACATCCCGCCTTCCTGAAGGGGCGCGATCTTCCAAGCGCGCTTTAATCTGAACGGCTGGTGTACACAAAGGTCATATTTCCAAAATATGCATCTATTTCTATGTTACTTCTCTGTATCCAAAATAACTTACGGTTGCTAAAGCATTCAACGCCATATGCAGGTACATGCGTGTTTTGACTGTTACAATATGCTTGTCTAAATTGATATTGCGACCTCAACGTAGGCGATCATGAAGGGCGATGAAAAGAAATCAAATTTTTTATACTGAAAAGAAGTCTAAAGTTTTGTTCAATCATGACAACTACGAGCCATCCGTCACTCTTTTCTAGCAGTAGGCAACTTTATTGAAACATTAAAGCAAATTTGCAAAATTTTCACTTACAATTGTACGCTTCGGTTACGTCTTTAATGAGTTGATGTGGTCGTTGGCTAATTGGAGCATTTTAAAATTCATACTACAAAGAAGCAAACAAAAAATTTAACAAAAAAAATTACGTTAAACCTTGAAATAAATACTTTTAATGCACAAGAGCTCGGTACAGATTCGTTTATATCCTCAGATATCGAAGGAAACCAACATAGTCGCTTGTTTGCAGAGTGACCATTCACTTTGAGTATAATTTTTATTGCATAGCCAAAAGTCATGCGACCGCGGCCGGCAAGTGAAGAGTTGTTTATCGCTCGTTGCCATTTCACTTTGAATTGTGTTGTGCGCTAGGTTGACTAACTGTCGAAATTTAAAGACCTCTTTCGTTCCTCCTTGCCTACGCTTCACGCGCGTAGTAAGGGCTTTCGTACACTTATCACTTAATACTTAACGCTGTTTTTTTTTCCTTGCCCTGTTGCGCTGTCATTAAATTAAAATAAATTGGTTTAAATTGAAAATAAAGCGTTGCACAAAAATTCATTTTATGTATTTCCACGTTTTACGATACCAACGAGCCCGCGCAAAAATGTCCATTGCAGGGGGAATATGAAGTACGTGAAAGCTTTAGCAAATGTAAGTGTAACTATATCAATTGTAGATATATATTTATTTAAGTTCTTGCTGACTGAAGTCGCAGTGGTGATTGTGGACATGCTACATAGTTTACACCACCAACTAAGTTTGGCAATGTGCTCCTCATTTCCACTCGCTTTGTTTCGAGAATTGTGAATATTGGAATTACGAATTTCATTTTCACATTTTCTAAACTAAATTTGTCATTCTAAATCTTAAGTGCTAAGTGACTTTGATTTTTAATGATATGCTAATGGATTTGGGTTTAATACCGTTTTCTAGTTTCAATTTCGATTAGTTTGCTTTTCGAACTTCAAGTATATACTTAATTATATAATGCAAGTGGATTAATTAAAAGTCATTGCGAAATCTCTTGTATTAATTCCGGTAATTTATTGCAACATATTTGGGAATAAAATCGATTAATTTCAAATTGATACAGTAATGTAAATGAGGTTGATTATGTAAATGTGCCGATGGCTGGCGAAAGAGCTGGGTAGCTCTTTAATTAAAACACGGACCGTAAAGCTATCTCCAAACTCACTGGACTCGGGTAAAGTAAGAGAGTTTATCCAATTTTAAATCAATCTCTATACAGAAAAAAATGTATTAAACCCACATATTCCCAGGAATTTATATATTGACGCCTTTATCGAATCCCATATAAATTTTATAAAAATGCAAATACTGAATTTTTAGAGCAACTTACGAAGGTATACAATAAGATGTATGACTCAGGAAGGGCAGTTTTAAACATTGCAGCGAGTATAATATTTCCAATATACAAGAAGGGAGTCAGCTCGGCTGCGGCCAATTATAGGGGAGTGGCGTTTATGAATACAGATGCAAAAATAATGATGGGTGTGCTCAATGAAAGGCTGTCGTGTTGGGTTGAAGACAATAATATTATATCTGAGTATCAAGCAGGATTTCGTAAAAACTAGTCCACAGCCGACAACCTTTACAATTTAGCCTCCATCTTAAAGTTAAAATGTAATGAAAAAAGAAAGTATTCGCTGTGTTCATAGATCTTAAGGCGGCGTTCGATAAAATCTCTAGAAAATTACTTATTTACAAATTAAGAAGCATAGGTGTTTCAAGCACATTCTTATATTTTATTGAGCAGGTTTATGAGACCGCAAATTTGGTAGTCTGGAACGGAAGCGAAGTGTCCCATAGCTTTAACACAACTTCTGGTGTCAAACAAGGCTGTTTACTCTCCCCACCTAGATTTGCATTATATATAAATGACTTGCATGAGTATTTAGGGGGTGGTTTGCAAATAGAAGAACTGAACATAAGGTTGCTGCTGTATGCAGATGATATAGTAATTTTGTCCGATGATTCACAAACGGTACAGAAAATGATTCGTAACCTTGGAACATATTGCGAAAGTTGGAATTTAGAGGTAAATTTAGCCAAATCAGCAGTTATGGTGTTTAGGAAAGGAGGTAGGCTATCTAACAGGGAAAGGTGGATATACAAAGGGGAAGAACTCAAAATAGTATCTGAATATACATATTTAGGAGCAACGCTCACACCAAAAATGGTATTTACACAGCATCTGGAAAACAGGAATGCTAGTTTGGAATGAAGAGACGACAAGGCAAGCTGGAAAAAGAATAATTTCTTATTATTATCGCACTTAAAAGCTGAACACAGAGTGAGAATGTGGCGAAAATCACTGAGTAGTGAAAATCGAATTTATAAATACCTGGACCATAATTTAGGGACGCAGTATTTTAAAGAAAGTTTCAGTCGTGCGAACATAATGTGGATTTTCAAGGCGAGATGCGACTTAATTTATTTAGAGGGCAGGTACAATAGAGAGTGCACACTGTGCAACCTCAATGAAACGGAAAACATACACCATTTCTTAGGCGAATGTCCTATATTAAGGCCTTTTAGACGAGTTTGTTTTGAAAGAGAATATTTAGAGGATGAGGGAGTAATCAGTGTGCTTAATGGGGAAAACGATCCTGATTAGAAAAAATTGATTAACTATATTACTGGTGCTCTGAAATATAGAAAACGAATAATAACAGAATTTAAAAATTTTTAATTTGAATATAAAACATAAGCGCTTAATTTGAATTTGTGTTTTCATTTTGAAATTGTGAATAAATTTAAGCTAGAAGCCAAATTTATATAAATCCAACAACTGCGACAGACGACTAACAAGTCATTGCTGTATTCTTTATTATTCAAAATATATTTTTAAGAAAATCCAACCAATTTTGTTTAGATTTAAGGCATGATACTTATGTTAAATATTTTGAAATAAAGAAGTATCTATCTATCATCCTTTACCGAAAAACGTGCCAGTGGGTTACATGCCAACCTAATAAAACCGCACTGCGTTTTTTTAGCGCACGCAAACAACCGGCGTTTTTTGCCCTAACCCAAATAAGCATGCGTTGCGACAATGTAAAGCATGTGTGCAAACGTCAAATCTAAATGTCACGCAGAACAAAAATTGGAAATCGAGTTAGGTTTTCACGCAGCAAATTGAATTTGGGTTGCTCTCATACAAGTTGTATGTGCATGAGACATTTTTGACAGAAAATTACTTGCGTACGTTTATATTAGGTTGGCATGTTAGGGGGCTTAGAATATACCCCCGACAGGTATGCCTATTCTAAGAGGCCACTAAAATATCAAATTGATTCAAGGGGTTGTGTAAAAACAACAAATTTTCCACCCAGAGGCACACAGGTGATATATTTTTCACATGGCTTTACAACCAGCTGGCCGTGGAAAAGGCTATGAAATATTGCTGAAAATATTTTTCCAAAAGAAAACTTTGGACTTAGTGGGAGGACAAGATAACCAAGTTTTCATATTATCCTTGACACACTGTCCAATTAGCTGCGAGATAATAACGCAAGGATGTGCAAATAGCACCAAATAATTATATAAAAAATCCCCTTATTGTTCCGCAGATAGTCCCGAAATGATCTCAAAATTGTACCGAATTTATACGCAAATTGAACCCGTAACAACCTCGGAAATAATTTCGAAACGACCCTGAAATTACCATGGCATTTACTCTGGAGTTGGCCTGAAATGAACTGGAAAACGAAACCGAAATAATGCAGTAAAAGCACCCAAATGATGGGAAAATTCTTTCATTAGCTCGAGTTTTTCCTGAAGTGCTATAGAAATACTCTCGAAATGATCCGAAAATAGTCCAAACGTTTTGCCTAAGCGGACTGTCACGAAAACATACCGAAAACAATGCTGTAACTATCATAAAGTGATCCCACAAATTCTTCGGATACAGTTCCGGCATGGTAGTCAATGTATTTGTGCGTACTGGCTCGTATTCAAACCAAAGTTCATAAAACTTTTTGGTCACAAACATTCCATTTGACACTTCATATTAATTTTAACGTATTCCCACAGTACATCCAGCAGTCTTACCTGTGCTTATGCTTACAAATGCATTTGCACGTAGGCCTTATATATAAGCAATAAAGTATATATGCATTTTTGCATATAGGAGCTGTGTAAAATAAATTTTGTATAACCAAGCCAAAATCATATCATAAAAATTAATTATTGAATGTGAAAGTAAAGGTATTGCACCATAATCGATTGCTTTCATTATAATGGTCCCAAAAGTAATAGAAATAAAACTTGACTGAGCCTCTACTCGACTTTTTCAAAATTATTTAGCCCTCGATCTATTTGGCCTAGATACCAATTTTTTTTTTTTGGTATATTTAAAAATGGCTCAGAATTATAACAATCAAAAATATGCTTATCTTTAAGAATTCATGAGCTTAACACCGGCTTATAATAATTGAATTTCAATTATTATGTTTTTCTAAGAGAAACTGAAAAGAAAGAAACATTTACTGGGATATTGCGATGGAACCATTTCGAAAACCGCCAACGTAATCATCATCAGGCAATTTTGTAATGTTATCAAAGGTTTCACCGAAATTCGAACCGCGAATCACACGGTTAAACTGCAGTTGCCTTAACCACTAGGCCATCCTGCTGGTATATGCGCAATATGCCAGTAAATGTTTCTTTCTTTTCAGTTTCTCTTAGAAAACATAATAATTGAAATTCAATTATTATAAGCCGGTGTTAAGCTCATGAATTCTTAAACACAAGTATAATCTGAACACACCTTTAAACAAATAAACATCAAAAAAATGTTCTCAGACCAGTCGATTTTGCATGAGTGAATCACAAACATTATGATTTAAAATAACTGTTTCCCTCTCCGAATGAAGAAGTTGCTATATCAACATTTGTAATACAAATAACATAAGATTAGATGAATTTAAACTTTATGTAGCTTGCTACACTTAAAAACTATTGTTTCTGTAGAAACTATAACAACGACTTGGCTACCGACATATAGCATGTGCCTTGCTTAAAAAGACGGAAAAGTGGGGACTGTTCGCGTGCAAATTGAAAACGAAATAGTAAGTACTATCATCAACGAAATAATCATCGCAATTTGCAGCACCACATAAAAAATATAAATTTGAAAATGTAAAGCATTGGGGTTTTTCGAAAACAAGCGCTAACAGAGTAAACAATGTGACGCCGCAACTATTAAGGTGACACAGTGTAACCAAAAAGTGCATCTTGGGACAGAATATCTAATACCTTTATCATACCCTTACCATAAATAAGAAAGGGAGTCATAGTTATTATCGTTGGAATGTTCGATAGCCTTTGACTTATGCTTTTAATAACAACAAAGTTGTTTACACAAGAAATTAAGACAACTTTAGTCTGAGTAGAATAAAAACAAAATCAAACTTATAGGCCAGAGTATGCATTGGCATATAAGGAAAGGGGATCTTGTCCTCGGACTCCAGATTTTGAGGTTGTTTTCAGGATCACAGATGTGCAGTTTTTCCCACCCACTTACGTAAAAATGAGTTTTAACATTTTGAAAAGCATGCCACCACTAATACTTGAGTCCACATCCAGAACAGCAGTACAATATGATTTTAAAATGCATGCACGTCCGTCGAGTCCATGTCTGAAAAAGTGTCAGATAAGAATATTACATATCAGAGCACATATTAACAAACTATTTGTTTTAAATACAATTTTACCCATCCAAAATATCTGCCAGCGAATGTAGCACATCGCGTTTAAAAAATGGACGGCGCGATTCTTCAGGTCCGGGAAATGGGAAATTTGCACGAAATCCATAACCATAGGCCCACAGTGTATTCACTCTCAAAATGTTATTTTTGCCTGTGGTACGCCACTTACGAGAATAAAAATACAGAAAAATATGTTAAATGAAGGAAACGAGTTTAAAGGCAAAGTTGGGGAACTACACTTTGTGTATTATGGATGTGAATAATCTGCACCAATTCTCAAGATCGGATCATTGAATGTCTAAGGCGAGAAAGATAAGTTATAGTGGTTGCTCCACCATTGGATGCGATTTCCCGGCGAACCAAGCTCCACTAGACAGTTAAAAAAAGTGCAGGTACTCGGCCAAGTAAAATCCAAATTAGTAGATCCAAAGATAGACATAATATGATGCTCATTTATGCCGAGATAAGTTTACCTAGACCCTTCAATGTGCGTCTGGTATTATGGTTCCTTGCAAAAACAGAGAGTTGAATTCTAATATAGCTAGATCAATGTCACTCAGATGAATTAACTCGATATCTTCAGTAGTTGTTCTAGCTAATACGTCTGTAACACAATTCTCTAATACACCACTATGTTCTACGACTCATATCATAGCGGTGAGACAACTAGATGCCAGTTTGTTTCGCGATCGTGCACAGTCTATTGATTCATTCGATGCAATTTTTTTTTCCTGTAGGGCTTTGATCTGTCAGAGCAAATTCCCACAGATATCATATTCCTAAGATTTGCTCGTAATTCTTCCTGAAGGACGCTATAATGGCACCACGGGCGTCTACTTAAGGAAAGTGAAATATCCTCTGAGGAAATACTGCTACCTACATTGTCGAATTCAAACATTTCGCCGTGCAAACGAATGTCAACTCAAAAGAAAATGTTCATTGATTCCGATTGACTGATATGTTGTAGTACAAGGCGTTGTATGGAAAATAATCAAGAGAAAGCAATCAGCTGTTGGGATAACAACACCTGGTACCGAATTTGCCTTGGATATGCCGAAGCGTGGGTGTAAAGAGAAAGAATTTAAGCGAAGTGTTTTGTCAACCATATCAGCATTGTATGATGATTGATGTGTGTAGGCGGTCATCTAACGCTGTTCCCGCTGTATGAATATTTACGTATGTAAATACGGGATTTTTTTTTTATATTGTAAATGAAATGATAGTGTGTGCGGAAGGATTTTTCGCGAACCAACAAAAATATCGCCAAAAATGTACTATATGGACTAAAGTTCATCAATTGCAAGCACAGGCAAATCAAAATTTAAAAATCGTAACCTACAATGTCCATCTTAGCGAAATGTTAATGTTGAACATGATTTATAGATTTCCATCAGAAATGGACAAAAAATGTTACATGGAATATGTATTTCCGCCGGAAGGATTTATCGGGCTTTAAACATTTTTATGGGTAGAATGATTTGGTGGATAATTCAAACATCTGCGGCAGATAAGATGCGTTCGTAGTGCAGCCTCAACACGCACTGTTTATTAAAACTCATAACACTAATGTTTTTGATGTTTTCTCTTAGCAAGCAAACCTGGGAGCTCTACCATATTGGTCAAGATAAGTTATTTTGTAAAATTAATGTTTTATAATACCCATCTCTTAAATAATCATTTATATGTAAAACCGATTACAGAGTAATCATAGAGCCATCAATACACCATAAGTGCAGTAAATTTATGTACTTACCGAGACACGTGAACCTTTGGCAAATTGCAAATATCGTTTGCCACGTCGCAAAATATGTTCACCATCATCCAACTGTCGCCCTAACAATCCTTTCTGCTCGGTCATAGCTGCAATTGCCCTTTGATGACGTTGCAAAGTTTTAAATTGCTTTTTCACCGCAGTTGCAGGGGATGCGGAGGAAGAATTATTACTTTCATTGCTATGACTGCTGTTGTTACTGCTTGTAAAAATCTCGCCCACTCTTTCGTTATCCGTGCTTTCTCCAAAGGTAACACTTTTATGGTTTTCGTTACATTCCGAGTGCTCTAGAAAACTGTTAGTGCTTAGTTGCCCACCTTCCCTCCCATTGCTGTTTTTATTACTTTGACTATTATTATTATTGTTGTTATTATGCGTTGTGTCTTCAATTCCATAGCTAATTCTATAATCATCATTGATCAAAATGGCATGTGTTGTTGTTGTTGTTGTGGGTATAAAATGATTATTGCCAAGTGCGATGTTATTATTAAGCGATTCATTGCTTTTGTGGTTGCTGATATCTGGCAAAGTATTAACGACTGTGTAATTGCTGCCTGCACCAGCTGTCGCCACAATGAAAACTGATGCTGCCGCCAAAAGCAGTCTCATTATAGGTGTGTTAATATTTATGAATTTAAAATTATTTCATTGGTCGTAATTTAAGTTTTTCTTCGCTAAAGGAAACGAAAGATGTTAGACGGATATTATAGGTTATATAGGTAGGTATACTCCAACCTAAAAATTGAGTTCACAAAGTGGACTAGTAAGGATTCAATACATCGCCCGGTGGAGTAAAAGCTTCGAAAAAACTTCTCTACAGAAGTTCTTAAATGTTTAAATCCGGAGTCCCGAAAATGTTTTTAAAATAAGGTTCTACCAGAGGAAAGTATAATAAAATATTTTCAGAGATAGTCACGTCGGTTATTCACCAATATTACGTTTCATGCTGCTATCGGTTTTTTATGGGGACTAATTGCCGATTACAACAAATTTTAGACATGAACTAAGTAATTCACAATTATTACAAGCAATCATTTTGAGGACTCACTACCCGTTCGATATCTGGAGCGCTTCTTCTGGCCCTTTTGTTATGTGGCCGTTTTCGCTATAGATTTGTACTATCTACACCGCATTTGACTTAATAATTCCTTTCATTTCATGTCTTTATATAAAGTATAACTTAGTATAGATAATATTACCAAGCACATTCCTATACAACAATACTTTTTCCCTCGACTAGTAAACAACAGCGAAAGATATATCACATGATAACATAAACTACACACGCACGTAAGCAGAAATGGAACAAAGGCGGCCGAATGATAAAAGATAACTAGATGACCTGATGTTTAGGAATCACCAATCCAAAAAAGTGTAAAACCCTCCAATACAACTGTTGCACATTCGTCGTGTAAATAAAGAGGCCGTAAAACAATTCCCAGTCGATAAATTTGATTTTGGCTCGTTGTATGTGAACTACTGCAAATTACATTGAAGTGTGAAATTGTACCACAATTATTAGTGACGAATCTTTGTACACAGGGTTTACTTATTTAGAAATTCAGTGAGATGAACCCATAACAAATAATGAAGATATTTTCAATTTTTCCTCGAGCTCTCTCTATCTCCACGACTTACAAATAAAACAATTAAGTTCAGGTGGCAACTCTATACAAAAATAATTTTAATCGGGAAACTTATTTAAATACCTTTCATTTAATGCCTCATTTTATTTTTAACTACTTTAAACCTGTGGACAGCCTCACAAAACTTCGTCAGTTAAAACTACTTCCTAGTTAAGAGTACTTTTCATCCAAACCACACATTAAAATATATAAAAATACACGTGGGCATGAGAGGCTGCAACCATTGCCAAAAAGATGTGTGGAATAATACTAAATTCATTGAAATTTGACTTGAAATAGTTTTATCTTTTAAAAAAAAAGTTCAAAAACAACCGAATCACATCCAAACTTTAATGAGTAGCTACTTTCAAATTGATATTTCGCCCCTTAGGAAGTTGCAATATTCAATTACTGTGACCGGAATTATGCGTTTAGCTCTTCGTTTTTGGTATATTTAAAAAATAAAAATATTAATAAAATATATTTTGGAGAAATTAAGACATACCAACGAGTTTGAAAATTAATTACTGCATCCAATAAATGTTAGCAGAATTGCTGTGGTGCGAGTACTACAAACTTCAATATACTTATAAGATTCCTGCAATATCTACTATTTATGCGTGCATTAGGGTGTGTATATCTTTTATAGATAATTTTTTCGACTCTTTGAAAATCGAGCCTGTGTGGTTTTTAAGTATGGGATTTGGCTAAGTAAAAATTTGTGTAGAGAAGTCTTCACGACTATAATAATTTGGCAGAGCTTCTCTTCCAATTTGCGTCGTGCTCCTTTTAATTTTTCCTACAAATTGACGGGACGGGAATTACATGTTTTATGCCGACTCCGAAGAGCATCTCTAAGGCAGATACATTTTCACTGAGAAGCTTTTCATAGCAGAAATACACTAGAAGTGATTGCGAAATCACTGTCGAGGGGCGACCCAGCTTAGAAAATCCTTTTTCTAATTTGTTGTTTTGTTAATTTTTCAATGTGGTAGGCGGACCACGCTACCCCCACACCACGGCGGTTGTCAACTTCTTTAAAAGATAAAATTGGACGAAAAAATACATTAAACAGAGTCCAGTCAGAAGCTTTACCACTTCCAGTGACGTTACCTTTGACCTAACCAGTTAAATAAAGATTACTAATGGTAATGATTAGCCGTTCCATTGATTATTTTCTTTAAACGCCATTTAATGATTACTTGCCATTATTTTCTATTTTTAATGGTTACTTTTCAATTAATTAAAAAAATAATCCAAAAAAAATCATGATTTTTTACGATTATTAAAAAAAATCAAAAATAATCAAAAGTAATCAAAAAAGGCCTTTTTGACTACTTTTGATTATTTTTAATTTTTCTTTTTTTTTGATTACTTTTGATTATTTTTCCGCTTTGTTGAAAGAAAAATTCTTTTTTGTTGCATGCACGGAATAATTTCTACATACAAGTACATTTTAGGATACGTTTATTAAATTGTAACCGCTTATCGAGGCAAATATATACATGCACCATATAGGGCGAATGGTATATGAGCATTGATCTAAACATATTCTCCGGTAAGTATATACACGTGCATAATTTGCTACACTCATTATATAAAATAATAACGATCTACTATTTTAGATTGGATTGATTGTTTTGTACATACAAGTACATTGAAGGATGTACCGGTATATCGTGAGCGCTTATCTAGGCATATGGGTACACATACATATGTATGTACATAACCACCTAAAAATTATCGTGTCTATAAGTGCTTCCGATGAGTGTGTATTATTTGGGAGTGCGTATTGTTTTATGAAAAAACAATATGCTCAAACAATGTGGAAGACTAATGCTAGTTTGGTTGATGGTTGATAGCTTCACTTCCAACTGGAGCGATCCTCTAAGTTGTCATTCATCATCATGATTAGTTGTCTAACCAAAGATTGTTATAGCCCAGATAAACTTATTAACATATGTCCATGTGCATTAGATTAAAATTTCTTTTTATTTCCTTATGATTACGTCTAGGATATTTTCTATAAAATCTTAAGTAATTTTTAATATTAACAACGACAATTACAGAAAAGTGAGGTTTCGTCCCAATCCAATGTACATGCTCAATGGTACAGTTAGAAAATGTAAGCTTTAGTAGTTTCATGTAATTTTTTATTAGTTATATATATATGTGTTTTAGTAAACATAAAATTTGCACAAGTTGATGTTTTAAAAGAAAAAGTGATGTTATCAAATATGTATCTAATTAGTTATTATTCTCGATACCGGTTACGATTTAATATTGCATCCTAAAATGTACTTGCAAGTAGAAATTATTCCGTGCATGCAAAAAATGAGAATTTTTCTTTCAACAAAGCAGAAAAAAAATTAAAAATAATCAAAAAAAACAAAAAAAAAATTAAAAAAATCAAAAATAACTTTGTCTGATTATATGCATAAGGTCAACGGCCATGACGAAGTATGACGGTTGCGACACCAGCACAAAGGCAGAAAAGCCTCTGAAGGTGGGTGAGACGTTTAATTAAATATGATAATATTATACCAAAGAACTCTTTACCGGATCAGTGTTTAAGCAAATTTCTCATTGCGAGGCCAGCAGTACATAAAAAAACGCGCTGTTTATTTCTAATTTTCCTCAAACTCTTATTTAAATAAATCCTTTCAATTAAAAAGAAACTCTTCGTCAAAAAATACAGACATGGAGCCGCTCTTGACAAGTTGCTTCTTGATTTTTCCTCAACATTGATTTTTTTGAATACCATAAAAAAATTTTGGTCCATGGGCATTACTTCTATTTTACAGCCTTTGATTCCGCGGGCATCGTCTCATTGCACCAGATTTACGGAACTCAACTAAATGGCTGGATCTTCGGAGTATCACATTATCCAAACTGAGAAATATGGAAATAAACCGTTGATGCCAATGAGATGACTGGCTTTGGAAATATGGCATGAAGTTTCGAATGAGTATTTGGGGGGCTTGTAATATGAAAACTCGGGATTGACGATATAAAGTTAGGCCAATTGAGCAGAAAGAAGTGAATGGTGTAAAAATTTATATAGTTGCCGAGGTAACAAAAACTTAGAGTTTATAAGTTTACCTAATTACAAAAACGAAGTCTTAGCCTTATAGTATCTTCATTTTAAATAGTTTGGCTAACACTTGCTCTCCTCTGTCTTATCCTTTTATTTCCCCTCCTTTCTGTGTTTTTCCAATTAACCTTAATCGGCTTACTGTATCTCCCTACCCTTTTTATGCTTCAATTAATCTGCTTTTTTCTACACTTCCTACCCATGCTCTTATCTAATTAAAACTCACACTATTACTCTTAACCTTATGCTAATATTATTTTTGTTTTTCTGGTTTCTCTTATTCTTACTTTTTCTTAATGCAATACTCTTATTTTTACTTTTACTTTCACTCTCCTTCTTCCCATTCTTACCTCACTTTTCCGACTTTCTCTTCTTTTCTTTTTCCAATTCATCTTTTTTCTTGTCTCTTTCCTTTCGCTTTCCCTTTTCCAATGTGATAATATATCGCGTTGAGCTTTTTCCGCTCATTGCATTACTAAATTCTTGATGTTGTGCTGCTGACTTCACTTATCTGGTTTTATTGCATCATGCCGTAGGCAAAAATTTAGGACAAAAATCGCGAAATTTTTTCTTTTAAATTTTCAATAAATTTTAAGTTGAAAAAGTTGCTCTTATCAGCGGATATCGGACTAGTTTTTTATCCCATTGCGCACTGAAACGAAACCAGAATATAGGAAAAGCAAACTATTTCTTTGCAACCCATTCGTGTGTTCCAACTCTGAAAATTCCATTATCCTTAATTTTACAGCTTTTACCCTCAAACATCATTTTTGGGCAACGGCGCTTCTCTCTTCATCTGACTGAAGAAGAATTTAGCAAAACATAATTATACGCTCGTAGATTTAAATTTAGCAATTGTTAACATTTTAGCACGTGGAGGTTGGAAACAAAATGAAAGCATTTATGACCACTGGAGGAAATTTAGGCTGACTTTATTACCATTTCAAAAATTGTATACTCAGAGAAAAAATCATTCTAAAACGAACGAAACTAGTTCAAAATTAAGAACATTCGTTGACAAAAGTCTGTTAAGTACGTTTTTTCTTAACTCGTGACCGATGGGCTTGTTTTAAGAACAGTTTTTCCAAGCACACCGTTCGTATTTTATGACCAGTTTGGTATTGATGTGTGAAACTTCTGTGCTCATTTCAGCCACTACTTGGGCTGGACTTAAGATTTTTCGTTCTCACGCTTCGAGAACGATTTGGGGTCGATTTAAGCATTTTAGGTCTCAATTCAAGACCGGTTTGTGCTTGATCATTGGTGGGAGGAAGGTAATTTTTTAATTATTACCCACTTATTTTTTTATTTTTTATTAATAAATAATTTTTTTTTATTCATAAGAATTAATAGCAAAAAAACTTTTATTAAAAGCCAAAAGGTTTGAAAAAACGCATAATATGCATTTTTCATATATTTCTCTTATCGAAAAATTCTTCTTATTTAATGATGCAATCTGAATATATATTTAAAACATTTCATAACAAGTTTGAGAATTACCTCTGCATGTGTGAATGGAACTGAACGAAAAATAAGAGTGAAAAAAATAGAATACAAAAAAATTGTTTTAAAAAACTTCAGAGTTTGACGGTTATCGAACTCGCGCCACACAATCGCAACTGCTTAACAGCTTGTGTCAAATGTTGTATTTAACACTGTAGTGCACACGAATTGTACCGTTTCTTTTTTCTTGAACTTAATTTAAGAACATCGTTCTCGTTAATAGAACATTCGTTCATATTTTATCACCAGCCGCTGTCTTTTCAAGAACATGGTTGTCAGTTCAAGAACAAGGTTGCTGTTTTGAGAACAGGTCATTCGTTTTTCAAGAACAAAAAAGTAAGAACATGAAAAGCTTGAATTGAGTCCGGTGGTGCTGGATTTTAGAACGGCGCTTTCTCTGAGTGTAACCGTTTAAAATTTCGCCCATTTCATATGGTCTTAGCTTGAATCGATGGACATTTGGAGTGGCCATAAGATCATAACGTTGACTTTATGTAACCTCTGCTATAAAATATGCTAACGCTACATATTGTACCTCCTGGGTACAAATTTTGTCATCTCTAAATTATCAGATATTCAGTTGGGAATGAAAGCCGCACTATAAAACGTTACACCGTAGTATTATTACATGTTCCGGCTTTTTTGTTATTCTTACATTACCTACTTATCTAAATCACTCTAGTCACGTTAATTAATCATTTTAGCAGCAACATAATGAAACTAATTCCAGCAAAATTGTAACAATGGTAGAGGAGAACAGAAAAAAATTCAAAATAAAAACAAAACAGAACAAGAGCAAGGCTAACTACAATTCCAACAACAAAAACAACCGCAATAACATCACGCAAAAATAATGAGCAACATAATTCTAGTCACCGGCAACAAAAAGTGGTGGAGAAGGAACTTACGGAGGCAATTGCAACACAACGACAACATAAAAAGGTGGAGGGAGCAGCGTTTTAAGAAGCAGCGACAAATACGCAACGAAAAATATATGCGGTATTCCATCCTATTTCGACCAATTTTGAACCCAACCCCTTTAGAATTGGCTGAAAGTTTTTCTTCTTTTTCTAGCTTACGAAAGACGTTTTTCAGAATTTTTTCAAATTTTTTCATCCAACTCAAAAAAAGTTATGAATTTTTAAAAAAAACACCGTTTTTGATTTCAATATGCTATAACTTTTTCAAAAATTTACCGTTTATTTTTTTTTAAATTCATAACTTATTTTGAGTTGAACACCGTTTTTGTTTTCAAAATGCTATGAATTTTTCAAAAATTGACCGTTTGGGATCTTTTTTTTTAAATGTACTTTTCGGAGAAAATACAAAAAAATGTTTAAAGTTTTTTTTTTCAAATAAATAAAAAATAATAATAATAATCGGCCCACCCCGGGATTAGTGGGGATGATTGCAGAATTGATTGAAGTTTTTTATGAGAAAAAAAATTGCGAAATTCGAAAAATCTCGAAAAATTTAAAAATTTTTAAAAAAACTTTAAAAAATTTTTTGTATTTTTTCCGAAAAGTACATTTAAAAACAAATTTAAAAAAAAAAGATCCCAAACGGTCCATTTTTGAAAAGGTTATAGCATTTTGAAAACAAAAACGGTGTTTTTTTTTAAATTCATAACTTTTTTTGAGTTGGATGAAAAAATTTGAAAAAATTCTGAAAAACGTCTCTCGTAAGCTAGAAAAAGAAGAAAAACTTTCAGCCAATTCTAAAGGGGTTGGGTTCAAAATTGGTCGAAATGGAATGGAATACCCCATATACAAATTTAACAAAAAAGACATATGTACGTATGCCGCCATATATGTGCATGCGTACACACATACACACACAGCAAAGCATATAAAGTAGCAAATGCATATATTGAAAATGAGGTAGTTCATGGCATATCAACCCAACCCCAAGTGACCCAATGAAATTTGTTAGTGTCAGTCAGTGTTGGCCCATTTTGCTGCGAATGCAGTCAACTAACAACCACTGCCGACGTTTCCGTTCCAGTCTCCGTTGCTGTTGTTACCACATTAGCAATAGAATAGTAAATACCAACATAACAACAACCACAACGAGTGAAACGTGCTGCATTTGCTGTTGGCGGCAACTTGAGTGTGAAAAATGCATCACATTTGATAAATTGCTGCAATTTGTCGCTTCTTTTCGTTTGTGTATATATTGTATATGACACGTGTATACATAGAGAATATGTTGTTGTTGTTGTTTCTGTTGTCACCACTCATTTACTCGCTGCTGTTTTTGGCCTTAATACAAATAAAACTAACTGTACATGGCAGTTGTTTTATTCTCTTTGTTGATTTTAATGCGCACGCAGTAATTAGCAATTTATTCGTATACAAACTCTTGCGCACACACACACACACGCACAGACTTATACGCTTATAATTGAACTTGGTTGCACTCGGTTCTCGCAATTTTTCACTTCACTTTTCACATTAATTTGCTCATTACAGTAAAGGTGATGATGTTGGCATTTAGTTTTTGCTTTTGTTGTTCATTTATTTTTTATATACTCGTACTACCCACCTACACAATCTTATTTGACACACTCTCGTTTTACTATTTGCTTACGCTGTTGAACCTTCACTGTTATGTTTTATATTTGTTTGCATGTAATTTATTTTGCTATGGCATTTGAGAGTAATTTACCGTAAGTATAACTTCAGGGTAATCGAAATCAAATAAACTTCCGTCAACATGCGACATTCATCTTTTTGTGCCGTCTAATGGCAAGGGTAAAAGTTCACGTTTTTCTTTCGCTAATAAAAAACCTGAATTGAAGTTAAATCACATGGACATGGTTGAAATACTACCCAATAACTTCTTTATATCAATGCTATTTGACTTTTAAAGTGTTTTTATAGCAAAAAAGTTGAAAAATGACGAAAATGTGCGTGTCGTACACTCGGTACACTTGATTTTATAAAAAGAAATATTTCTAATGAACTCAAACACCCTAATTTGTTTAAGCCCAAAAGGTCTGGAATATTTTTTGGCGCGTTCAAGCGGAAGTATTGTTTAAAACGCATAGCAATAAATCCACTGTCAGTGATCAAGTTTGGTTAAACGCGCCGAAAAATATTCCCCACAATTTTTGTTTAAAAACATACATTAAATATACATCAAAGTATTTACAAGGAGAGTAGCAACAAAATGGCAAAGAAATGAGCTGAAGGCTTAAAATTTTGAATAAATATCGGATCGAGATATTTGGAGTTCTTTAGAAAACCAAAACAGGTCATGTGGAATCTTGCGATCGATTTAAGATTGCTTTTAATTGAGCCAGAAACTTTAAACTTTATACATAGCTCACGGTGCCGGGACTTTTAAATAAAGGGAGAAACAATTTACTCCAGGTGGCGCACGGATCGATATAATTAGAAAATGTATAAATAATTGGAATCCTGGGCACGGAGTTTAACAAATGTGACAAAAAGTTTCGCTAGATGTCGCAAGGACTTGCGAAAATTTTTTCCGATACGTCCAATTGAACTACGAATCTATTACCGCATACGTATTTGAAAACCCGATGACGTTGCATTAAATAATAGGAAATATTCCGTAAGGTGGGCCCGAGGCGAGATATTAGAAATTCTATACCAAACGAAAAATAATTGATTAAAACGTTCTTTATAAAAATGGATCACAACGCAGCAGAAAATGTTTCCTTTAATGCAGTCATAATGTTGATAAATTTTGAAATGATGTATAACAACAGCTATTTTACACAGCTTATCAGAAACAAAACTATAATGATAGGGTACTATTACCGAATCAAGTACTTAAGTTTATTTAGATTGTAAGCTTCGGAATGGGTTGGTTCCGGGGAAATATACCTTAACCAATTTAACGGCTTTCAGAGAAGACTCTATGTTATGTACATAACGTAACATGTTACTTAAACAATAGGTCGTCTTCACAGTGTGTCATTTTATTCCTGCATAATATTATCTGGTTTTCAGAGTTGAGCCAACTGTCAAATGAAATAAGTATCCTTAAATTTTAAGGAAAAGGACTTCTAAAATTATTTTTCACACTTCGTAATAATATTAAGTGGAACATTTTTATTAATAACCAACGCTTTGCAATGTCAAGAAGTGTCAGATAGCCAAAGAAAAACCTTGAGCGAGTGTAGTGACAATAATTACTGCTCCGTAGTGGATCAAAACTACTCAACGGTGCTTTCAGGATATTATCACTCATTGACAGATTAACACTTGTGTTCGGTGAAAGCGCCCAATATGAATATTTTATCTTAGCTCGCCTACTAAAACATGAATGTGTGGAAATCAAAAGTTAAAGTCTACTTAAAATTAAGTAATTTCGAAAAACTGAACAAATTTTTATAGTAAAATATAGTACATTCAATAATTAGCTCATCAAAGCTCCTATTTCAAATCAAAAAAAATTTGCTTTCATGCTTCTGGCAAGAGGGTGACGATATTATTCTGTACAAGCCGAAAGTGAGGAATACTCATTTCAATCAACTTTTAAAAAGTTTCCTCATAACACTAAGTAAAATGTTATCCAACTTAAAGCACTCTCTGCAAGCTGAAACTGAAACCCGTAAACATCGCACTTTTACACAAAACTTATTTCGCAATATTACCTGCTAGCTATGTTTATGCAAATTTTGTTCTACAGGTTTTGATTTCAACTCCTTTCCGTATGATGCGAATTTCTTGAAGTGACGACACTCTGATGCACATCTGATTTGTTCAGACAACGAATAACTTTTACATGTCAATTACCAGCAAGAAATTATTCTAAGGCAAGAAGTTTTCTTGAATAAATAATAAAAGTCAAAATCAATAAGACTTGTACTGAGTATGTAGGTATGTACAATGTACATCAAACATATTTAATTGAGATGTTTTCGTGTGACTCCCCTTTGTTGCTGCGCATCTCTCCCTATATCTTGTCTTCACCACCTACGTGGAGCAATATTTTGTCAACTCTCGTCACCTCCAGCATTTTCTGTAAATATTTCTTTGCTTCTGACAACACTTGAATTATATACAAATAACTCTGCACCTTCACCTTTTCCTCTATCTACTAACTGTGTGACTGTTAATTTCGTATGTAAACGCTTCCCAGTGTTTCTGTTTATTTTAATTGTTAGCTTAAATTGTCACTTGTACTCATTTTCTTGCTCACGATGTCACAACTCGTATTTATTTTGTCGTACTTTTGTCAACTTTTGCTACTTTTTGCTTTTGTTGCGTCTTACGTACATACATGAATATATTTCAACAGTCCTGTTATGACAAACTGACTCGAGCATTCCACGGAAAATCGTGAAATTCAACACATTTTTTAATTGCTCTCCTTATTATTTTTCAAAGTCAATCTTTCTAAATATACCACAGCTCAATGTCCAGAAGAAGAAAAATTTTATAACTAATATATTGCTTGTAACACACCGATAATATTGCGATAACAAAGCGATTACTCGTCGATCACAAATCGATGTTACGCCGATAACTCATCTACAATAAATCGGTAATCCTTGTGTAGTAAGTCTAACTTTGCGATAACAAATCGATATTTTTTCGATAATATTTTATATGAGTTCAATAATTTTTCGATAACACACCTGTATGTCATCGATAAAAAATCGATTGCTCATCAACATTGATAAAAAATTATAAAACTTCAATAAAAAATTGATAACTTTTCAATAAATCATCGATAACACGCCGATAACAAACCAATAACAAATGTATAGCTTACCGATAATGCTTTGGAAAGATATGGATAACACGCTCATAGTCCGTCGATAACAAACCGTTATCACTTCGATAATACGTCGATAAGCAATCTAATTTTGGATTTTTCACATGCACATAAAAATATTTCAAAAGCAAGTTTTTATTTATATATGGGGATATAAAACACAAAATTAATGCTCTAAATAATTTTTCTTATAAAGGATAAATCTGTAAAATGGCATACGAATTGTCTCTCAATAACTTTGGAATGCTCCGAGTACAAAATCCACAACTCTATATTACATAAACAAGTTTTGCATCTGTTTCCTACTTAAGTTTCTTAAATTTGTAACTATCAGTTGTAAATATTTAGGTATATTTGGACTTTCATATCGCTGGAGTATAAAAATTTTAGGAATATCAAGGCATAAATAATCAAAGCACAGTAATATACTCCACTTATTATGCGTACATAGCACTATTTCAGGGATACGATTTCAAATGAACTGCGTTCGAAGAACTCGCACAATTACCTACGAAATATCGATACAAATTTTTTCTAAACTGTTAATTAGTTAAGAGAAAACATTTGAATACTTGAGCAGTATCACCTGGAAAGAAAAACCTGCTTTTGCCCTTAGAAGTTTGTGAAGGGTTTCGTCGAATTGTGGGTTTGCTCTCAGCCAGCCTAGAGTGGATCCTCAGAAGTAAGCCCAAAGTCTACTAACCCAATATTTTGAGGTACCACACTGTCATCTCCGTCAGGTGTAACTTATTTTTTACTTAAGTCAATAAAAAAATATTATTAATTGTTGAAGAAGTTTACGTGTTCGTGATAGGCGATGAAAGTGTCCTTTTGCACTGTGCTGGAATCTTTGATTTTCTTGCTGATTGATTTTCTCTATTCGTGCCACTGTTTGCGATGCATTCTAGCGGCAAGAGGTGTTATTTCATGTGATGAAGAAAATACATCGGTACCACTAGTATAGTTTTTGGAACCTGTATGCTCGCGACGGATGGTGTAATTTCTTAAAAAACTGACGGAGTTGATCTTATTTGACTACTGTTTGAGTCATATTTTGCCAAAACAAAAGCAATAGACCTATAACAAATTTTGCAGAATCAATGAAGATATTGGTGCACGTTTCAAATGTCTGCTGGAGCGATAATGGCGATTTGTTATCCGAGATAATGAAAGGACTTTGGTTAAGCAAGGAACACTTGACGATTCCCACATACCACATTTCCCGAAGAAAAAAAGTACACCTTAAAACCGGTTATGCTTAACAATTTCTGAAAATGAGAGCTATTGAAGCACTAAGGTGAAGTGTTAACTAGAACCACACATTATGTCTGATAGAGGAGACGACACGTATCCTCTGATAGTATTTTGGCATCGAAAAGGATATACTTATGTATAAGCTGCTACGTCTGCATTTACAAAGCTTACATAGCTGTGTCAAGTAACGTAATATAATCCAAGCATTCTTTTTAACAAAACTATTTTTGAAAAAAATAATATGTAAGGTAAGTCGACACAAAATTGGAAGAACGAAAAAATTTGCTGCTGAGTAATTGGGTTAGTGGAAAATTGCACATTGTGAAAAATAAAAAAATGCCTGGGCTATATATGACTATATGTATGTATATACATAGGAACATTGTTCTATGACAGAAACATACAACTTAACTGTTCGATTTTTAAATCAGCTTATTCACAAATATACATAAATGCCACGCTAATTGACCAACAAATTAATAAACAAACGCAAAACGTTGTTATAACTGTTAAAATAAATATTCATAAATAGTTTTGCATAATTAATATGAACGCCGAAAAATACCGATAAATTAGACCAGGTGACAATGCCACAAGTTTGTACTTACATATGTATGTATATTAAGGTGGTCCTTATAAATCAAATAAATGATTTTTTCCAGTATAACACTTTCAAACGATAATACCAAGGTCAAGAATATAATATGTATATAATATTTAGTTCCACTTGTCGCACAGGGGCTAAAGCTAAGCCAGGGCCCGTATCGTGTTATACGGTCACGTATCGAAAAGCAATTTCACTCAAACGATAAATCAGAAACTGTCAAAAGATTCCAAAAAATTATAATAAGTCATGGATCTAACACATTTCACACTGTTTCTTAATCCGATTGCCCATTTCAGAGCTATTGCGTGATGATCGTGTAACGCGATACGGGCTTAGCTCTATGAAGACTAAAAAAATTTGGATTCAATTTTTATTTTTTTTTTTTTTTTATTTGAAATACCAGTAATCGGTAATGCTTAAGATCGCTATAACGCATAACAATTTTGCTCCTGATTGGAAACGGTGTGAAGACTTAATTCATTAATATATTAACTTATACCATTGTGCGAAAATCGTTAGCCGGTCCAATCAAGATCAAAGAATGTATGTATATGATATCGCCTACTTCAGTAATATTAACGATTTTGAGTATTAAAAATCAAAAAAGTCAATTGAAATTTTTTGAGTCTCCATAGAGCTCTCTTAACTTTGACCCCTTTTCGGCACCCATTAACCACATTCAATCGGAATTAAAATTAATATGTGATATGTTGTGTTACCGTTTGGCGAGTCGAAGCTGAACAAAAATTGGTTTAAATAAAATTACCCACTGACTAAAATTTCATGGAAAAAATTTGAAAAACTGAAACTGCAAACCAATTATTTAGAGTTTTCTGAAAATTTTTTAGTAAACAGTTAATAATTATAATTAAGGTTCAAACTATAGGTCAAGAAATTCTGATTGGTTTTGAACAATTTTTTTTTTTCGGAATGATGTTTCAGATTTTCTTCCATATAACAAATAAAGATTTTCGCCTTTTCTCAAATTATTCAAAATAAAAAAAAAATGTAATTGTTAAAATTTGATAAAACTTGCCACTGCTATATTCGTGTTCGCTTCTGTATGTGTACACACACCAATGCATATAAATACATACATATATAGTAGGGCGGGTCGATTTGTGGGGAGGCAAAAACATCGCCCATTGCTCTGTGAAAATCATATTCTAGGGATCAAAATAAGAAACTTTGGCGAAGAAACCATACCTCTAAAACGAATTCTGATGTCCCCCCCCCCCCCAGGTAGGGAAAAATTTTTAAAAATCCCGCTTTGACCCATTTAGATTGCTCCACTCGAGTCCAAATGTATGACCGACCCCCACTAACTTTGGAGGCTCGATTGGAACACTCTAAATGGGTCAAAGTGGGATTTTTCAAAATTTGCCCCTACCTAAGGGGGGGGGGGCATCAGAATTCGTTTTAGAGGTATGGTTCCTTCGGCAAATTTTCTTATTTTGATCCCTAGAATACGATTTTCACAGAGCAATGAGCGATTTTTAAATCGACCCGCCCTAATATATAGTATAGATCAGAGGTACATTAATTTTTTATTGCTATTTTGGTCAAAATACGCTTAAAAATGTCGTTTTGTGACATATGCAATAACAGCCATAGGCAGAATTTTATGATTTCTAAAGTGCTATTCGCAAAGGGTGTTTTGAGAGGATGATAGCTTTGAATAAAGAAAAATAAATTTTTTGTAGATTTTTTGTTTTTTGAATAATAGCTAAGGATTTTTTCTCGCACATAAGTCCTGGCGAGATTCTCAAATCTCAAAAAACTTGTCAAGCTCGGAAGCTTATCAACTTTCAATTAAGTCGCTTTTTGACAGTTTTTATGCATTCTTTTATTTTTTACTTGTGGTTTGGTGGAAATTCTCGCTTGTGTTCTATACATTTTCATTCATACAATTGAAAAACAATAAGTGAAAAATCTTTCTATTCCTTCATTGCCGTACCTACCTGTCAAATAATAGCTGACACTGAGAACGGCTGGCTGAGAACGCATGGCCAGAGAATGGAAGAAAGGTTTATTTTTTGCTCGCCATTATTAAATTGAAGTGCCATGAATTGCCCATTTGTGTTTCAAATCAGCGTTTCTTTTAAATGTGTATACAGAAAATCAGACTAAATATTTATATTCATTTCTAAAATCTAGTTAATAGATTAAATATGAGCAGCCAGTTAAGCAAACATTTAAAAATATGTAAATATGTAGACGACTGGTAGTCTACAAAAATGTTTGAAAATACTATTGAGAAAATGATTTAAGTAATCGAACAGCGATTGAACAGCTGATCGAAGCTGTTTACTATTGTGAACGTTTTTATCAAACATTCGCCACTTGTATGAATTCACAATGGTTCTAGTAGAAAACGTAATACTGCCTATGCAGCGCTTTAATTGAATTTCGAAAAGCTCCATGAGCCATACGAGTACTCAATATTCGAGAATCTCGCGAGAAATTTTTTCCCGACCAATAAATAAAAAAATCACCACATTTGATCCTACGCAAGCTAGCAAAAGGTCAAAACCGAAAAAAATCTTTTGTATTAAAAAAATATTTTTTTTATTTTTCGAGAAAAAAGAGGAACTTCTCAAAACAATTATTTTAGGAGCGGGATAAAAAACTCCAAAAATAATAATTTTTTTCTATTTTTACAGTAAAATACAAAAAATTTAAAATCTTAATGATGTAGGTGGCACCGGAGGTAGACCGCACCTTTTATTAACTTATTTATTCATGTTACGATATTATTGAGATTATTAGCAAAAAATGGAATTAACAACAGCATAATTCAAGTTAACACGAAAAAAATTAGTAAAAACCACAATAATAATGACTAATTACCATTCAATGTAACATATTGTTTTCAAATCGTATTCAAATCATTAAAATCCTCCCTTCGCTCCACCTTGCTGTTGAAAAGCAAATGAATGTCCTTAAATTGCTGTGGCCACACTCAATCAATATAATAATTTGTAGGGGAGCAAAATATTTGCACTCTGACACAGGTTCGGACACACACATTTGCACACCCATACGCATATTAACTTTTTGGTTTCTGCAGATAAAAAACACAACAATCACTGACTTTTGAATACCCACAACGACATGCATATTTATTAATGTTAATGCATTATATGTACATATGTATGTATGAGGGTGTGATTGCCATTGTGGCTAGCCAACCATCTGTCAACAGTTGTCATCATTACTTGTCAGCTGTCATATAAGAATGGTCAATGTCATGGCAGCATAACCGCTAACAACTTCAATTACAACAAGTAGCAAACTCTTAATTCGAATCAAAACGAAAATTATACAACGTGGTGCGGGCTCGGCTTAAGTACCTACTCGTATAACACAAATTAAGATTTCTTGTTATACTCACGAAAAATAGTTCTTTTTCAACACGAAGGAGTCCATAAATATTTTTACATTTGAGTATTCGCAGATCCGTTAAATTTGAAGTTGTCAGGACCCAGGCTTTGCAGTCCAGGATTCTACATCATATAGCAGGACGGGAGCGATAAGTGACTCTTAGAGCTTGATTTGAGGAAAGGTGACTTTATTTTTCAATATCCCCTCTGTTGGAAGTAGCTTTTATCGGTAAGACTAATTCCTCACTGGACTGGTAATGAGTATAAAAATAGAATTTCACAGAAACACCATACAGTTTTCTATTAAGCTATCAGAACTACTAAATAAGATCATCTGAGTGGGATTCGAATCCATTCACTGCATAACATAAACACACCAGTGATAAAAATTTCATTTAAAAAATACCTCAATGTCCTTTTGCGGACGAATATATCGTTTGCAAACATAAATTAATAGTAGATAGACTGTTTTTCCATAACAAAGGCTAGGGAATAAATTTTTTCCGGCTCTTTCTCTACCCTACTTACTACAAGCTTGTCCCGACAGCTATTTCGGATCACCCATCATGCCACCTCAGGAGTAATTTTCAACACCATACACGCCCAACTACTCCCTACATCGCATACCTTTAAGCAAAGTCAGATCGCTTCGCTCCCTTGCTCACCCTTTCTTAGCATGCTTTTTTTTCTCAGATGTAGTTTATTTGACCTCTACTCGCCAAGAATTAACTGGGCGCTACCTCAGCATTCAACAAATCATTCCCCTTTAAGTCATTGAGGAGATATGTAAGACTTAATGTAGATAACATCAGCCTTTCAAAAGAAATACTTTTATAGCAAAGTGGCCTTATGCAAATTTAATTTAAATACGCGCTACAAAAGTATTAAATTTGCAAAAATCAAGCTCCGTTATAATAATGAAACAGTACCATTTTAACAGCTGGCTATAAAAAATGTAAAGAAGCACCAACAATAAAATTCGGTAACGATGTGTCAGCAAAATTATGCCATAAGCCGTTATTTTACACAAATACTGCATAACACGAGCATAACACAAATGCAGCACCACCAAAACATTTTATTTGGTAATTTTAATTAGTGCAATGTTAATTAGTTGGTAAATTGGCTAACTGTAAAACGAGTGAAGGTTGCGGCGCGTGGTTTGATATTTTGACAGTCAGCAATTTTGTGTAGCTTAAACTACTACGCTTTGAATATTTAGTATGTTTGTTCCTATTTTTGTTGTCATTTCAAGCACGCCCATTTATACAAACTTACTTTAGTGCCGTTGATTAGCACATCTCTCTAGTGGCATAGACGACTTTATTTGCCAATCAAAGCTGATATTTCCTTTTGCCACGCTGACATTGTAAGCTTTTATGTTGTTGTGCTGTAACACCCTTTGGCATTTGTTTCCATGCGGGTGGTGATTTCAATTAGGGATCGTAAGAGTTTTAAATTTTTTTTGTTTTGAGTTCCCAATTTCGTTCTCAATTATGTTCGAGCGAAATAAAAAATTCAGAAAATAATTATCATTCGGAGCAAAATAAGAAACCCGAAGATTGTCTATTATTTTCGGTTTTTATAAAAATACCCTAGAAAATAAAAATCAGTTCAATGGATATCATGGATAGTCTGCGGAATAAGAAACAGGTTGAGGGATTTCTTATGCCTTTTACACCTTCAGTGATTTTTTCGGGTTAAAGTTTTGAGTAATAGAAGTTATTTGCAATCCCTGATTTAAATTTTCGTACAATACGTGGCTAAGGCCCTTCATATATGTATATATACATATGTACACAGTGAATGCGATCTTAGATGACTGGAGCATCTGTGATATGGAATACAAACAAGTGCTCCCTTATTAGCGACATGACCGTAGGTTTACGTAAAAAAACGATGATTCACACCCCATTGAGATCGACTATAAGTCGTCAGAATACCGCGGTAAGAACAGCCAGCAAGATGCATCTTTATGACGCCGGAGCACCATAATTATATTAAACCGCATACATAACAGCCCAACATACTAACAAAGCAAAACCCTCGTCCCGGCATTTAAGACGTTATCGCAGTAAGCGGGAGGATGAAATTTAGAAAAATTTAGAATTGTATATGTTTGATCAGCGAAGATTTGTATAATGGAAACGGCTTTAAGCTTCTCTATGGTATATTGCTATAAAATTCTACCAGAAAGTTCATCGAATAAGAGAAGGTTTCAATTAAGGTATGGCGAGACTACGGAGCTCAAGTAGTGCCCGGGAAGCACTTTCTTTCGGTTAGCCCACTTGTGGCCGAAGAGTACTAATTACACACCGCTATCTTTTGGAATTTGCAATGTAGGTATGCCTCCTCTAGATGAAGCCTCCGACAGTAGTGTAGAGACCGTCTCTATACGCAAGACATCAGCTTGGATGGTACTAGCTTACTCACGATCTCGGATTGAAAGCGAGACCTTAATTTGCTCAAAGAAAACATCAGCTCCCCTACCGCTGTCTACCTGTCTATGAAGAGCGAGATTTCTTCCACTCTGTCCACTGCGTCTCAACTCCAGACTCTCCTGAGGCTGCGTAATAATCTAATGTGGATATCAAGTTGGAAAGCCCGCTGAGCACATCACAATACTTCTTTGAGTTTTAACAGTCAGACGCATGAATTTCTACCGCCGAACCGGTTACATTTTAATGTATATGAAGGTCCTGAAGTAATGTTCAGTGTGTTATTTGAACATGTAAGTGCTGCTGTTGCCCTCAGGTGAAGAACAAGGTCTCCTGTATCAACCTTTTGATGCAAAAACAAATTTCAAAAGCCAAACTTTGAGAACTAAATTCCTTGACAACTTAGCTAACATTTATTAAGCAATTGTCTATCCTCTTCTGCATACTACTTGTCCTAATTTTTAATTTATTTCTCTATACCCTAACACACTCACCGTTCGCCCTGAACAACATTATTTTAACAAGCATTACTTTTGCAATTAGTGCCATGTTGTGTTAGTAAATATTTTATGCAAATTAAGACAAATTTTATGGATTAGCATCCAGAACAGACAAGCTAGGTAGGCATAAAATTTTAAACTTACCACACAAAAGTATACCTCTTTCTGTACATATATACATAAGTATATAGATGTATGCCTTGACTAGTTCGTAACATTGACATTTTTTCTCAACTCAATGCTTTACTTCCATTCTACCCCCTTGCTGGGCTCCTTCAAAGTAAGTATTTTCTCACGCTTTTACAGCTGCAGCCTCAGTTGCGTCTTCTCTTAAGCTCTACATCTCCTTATTGCCTTTGCAATTTAATGACATAGTTAACAACGGTGTATTTTATCTAAGCCGTATAAAAGGGAATATCCTGTAGCCATTTGCCTTCAACGAGTACCTTGTACTCATTACACGCGCAGCGTTTCGAGCAGCAACACATCGTTGAAGTCAGTGGCTACTTTCAGTATTTTGGTGTTTTTATTTTGGCATTAAGTTCGACACTTATTTGCCTGTAACGAGCATATCTTAAGTCTGAGCTGAGTAAAAGGCGGAAAATTTTTACGTTCAGAACAACTTTATTGCTATAGCTGTTGTTGTTTCTGTTGCTAATGATTTTATAAGTACTAAAAGGGATGTAGTTTGCGCTAAAGTGAAAAGCGCACACCTTTATTTCCTTTATGCTGATACGTTTGACTCCAAGTGTAGGAATGTTACTGAGTGTTCCTTCCGATTCCCATTTCGACTTATGTTCAGATTACTACCAAGCCTGGCTAGGACGGCAGTAAAGACACCCTGCGAAACCCTTCGCGGTGATACCTGGACAAGGTGATCTGAAGTAGCGTACCAGCTGTTTGGGCAAATAAAACTGAACTTTTTATATTTCCGGCCATCCTCGATTGGTGAAGTACTATCTATACTTCTACTATCGATTAGGAATAGTTGCCTTTATCCTTGACAGCAACCTACGATGAAGGGGATGATATCCAGTATATCGCGCATTCCGACGGCTATTAAAGAGCTGAGCTTCAAAATTATCCGATCCAGCAATGTTACTGAGTAAGGAACTTGCACGCAGTTGCATCGAGCTACTATTCGATTAAAAATACCTAGATGCCAGAAAACAGGGACACGCCTGCCAATTGTCAAGCGTATCTCTTAACCCAAAGTAGTACTCACGAACCCGAGGGGTATACTAACGGCACACCGCATTCAACTTGCAGTCTGCTTCTGGAAAGGTGAGCCAGAAGAAACCAGTTCTTGCTTGAAATTTCAAGGGACTATGTTTGCCTAGTCACGATTCACATCGGCTTCATAATTGACCGTAAAATTATTCAGAAGCGTTGTTTGAACCTAGTTGGTAGATCTTATATGCCGTCGTGCCCCGGACTTCGGTACCTTTGAACTATTGCGAGCCTATAACTTTGTTGGCTGTGAGAATAAGAAAGACTTTGGTGCTGTATGCACTAATTTAGAAAAAAACATTATACCAACTCTGCATTCCATCAAACCAAGGAATTAATTATGAGTTCAATGAGTATTAATTTTTTTAGATATGCCAAAAATTTTCTGTGCTATTAAAATTTTGATGAAAACAAAATTTGAAAAAATTTAAAATTGTATCGAATATGTTGTTTCACTTTAGAATCACCCTTTGCAGACTAATATAATTGTAACTTATTATGCTTTCAATCTTTTAAGCATGTTAAGCATTTCACCAGCTTTGGATAGACAAAACTTCATTCTTCAAAAAGGCAACAAAGTTATAGGCTCGCAGGGGTCCAAAAGTACCTAAAACCGAGATCTACTAGAAAAACGGTATGACTTCTCAGGTATTTCTTGGTGTCGAACAGTGTTAAAAAAAAAGTAATTTCAGACTGATTGCTTATACAACTATACGACGTCCAAGGTTTGTTTCTGCGTGACATCACATTGTCAAAATATAAAAAAGTACGAATACATCTACTAAGTGAAATTATTATTGAGCTTCTAGTCACACACCAGGAAAATTCTATAAAATTTGAACTCGCTTAATCATAGATTTTATATTTTACTCTTTTAGACTTTAAATCAGAAAATAAATTGCACTGCAGCCCAATCATTAAGCCTTCATGCAGATGAATAAGGAATTCATCACTATTTAGTCATTAGTTAGAAAATCTACAACATAAACTAAGCTCTTGTGGAAATATACATATATTGCAAGTCGCTTGTGTGCCTGTGTGGTGTAAAATGTTGCAAGCATATGAGCTTTGTAAACAATTATATCAACTGGTTGCACAATTTTCAGAGAACAATAGCTAGTTTAGCCGTGGCCATTCAATACATGCATCTGATGAAGCATTCATTAAGTATACTTTTGTAACTACGTCAGGGGCGCATCGTCTTTGGGATGATTAAAGCAGTACTCAATCCTAAAAGAGACAAGGATAGGGAGGGAGAGAAAAACGAGAATGCGATATATAACTTCTTGTAGTTGGATCCATAATATGCCGGTATGCGGGCGCGGTGTAATATCTCCTGAGTAGTTGAGCTTCGCTCGATGTACCTTACCTTTGGCTCTGAAATTCTATAGCGTCACAATATGCAATTATAAAATTAAGTAATTAAATTATGTGGCAACGTTCCTAAAAATATTTTTGCTCAAAATCTGTGTGCACTATTTTTCATTTGGTACCCATTTTCACATATTTTATTTAATATTAATTTCTTTCAAACAGGTGGCAACCTAAGACGCAAATTCTTAGTAAGATAGCCAAGAATGTAACGCGTTCCCTATGTAAAAAATTGTATCCAAATGAATCTAGCCATTTTTAAGATGGAAGCTGATATACAAACAACAACAAATATATAACATAAGGTTAGGTGGCAACCCTTCATAAAAGTATTTTTATTGAAATACGGCGTAGAATAGCTTTGATTTGATATACATGTAGGATCCTACGATTGTAATAGTAAGGTAACCTGATCTAGACGAATGTACTGTATAACATTTTAATATTTAAACATAGTAGCTTTTAAGCTTTGTAAAAAATAACGAATGTAAAAAACTTATAAAAGGAGAAATCATTTGTAAAATTGGACCAGTTCAATTCTATCGTCAAATCAAATTGTACTTGGATTTTTAAACGTTTTTAAATAAAATAAATACATTTTTATAAAATAAAAACCGAAAATCCCTCACACATACTGACTTATTTCATTTAGTTCTTGTGTTTCAAAGTCAAGTTGTGTGTCAAAAAGATAAATTTGTTTCCAAAATAGTGGGAGTATACACCAAAGGATATGTTTAATATGGTAGGGTGGGAACTCTTAATGATAGCTATACCTTAAATTATTTCTGCTTGAACTCGTCGTAATATACTAACATTTTGTTTCATATCCATACTGACATATTGCATTTAATTTAAAGAAAAATCAGTTAGGTGGCCACCTTGTAAAAACATCTTAAATGGCAGCACTTAGGTAAAAAGTCTTACAATGTAACACCTTGTCTATATACCACAAACTTCATTTAAATAGATTGAGCAATTTCCGATATAGTAGCGATTATATAGACAGATGAATATAATGGGATTAGGTAGCAACCCCACTTAAAAATATCGTTTGCTGCCTATATTTAAACATTTTTTTAAATAAGTGGCAAGGTAAGTACACTTCAGTGGTGAAATTCGGGTAAAAAGTCCTACTATTCATCGCACAAATTTCACACAAATCGGTTTAGCCGATAATGAGAAAACCACTTCCCTCAAAGACACTTTTCAAAGTGAATATGGCATCAAGCTATTCGATAGTTCAACGACGCCTGTGAACTCCATACATTCCTTATTGTTTGCATATCTTCATTTATGCATATGTACCTACTTATGTTCATCAACATCTCTTCGATCTTAGCAAGTAAATATGCATGTAATTTGAAAATCATTGCTTAAATTGATTTCCGCAGATATAAATTTTCTACATCAACGTCAAACCACAATTGAACTATAGTAAGGAAAATGTGGCAGTTTCACTTATTGTTTGACATGGTAAATCCTTAAGTTTGATTTTTGAATATGTGAGAGTTTTACTAATAACTTGAAATAATGAGTTGTGAAAGGTTATCGAATACATACATAAATATTCATTACGGTTAAGATTAAGGACGTATTCACGACAAAACCAGAGAAGTCAGAGCAGTTGCACCTGTGGGAAAAAAGTTACTTATTAGTCAAAGAAATTCACCAAGGCTGCTTTTTATACTCTGACAAGAAAAATGTATAGAAAAGTGGTGTGATATAGCAGAATTATCTATCAACACTAATCTCTCCTGAGCCATTTACGCGAAGGAGACAGAAGTTCATATTAGAAACATTTTTGAGAAGAACCACTTAAGTGTTTCAACAGAAACAAATTACCAGGGGTCACACATGGAGGTTATCTTTAAAATGTTCCTTAGTCTGGTCACTGAGAGCCACAACAATAACAGCAACGGCTTAATTTAACATACTACGTCTATCGGGTTTTGTCGGCATCACAGTTACGATACGTCCCCAGCTGATGTGGTTAGTGGGAACACCTCCATTCTTCCTTTTCTTCTTCTTACTTTAGCAAGAATTAGAAGAAGAAGAATACTTCCCTTCTTATTCTAATAGAGATGAGGCTGCACTTTTTCTATTAAGGCCTCAAAATATTCCTTGACTGAAGCTAGGAAATATGACAAGCAGGTGAGATAATAAAAAAAATTTAGATAATCCTGCATTATAGCTGGGCGATTCAACGGCCCCCACGACCAAAATCTCATGGAAATTAGATGTATCCTTTTTGGCGCAGAGCTTTCTAAAAAGTAATACGTTTATTGACCCTGACTCAGAGACTGGGTTCACCGAAGAATGAAAATTGTATGATGATAAAAGTGGGGCTCGTACCTAGGGTTAGGAGAGACCAAGCGGAAACTCATGCAATATCAATCTTATACAACTACTTCCAAAGCAGTAGATAATTGTACTAGATTCGTCAATGAACTTTGTATGTATAAAAAGTATCGTTTCGTCATCATTAGCTCCTGGGCATGGGGGTCATTAAGGTAATAAAAATGCAGAATATCTTGTCAAACAGCATGGTACAGCTGTATCGAGAGCTCTTTCGTAAGCCCAGTAAAGCAAATATAAGTAACTGGAAAAAAGGGTTTACTTAACACTGGATTAACTGTCTACCATAAAAAGATTCGAAATAGGTTATACCCGCTTCAAAAGGGAAAGCACTAAGCTCTCACTTAATACTACATATATGGGAAAATTGCCGGCATTTGGCACAGATATTGACTTACTTCGATTTTGTCATTTCGGAATTTTGCTTCAATTATCTTGATTATGATTTTTCTTTTTTTGTCGGCCTATTTATTTGTAGATCGCGAGTTCGAATTCGAGGTGAAAGGCCTAACAATAAATACATTTTCTCTTAATTGAACAAATTTTCAAATTAGAATAGAAGAAATAAAAAATTTTGGAGAACTACCAAAGCTCGTTGTTTAGCTCCATTTCGGGAACTGCTGAATTTCTTCAACGGCAACGTTAACGCACCGCTGCTATAACCATTCAGCTATTACAACGGTTCTTTATTTGTCTTCATTATGTCTAGTGCATCTATAAAACAAGCTTTGGCAGTTGTCTTAAATTTTTTCTTTCTTCTATTCTAATTTAAAAATATTTTCAACTAGCAGACCCGGCAGACGTTTTTCTGTCCTAAATTTGGTATATATGCATGCATTTTAATAAGCTTTTTCCGTCTACCTCTGCCCTCGCCCCTTTACACTTTTTCCTAATCTTTGTATTCACTCCTCCATCCGTATTTTTCGCTTCATCCATCTCCATCTTCGTCTCATTCTATCTATTTCTCAGTCTCCTTCTCCTTCCCTCTTTTCTCTTCTCTCAAGTTTTTCTCATTCTTCTCCATATCTTATTGTCAGTCCCAGATGGTGGTATGTATTTTGTTCCAGTCCCACTCCAAGTCTCAGTCTCAGTCTCAGCCCCAGTCCTAGTCCTAATCCCAGTCCCAGTCCGTCTCTGGTCTACTTCCCGGAAAAAAACATCGTAAATACTAGTATAGGCAAATTTATATACCAAATTTCAGGCAAATCGAATAGGACGTATGTAAATAGGTATGTGGGTATTATCAACTTATGTTTTTATTTCGGCTTCGCATGCATATTTATCAGTTTTGCCAGGTTGATGCGACTAAATCGAATATCACAATGAAAATTACTTTAAAGCTCTCAGCAACAGCTTTCATTTGATATCCATAATACACACACATTCTAGCTGTATCCGGGTCCACGTTTTGGCCTATATCTTGAGACTCCAGTCACCATAGGTATGAAAACTACCCTGAACTAAAGCACTCATCAACAGCTTCAATTTGATTCCCATAATATAAAAACACTATCTAGGCGTTTACGGGCCCACATTTTGGCCTATCTCTCGAGGTCCTAGTCACCCAGGGGTAAGAAAATTACCCTCTACTGGAGCACTCATCGATAGCTTTCATTTTTTATCCATATTCTATAAACACATTCCAGGGGTACCCGGGTCCACGTTTTGGCCTACATCTCGAGACCCTAGTCACCCAGGGGTATGAAAAGCACTCATCGACAGCTTTCATTTTTTATCCATATTCTATAAACACATTCCAGGGGTACCCGGGTCCACGTTTTGGCCTATATCTCGAGACCCTGTGTGTCGATCCTGAATTTTCTTTGCTACAAATCTCACGGAGCTCGAGACCTTTCCAACGAATACAAAACCGTGGAAATCGGTTCGTGCGTTCTGGATTTATAGCGTCAGGAAGGAAAACCCGACTTATTTTTATATTATAGATTAAAAGAAAATATCTTGATTATATTTTGCCGGTCTCCAGAAAGTGTATGCTCCAGGCATTGTGGCTTAATGCCTTTTTTCTGCCAAAATTGTTTAAATTTCAAAAATCTCTACATTTATCTTTAAGGTTTTGTATAAAGGCCAAATAACTGTTAGAACGTACACACACAAGGGTCAAGTTTACTCACCAATTCACAGCGATATCGCAGAGCTTACCCATAATTGTCTTGAAATTTCGCTTGCTTTCGCCAAAAGAGTATTTGATCCGCCATCTGATTGCTACAACACGAAATGCAAATAAAGCCTTAGCGCGCGACTAAAGTATTAACGTACGTACCTATGTATGTATATGCGATACCGCTATTGGTGTCACAGTCTATCTTCTTTTCGTCTCATGTATGTTTCTACAAACTATAATACACTCACTCATTTGACGCATCATAACATGTATGTTTGTTAATTTAACTAGTAAATAATACATACACACATACACCCATACCCTTATTTATATACTTTAAAATGTGGTTAGTAAATAAAATAAATATTTTTTAGAATTTTTTAAGGTGGGACATTTTTTTTAAACTAATGACGTTTATAACGGTACACTTTAATAACGCGCACCAGCAAGATTACCTCTGAGGTTACGGAAACAAAAGCTGATGGCACAAAAGGTGCAAATGGGAAAGACGATTTGTGTTAATTGGATATTTTCACATCTCAGTGCGAACAAGAATCGGTATATTTTGTTGATATTTTTTTTTTTCAAATCTCAACTATGTTTACCTGTAAGTGAAGTGCTAATATGAATTTCACGTTCTAGTGAGCTCTTCTCAGGTCATTGGCACCGATTTCTATATAATTTTATGACTCGTGGTAAATGCAAAACAAATATTTATTTATCGTTTTGCTCTGTTCTATATATTTTTGAATTCACTATAGAACTAAGTAAATAGCTTTTACCACAAGACGTTAATTTTATTTTAGTAGGCAGAGGGTATCTGGAAATTCTTTAGTTGCTAGCATAACAGTATCTATGCATAACCATAAAAAAATTATACTGTAGATGCAGTACAGCAATGTTTCCTTATTAAACAGACTATCAATCATATATGTAGTACTCCTATATTGCTAATAGAAAATGCTCGCAATCTTTTTTGAATTCGAAATCAAAACAAGACAGCCTATACAATTTTTGTGACAAGGAAAAATTAAAATTTAGGTACAGTCGATTATTGAATACAAAAACCAAAAGGTTTAAACAACAATATATCGGCACTCTAATGTTTGGGAATGTACCTAGCCTTTTGTAGCAATATAGGAGTATTGCATTAAGCTGGGTCGATTTATTAACCTATATCGCGTCATCGATTTTTCGATAGGTTTTGGGCGCAGGAAAAAAAGTTACACTAAGCATACCCAAAAAAATTATTTTCGAGCCTGCAAAATTTGAGTTTTTTGACTTTTTTCTTTGATTTTTAAGGTTTTTTCATGACCTACTTAAAAAATTTTCATTTGATTTTAAAATTTTCATGTATGCCCTGTCCGACTCAAAATTGTCCGCTAAAAACTTTGGCGATAACTGTTTTTTGAAAAAAAATATATATATTTTTTGGGTTTTGAGGAGTGTTTTGGTGAAAAAATTTATTTTTTCGCCATTTTTTTAAGGGTTTCTTCAGAAACGTGCAAAAGTGTTGCCGATTAAAACTAATTTTTCTCATAGTTCCTATCCCACTTAAAATTATGCGATAAAAACGTTGGCATTGACAGTTTTTAAAAACAATTTTTTTTTTTTTTGTTTTTTGGGACTTGTTTTGGTCGAAATCGATTTTTTTTATTTTCAAGGCTTCAAAACATATTTTATGTATATGTTCCCGTTAGACCCAACAATAAGTATACCAAAATGATCAGGGGACGAAGCTGAGTTGATTTAGCCATGTCCGTCTGTCCTTCCGTCTGGCCGTCTGTCCGTTTGTTTGAACACAAACTAGTCCCTCAATTTTTGAGATATCTTGATGAAATTTGGTTGATGGGGGATTTGACTTTTGTCGGAATCGACCGGATCGGACCACTATAGCGTATACCTCCCATACAACCGATTGTTCAATAAGAGGGTTTTCGCCATTTCTGCCCAATTTCTGCCTCATTTTAACAGCTAGTCCAAAGTGAATTCATGCGCTAAAGACGGTGGGAAGTGCAGTTTAAAAAAAAAAAATTATATCCGATCTTGACGATTTTTTCAGGCAACTATCTATGCCCAATACGTAAGCTTGTGGTAAAATTTGATGTTGTTAACCATTAAAATGAGGCAGAAATGGGGCAGAAATGGCGAAAACCCCTTATTGAGCAATCGGTTGTATGGGAGGTATATGCTATAGTGGTCCGATCCGGTCGATTCCGACAAATGTCAAATGCCCCATCAAAATATGCCTGCTTACCAAATTTCATCAAGATATCTCAAAAATTGAGGGACTAGTTTGTGTTCAAACAAACGGACAGACGGCCAGACGGAAGAACAGACGGACGTACGGACGGACGGACAGACGGACATGGCTAAATCAACTCAGCTTCGTCCCCTGATCATTTTAGTATACTTATTGTTGGGTCTAACGGGAACATATACATAAAATATGTTTTGAAGCCTTGAAAATGAAAAAAATCGATTTCGACCAAAACAAGTCCCAAAAAACAAAAAAAAAATTTTTTTTTAAAAACTGTCAATGTCAACATTTTTACCGCATAATTTTAAGTGGGATAGGAACTCTGAGACAAATTAGTTTTCATCGGCAACACTTTTGCACGTTTCTGAAGAAACCCTTAAAAAAATGGCGAAAAAATATATTTTTTCACCAAAACATTCCTCAAAACCCAAAAAATATTTTTTTTTTTTTTTTCAAAAAACAGTTATCGCCAAAGTTTTTAGCGGACAATTTTGAGTCGGACAGGGTATACATGAAAATTTTAAAATCAAAGAAAAATTTTTTAAGTAGGTCATGAAAAAACCTTAAAAATCACAAAAAAAAGTCAAAAAACTCAAATTTTGCAGGTTCGATAAGATTTTTTTTGGGTATGCTTAGTGGAACTTTTTTTCCTGAGCCCAAGACCTATCGAAAAATCGATGGCGCGATATGGGTTAACTTTCGTCCATGCAAATCAACCCAGCTTAGTATTACATATATGCTATGAATATATAAATTGAATTTTATACCTTGAGTTTTCCTATAAAAATCGAAGATAATTATTATTTTTGATTTTTATATCGCTTGGCAAACATAAGTAATTTCCATGATGTAATAATAAAGGTGATGTCAACAACATTATCTCACTTTTTCGGCAGCTCTAAATGCCAGTATTTACGTGTATTTCAAAAGTAATAAATTTGGATTGTTTAATTTTTCGTACAAATTCTTCAAATAAATTAGTTTTCTGCAAAATGTTGTCGATATTCTGCTAGGGAATACAAAGTTATGTTACTCTTTTTGGCCGAACAATTTTAGTAACGGCTTATATAGTTATAATATTTCTATACGTACAGTAAAATCTACTACGATCGTAGTAGAACTCAAAGGCAGTTATGTATGATAGACAACCCTCTAAACTTTTCAGAATAAGGGAAAACGTCAATGGGACGAGAACACCTGAATATTAATTTCGTCATGGTAATTTCAATCATTTCAATTTTTTAAATCAATTAAATTTTCAAAAGTGGAACTCCATAGCACGCGCAGATGTATGTGGGATTAGGGTTAGGGTACTAAACCGTCATAGAACCAACCCAATACAACCCTAAATGCTAAAACTAATTAAATACAACCCTGCATAGTAAAACATTTTTAACGAAACGTCGACTTTGAAATACACGAAGAACGGCAGTCGAACATTTGACGTTGTGCCGAAAAGTTTGCGCCATTATCCTTAAATTGATTTACTTTACCTAACAATTAACTTTTAATAACTTTTAAATAAACTCATTTTATATTTGTCAATCACTACATGTATGAGTGTGTTTGACAGATGAGCTAAATATGCATATATATTCTTACGGGATGGCATCCATAGGCACGCACATAAACGTATAAAAATTCGAGGTTAATTCCAAAAACGCGTTCGAACAGTCAAAGTAGCATTTTTTCTACTTTCATGCGTTTTCAGGTGTGTAGCCATCTTCAAACTGTTTATAATAGCAGCGTAATGTTATTTAGTTCTTTTAGATATCAAAATTGATTTTCAGTGGATCTTTTGCGATTTTGTAAATATTTTTGTGAATATTTATTTTTTATGCAATTATGCCTTTGGCAGTTTTTTATTATTATTGAAAATATATATAAAATGGAACCGCGCGCAGTTTCGAACTGTCAATCCCACGTAAATGGGTACTATGGAGGTGGTTGGTTTCTTCGCACAAAAACGTATAGAAACGCTTACTTTATTGAATAACGAATGTACGAAATGGTATAAAGGAATCGAGACTATCACCATCGAAAAACACCATTAAAAATGGGTGAAATCGAACGATAACTACGCCCAGCTTTTCGATATCGAAAGTTTTGAAAAATGAAAAAATTCTCTAATTTTATTAAACTTTGTTTTTTGGGAAACCCACTAAACGTTCTGTTGGCGGTTCTCTTTAACTTTCCGTCTCTGAAGCAAACCACAAAGGCAAGAAATTTGCTTTTAAATGTCAGTGCAACACGGGCAGTCACATATTTTACCAGCAACTTTTATTTATACATAAATATATGACAACATGCACAAGTGTTAGTGCATGCATGTATTCTTTACATATGCGTGAATACTTGCGTGTTGTATTAATTCCTTAATCCTTGCGGTTCTGGTACTAAACCCAGCATTTACATGAATATATATGTGCATTAGAGTCTTTCTATGTATCAGAAATGTTTTTTTTAAGTGAAAAGTTACGTTAAACAATGAAAAAGAACGATTTGTCCATAATTAGTATAAGAAATTCCTAATTTTCTCAAAAGTAAGCCTTAAATTTCGCCAGCGAATTTTCCTTATAATTCGTAGGCAAAGCTTGATACAACCTTTTATTCGTTCAAAAGCTGCCTTACAACAGTAGTCACGGTTCAATTTTTCACCTCCATTTTTATTCAACTTGCAAGCGAATTGGCTCAAGCTGACATAAAGTTAGGCCGACATTTTTTTTAAGTTCAAATAGAGTTCAGTACAAGCTGGTATTATCCCATCAATTGACTGCTTCCCTTTGCGATTTTCAAGTGAAAATTTGGTACGGCATGATTTGAGTAAAACGAAATCAACGACAGCTCTTTTGCATTTGGTATTCTTGTGATAGGTGAAATTCACTTTGCTATCGCCTCATATAGGTTCGTATTGCTTGAATCTAAATTATTTCTGGAAATTAGCCAGCGAAGGTTGTTACCGAATTCAAATATGCTTGACAAAATTTGAGATATTCCCTTAAATCCAACACAAGTTTTCATAAATTTTTTTATAACTTCGCCATCGAATTTCAAATTTGACGGCACAGTTTCCAGTATCCTGAAAATGTGGCAAAAAATTTATTTACAAGCTAACGAGTTCAAAAATCTGTGAGCTCATTTTTCCCGCAAAATACTTTTTTGTATTTGCGTTCGCATTCGCCACTAAAATTTCAACCGCCTTCAATTAAATCTTCGCATTCCAATTTGGCAAAAAATTCGATTATGACATCCGCTTTTATCACTGCGATCCTTTTTTGTTTCCAAACGCATCACTTACACACGAACCTTTCTTCATATTGTCAACAAAAGGTTTTATGACCATTAGCGTCGTCATCAACCACATTATTATCATCTTAACTATCCTTTTAGTTTAATACCCTTCTATACTTAAAGGAATGGAGACAGATAAAAATTTCTCATATCAACATTATCGACATCGAAAAAGATTTATATTTCTTGCTCAGTCAGTCCGGCCGGGTTGGTGGACAACCACACTGTTACGAATATTAGCAACACTAAGGGGTACTGTCATCTCTAAGCCGATGCTAAGCAGTGACTTGTATGCACATCAATAATTCAATCATTATGTCTACACATATGTACGTACACACAGCGGAGAAGCAACGCACAAACACATGCAGATATCTTATCTGAGATGCTCCCAAAAGTATGCAATTATAATTGTGGAAGTGTCGCTCACAAATACACACGCATATGAGAGCTGCACGTGTATCTGTAGTTATAATTATATACCAGTAACTAAATAAATTATGGAAGCGCCTAGAAGATGCAACGAGGAAATCACACAGTATAAAAGCAGCAACAGTAGAGACGCGACAATCAGTTTCATTTAAGCAAGCTATTGGTTGTGAAGAATCAGTGGTATTGTGAAGTACTTTAATAAAGGCCATTTTGCATTATTAAATATTGCAGATATTTATTCAACAGTTTAGTGATTCGAACGTTAGCTGAAGGTTGCAAATAAGGGGAATTGCAGTAAATTCGTTACAATACGATAAAAAAATAAAATTGAAAAAAATTTGGTTTTATTTTCTAAATTTGATTCATAATATGCAAGTTCGGACAAAAAGCGTGCCCACCTTTTCAATATCGAGAACATGGAAAAAACCTGTTATTCATTTATAAAAACTGATCAAGTGATGAAGTTTGGTAAATTGTTGACTTTATGACGCAAAATATAAATTTAGTTAATAATTGGAAAATCGGCGATCGCCCACATTTCAAATACGACAATTTCAGAGTTTTGTAAGTTGTAAATCAAAAGCCGTCGAAGCGTCGTGTCGAGAATCGACCAACAATAATAAAATTGTGTATAACTTTTTAAATAGGAAGGTTTTTAATAACGTAAACTATTTACTACGAAAATGGGAGTGAGTTGGAAACTCTTTAAATACCCAATCGTCCCAGTGTACTTCCGTGCGTCCACTACACAATAACCTGAGCAAAAGTGAATATATTTGTTACTAAAACTGGGTGAAAGCAAACTATAATCAAGCCCTCTTTATTAATATTGACTTTGTGACACAAAATAAAAATTCAGTAAAATTTTTACCACCCACATTTAATAAAAGAAAATTTACAATTTTTGCAAGCGGTAATTCCAAACTCATTGATCACATGTTAAGATTTGGCAGTAGTAAGATTTGGCAGTAGTAAGATTTGGCAGTATTATATTCAGACTTGAGAAAAACCGTTTGATGATCCCGTCCAATTTTTAAAAACATTTCTTCAAAGGTAAATTGGTTTATTCAGAAGCACTCTCGTGTGCACGTTAGTGATGCTATGGACCTTCGATTCCAGTTCTTAAATGTGAGAATGTGAGTACATTCGAATAATTTAGACTTCCGATGTCGACTTCAATATGGTTGAAGCGGTGTTATGGCGAACTATCTTAAACGAATATATCTTAAAAAATTTAAAAGCTTAATCACGCAACAATCAATTTTTAATTCGCTCTTTTCTCCAGTTTCTGTATTCGTAAAACGTATTAGGGCCTGTCTTCATGGAATTCCTTAAAATTTAATTTGTGCTTTTTAGCGTTCTATTTTGTGTAAGTACGTTTTCAATTCTTTCACAAAATACCGGCGCTTTTATTATACTTTCATCTTAAAACTTTACATTTTGTTCTGTCCGCCTTCAATCTAAATTCCAACTGCAATGAATCATAAATCAATGTAAAAAATTCGATTACGATAGACTTACTTCCGTAATATCCCTAATGCAAATGTATATATATTTGTATACGAAAGTTTTGTTTTCATTTACATACATAATTAATAAACAAATGCGTTTGGGAAGAAAATACGAGTTTTTAATGCCACAACTATGCCAACATTACGATATACAAATTGGATATACATACATACAAACTGGTTTATGGCGAAACTTTCATATCTATTTGTACTTATGTATATATATGTGTATGTAAATAACTAGGCTGACATATTTACACATTAGTTTACAAGACAAATGGCGCTAATTAAAGTTTCGACTTTTTCCATAGTTCGTTGCTATTTTGGTGTAACTGCATATTCGTTTTGGTTAGTTTGGATGACACTTTTGTGGGTATTTTATTTGTTTTTTTTTTTTTTTGTAAAAGTTCAAAATCAAAATTGCATACCTTTGTTTGATATTGTTCTGGCAGAAATTCTGAAATTTGCGACACAACCGTAGACAAATAAAATATGTTTTTTATTGTTGTTATATTACATGTACACACTCACCGATTTACACATGTAAAATTATAACCATAAGGACAAACATTTTTATTTACATATATGCTAAGGAAGCTACACACACATATACATGCACACACAACTGCATATTAATTTGAATTGTATTGTGGTAGAAACTTTTGCAATTCAACTTATAAAATATTTGAAGTGAAAATTTAGTTTTCCTTCCAAATATATTAAAAAGAATTTTCGAGATCTAGGCCACACAGATATATGAGTAATAAAAATTCAATGAATTATACCATATATTGTCGTATTTATTTATTTTTTAAATGTATTATTTACAGCTCTGAAGATGATTTCTAATTGAAATCGAAATACGACAATATATGGTATAATTCATTGAATTTTTATTACTCATATATCTGTGTGGCCTAGAGCTCGAAAATTCTTTTTAATATAATAAAAGGCCGAAAATAAAAACAACAACAATTTCTTCGAAATATTCTTGATATGGTTGCGTACATACATATTTAAATTGAACTACTTCCAAAAAGCTTAACAGGAAAGATAATAAATTAAAATTCGGTAAAATTGGAGATCCATAGGACGACATATAACAGAACATACATGCAAGCATGCACACAGAGAACTGCAAAAAACTTACCTGTACCACAGTTTTTAACTTTATAAATTGAGATCGGAGGTCCCACAGCGTATAGTAACTACATATGTATGTATTATGGAGATATCCATACCCGTCACCAGCAAAATTAAGATAATCAAAGTTTAAGCTCACAAAAATAAGTTAAAGCAGAGATCTCGCTTGTAGATCGCGACATACGAATACTAGTTATACAAAACTTTTCTGAAATTAACTTTCAGGTCAACGTATAAACAGGCATACTGTGAGCTAATGTGACAAATCTGTATTGAAATCCATTCAGGGCAGTATAAATTCGCATTCCTGGTTTGGCACGTATCCTTTAACACTTCAAAGTGCAATTTTTCGCATCCATTCTCTTCACATTTTTAAGATGCTTAAAATATTATTTTGAAAGGCAGAACGGAAAGTTTTTACAAATTTTTCACTTGCCGTTCTGCAAGAGTACCCAAGAGACACAAGAATTTTTTCAGAGAACCATATTTTTAAAAATGTTCATCATTCCAAAACTAATTGTGGCTACTTTAGCTATAAACTTATCGATTTATGTTAATACAGTTTAAGTACATTTAATCCCGTGTTTCATTTTCCAAGGCTACGGCGTATAAATTCTCAACATCGCCCAACAAAAAAGCAAAATCAATGCAACTCATTAATTATTTGTACACATTAAAATGAAAAACATTTTAGATTACTTATCATGAACGAATAAATACATACAAAACTTTATATTTGATCAACCAAATGACAACGGACATACCGTCGTGGACCACATGGCGTATGAGTAACTAACAGCAATAGGACGACAATATACGACTTCGTAGTTAATTTAATATTTTATCCATATATTATAGTAAATGTTACTAATTCTTAGCTGCTAAGAAATGTTGTTTTGTTAAGTGCTTATTTGTGCATTTACGAATTGTATTGTATTTGTATAATTTAACATAATTGCTTTGCATCGAATCAATTAGCAAATTTTCATGCAAAAACACACACACACACACAGGAAATTTCCAGTTTTACCTTATAAACATAATTTATTGGAAACTACAATTGAAATTTTGCAACAAAATACTAAAACAAAGGCACACACAGACGCATTTTCAATAATATATGAATGTATGTGTGTACATTGATATTTATATTTGTATGTATTAGGGCGGGTCCGATTTAAAAATCGCTCATTGCTCTATGAAAATCGTATTCTAGGGATCAAATCTAGTGATCACATCACAAAATTGCTTGTGTTGTTTTTTTAAGCCACCACAAGACACAGCAGGCAGAATTGAAATTGCCCCTACCCAAAAGTTCGACCCAAAGGGAGGACATCAGAATTCGTTTTAGAGGTATGGTTCCTTCGGCAAAGTTTCTTATTTTGATCCCTAGAATATGATTTTCACAGAGCAATGGGCGATTTTTTTGCCTCCCCACAAATCGACCCGGCCTAGTATGTATATATCCTTACTGCACTGCATGTCGACAATCAATTAATTTTGCTGCCTGCTACTAACCGAACCTAGTTGAGCAGAGCTCACAGAGTATATTAACTTTGATTGGATAACGGTTGGTTGTACAGGTATAAAGGAATCGAGATAGATATAGACTTCCATATATCAAAATCATCAGGATCGAAAAAAATTTGATTGAGCCATGTCCGTCCGTCCGTCCGTCCGTCCGTCTGTCCGTTAACACGATGACTTTAGTAAATTTTGAGGTATCTTGATGAAATTTGGTATGTAGGTTCCTGAGCACTCATCTCAGATCGCTATTTAAAATGAACAATATCGGACTATAACCAGGCCCACTTTTTCGATATCGAAAATTTCCAAAAACCGAAAAAGTGCGATAATTCATTACCAAATACGAATAAAACGATGAAACTTGGTAGGTGAGTTGAACTTATGACGCAGAATAGAAAAGTAGTAAAATTTTGGACAATGGGCGTGGCACCGCCCACTTTTAAAAGAAGGTAATTTAAAAGTTTTACAAGCTATAATTTCGCAGTCGTTGAAGATATCATGATGAAATTTGGCAGGAACGTTACTCCTATTACTATATGTACGCTTAATAAAAATTAGCAAAATCGGAGAACGACCACGCCCACTTTAAAAAAAAAAATTTTTTTTAAGTCAAATTTTAACAAAAAATTTAATATCTTTACAGTATAAAAGTAAATTATGTCAACATTCAACTCCAGTAATAATATGGTGAAACAAAATGCAAAAATAAAAGAAAATTTCAAAACGGGCGTGGCTCCGCCCTTTTTCATATAATTTTTCTATGATACTTTTAATGCCATAAGTCGAACAAAAACTTACCAATCCTTGTGAAATTTGATAGGGGCTTAGATTCTGGGACGATAACTTATTTCTGTGAAAAAAGGCGAAATCAGTTGAAGCCACGCCCAGTTTTTATACACAGTCGTCCGTCTGTCCTTCCGCTCGGCCGTTAACACGATAACTTGAGCAAAAATCGATATATCTTTACTAAACTCAGTTCACGTACTTATCTGCACTCACCTTGTATTATTATAAAAAATGGCCGAAATCGGACTATGACCACGCCCACTTTTTCTATATCGAAAATTACGAAAAACGAAAAAATGCCATAATTCTATACCAGAAACGTATTTGGATTAGTTTATTAACGCAAAATATAACTATAGAAAAAAACTTTGTAAAATGGCTGTGACACCTACCATATTAAGTAGAATGAAATGAAAAAGTTCTGCAGGGCGAAATAAAAAACCCTTGAAATCTTTGCAGGTATTACATATATAAATAAATTAGCGGTATCCAACAGATGATGTTCTTAGTCACCCTGGTCCACATTTTGGTCGATATCTGGAAAACGCCTTCACATATACAACTACCACCACTCTCTTTTAAAAGCCTCATTAATACCTTTAATTTGATACCCATATCGTACAAACACATTCTAGAGTCACCCCTGGTCCACCTTTATGCCGATATCTCGAAAAGGCGACCACCTATACAACTACCACCACTCCCTTTTAAAACCCTCATTAATACCTTTAATTTGATACCCATATCGTACAAACACATTCTAGAGTCACCCCTGGTCCACCTTTATGGCGATATCTCGAAAAGGCATCCACCTATAGAACTAAGCCCCACGTCCTTTTAAAATACTCATTAACACCTTTCATTTGTTACCCATATTATACAAACGCATTCTAGAGTCACCCTTGGTCCATCTTTGTGGCGATATCCCTAAATGGCGTCCACCTATAGAACTATGGCCCAGTCCCTTTTAAAATACTCTTTAATACCTTCCATTTGATACCCATGTTATACAAACACATTCCAGGGTTACCCTCGGTTCATTTTCCTACATGGTTATTTTCCCTTATGTTGCCACCATAGCTCTCAACTGAGTATGTGATGTTCGGTTACACTCGAACCTAACCTTCCTTACTTGTTGTTTTTGTTTTTAACGTTAATGTGGTTCACCTAGCACTGCTGTGGTCTGTCAACAGTTTCGATCACAGTTCAGCTTTGCACACACACACACACACTCATGTATCTCTAGTTATTGATGTATTTTCATTGCAAGCACGTATATGTTCAAGTGGTAGAAAACGTATGTAGCATTATATATGCGATAGCCACCATAGTATAGAGGTGGGGTGTTGGCCTAGCGTAGCGAAAGTTCCGAGTTCAAGTCAAGGAACAACTAAAAAGTATTTCTGTAGATTGGCGACCCTTCGTAATAGTTTGGCAAGCCTCAGTGTATTTTCACTATGAAAAGTTTTCAGCAAAACCGCAAGTTCAGTTTCTATCAGGAATCTAATATTTAGTTAAATGTAACAACAAAAACAACAGCGCGTCACAACTTGGAGAAGAAATTCTCCGGGGAGGTATAACGTGCCAAATGAGTGTTAGTCGGAAAGTCGGTATATATATTTATAGAAGCTTAGTATATTTACATACATATATATGTGCATGAGGCACATTACAACATACATACATTACACATTTATAATCTTAATTGTATCGAAGTTCTCATTGTCATTAAAATTACATCAAATTAATATTTTACGTATAAGTGCACAAATACATATTTACACATACTTACGAAAATCATGCAGTCATTAAATATAGCAGAAATTATATGAAATAGGAATGTGGTTTGATTCGCTTATAGTGAATTGCACGAATATTGAAGAAAATCACGTAATAATTCCTCATACACAATGTTTACTATATATCGATTAAAGTTGGTCAGATAATGGCTTTTATAGACGAGAAGTGCTTAGAGGACCAAAAGGAGATGGGCTGAAAACAATTTTTCCCAATCTTCAACCTCTTTTATACATATACGATACGATATATGATATCTTGACGCTGTTCGGAGGCTTAAGCCATTATCTCGAGGCAGTAACTATTCAGGTGAATATACTGCTGCATTTTCCACTTTTTTCGCGTATGCTACTATTATCAAGAACTGTCCTAGCTGCTAGCTGTCTTGGCGGGACGTGTGCTGTTGTTCCACGTGTTAGGGTCGGAGCAGAAAAACGCGGCATACTGAATATTAACTGAAAAGGATGTGGAAAGATTTAGTGCTCGGCGTATAAATATCTATTCTTATAAATTTGGCCTATCTGCATACATATAATAAGCTTTTTCCGTCTAACTTTGCCCTCCCCCACCCTCTTCACTTTTTCCTGATCCTTTTATTCACTCCTCCATCCGTCTTTTTCGCTTCATCTATCTCCATATTCGTCCCATTCTATTTCTTTCTCAGTATCCCTCTACTTCTCTCTTTTCTCTTCCCTCACTTTCTTCTCATTCTTCTTTATCCCTTATTGCCTGTCCCAGAGGGTGGTATGTATTTTGTTCCAGTCCCAGTCCCAGTCCCACTCCGAGTCTCAGTCCCGGTCCTAGTTCTAATCCCAGTCCCAGTCCGTCTCTGGTTAACTTCCCGGAAAAAAGAATCGTAAATACTAATATAGGCAAATTTATATATTTTCAAATTTTGAATTTTTTCTAAAAAAAAGTCATTTTGAAATCAACTAACCATCATCTCTCCTTCATCTATCTTTCCTAAAAATTTCATGGCAATCTTTCTATCCGTTTTCGAGTTATGGAGTGACATCAAAATGTACACTTCTTTTTATATATATAGATGACAAGAATATCTGGCGTCGAGATTCACTGCATTCTTTAGCTGTGGAATGAAACCTCAGGCTACACAGTGGAACATATATCTACCCACAAATGCCATATGGAAGAAGGGCTCTGTGTCCATCCCCTCTGCATTCTGAAAATACAGAAGAAAAGACATGCCTCTCTCACTGGAGGAAGTAAGGAGACAATGGGTAAACACCAGAAATTGTAGCACCGTGTAGGGCTATCAAATCTGCTAATGCTGCATGTCGAAAGACGAGCCGTACTATCAGGACAAAGAAGCGAATGCAACATCCACACCGCTCCTCGGCCCCGGCACTCTATTGTGAGGCTACCGCTTATCACGATTATTTAAGTGTGGATGCTTTAGTAATGACAGCGGAGCTAATGACCTGTATATTGCAAAAATTAAAATTCGGTTCAAGTAATTATTAACAGCAATAGGTCATGATGACGTATATATAGCCATTATCCACCTTTAAAGCAAGTTTACGTTTGTGACAATGTTTTCGGACTTGGGCAGGGCGGCTAAAAGTCAATCAAGGAATTTCCAATAGAGCAGTCAGTTTAAAATATAGATCATCTTTCGATCTATCTTTACAAGTAAAACTGCAGATTGTAGAAATCGGCAGGAAATCTACTGGTGTTAAAGATTCCTAAAAATCAAAATAAGCCACAGAGAAATAACTTTATATTAAAGTCAGGAAAATATTTGAGTTTTTTCCTTGAAAACATAGCGTTTTACAATTTTGAAAAGAGAACTTGAAAATTATGCATTCTTTTTACTTGGGATTAGGTCCCCACAACAACAGTGTCATAATCACAAGAAATCATGGGATGATTTCACTGTATAAGGTGTGACATAATCTGAAGTTGTTGGCTTAGTTTTATGCCACTTGAGTGTCTTTTCCTGTTCAAGCTATCATCCTCTTACCATGAACAAATATGCACATCTCATCACTGTCGCACCCTTCACTGCCCCCAAAACATTACTAATATCTTTGAATAGATTTTCCAAGCATTTATCATTGTTTTGGTTGAGTTATCAATTCAAATAGCGGATTTCATCGATGCATAACAGTAATTTATCAACAACAATGAAATGGGTATAGTAATTAGGGTGGCTTTGATTATTGAAACTGTAGATTTTATGCATTACACCCACCCAGGAATATTAAGGCCTGTTAAACCTATTGCATATGAAATGATAAGGGTCAGTTTATGATTTAGAGGTTTTGACTTTATTGCTAAATGCGTTTTATACTCGTAACAACCTCAGCAAAATTGATCTAAATGGGTTTAGGATGGGAAGATAGTACCATAGCTTCAACTTTCATTCTAAATAAAATGTAGGGCAACGCTGATGTGCATATGTAGGCATTTACACATACATATGCGTTCATAAATGTAATGTGATATGTAGACATGAGTAATGTTAGCATTTGGTATCGGCATAAATATTAATTTGTAAGTAAGTACATATAACTGAATGCATGATTAAAACTACATACAATTGTACGAATGGTACAAAATTAAGGAGGTGGAAAACTTAGGTTGGAAAGAGTTTTCTCAATAGTTTTAGAGGGAGTTTCTGCTAAATTCATATCAAACCAAATGCTATCCTATGACAAATGATTGAAACATCTTTTCGGAAACGCGGCCCAAACCCATACGATGAATTTCGATTACGTAAAAATCACGTTTAAAGTATTAACAATCTTAACGTTATTAATTATATAACGGAAAATACCTTGAAAACATCGTGGTATGGATATGATTTAAAAATTTTCCGAGTAAAGATTTGTCATTTCGGGATTGCGGAAAAAATATGTCAAAACTTTTTTCTCTGAAGGCGCAGGTTCCATTAAGAAGCCGTTCTCAGAAATACAGACTATTCATCGTTGTCATATTAATTGATTAGTGTAGTAAAGGAAAAATAAAATAAGATACAGTGCTATAACTGGATGCCGTATAAAATTAGTGCGTCATTCTGGGAATGCTGCTTAGGAAGACATAGAGATTAAAATCACAACTAGTTCTTAGTATACAAGATGGGAAGTCATGTCAGGTATACCCAATTTAATAAAGAAGTGGTTTAATATCATACCGAGAACAAAATCTTGCTTAAAGATTTCAAAAAGTGCTTCATAAAACGTCAATTTAAGGGAGTTCAACCACTTTTGGCCTGGTTTATATTATGTTTGACTAATGGCAGCAGCCGTGGTAACATTAAAACGTAAAAGTATTTCGAATATTATTTCCATAAATTTTTTTTTTTCAAGTTTTCCGAAATGATGTCTTGCATTATCTTTCGTGATAAATCGAAAAGTATGTCATTTTTCGCTGCCCCTTACAGACATAACAAATGGTAACCAAACTGAGGGAGAAACTATTCCATTAACTGTTAATTTTTTCATTTTTACTGCAACTGAGTTTTGCAACTCGATGATTTTGTGCCGCATATATGTACGTAGGTGCTATATAATAATTATCCAAAAAAAATTTCATTCGCACTTAATAAGCTGTTCTAGGCTGCTTACTAAATATGGTCTAATAAGCAGCCGTCATTTTTGAGCTGACATAGAAACATGTCAATCACGAAGTTTATTATACAATGATGCTGAAGTGATGTCAATTAAGCTTTAAGATGTCAAGTGAACACTTAAAATTCAAATTAATTATTCAGCTTGTCAAAGGAGCACTTTGTCAGGATTTTGATACTCATTAACAAATTTTTATTGATTCGCTCCCTGGCCAACACTAAACCAAAAGCTACCCCGACAGCTGCTTTTTATGCCATTCTACACACCCGCCTGCAGACCTGATGGCCAAAAATATAGCATTAGCCACTGCTACAAGACATGATGTCGCGGGGCAACTTGAGTGCAGGTCGTGTGCACATAGCAGTGTAGCGCCATCTTATATCGGGAAAACGGAATATATGGTCCCGTTTCTGAGCTTCGAAAGAGTTCTGGGGGCCACAATTGAGCCGGAGGGTTGGCGCTAGGGGACAACAGTTACAGAACATTCTATACACGTGTATATAGATGGCTCCAAGTTAACGGAAGGACTCGGGTCTGCTGTTTACTGTGCCGATCCAGAAATTAGTAGATTCTGCAGGCTGCCAGAATGCAGCGTCTTTCTGGTAATTATATACATATATATTTTTCCCCGGGCGCACGAAAACCTCACTACGCCACTGGTTCAAGCTCACGATGGCCATACTAACTGGACAGTGCCTTCTGGTGCCACATGCTCAAAAGTTAGGCCTCGTCAGTAACAGCAGATGTAGGAAGTTCGAGCTGCCCGAAGAAACGGTTGAGCATATTCTCTGTTTGGGTAGAGTTGCCAGGCCTTTAGGTTCCAATTAAGCTAGGTCCTAGAAAACTTCTACGGAGTTATCTTATAGGGTGGTTCCTGGCACCTGATTGGGGGTTTTACGTTTGGTTGTCAAACGAATTCTGGTAACACTATGAGTACATTTAGACTATGTAAGTTCTTATTGACCGGCCAGCTCAGCCTAACCTAACGGAATGCGCGAGGTTCCAGGGGACACCGACGAAATTCAGTTTTTAAAATTTGTTTTCCTTGTGTCATATATAATGTTTGCAGTGGTTATCTAAAGCATTGTTTACATGCGTAAATTGACTGATGTTTGCTAATATTACTTGAAATTTACATATATCACGTACATTCTTCGTCTACTTCCACCAATGAACATACTGAGATTTTTCTATTTTATAGGAATAAAAGAAGGGGTTACTAAGGAAACTAAAAAAAAATGTAAGGCGCGATTTCCTCCGGAGAGATCTAAGGCCAATCATCTCTTCCAATTTGCGTCATGCTCCTCTTGATTTTCCCTACAAATTGTCCGGACGGGACCTACATGTTTTATGCCGACTCCGAACGGCATCTGCAAGGCAGGTGAGTTTTCACTGAGAGCTTTTCATAGCAGAAATACACCCGGAGCGCTTGCCAAACACTGCCCAGGGGCGACCCCGCTTAGAAAAATTTGCTTCTAATTGAAAAACCTTATTTCTAAAATTTTGATGTTGCTTTGCCCGGGGTGTGAACCCAGGGCATACGGTGTGTTAGGTGGGGCACGCTACCATCACACCACGGTGGTCGCCTCTACTAAGGAAACTAGTAGTACTTATTCGATTTTTCAATTTTTTATATTTTTTTATGCCAATTTTTTCTTGCAAACAAATTTCTTTTTCTTAAATTGATACTAATTTTAAATACCTCTTCCAGGTTCGTTGAGATGTGATATAGCTCAAATATTTTCTTCTTGAAAGTTATAAATAATATGCAATTTTAAACTTACACCAAAACAATGCTCAGCACTTGTATCAGTGTTAAATGACGAGAGTACGAGAGACGCTACAGTAACAACAACAATGGTAATGGAAAAATGCCAAATATCACACCTCAATTGTAAAAAAAATTTGTACCAAAAGAACAATATGCTTAGTATTTAAAAGTTGCTCATGCCTAGCCCAAACTGCTGCCCACACGCGAGAAAACAAACAAACAAAAAATTCTCTTTAAACAGTAAACACTGGGGCATAATCAGAATTAAGTGTTAATACATAGTATAATTAAATTTCATTAACGTCAAGAATACAAGTGACAAGACTCGGCAAAAGCAGCTACAAAAAATATGGTAATCTGTTTTACTTTCCAACAACATTCCCATTTTCATTGCATTGAATTTCTTTTACGAAAGTAGCAAACGAATTAACTCAATTTTATGCTAATTATTTACTCCATAAATTTGTTATATAACCTTTTTAAGACTTATTCATGCTGAAGAGCAGCAGACAGAGAAAGGCAATAAGAAATAATAAAATCAAGAACAGCAACAAGAAAAAAATACCAGAAACCAAGTGAAATATACTTAGTAAATTAAAAATCTGCCTACAACTGAGGACGTCTGAGCAGCAGCGGAAGTGTACTTTTAATTGTAATTCATAGTTAACCAGTGGATGGACCGAAATCAAGTTAAATTACGCGCTGAGAATTTAATAGCAAAGGCATAACGGAAGAAAAAAAACGTTTTGAAGGAGACTAAAAAAAGTTATTTTTTTTAAATAACAAAAACCGAAACACGTCCGCTCTTATTCCTACAAACAGATAGCCAATTCTGAATATTTGCTCGAGCTTTAAGAGAATACATAAAATTGTTCGTGATCTACTATGCTTTAGTGCGTGAGAACAAACAAAAAATTTTAATCGAATATTTTTTTAGAACACAGCGTCTACAAAGCCTTAAAACATTAGTATCATTACAAAACCCGTTACAATCATTTCAACAAAAGTGACACAAGTGCATTGTATGTATGTATGTGTGGCAGTAGGTGGACTATTTTATTTATTCGTGCAATTTTTCATATGTCGTCTATCGGTCGCAGTTGCCTTTTTGTATTAAATTTTAGGCATTAAACTTCCTCCAAAACAAGAAAAAATCATCGTAAATTAATGTTGCATATCGTATCACTGGATTTTTTACGCTTCAATGTGTTTTTGAAGCGCTTGCGAGAAAGCGAAGAACATGATAGTGAAATAATTAAATATTTTTGTATAGCACTCGCTGGAAATCGATTATATTATAGAAAAATAATCAATGTGTAGTGATTTTTTATGGCATATCACTCCGCCTGCACGAAGAGAGTAAAACATAAAATTATTTAAGGCGTAGTTTTCCAAAATCGCTTAGACACTGATATCTGACCAGCGAGTATATGACACACACAAAGTACGTAGTCTAGCCCAAATATACTCAGACACATAACGATTTAAATTATCCCGAAATTAAATAGTAATATTTCTTATAATAATTAAACATTTCTGAAATGTTCTCAAAATCAACACTGAAAAAGTTCGGAAATAGTCACAACCTTTACGAAAAGCGTCCCCATGTAATCTTTAAACTGTTTTGATATGATCCGAAAACAGTCACTAAATGTTTCAGGGATAGTCTCGAAATCATCATAAAACCATATGGGAACAATTCCAAAATGCCTCGGAGATAGTCCCGAAATCATTTGAATTTCAATCTTGAAATTGTGCCGAAAAAATCACTAAAGAATATGGAAAAAAACCAGCACTTGTTGGAAAAACAAACTTCAAACTAGTTTCGATATAATCTCGATATGAACCTTGAAGCTATCGAGGAATTAACATTAAAAATTTAATAATAATTTATCGCCAAATAACTCGATGCCCCAAAAACTGCCAAAATTATGCGAAAGCAGTTACGCAATTAGTAAAAGTCACGGAATCATTTCAAAAAAAACCTTGAAAGGATCTACAAGTAATCCCGAAATTTTCGAGAACTATTTCACAATAGTTCCGAGATTAACCAGATTTAACTCTTAAATGAGCCTGAAATATACCAGAAACAAGCCCATAACTATCTCAAAATGGTACACAACGTATAAAAATAGTCCGTAAAAGAGGCTTGAAATTATTGCAAATCGATCCATTAGTAACCTCGTAATATACAAAAAAAAAAAAATATCTGACAACATATGCGAAATGGTCCATCCAACAACATCAGAAAAACAATCCCGAACTGATCCGAAAAGATATACTTAAATTATCTCAAAATTTTAATGATATCACACACCTAGTTCAGTAGAGAGCTTAATAAAAACAGCAAGATTTCGAAGCTATGTACTTTACAGGTTTCCCCGATTCAAAATCTACCGATTTGTATACTTGATTAAACATTGAGCCTGCAGCTCATAAAGAGATGGCTTGGTAAAAACTAAATGGTGCATTGGCGCATTTAGAGAAGTCAAACAGTTTTATGCTGTACTTTGAATTTTCAGGTTGATCACTGGTTGGACCAAAATTGTGCGATCCCAACATTATCTTGAAATTAATTCGAAAGATTCCCCAAAGTGAACTTCTAATAACCGCAAAATTTTATCGAAATAGTCTCGAATCAGTAACAAAAATAATGAAATAATAATGCGGAGAAAGGTCTTCAAATGATTTCTAAGGCAATAACGAAATTATTCTGTTTTGATCCTGAAAGCAATCTTAAAAAATATCCCGAAGCAGTCCTTAAATTAGGCGAAAGCAATTCAGATATATTACGTGGATAATGCTAACACGATAGCACGGTATTCCCGAAATGTTGACGAATGCTTATACCACTACGATATACATACATATACACGTTGTTTTTAGTTTTGATTTATCAAGCACCAAATTTATAATTTAATCAAAATTATTTCACCACAACTTCATCCAAGTGTGCAACCATTTACTTGATTAAATTCCGTCAAAGTTTTGTTAGCACTTCGCAATCAATTTCAACATGCGGTAAATTTTACAATAAGACTAAAATAATTGTATTAGTGATGGTTATTGAAAATTTTATTTGAATAAAACAACTACTGTGTACACCTTTGTGCACAAAAATAGCAGAGTAAAGATTTTTTAATTTAAGATTTTAGAAATTTGGAAAACCTTCTGGAATCAATGGAAATTTTCTTTTGACTTGGCATTCTTCTGATCGGCGATTTGGATGGAATTTGCTTTGCCACCACCTTCTATGGACCCGCCTTGGTCGTAGTCCAACCAATGTTTGACAATTTTTTTTCAGTTTTAAATTTTTTGCATACAGATTTTGTAAAATAAATAAAAATAAAATAAACAAATTTTAAGCACTTCCTTTATATAAATGGACAAAAATCAGCGAAAAATATCTCCTTATATAAAGACATATTCTCGCTAAACTTTGATTTTTAAATTTTGACATAGAAATTGCAAAAATATTTATGAGAAGTAAAAATATAAATGTGGCGCGCAATTGATTAACTAATAATATCTCCTTTCCAATCCAAGTAATGTAAAATTTTTTTTATTTTATATTTATTTTCTTCTTTTCTTACATTTTCTCGGTGCCTTAAGATATCTGTTAAGTTTTATGCTTGTAGCTCAATGAGAACTTATATAAAAATTAATTCCAAAATTCTCTCCGTTTCGTACGATTTTTTCTAAATATCTCATCCTGTGCGCCCCCTAGCGAACCTTTTTGTATCGTGTCATCGGCTGTCATCGACTTCTGAATTAAGTTTGAAATTTCAAGTCTCTAGCTCATCGAGAAGTTACTTAAAAGCTGGTTTGAAAATGGTTAAATTCGTATCTAATTATTTCGATCCGTGCGCCACCTAACGGATTTTTTTCCTTTTGTTGCATTGTCACGGTATTCTAACCTAAAGTTTCACGTTTGTAGCTCAATGAGAAGTTACTGAAAAATCGATTGCAAGATTTGTATGAAAAGCGGACAAACATTCAACCGACCTAATATAAAGGATGTAAAAAGGTAAAATTTGTTTCTGATTTTGCTGCTATTTTTGTGCACCCAGGTGTATGCAGATTTTTCTAAGCCACAACTAACATTATTACAAGATAAAAACGAATAAATCAAAATTAATTACAAACATTTCAAAATCATCACGACCAACAAGCAATGCAAAAAAGTGTTAAACCGCAGTTGAACTTAATTAAAAATATTCAAAAAAAAAAGTGCAAAACAGATATTTTTGGCTGACAATGCCGTTGCTGAACTTTAAATTATTCTCCATGCATCCCCACCACTTAGCAACGCGCGAGCGATGTCGGATTAGTATTGTGTTTGCCGTTATTAGCAGCGTGTTTACGACAACATTGTTGTTATGCTACGGCATTGGCATGCATATCAGGTACACAAACAACACAGACAACGTGAACCTGCAAAATAATAACAATAGCAGTAATAACCAAACCCAAGTGATGAGTAACATTCCAATTATGCTGTTGACGAACGAATTTTCCACAATGCCTTTAGCAAGCAACAGCAATCAAAAAAACAACAACAACAACACTAACACTACCAGCATAAGCAATCACCAACATTATAAAATTAACGTTGCTGCTGATGAGAATTTACACGTCAACAGAATAGCCATTCGCGGCAATAATAATACCAATTTGCCGGTCACTCTCCCTCTCGATATGAATCAGCAAAATCGTTTTGTTGACGAAATTAATATAGGCAATCAACGCGGTGTGTTTAACGAACACCTAACGGCAATAAATTCAACGACGACAACAACAAAAGCGGCGAACCCAACAACGGCCAATTCGATGAACATAGCCGACACAGGAAAGGCAACGAAATACGATGGGATTAAAACTGAATATATGCGGCAAGGCCAACAGCAATCACAACAACATGAAATGCAATCAAACAACGAATTGGTGCTACATCGCCAGAAGCGTTATTTAATTTTTCCAGAAGGCAGTTCATTTCAATTGGGTGAGTACGAACTAGAGATATACGCCGCCGATTAGGGTCGTCTTTGCACGCCGCCGGCGAATGTCAAAAATATCGGCGCGGCGGCGGCGACCGGCGCGTTACTATATTTTCTACTCGTTTAAGACTGTTTAGGCCATTTATTGTTCATGTCGAAAATTGGTCGGATATGGTCGAAAGTGGTGTCAACGGATGCGCATCACTGCCAGTTATAAGAAACTAATTGCGAAATTTAACTCTTTCTAACTGTTCAAAAGTTATTTAAAAAAAAACAGGCGCTTTCGATGTTAGCTTAACACGGACTTTACATCACTCAATTCACCAAGTTATTAAAACAAAACACTAATAAAAAAGTTATATATCCAATAAATTTATATGCTCACTTTGCATATTTTTTTCAAAAAATTAATAATGAACAATGAATTCAAATAAAATGACCCAAGGCGAACATGTTTTCAAATTGTCCTCAAGTTGTTAAAAAAAACCGAATTAACCAAAAAAGGTGCCGATTTAAAAAAAATTTATATTGCGATTGGCTGAAAGAATAAGCGAAATCAGTGACGCAAAATCCTTTAGTAGGTTCTAGAGGCATACACACTCCTTTGAAATGATTCTTACCTCATACTTAAGTTGAGAATGTATGAACGTATAAGGGTTTGAAAAATCACTTGGGCTTTAATTCAAACATCTGTCGTCTATTTGCGAAACTATACAATAGGGTCTGAAATGTTAATTTTGATTTTCACTCTTAATCCTTCAACACCCAAATCTCCCAGTTTGAGATTTCCTAAAGTTGGCGGCCCTATCCAAAACTAGTCCCTTGGAGTGAATCACATTGATTATAGCCTATCAACCAAGTTTAAATATCACCTACACGTTACGGCTCCTTTTACAAAGGGTGAGGCTTTGTCCTTTGCAAGAACACTCAAAGTGGTGAAGGAAAAGCTTTCCCAAGACAGTCGAACTAAGGACCGTGTATTCTACTACCCTAACGTAGTGGACAGTCGACTAGTCTGAAAACTGAAGCTACGCGGTCATCCATAATGAGCTCTTATATCATAAGGCCGGAAAACAGAAGTTAACATCTTTCAACTTAAAATCGGTCGACTTTCATTCTAAAATATCGTTTTGATTTAACGAAGACTATTGAAATCAATGTTGCGAACACAAACGTCTGCAAACTTTACATTTTAAAATATTTATCAAGGGTCTTTGTAAAAGTTTAATAAATTGTTTTCAGCCATTACGCAATGACATCCACTTAGACTGCTTATGATTTCGAGGGCGGCATCTTTGGCCGAATAGTCACTCCCTAACGTTTCAAGGTGTTTCTCTGGTGTAGCTCGGCAGCATAGCGCGACAAAAGCATCCGTTGGAAAGTCTTTGGAGCTACACCTAGAGCATCTAAGAAAGTGACGTCAACGAAGGTATGAGTTCGAAGTCGCAGTCCTATAGCTTCTGTGCTGGTATATGGTGTGATGGTCAGGAGGCGTGGTAGAGACTGGTGGTCGGGATTGCTACTGTTCGCACATCGTGAATAGCTCTTAAAAACAGCCGAAACAACTGTAGGTGCCCGTACCACAAGAGTCATGAGTATTAAAATACCATTAATAGCAACCGTAAGTCGCCTTTGTACGTGGCCGCCAAAGAGCCACAAATGATTTAAAGGAATTGTGTTCGCGACGATTATTAGGAGTTAACCCTAGGTGAAACTACGCTTTGCACGAGATATACTCTCTGGAGTAAGCGAACGAGGGGCAATCCCTCGGCAAGGAGCTACTCCTGAAAATTTTTGAACGGTCTGCGAGATCTTGAGGCAAAAACCCCGGATCTTTCCGAAATGGCCAAGACGTTGATTTCCTCAAATACATACAAACAAAACCTTTCCTAAATATTATTTTTTTAAATAGAAAAATCAAGCTTTTTAAAGTAAGAACACCGGCGTAGGCCGGCGCGCCGCCCACGCCGCCGCCACCGGTATATAATAGAGCCTACGCCGGCGCCGCCGATAAAGTGATCGGCGTAAACCGCTAGTACGAACAATGAAATGGAAATCATCCCGTAGTTATATCTGTTTATAACGAAATACACAGCAAAGACTATGAAAACTCCCTTGCGGTGGGATTATAACTTATGGTAGTCACAAGCACCCTGGGTCAGAATTGTTTACTTAGTATTGACAAAAATTGGGTCGAGGGCCCAAGTTATTTTGGTTATTTTGAATTTAGTACTTAGAAATGCTTACAAATGATGGTGAGACCAAAGTTAATTTATGATGTTTTGAGGAATGGTAGCCAACAAAAATGTTTGACGGTGAAAGAGGGTAACGCTACTTTATACTCGATACTATTTCAGCGATACTTTTTGATTTCGCAAAGCGAAAGAAAATATGCGCTGAAGAGTTTGCCGTTAATTTATTCGGAAAAAGCTGATAACTGCACAAAGTTGCCACTGATCATTCTGGTGTTAACCCGGATTTTCACAAAACTCTTTTCACGTTGCTTCATTTTGGCGCATTGACTTGGCAGTTCTATACTTAAACTAGAAATGTCTTGACTTTTTGCCTCGCTTAACATCCCATACACTATCTGTCAATCCGCCATTACATAGAACGCTTTTCCCTGTGCTTCACTTTGGCAGATGATTTAAAAGCATGGTTTAGATACGATCTTGCTAAACAAAGTATGGAGAACGTGAAACGCAGAGCTATGTTGAGAGCTCTGCAGACGATTAAAGTATCAAAGTGATTTCGTACACCTATTCTTTGACACCCAAGTTGATCCTTTCAAGCTCTACAAGTGAGTCAACCTTTTCAAGCGATGCCTTGGAGACATGTTTGGAGAAATGTTTGGAAACATGAAAACTTTGTGCTCCTTCCAATACTCCGCACCTTTTTAATTCGGTAGTTTCGTGATACAAATTTTGATGAGTTTGAGTTTTTTATTGCTCTCAGTCTTCTCTTCTTCCATATATTTAAGCGTAACCCCTCTCCACCGGTTTTCCCACTCCTTGCACCTTAACTTTTCTTTAATTGTTCTCTCACTCTTCGTTTCCACTCCTATCCCTTTCACTCTCCCTTTATCTTTCTACCTATAATCTTTTAGTGTGGACTGAATTCCACGCCCGAAACAATTTTTTAATTTATAATTTTCAGCATCCAAATTTAATTTAATCTCAATTTCACATTCCACACAGTATTCGATCTCATCATCGGCGTTGTCGGCTACACGAGTTATGCCATTTTAGGTATTACGTGCGCCGTTGCCTGGGAGTTGCCAAGTAAACCGCCTAGTGAATTAATCGAAAATTTACATGACAAAATTACTGAAGGCCTTTATACTACAACAAGTGAAACAAAGCCACCACCACCACCACCAGCAGCGCCAGCAATGCGACGTAATGACAGCATCAGGCCTTACAATGTAAACGGTGGCGTCGGTGGAAGCAGTGGTGACATTAAATATGGCATAGAAGGCATCACATATGTTGACAACGTAAATATGATGGCTCCAGCTCGTATCAACTATGAAAATATGCCGCCATCACAGGTGGTGACATCACAGCCCCCAACAGTGCTAAACAGTCAAAATTCTATGGGAGCTGCTTACTTTTCGCATGAACGTCAATCCAACCCATTTGGCGCGCCCATCAGCGGCTACTACAATGCATATAAAAAAGTATCGCCCGTTGACACGCGCTACTACACCACTGATGAAGCTTATCAACCGACAAACTTTTACGCTAACGCACACTACAACAACAAAAATAACTACAAAATGCCATACAGACACGCGTTTCTAGATAAAAATGCGAAGTCAAGTTACTATAATGTCAACAGCAGCCAGAACGAAAGTAGCAACAACAATAACAACAAAAACAGTAGAAAGTCCTTTCGCTATTCAGCTCATGGCGATTCAACAGATAAGCAAAGAACAAAATTTAGCAATCGGTGGCAGCAGCAACAGAAGCAACAACAGCGAAACCGACAACCACAACATAAAAAGTGGCAATCATGGCAGGTTTATGACAACGACTGGCGTTCATATCAACAGCACCAGGAAAAGCTAAAACATACGAAATGGGCACAACAACAGCAGCAAGAGCAGAAGTGGGCGACTCAGTCAAAATACGTGGGGACGAACAATTGGTGGGCGCGCAATAAACAGCATTTCAACGAAATTTGGCGTACAAAGCAAAGCGTTTTGCGACGGGATAATGTGCGGTAAGCTGTAAAGAGATTGCGCTTGTATGTGTAAGATACAAACAAACAAAGATGAGTAATTAGTCAGCGAATAAATCGCATTTCAAAGCTTTGGTTTTTCGCACCAAAAATTACTGTTCACTCAAGTTGACGTGATGGTAGGTGGAAGAGATGCTGCAGGGCCTCACAGTAATCAGAACTGTTTTTTTTTCTAGATTTCAATTACTGCATTAGACAAGTTTTTTTATCGCCGTTAAAGCTATTGAATTAAGCTTAGTTCTGCTAAACAGACGATGAAATAGTTGATCAGGAACGTTTTCATGACTTGGTCAGTGCAGGGCGTCTAAAAAGGGAGTGTTCAGCACTTTCTATAACTTCTTCGTCCCTACAACCGTGATGGATGTTATTCATTGGAATTGTTGTTAGCATCTACGCCGATGTAAATGTAAAATCGTCATAAAAAATGAGAATAACCAATTGCGCGATATGTATGAATGTAAATGAGAAATGGAAAGAAAAATTTGAAAACGTCAACTGTAATTAAAAATAGTCAGCTGTAAATGAGAATAATAAAGTGAAAATGGAAAAGCGTCATTTGTGATTGAGAAAAGCCAGTTGCAAACGAGAAGGCGGTATTTAAAATTGGAAGCAGTCAATAGGAAATAAGATATTGTGAACAGGAAATGCCAAATTCCCCCAGTCAGTGTTCCGTACGCTTCTTCAACTATCTAAATATTGGAGCCGTTGCTCGAAAACATACCGCCCGTCTATCTGGGGCCGGTAATATGTCTGTTCCATTGGATCAACATTGGTGAGCACGATGGTAAAGGCAGCGCCTTTATTGGTCCATTAACACCCTTCCATATACTGATATCGCGCCAACTAAATGACTGTTTTGACCTCTGGTACTTCAAAATGACGCCTTTGTATATCCAGTTGAGGCTTCCTCATGCACACATAACTATTCTGATATGGGAGTGACACTAGCGCATTTACAGTTGACTATTATCGTTTCCATATGACGTTTTCGCCGTTCCAACTTACTATTCTCGAATACAAATAACCCATTCACATTTACATTTGACGCTTTCTAATATACAAATTCGTTTCGCGACTGGCTACATTCCTAGCACCAAAAAGATCCGAATGATGCTTGACTGCCAAAGTAAATCTAGCCGGGATACGGGCCACCATGACATTTATCGTGGCGTGATCCATGAAGTTGACGTCGGACCAAGGTGGAGAGTGCTGACATTTTCCCGTTCACGCCTACCAGTAAGGGAGAGGGCAGGAATCGTTTTCTTTACTTGATAAATGATTTCAGAGATGTGCACTAGAATACTATCAGACCCGAATCTGATGTCCTTCCATATCAGGATCGCAGTTAATTTTACTGAATTTTTGGACGAATATTCTGCAAATATCTTCTAGGGCTTTGCGGTAACTGCATTTGTTATTAGTTCTATGGCCTTCCTTTGAACTCTATTCGTAGTGCATGTTGTTTAGTTCAGTTACCACAAGGAAGCAGATGAAACCCCAAGGCCCTACCTCATTTCCGTTCAAGGCAAATAGTTTTAACTTATCTGTCGAATATACATTCACCTATATAGCGCCACCACTGCCATTTTTTCACTGCTGGCTATTAATATTTACACTTTTTAGAGCGCAAAAACTTCATTCAAACGTATTGCGCTTTAGAATGCCTTTGAGAAGTCGTTTTGCCATCATAACTCCTTTTCGCATTCGCCAAGTGATCTAATCAAGTTTTTGAGCCTTTCACCTGTGTACACGTTCATTGTGTGTGGGGACTCAAATATCAGCCAATTTAGTTACTTATTTAGAGCGTGATGGTCAGAGCATTCACGTATTGTCTCATTTTATTTCTTAACAGGCATCTCCCTTCACTCTTCGCTTCCCGATAACAGTAGCTCATACCGCATCTTTCGTCCGAAATGTGAATACGTAGACCAGTTCCCAGAACTGCATGACACTGCAATAGTAGCAGTATGCATATTAGAGACGAACTTAGAGTCGAACAGTTTTTATGCTTGCAATCTTGGTCTCATGTCCTTCGCTGCCATCAAAACCATCGAACAATGAGTGCATTTACTAATATGAAATTCTGTTTGTCGTTGATCCAAGTGCAAGTTATCGTGCTCCTCGTTTAGGAAATTAGGTATTCTTACCCTAAAAAGAGATAACAGAGATTTTTATATTTGAAATTTCTGAAATGATATATCTTAAATACTGGGGAAACTGAGGTATTAAGAGGCTTGATCATTGAACCTCTTCATCTGCGTGCATAAGCCGCAAATAACTCCTGCAATATTTTTAGTCACAGCGCAAAGCTACAGTAAAACGGTAATAACGAGGGATAAGCGAACCTAATGAGTTCGGCAGAGCGCCATCCACATCGGTCCAGAAGTACGTCGCTTCTCTGTCAATCGGTACAAGTACCCAGAGGAACTGCGAATTCCTTGCTTTATTTTATTGAAGGTCGTAATCGTGAGTACCAGTTCAAAAATTTTACAGGGTATCGCCAATGTCTTGGGACTCTAACCGCACTAGAGAGCATCCTATTACCGGATTTGTAATCGGTACTTTGACCAGAATACTTGAAATTACAGCATTCCTCGATCCAAATGAGAGAAATTTTCCCGATTTTCCCGTTATAAAAACTAAGCTCTTAAAAATGCTCCAGTTGATCCCCAGTCTATAAAAAAAAATCGGGTCTATGCCACAATCTATATTGAGTATTCAGCATTATGTCATATGGGATGTTGTGCTAAGAGATCCACAAGAGTGGCCCGTTTTAATAGTTTGGCTTTACGTGAGCAGACTGACAGTAGCGATCTTGCATCGTCTTACATGGCCGATCTGCATGACTCTGCCAGGATTCGTAGTGTCCAGATGAGCTTATAAGGCCTCATAGAGATCTCTCCAGACACTTTACTCGGGAATACGAGGTAAAATAAGTAGGCAACCACTCGTTAACAATTGGCACTGAGGTTCACAAGAAGCTCTTTTACAACCGCAGTGCAGAGTTTAGGGAACACAAACTTACATTGAGATGCACGTGAGGTCTCATTGCAATTCACTGCTTAGAAAATTTCGTTGCACTATAGTTTGTAAATTAATTAAGAAATGTGCTCCGCATCTTCAACACACTCTTGCCTTTTACGAAGGACAAAGGAAACAAAGTGCTAACTACAACGGGGGTTTTTTTCAACTAATTGCAACTCGGTCTTATTAGCCCATACGTAAGTTTAAGCGAATAAATTCCTTTCGGCAGTCTTTTACAGTTTTCATCGCTTACTTTGAGTAAACCACAATCTTTAGATCTTAAGTCTAAATTTAAAAGTATAATTGATTTATCACGCACTCTTAGCTTCAGCATTATTTTACCGTTACAAAGTCTGCCGAAATGAGTACAAACCTAAATACATACATATAAACGCGCATAACCGCCAAGAAATTCAATTTACTAACGGGTTTTTTTTACAATTTACCATCAACAGCATTCCTGAAGCATCAACCCAACCTCGACAACCAGTGATGACCTACTCACCGCCCGCTGAGAGCTTAGCTAGCGCCTATTCTACAGTTAATCCAAAAACCGAAACAACGAACGGCCGCAACTTTCATGATGCTCCACGCCTGCTACTCAAAAAACCACCCAAAGCCAAAATTTATCCAATTTTTGGAAGACGCCGACGACGAAGCCAACGCAGCACTGACGCTAAATTGGATGCCTTTGAATTTAAGCTGGAACGTATACACTTGCGTGAGCAACTGCGTACGAGGCAAAAACTATACGGAAAAATTGAGAAACTCTATGAAACGTGAGTGCATGAAACATTTTGCAGTTTTTTATTAAATGTTTTTCCCATAGCTCACGATTCGCATATACTGCATTATTATACATGCATACGGACACCTACATACATATATGTATGTACATTAGAGTGATCCCTAAAAATTAAATGAGCAAATTATCAAACTTCTTCCAGCGGACCCCTTCAAACTGTTATATTACAGTCATTGGTCTCTATTCAAGCAACCCCCTTTATGTTGCATAGAAGTCAAAATTCTGACTTCCCCATAAAGACACACCAACCATCTGAAATAAAAAAAAGCACTTTTAAACTTGTGAGTCCTGAGCTTTGATCTTTCTGCAACGCGCCTTTACCCTCTTCAATTGAGAACAACATTTTTAGGTTTTTTTGCGCACGCAGTGAAGTGGTGGCAGCCTACTCGCCTACCACACCAAATGTCCCATTCGGTTTCGACATAAAATATGTAGGTCGGGTTCCACAAATTTGTAAGAAACATTTAAATCTTTGACCATAGTATAAACGTTTGAAGGGTTAAGTTGGGTCTTTGCGGTCCAGTTAAGGACTATCTCACTTGAACACGTTTATGTTGGTCCGTTGTGTTAACACATATCTACTCTAATGGTTAGACTGGCCGTCAGTTACTTAGCGAGCTGCTGTGTGACAACAATAAAGCCACGAATAAGGCACATATCGATCTTGGAAATTTCTTCCGGAGAATCCAGCACGTCCCAACTAAGATATGTACACCTCGTCCTCGCAAAGGCTGGACAACATATAGTGATTGTATGATTCCACCTCGTCATCCTCAATACAGCTAAAACTGCTGGATGTATCCAGTACATTAAGGCGTACTGCATGAACTCTAGTTTAGCAGCGCCCTGTTAATAGTCCAATAATCATTTGTAAATCTTAATAGCTTCGCTTGGAGTCAACAACGTGCCAGAAAGACCTCGACATACGGCAAGAGGTAGTGTCAGCCCATCATTTACTAAACTTACTCGATACCCGCCTATTCGCCCGGGCTGCGGCCATTTTGACTATGAAGACAACCAGGTACAGATTCCGCATTGCGTTTAATGCCAGTGTGGAGATGTGGCTGGCAAAAAAAATTTCATTTAATTTTTAAAGAACCACCCTAGTACTCACATGCATTTTCACAACAGAAATCCTTCTTTTTTTGGCACTGTTTTGTTTTACAACATGAACTTCCATTTCCCTTTACAGCCGCGGTCTAAATGGCACCGCCTGCGTTTTGCGAGCGCTTTGTGAAACTGGACAGCAACAACAACAAAGATATAAAACGGAACCACAAAGTTTTATTACGGAACTGTTGCGCGCTATTTTCACGCTACCCACAATCAGCATCAACAGTGCCGGTGAATATGTGAAGTTCGAAGAAGCCGCACTACAACCCACCGACTTACACATCATCGACCGCACATATAGGGAGGCGCAAGCGCAACATGACAGTTGTGCGCAACTTTTTAATATGTGTGAGCATAGCTTTTGGGAGTGAAATGACAGTATAAAAAATGTCTGACTTTGTTCTACGTTTAGATAAAAGAATTTAAGAAAAAAAATTTTATTTCAACTGGAATAGTTTTGTTGCACTTTTTTTTAGTTTGGCTTTGAAATGATATTTTGATTATTTTTTTCGATTTTCGTTTGTTAGAATATTTTTGCGTTAATAAAAGAATGCTTTAATATATGTGACCCGACTTATGAAAAGGTGGCTTATAACTCAAAAAAAATTACTACTACTAAGAAACTGAAGAAATGCGTTGTTATCTTTAACAGCTGTTTCTAGCAAATTCTTTTTTGAGTCATAAGCCACCTTTTCATAGGCCGGGTCGCATATACTAACCTGTCGTCTTAAGAACTTAAATTTTCTCCAAAATACTAATTATGAGCCAATTTGTAATTTAGAACCTAAATCCCTCAAGGTTAAATGGTGCAACGTCTGCATTTGAGTTTCCTGCATAGTTTTAAAGGCTTGGCGCTCAGCAGCGCCTTTAGCTTCGTATGAATTACCTCTCCAAACCATTCAAAATGAAGCAAGGCTTCAGACGTGGCATTTCAATAGCGTGCAATATTTTTCACTTGATGATTGAAGAGTAGCTAGCTTTAACCTCGATGACATAATCTATTATAAGACGGCATAATTTTTGGCGTATGCGGGTGATGTTGATGACATTAGCTTTAGCAAGCTCGCCGTAAGATCTGCGGTCATTGAAATACATGTATAACAAGTAAGGAAGGCTAAGTTCGGGTGTAACCGAACATTACATACTCAACTGAGAGATATGGAGAAAAAATAAGGGAAAATCACCATGTAGAAAAATTAACCTAGGGTATCCCTGGAATGTGTTTGTATGACATGTGTATCAAATGGAAGGTATTAAAGAGTATTTTAAGAGGGAGTAGGCCATAGTTCTATGGGTGGACGCCATTTAGGGATATCGCCATAAAGGTGGACCAGCGTGACTCCAAAATTTGTTTGTACGATATGGATATCAAATGAAAGGTGTTGATGAGTATTTTAAAAGGGAGTGGTGGTAGTTGTATATGTGAAGGCGTTTTCGATATATTGACCAAAATGTGGACCAGGGTGACCCAGAACATCATCTGTCGGGTACCACTAATTTATTTATATATGTAATACCACGAACACTATTCCTGCCAAGATTCCAAGGGCTTTTGATTTCGCTCTGCAAAACTTTTTCATTTTATTCTACTTAATATGGTAGGTGTCACACCCATTTTACAAAGTTTTTTCTAAAGTTATATTTTGCGTCAATAAACCAATCCAATTACCATGTTTCATCCCTTTTTTCGTATTTGGTATAGAATTATGGCATTTTTTTCATTTTTCGTAATTGTCGATATCATAGTCATAGTCGGATTTCGGCCATTTTGTATACCAATACAAAGTGAGTTCAGATAAGTACGTGAACTGAGTTTCGTAAAGATAACTCGATTTTTGCTCAAGTTATCGTGTTAACGGCCAAGCGGAAGGGCAGACGGTCGACTGTGTATAAAAACTGGGCGTCGCTTCAACCGATTTCGCCCTTTTTCACGGAAACCAGTTATCGTCATATAATCTATGCCCCTACCAAATTTCACAAGGATTGCTAAATTTTTGTTCGACTTATGGCATTAAAAGTATTCCAGAGGAATTAAATGAAAAAGGGCAGAGCCACGCCCATTTTGAAATTTTCTTTTATTTTTGTATTTTGTTGCACCATATCATTACTGGAGTTGAATGTTGACATAATTTACTTATATACTTTAAAGATATTAAATTTTTTGTTAAAATTTTACTTTAAAAAATTTTTTCGTCTTCCGATTTCGCCAATTTTTATTTACCTCACATATAGTAATAGGAGTAACGTGCCTGCCAAATTTCATCATGATATCTTCAACGACTGCCAAATTACAGTTTGCAAAACTTTTAAATTACCTTCTTTTAAAAGTGGGCGGCGCCACGCCCATTGTCCAAAATTTTACAAATTTTCTATTCTGCGTCCTAAGTTCAACTAACCTACCACGTTTCATCGCTTTATCCGTCTTTGGTAATGAATTATCGCACTTTTTCGGTTTTCGAAATTTTCGATATCGAAAAAGTGGGCGTGATTACAGCCCGATATCGTTCATTTTAAATAGCGATCTGAGATGAGTGCCCAGGAACCTACATACCAAATTTCATCAAGATACCTCAAAATTAACTCAAGTTATCGTGTTAACGGACAAACGGACGGACGGACAGAGGGAGGGACGGACGGACATGGCTCAATCAAATGTTTTTTCGATACTGATGATTTTGATATATGGAAGTCTATATCTATCTCGATTCCTTTATACCTGTACAACCAACCGTTATCCAATCAAAGTTAATATACTTTGTGAGCTCTGCTCAACTGAGTATAAAAAGGTAAAAAAATGGTTCTTGTCATGAAAATGGAAGAAAACGCTGCGGTTCTGATGGTGAATTAACTAAGCTTTTTAGCAGTAGACGATTAATATTTGTTGTCGTTTGGGGCTCCACAGAAATTTCACGATTGACCGAAACTTCGAACCAGTAGAAAATTTGTAGGTCCAGCCGTGCTCTTTCCGTTCGATTAATTTTCAGGTTTGTTGATTTTCTAAATTGAAACGCCTTTATACGCTATCATCAGTCAGTCAGGAATGCCAGAGGTTGCTATGTGTATTAAAGTCACGGTTGATTATACGATTATTGTTGCTGAGTAACCCATTAAATTTGTGAAATATTTATAAATTCCTGGTCAGTGTCACCCAAATTGACACCTATACATTAGGGCGGGTCGGTTTAAAAATCGCTCATTGCTCTGTGAAAATCGTATTCTAGGGATCAAAATAAGAAACTTTGCCGAAGAAACCATACCTGTAAAACGAATTCTAATGCCCCCCCTTTGGGTCGAACTTTAGGGTAGGGGCAATTTCAATTCTACCTGCTGTGTTTTGTGGTGGCTTAAAAAAAACAACACAAGCAATTTTACGATCTGTAATTGTGTCACAGTGATACCTTCATTTTTTAAAACGGTTGAATAAAAAACCCACAGAACTATGTTTACGACATGCAAATGCATCACAGTGATGCCTTGGTTTTAAAAGGGGGTTGTAAAAACGCTAATTTCTAATAATTTTTTTTAATTTCTTTTCTATTACTAATTTAAATTCATTTTTTCATTTACATATGTTCTGACTAAATAAATTTCTAAAGAGAAAAATAAACTCCAAAAAGAAAAAACAGGCATTTCAAAGTGGGATTTTTCAAAATTTGCAAGTTCGACCCAAAGGGGGGGACATCAGAATTCGTTTTAGAAGTATGTTTCCTTCGGCAAAGTTTCTTATTTTGATCCCTAGAATATGATTTTCACAGAGCAATGGGCGATTTTTTTGCCTCACCACAAATCGACCCGGCCTACTATACATAGATATTCTAAGTAATTGTCAGGTTTTAAATAATGGCAATAAACGAATGCGAGCGCGCCTAAACTCCCTGTCCGATCTTTTATCCAGTTTTGTCACACAAATAGCAGCAATAAAAATCTTTAGATTTCGATGGGTGATGGTAAATTTGGAGGTCATGGGCTCCCTAAAATAAAATGGGTGAGTTTTTTAACTGGCAACTCCCCCACACTTCAATCATAGATGCAACCAAGCATCACCGAACATGAATGAGTCGAATGACGTGGAGAACTCTGATTGGTCGGCATGTTATTCTAATGTGGGATTTTCTGTGGTAATGTTTGGGCCTGTCAGTTAATTTTAAGAACTTAACAATTTTATTTTAGCTGACACTGTATGTTCCTTGTCTAGATATTAAGTTGGATAATACGAAAAGACAGAAAGAATCATCTTGGGCGCCCACTAAACCTACATTAATCACATTTTATATTGATGGAAAATTAAACGTTTTTTTTTTCTGTTTTTTACTTTGGCTGAAAAAATAATAATTACTCAATTTTATGGTGAAACTAAAAAAAAAACAAAAAGAAAGAACTCAATCCATGTATCGATAGTCCATGTAATAACTTTGCAGCGAATAGAACTACTTTCAAATTAGTGCAGAAATATCGCATTAAGGCGTGGCACTATTTCTTACTCTATCCCCTCACAGAGATCTCAACTGATACTTTTAAGATAGCGATGCCCTACGAAATGCGAATTTATTCCCTTTTCTGACCTTTACGAGTTTTTAGCTGACTCAGCTGGCACCACCCCTTCGGTATAATTTTTTTTTTTTGCTTAAATTTTAGTACAGAACAAGAACGCAATTGAAATAATTTCACCTACAAGCATACGTTAATACAATGTATACAACAACTGTAATTGGTATCTTATTCACTTGATTGTTGGTATTAAAAGTTGAAGAGTTTTGAATTTCATATCAATTAAAAGGCTAATAGAGTAAATATTAAGAGCAGACAACTAACAAAGTGAGATTTCACACCTACACACAATTGAATTTTATAAAATGTATATGTAGCGTTGCCAAATGTCCCGTATTGGCCGGGACATCCCGTATTTTTCACAAATCTTAAAGTGTTCCGCCGGGAAATGCTATGTCCCGGCATTTTCACAATATCAAAATTAATAAATCATAACCTGCTACAAAACATGGCTATATTTGCATATTCGGTTGTATTCAGCTCATTAGCATATTGCATGCAACTCTGTAAAGAAGAAAAATTCATCCCTACGATGCAAAAACGTGTGACCAAAAACGTACACAGCCACACGGCACGATCACATTAATAGGAACGGAAAAGTTGGTGAAAAATCTACTCTTGCCCATGCAAATGTGACTATGAATATGACTACTACAATGACCGGGCACAATGACTGTAAATTACTAGTCAGATGACATGGAGCGTTCTTGCAGGGTACTGTGATTCTGAATATTGTCAATGTTTGACATTTCGCACACCTAAATATTCATTTTTCATGGGGAAGTGTTGTGTTTTAAAATAACGTTTGAAAAATTAATCCATAGAATATCGAATTCGAATTAAATGTTTGACATTTCGCACACCTGGGGGGATGTGTTGTGTTTTAAAATAACGTTTGGAAAATGAATCCATGGAATATTGAATTCACATTAAACACAGTAAACGTAATAATTGTTAGCCTGTTTCATAAAAATATTTGTCATAAATAAATGAGTTTAAAAATTTAAATTCTCTCTAAAAATTATTTCGCCGAATGAGCAACCCATACAAATATATAGGTGTTTCTTATTTTTCAAATGTCCCGGGAAATTTTTAAAAATCCCGGGAATTGGGCTCAAATTTGAGGTCTGTCCCGGGAACCCGAAATAAAAATCTGGCAACCCTAGTTATATGTCTGTATGAGTAGTTTTACTTGAACAGAAAATGAACACATATACACACACACCAACGTATACACAATATAAAGCAGATATCTAATAGCAACGTGCAACAAATTACTGGTCAACAAGCTGACAAAGAATCAATAAAAAAAACTACTAAAAAGTCAACTAAAAAGGGCCAAGAACGTAAAAGAGTGGTTAAGCACCATTGTATTGTGAAAACGTTTAAAAATATATTCAATTGGCACTGCATGCCAGGGTATTGAAGAACATCGCCTGCAGGGAAGGCACGTCTAGAATTTCAACTGCTGCAATCAAAGCTGCATCTGCTGCGCTTTGAACGCACTTGAAGAATAAAGGAGTATATAGCGAGTGAAAGGAGTATAAATTTAGGAATTTTATGTGCAATACATACATATATACTTATTTTTGTATGTATGCTAGTATGTCTAGGTATGTATTTGCAACAAATGATGCCACAAATTGAGTAACCCTGCCAGGGCCGTAGAGAGAAAATCCGGGCCCGGGACTAAACAATTTACGGGCCCCCTATAAAAAATCCACTGATACATTTGATTAACTTGAATTAATGATGTCTCATTCAGGAATCATTATTAATGGATTACATGAAAAAAAAAAATTTTTACCACATCAACTAAATGATTTTTGGACTACGAGCTGACAATAAAATTAACACAGAATATTTACTATTTATATTATTTTATTGTAACGTAGAAATAAAGTTCTCTTTTAGCAGCCATATATTCTTTCAAATAAACTGTTCTAGTTATTTGGTAACATTTTAATACATTTCTGATAAATTGAATGATGATTATACATTTTAATTATTCAATATAGAAAGTTCGGATATCAAAGAATGGTTTTACTTGTTTTTTATGCTACTAAATTTTTTAATAATATCAAAATTTAACAGTCTTGCCAAAACGGATTCAACACAAAACGTGGCAAATCCTGGAACTCGCTCTTGAGATGAACACAATCTATGAAAGTTTTTGATTCTTGAAAGGACGCTGAAGGAACGTTCTGCACTAGCTACACTGACAGGTATGGTGCAAAAGATACGTAAAGCAACACAAATGTTTGGGAGAAATCGTATACAGATTTTGAACATATGTAAATGGCATTTATCAATTCCAATGGTGACAGACCTTTATTAAAATTTGCTTCGTAAATGTGTTTCAAACGAATTATTTCGCAGTCTAAGCTTTGAGAAATGTCCGAATTGTATTTTTCGACAAATTTTGCTGCGCTCGCCCGAACCGTAGTTTCATCCATGTCTTCAAATTGTCACAAAAAGGAAAACGTCTCTTTTAAATTTCTTATAACTGCAAATCGTTTAATAATGCCAGTGATTACCGAATCGACGATCGCCGAGAATGTATTGTTTTTAAAATCAGACTCTGGATTATCCGTAGTCATCTCATTTCCATTATCTTCAAACCGTCTTTTGGGTTTTCTCTTTCGAATGTCCGAAAACTTTGGCGAGATAGTCAATTGAATAGCAAGTGTTTTTCATTCGTTTAAAATTGTTTCCGATTGGTTCCTGATCAACTTCATATCAACTAATAAGGCATCTAGATCTCGGACCTCAACATCTATGGTGGCGTCTCTAGCTTCGAGGACCACGTTTCTTTCATTAATGGTAGTATGCATTCTAGCTTGTTGATGTACTTGAGAATGCCGGTAACATCGCCGTATGCTTTCGCAGTCAAATTTGGCTTTTGGCTGAAAGACTATGAAGAGGGCTCGGTACATTTTTTGAGGATGTCCCATCGTTGTACAGTGCTGCTGAAAATAGTAAAACATTTTGTACAACTCCGAAGAAAGTAATTGCAACCGTACAGCATTCTGCAGCATCAACACCACATAAATTGAGACTGTGGGTTGCACAGGGAGAGTAATCATCATTCGAGATTTTGTCGAGAATATGACGTAGTACAATGGACAGTTTTGTTCACCAAAATATATGCTTTCGCCTTTGCAAGCTAGGCCTCTTTTCCGCAAAAATAAAATAGTGTCCAAAATTATATGTAAAATGTCTTTCCACTTTTGAGTTTCAGTGATTAGCTGTTCATTGATAAGTGTATCAATTGTAGACTCCTTTTGAATTAGATTTTGTAAAGATCGCCATTGCATATAACATATAATGTGATCTTGAGTATTTTCGTGTGATGGCAGTTTATCGTATAGCTTCTTCCACACCTGCAATTTCGAATATCCGCTAGGACAACAAATTTTGTGTCGATTTTAAGTATTGGTACATGGTAGGCAATAAAAAGTGTTACTACTTGCACTCCACACCAACCAGTCACGCTCCACCTTCTTCTCTCCATTTGGCAAGTTTCTGTCTAACAACGAGGTAAGAAATGCCTCGTATTGACAATCACGTGGAAAAATAACAGGACACTTTTGATGACCTCGACGAATTATTTCGTTGACTTCTTCAGATCACAAAAATTCATTATTCACTGTACCGATATCGAAGTCGTTTAAATAATCTGTACTTTAATACAGAGTTGGTGGTATTGTTGGAAGACTTTTTGAAGATGAACCTTCATCAGTGTCACCACGAAAACTTTAGGATTTCGGATTCATATAAACATACATTTTCTTTTGATGTTTTTATTATCTCCTCAGGCCCAGGCAAAAAAAAATTATCAATATTCGTTGCTTTTGAAATTCGGCTTAAAATTTGCACATGCAATAACTAAAGACTCTACTGAATTAAAAAAAAATGTCTTAGTACCTCTAAATCGCGGGCCACCTGAGAAAACCCGGGCCCGGGGGAATCCCCCACCCCACCCCCTCTCTCGACGGGCCTGAACCCTGCTACAAACGAAACAACAACAAATTTTTATATTTCGGGAAGCAATACAAAAGCATAGACAGAAAAATATAACGAGAAATATAATAAAGATTCGTTGTGTAAAATAAAAGCACACACGGCTATATATCTAACTACGGAAGGGGGATGCTTTATAAATGCTGACAAATCTCGCTGTTTGTAACGCAATATGGAAGAAAGTCAAAAACTAACAAATAAGTATACAAAAGTAAATAAGAGAAAAAGCAGCAATAAAGGATAAAAGTGTCGTATTCTCTAATCTAGCAATCTTTTGAACTTAACAATCCAAAAAAGCGAAATCGTCCATAAGGCACCAAAAAGCAGTAATTTGATACTAACACAAACTAAGTACACAGATACATATGTATTTAATAACTTAAGATATTACAATAAATGGGTATATGGGATGAAACTTTCAGTTTAAAACCAGAAACATTCAGGCATAAGTACATAAATACAAAATACGACGTTCTAGGCGAAATTCTTCTTTTACCTTTAATTCTCATGAAATAAAACTGTTTCACAAATAACGAATAACAAGTTACGAATTAAAAATTAAAAATTATAGTTTACGAATCACGAATAAAAAATTTTATAAATATATTTAAACAATTTAAATTTTCAAAATAAAAATTTTAAGTTTTAAAATTAAAATCAATAATTTGAGTTGAAAAGGGAACTGAGAAATTACAGGTTGCAAATTTAAAACATAGAATGACAATGTTAAAACTGTAAATTACAAATTATAAAATTTAAATTTATTTTGGCTAAAATCTACCTAACTAAAATTCCTGCCATATTTACACAGCATACGATCAGCTATCTTCCGCGGGTGATAGACAGAGATACAGGATTATTTGCTAAACCGTTTAAAGAGTTATGGCCGTCCAGAAAGGTGCACCAATCGCTTCTACTCGGAGTTAACTGGGGACAATTGATCACACCAAAGGAAATTAAATCGTTTTCCACATGGTCCTTCCAATGAAAATACTTCCTTAGGTGAAGCATCATCAGTCATTCGCAAAACATGGCCTTTTAATTCACTGCACTATGTTGATGTTGAACGCGTAGAGGGCCGTAAATCTTTCGAAGATTTTTTCTGTCGAACACTCCCAGAGCAGCTTCATCTTATGTTGTCATGGTCCATGCTTCTGCACCATATGGCAGGACGGGGACGAAAAGTGATTTGTAGAGCTTGATTTTCGTTTGCCGAGAGAGGACTTTGCTTTTCAATTGTCTTCCTAGTCCAAATTAGCATTTATTGCAAGTGTAATTCTTCGCTGGATTTCAGAGCTGATGTTGTTGTTTGTGTAAATTTTGTCTCCCAAATAAGCGAAGTATTTTACAATTTCGAAATTACGGCTGCCAGCAGTGACGTGGTTGCCAAGGCGCAAGCGTTCTCACTCTTTGCTCGATAACAGCAATTTTGATTAGGCGGAACTTACGGCTGTTCGGGCCGATGATATCAATGTCATCAGCATACCCCAGTAATTGTACGCTTTTATAGACCACGATAATCACTTCTAAAATCAGATGATCACTTCTATTTGTTATTTTGAGGTCTATGAAGAATATATCACACTTGTCTTATCCACAATTATCAGATTACAATGTACAAAGTAGTCAATGTCATATTACAAATTATAAATGACAAAAGATAAATGATAAATTATGGGTGAAAAAACTGCAATACAAATTGAAATGAAAAAACGAATGACCAAGCTTTAAGTGATTTGATGTAAAGTTGTGTGCGGAGGCTTCTTTTTTCCTCAAGTTATATTTTCAAGTCAGGATTTTCGGACTTGTCCTTTTTGTGACAACCTTAGTCCCTGCTTGAAACTTTAGAAGCTTTTGGCCACTATTTTTGTTTTTTTTTTATACCCAGCTGTACTTGTATACAGGGTATTATAACTTTGACTGGATAACGGTTGGTTGTATAGGTATAAAGGAATCGAGATAGATATAGACTTGGCACCGTCCACTTGTGATAAACTCAATTTTACAAATATTATTAATCATAAATCAAAAATCGTTAAACTTATAGCAACAAAATTCGGCAGAGAGGTTGCCTTTACTATAAGGAATGCTTTGAATCAAAATTATCGAAATCGGTTGAGGACCACGCCTACTTTTATAAATATTTTTAAAAGGATCGTGGACGAATAAAATAAGCTATATCTGTGAGAGATTTATATCAATAGTATTTCATTTCCGAAGTGAATTTATAACTTTAAATTAAAAAAATGGGAGTGGCACCGCCCCTTTTATGACTAAGCAATTTTCTTTGTTTCGGGAGCCATAACTGGAAGAAAAATTAGTTCAGAATAGAACCATATGTATATGTATTATTGCGCAGCCTTGTAACACTATTAAGCACACAAAACAAACAACAACAGCATTTCAAGTGTACAGATGGGTATGTAATGTTCGGTTTCACCCGAACTTGGACTTCCTTACTTGGGTTTTTCTAGAAATAAGAGAGATTTTGTGCTGTGCCGGTAAGCGCTAGTCAAGCGGATTACTCAAGTTCCACTTCCAGGTATTCACAAACTTTCAATGCTTTTGTCCCTTGTATCAATCCAAGTAGTTTCTACGTTTTCTCCCCTCGTTTGCATTTCTTTCGCTTCATTAGATAGTTTTAATGAAGTAAATCTAGCTTTTTTCTCACTTTTCCTTCCATAACACCAACGTTGAGCCATGGCCAACCAAGTTGAGTGGAAAATAAAAAATTTAAAAGCAAACTAAACAAAAAAACAAAACATAGTAAGTTTTAAAAGCAATTAACAACATTTGCTGACAGTATTTGCACACACGCACACATGCGCATAGGCAAAAAAAAATACTAGAACAAAAAATAAGAAATCCATGGTCAGAAGTAAAGTGGAGGAATTGCAATGCCAAGCAAACCTAGCAGGCAGCATAAATGGCAAGGCCAACAAGAAGACTGCAACTCAAGTAGACAAAATAAATGTAACTGATGTTTGGATGAGCTCGATTGGTGGACAGTTGGACAAGTTTGTGACGGTTTAGTATGTTCAGTGGATTCAAATCGTACGGATTAGTTTTAATTGCAGTATAAAATATTTAACCTATTTTAAGGCTATTTGAAGGATAATTGAATGTAATCAACTAAACAATGGACAATTAAAAATGAATTAAGAAAAAAAAGGTTGTAAGCAGTATTAAAACGTCGCAACAGCTTTAGTTTGTAACTGCCATCGGAAATGTGCGCGCTCAACATTCATAAATATTTCATATTATTCAACATATTGGCAACACTGTCACAACACCTGCCACTACAGCGCGACAAGCGAATTGCGACAATTATTGTGTCAGCTACAGCAGCAATGCAAACAAAAATAATAACAAAAATAGCAACAAATATTGTGAATACAAGAACACTAGCAGCTATAACAGCGCCAAGGACAACATCCGCATCCGCTTTTGTTGATGAAGTCTTGCCGCATAATGACAGCGTTGCCTCTACACGATTGTTGCATGCAAAAGCCATTGACAACAGCATCAGCAACAAAACCATGATATACTCATACAATAACTACAGCAACAACATCAACAGCAACACTGATGATTTCCAACAGCTGTTGAACAATAAATTACAGGAGGAGCAAAAGGTGGGCGGTGTATCCCCTGCGCTGACGATGGTCGATGGCGTTACGGGCCTGCCAGCGCCGCCGGACCATCGTTTACTCTCGCGCAAACGTCGTTATTTGATCTTTCCGGAGGGTAGCTCTTTTCAATTGGGTAAGTCTGTTTAAAGTTGACAATTTACTTAAAAACTGTTGAAAACTACTGAGAACTGAATTTATTGAGTCACTGCGTGCATAGATATGTGAATGTGTGTGTGTGTGTGTGTGTGTGTGTGTGTGCACTCATAAAATGCCGACGGGATTGCAATTACCAAGACTGTGTACGAATACTCAAGAGGGTTATTTTGCAAAGTGATTTTATACGAATTTCAAGCAACAATGTTAACAAATGTTTACTGAGAATTTCAGTTGAGAATTTTATTTATATTTTTCAAATTCTAAGCTTTTTCAAAGTTCACATAGACAAAGAATAGTGCATTCTGTGCAAAATTCTGATGTCCTTATAAAGAATAGGGTATGTGCATTTGGTTTTTCGAAGATTGGTCATTTACAAAGGCGTCAAAGGAGTACAAGTAATAATATATATTTTTCTTTTATATTACTTGACATTGAAAAGGCCTCTGACTCAATCTGGCATGATGGATTGATTCATAAGTTAATCAGCTTTAACTTTCCTCTGCATATCGTAAAGCTGATAAAAAGTTTTTTGGCCAATCGTTAATACAGTGTATGTTTGAATAATGAATACTCTAACTTAATTGAATTACCCACTGGAGTTCCTCAGGGATCAGTACTTGGCCTGGCTGTTATATATTATTTACTGTTCAGATTTTCCACAAGTTGAAAATTGCCAATATGCTATGTACGCTGACGATATTGATATTCTATTCGCATGAAATCGGCGATGAAACTGTAGTACGTATTTCTGACTATATGCATAATTGGAAAATTAAACTGAATGCTGGAAAAATACAAGCCATCTCTTTCACCAGAAAAAGAAGTCCTTGTTATCTACCTAGCACCAGGTTAACGCTAGGCACTCATCAAATATCATGGCAGAAATCTGTTAAGTACCTCGGAGTAAAGTTTGATAAAAAACTCACTTACAGCGATCATGTTAAATTTATAACAGAAAAAGTTAATATAGCTATTAAAATGATATACCCTCTTATTAATAGGAACTCCAATTTGAGCAAGGAAAATAAATTGGTAACCTACAATTCTATTTTCCTATCTATAATATTATATCCTTGCCCACCATGGGGCATAACTGAAAACTCGCATATTAAAAAATTGCAAATATGCCAAAACAAAGTTCTCAAAATGATGCTAGGGCTACCTTGGGATTTTTCCACTAGAAGACTTCATAGGGAGTCGAATGTAAATATGATAAGTGAACAAATTCAAAAAATTACTGAACGGTTTAAAATACGCTGTAGTATGTCTGACAATAATTTAATTTCAAATCTTTATAATTAAGGTAGAGTATTTTATGTAAAAATAATCAAACTAGCTTCTAAGATTTATAGCGGAGGTTTTTTCATATAGTAGTTTTTTTCCTCCGAAATAGCTACCTATAAAAGTACCGAAAAATATGTGATAACAAAAAACATGTTTTAGAATTAAGGTTTAGTTACCATATTCTGTAAGTTTTGCTAAAAATTATAGATTAGGGCGGGTCGATTTAAAAATCGCTCATTGCTCTGTGAAAATCGTATTCTAGGGATCAAAATAAGAAACTTTTCCGAAGGAACCATACCCCTAAAACGAATTCTGATGGCCCCCCCTTTGGGTCGAACTTTTGGGTAGGGACAATTTCAATTCTACCTGCTGTGTCTTGTGATGGCTTAAAAAAACAACACAAGCAATTTTACGATCTGCAATTGTGTCACAGTGATACCTTCTGTTTTTAAAACGGTTGAATAAAAAACCCACAGAACTATGTTTGCGACATGCAAATGCATCACAGTGATGTCTTGGTTTTAAAAGGGGGTTGCAAAAGCGCTAATTTCTAATAATTTTTTTAATTTCTTTTCTATTACTAAGTTAAATTCATTTTTTCATTTACATATGTTCTGACTAAATAAATTTCTAAAGAGAAAAATAAACTCCAAAAAGAAAAAACATAGGCATTTCAAAGTGGAATTTTTCAAAATTTGCAAGTTCGACCAAAGGGGGGACATCAGAATTCATTTTAGAGGTATAGTTCCTTCGGCAAAGCTTCTTATTTTGATCCCTAGAATATGATTTTCACAGAGCAATGGGCGATTTTTTTGCCTCCCGACAAATCGACCCGTCCTAATATAGATGTAAGATTTTTGTCTACTTTATAAAACACACAATTGATTATATATTTTTTTTTGCATAAAAAGAAAGATCACATCCAAAGTAGTCCAAAAGACCTATTTTCAATAAAAAAGAAAACAGCACATGTTGAAAAGTTACAAGCAAGTTAGATTGAATATGTTAGTTTCAGTTAAAAATGTAGATGTCCACATTATTTTTAGAACTTCAGTAATGCTTGTGCGTTCTATAGCTGTGAAATGCATCTTTTTCTGAGTTTATTAACAATTAATTTAATTTGCGTATTCATTTTTTTAAGAGGGATATGGAAAGTGATGATATCTACCAAAGTCACAGATTCCGCCTTCTAGAAAAATATGGCAATCAGAGTTTGTAATATTATAAAAGATGTGTACGATGTTATACTGATCCAGGGCGAAGTGCCTAAGAGTTTTATTTGTTATATTTTTTGTAGACAAAGGTTACCGCACACAAAGGTCGTTATCTGGTCGAAGAATATGTTTTTTTTCACTAATAAACAAATAGTAGGGAAATATCTGATGATATCACACTCTTTGCAGCAGGATTTCTGACTGGAAATATTCTTCTTAAGAAAAAAAAAAAATAAATGTAAGGCGCGATAACCTCCGAAGAGATCTAAGGCCGAGCTTCTCTTCCAATTTGCGTCGTGCTCCTCTTGATTTTCCCTACAAATTAGCCGGACGGGACCTACATGTTTTATGCCGACTCCGAACGGCATTTGCAAGGCCAATTTCCTTCTAAAACACAAGAGAGAACCAAGGGCATCCAATATGACTTGAGTCGGATATGACCTCTATATAGTCGTTATGACAAGGCTATAGCTAATAGAATCTCTCTACACGTTGTTTTGTGGGCTACAGTAACACAGTTTTAGGCTAACAATGGCAAAGGTTCATTATTTAAAGAAGGGGCTTTTATTTCCAATTACAGTTATCATCTCTTTTCTCCTCTTTTAATTTGCCTTAAGACCTCAAGTATATTGGGCAGTTATTCCTAGGTATTTGGAATAACTCACATAGCTATAGAATAATTAAGTCAACCAGTACTGGCCTAAAATAGAAAACAGTTTAAAAAATCATCAAATTCACGCCATTACATTGTTTGTTTTTTTACACTTCTTATACTCAACTGAGCATAACGGTAGTTCGTAATTGCATAGAGTAATCGGGATAGGTAAAGATTTCAACATGGAAATAAAAATATTATAAAATTGGCATGGCTCCGCTTCTTTTTTGACCAATCATTTTTCCACGTTTCAGGAGCCGCAGCTGAAAGAAGAATTGGTTATTACTAAAGCTGTCGGTTTATAGTTAAGATGATGGCCAATTCAAAATTGTATCAATAATCTTTATAAATCAACATTAAAATTTTTAATAATATTAATATTTAAAACCCTTCCCATGTTCTCCTATTTTTCTTTTAACACAGTCTACGATGCCATATTTGGTGTTGTTGATTACACCAATTATCTCATTCTTGGTATAACGGTCGCTCTGGCCTGGGAATTACCGGATAAGCCGCAAGGTGAAGTACTCGAAGAAATTGCTAATCGTCTAAAAGATGACCCTGACAACCCAGATTTGAGGCCCAACGACACAGTAACAGCAGCGAACGGTTATGCGGACATAAGAATGGATAAGGCACCAATAACTATAAAGCACTTACAACCAACAATAATGAAAAGCTCACGTCCCAACTACATCAATCTGTTGACAGCCACAAGTCCAGCTGCACGCAAAAGTGCCACCAACTCCATGAGTACCCAACGACTGTCTGCTGCTTTTCATGCACCAATGCATCGAAAATATTACTTTTATAACGGAAGTAATAAATATGATTACAACAGTAAGAATCATAATTTGCTGCGAAGACCAACAGAGACTTACTACCATCGTAAAGTGGCGCTACCGGTTGGTGGATATTACAAAACACATCCAAGCGACTGGCGGCGTAAGGACAATTACTACTACAAGTTCGAAAGTAACAGTAAAACACGAAATAAAAATTTCACAACGAACACATTGAAAGTGAATCCTTTTAGCAAGTGGACTTCGCAGCGACGTTTCAATTCATCGCCAGCACGCACGCATAGTTACGTGGGTGAAGAAAATGGCTACTACAGCCAATATCCTTGGTGGAATCTGAAATCGAGGTGAGGCCAATGCTTTTGAAAGGCAGTTGAGTTTGAGTGGCGCTTTTTCATACATACACACTTACTTAGTTGCGTCAATACGGGTTCATTCATTTGATGTGAAGCAATTGAAATTGCAATCTCAACTGAAATTATCAGTAGCGTGCGACATGCAATCACAGCATTAGGGTGTCCGCTAGGTAGAATTCCAAAAACCTCCTAATTGGTTTTTAACAAACTTGCTTCCTTTTATAAACTTAAATATGAGCGAAAGATCCACTTTCTCCACCTCTGCCAGGCTGTCGAAAAAAAGTATTGCCAAGAGTTCTGAGTAGTCTTGTCTGCAGTCCTGGAGATATGCAAGGAAATTTATAAATCAACACCCCTTCCTCCTCATACTGACAGCTTCCTAAGCGGTTGCTTGATTGAATGCGTCATTGTCGAAGCATTGAAGCAGCAGCACAACTCCTTAGAATTTTTACTGAAGCTTTTTTGGTTGTGGTAGTCGCACGCCTCCTTTTACTGTTCATCTCATAAGCGGAGATCCAGCAAAAGGAGACACTATAATACCTTCGGACTCCCTTAAAGCAGTCTGGCTGCCAACAAATGATGCAGTACTCTCTTGAAGAAGTCCAGTCACTCCCTCTATTGAAAAGAGCTCTGACTAAAATGCACTCTAAAAGTTAGGAAATAGAAACGGCTGGAACCTGAAATTCCTTTTAATGCTACACGGATATTACTGTTAAAGCAGAGGGGCTCCTAACGAAAAGGCAAAAGAGGGCGCTGCGCTCGATAAATCGCGGTATTCGTCCTAATTTGCTTGGAAAAAATCGAAGAGACATGCAATGCATATGATCTTCAAGCAGCCACATGCATATAAATTAGACCTCGTTAGTAACAACAGATGTCGGGGGTGTGCGCTGTGGAAAGAAACGGTGCTGTGTTCATGTTCTGCACTCGAGAGGTCAAGGATTCTGCGGGCCCGAGTTTGCAGATCTCGAGGCAGCTACTAAGTAGCTGGTATCTTTATGGACATATGCAGTCTACGTGACGTTTTTAGTAAGTGGCCATTTCAACCTATCCTTCTTCTACCTACGTCACTAGGAGTCAATGACTGGCGTAATAAAGGCCGTATCGCACGTTAGATCAGCTTCAAGCAATACCGTAACATGTCATTTAATAATGTGGTGTACCCTGATTCGGCTGATTTACACATTTTGAGCTCTCTCGGTCCAAGAAATTTGTTTTAAGGCCTGGCTTGAGACATATTTCTAATCTGAGAGCCATATTTTTAGTTTGTCTTACTTTAAGGCAAAACAATTTATTCGATAATTTTTCAACACCCTGTGCTCTATCATACAATCCTTTCGCAGCAACTTAAATTCACGCTTTTAAAATTATTAATTTTTATACGATTCATATTTTTCTCTCGTATGATTTTATTATACTTTGTACTTTACTCTCCGTTTACTACACATACAGACTTTCGAATTCATTGCGTAGAAAACCAATTCCCTCTAGACGTATTTACAATGCCAAAATTTCACAAAGCCAACAACAGCGACTGCAACAACAACGAAACGAACGGCAAGGAAAGTCAGCGTGGCAACAGCATGAAAATGAAGAAGAAGCCGAAGGAGCCGCATCCGGATTTAATCGACAACCACCTGCCACAGCACGGACACATCGAATTTATCCGGTCTTCGGTAAGCGCAGCATAGCAGATGAGCACCCAAAGAAGTCAACAACAGCAACAGTTGCAACAACACAATACACCATTCACAATAACAACAACAATAATAAGAACTCAAGTGCGAGTAACGCACACCAACAATCAATGCCTACTTGTCGCTATCGTCGCAGTGGCATCGTCGGTCCCGAGTTGAGTCGCATGGAACGAATTCATGTGAGGCATCATCGAAGTACAAGGCAAGCGCTATACGAGAAGATTGAAAAGTATCTGAACAAGTAAGTGACACTCATTTTGGCTGCATAGAGCAGCACATTTATTTTTATCATAGACTTTTTCCGCATTTTCCTTTGCATTACACACGAACTCTATCTTTTCACTTATCCATGATGGGACAAGTCGTAAATGTGTTATTCCTATAAATATGTGTATGGATGTAGGATAGAATTGCAATACACGTCGCAAATAAACAATTTTTTGGAATTTTTTATAGCGAGAATACAGGGTGTGGCAAAATAAAAAGTTATACATTACAAAAATGATAGTGATGAAAACTTCCATCTTTAGTCTTGAATTATTGAGCTTTAAAAGCCGGAGTTTTTTAACCAATCGAGTAGCATGCCAATACGCCAGTAATTACTTACAGATACTTTCAGAACATTTCTGAAGATTTAGCCGCTAGATCCTGAAAAGAGAGTCACGCAAAGAAACACTTTTGACCTACGGGTTTAATATTTACCTTCGAATTGATGCCAATCGGATGCAGTTCTTAGCTACACTTGCGCCAACAGCGCTCAATCAAAGCCAGCGTCTATTTCGGAATCACCTCCGACAAAAACAGTTACGAATGAGTTCGAAAAGTCTGCAAAGATGTGAAAAGTGTCAGTTGAAAGAATTGCGATGCGGTGGAACTGACCCTACCAGCTTCCGTTCAGTTCTGCGATGGTTCGGAACTAATGCAATTCGCTGCAGGGAGTACATACATATGTAGAGCGGCTACGTGGGCAATCGGGGCAAATATCTTAACAGGCAGGCAGGTATTTGCTAGTGAACACAGCTAAAGAGGGCTTTGGTGGTTGCAAGTAACTACAGTTCCAGAATATAAAATAATTGAGAAGCAGCCCAGCTTCCAAGAGGTCACATCGGGAAGCTCATTATGTTCGAGACAAAACTATGTTGGACGGTCCATATCACTGGAAAGTTTCCAAGAAATTTTACATACGAGTATAAGCAGAGATCAATCTGTATGAGGCTACTCGAATGGGATAATCGTTTAACTCAAGGCAATATATTCAGCTTAAATTAGATACTAAATAGTCCCCAATTACGTGGACTGGTTAGGGCTAGTAACACAACAAAGGAAGGCCGAAACAGTAGGAAGAGCTACATCATAGGGCGGCACTGGTGTGAATGAGACATTTTTGACATTTACTCAAACGATGGTTTATTATTCAGAACATTTCATGCTGCACTTGTTCTGATGAACGGGAGCTCTATGTATAGTTATTACTTAATTGACGCTTAACCGTCTAAACGGTTACGGCCGTCCAACAAGGCGCGCCAGTCGCTCCTTCGCTCCGCCAACCTTATCTATAGTTACTTCCTGCAAATACCAACATATGAAACCATTTTTTTCAAAATATTAACGAAAATTTGAATTTTGCTAACTCATTTTGTTCGTTTTGAAGAAGAACCGTTGTAGCATTAATCGCCTTCCTTCAACTTTTTATGCTTCCATGGTATCGTGCAATAAATTAGTCAAATATCGAAAATGTTTCGACACACCCTGTATTAGTTTGTTAGCATCCACTTTGGCTTGATATTCTGATGCATTTTCTTTTGAAAGTATGCAAATAGCTTTGCAGCGAAGTTAAGACAGCAAAGAGATTACTTTCAAGTCGATACAAGACATGTATGTGCATTATTTGATGTGTACGCATTAAAGTTCACATACTTTTAAATTCATGACTTCTTATCTATGAAACATTCTTATGTAAATTAGGGTCATCGAAAAAATTTGCAATTTATCCGTTGGAATGGAGAAATAAAGTATATTCTTTGAGCCATGATTGAGTATTAATATTCTTGACTTAGTCCATGTGCAAGCTGATCAAAACTACTTTTATCCCGACCTAACTTAAGATTTTTCTTAAAATGTTAATATCAGGGATTGCAAGTAATTATTAATGATCAAATATTAAACTATTAAGAATTAAACCATATTGACATCTACACACGAAATTCATCAATAAGATCCTTATTACTTGCGATTTACTTCATATTGATTATTACTTTTTGAGTTTTACTATAAAAATCAAAAACTAATAATTTTGAGTTTCTTTTGAAACAATAATGATTTTTTCTTTATATGCAGGGTTAGGCAGTCTAATGTACATTAGACTGGGTCGAAAAAAAAGTTGCTAATATCCGCCCCTAAATTTAAAGATTATGTTGGGGGTTTCGGAAAAAAAAATTTTTTTTTTTATCCTTCGAAATACAGCCGAAAAGGTTTTTTGTTGTAACTTGGTTATTTGACGTCCGATTTTTAAAATTGAGATGTCATTATTTCGGCCTTGAGAAGATTCACATTGCCGTTGCATGTCCTTTTAGGCCATGAAGTCATTTTCACATGACTAGGTCAGTTAACAAAGTTGTACACCCCCCCCCCCCAAAGGATCCTCTTTGCCTTACCAAACGAAAGTACTTATAAATTCAAGAAAATGTTGCTTTTAAACCATATTAAGTACTAAAATAATAAACAAATAAGTTATAGCACTTTCGATATTTATTGCAAATGTTATTTTATCTGATCCTTATTATACTTAGACCTGAAACTCGTGATATTTTTGGAGGAAAAATTATTATTAAGGTTTGCATTGGAAAGTTAATAAAGATATGCCAAATATCATGAATAGGGAAAGTCAAAGTAAATAAGTGAGTCAAACCTGTTGTTTCGTATTTATAATATTAACACTATGCGACAAAATCAACTTTTTTTCTGGGTATTGGACAAAACCCACTTTTTTGTAGAGATTGAAGCTTAAGTAAACAAAGTACTATCTCCGTTTTTCGTAGTTAGCCTCCAAAAAATATATATCGGCTTAAGAAGAAGTCAGAGTCTGACTGTAGTCAGAAGACAGAGTCTGACTTTTCACCTCAGCGCTTCAAATAAGGGAAAAGAGCGAACCACGACCACATTTTTACTTTTTCAATTTGCTGAACGCGTTTACAAAAAAAAAAAAATAAAATTTCGAAATGTATAATTTCGAACTTCGTAAGCCGATACCTATTTTTTGGAGGCTCACTTCGAAAAACGGAGATAGTACTTTTTTTACTTAAGCTTCAATCTCTACAAAAAAGTGGGTTTTGTCCAATACCCAGAAAAAAAGTAGATTTTGTCGCATAGTGTTATTATTATAAATACGAAACAACAGGTTTGACTCACTTATTTACTTTGACTTCCCCTATTCATTTTGTTTGGCATATCTTTATTAACTTTTCAATACAAACCTAATGTTGTTGTTGTTGTTGTAGCTTGCTCCCCGAAGGCTTTGGAGAGTGTTATCGATGTGATGGTCCTTTGCCGGATACAGATCCGGTACGCTCCGGTAACTCAGCACCATTAAGGTGCTAGCCCGACCATCTCGGGAACGATTTATATGGCCACATTAAACCCCCAAGTTCCATGAGGAGCACAACTTTGTTAGCTGACCTAATCATGTGAAAGCGACTTCATAGCTTAAAAGGGCATTAAACGGAAATGTGAAGCTTCTTAATGACATATCCATTTTAAAAATCGGTCGTCAAATAACAAAGTTACAACGAAAAATCCTTTTCGGCTGTATTTCGAAGTATAAAAAAAAATTTCCGAAACCCTCTCAACATAATCTTTAAAATTCGGGGCGGACATTAGCAACTTTTTTGTTTGTATGGGGACCAACCCAGTCTAATGTACATACATACATATTAGAAATTAATATCATATTAAGATAGCTAGAAACTTATTTTTCCTGTTCATGTAAGATAAATTCAATCGTAGAGGTTCCCGGCAGCTTAGGTGTGGTGGTAGCGTGCTCTGCCTACCACACCAAAGATCCTGAGTTCAAGTTCCAGGCAAGAAATAACAAGGCAAAACAACATCTAAAATTTAGAAACAAGCTTTTTTCAATTCAAAAAACTTTGGCATAAAAATATTGCTGCTAGGGGTCTTTGCAGAGCAAAAAAAATTTGTTTTTTGGACGTAGTGTTTATGTTGAGTCATTTTTTGAACATGACGTCTTGTATTAGTGGGTAAAGTGCTAGAGTGTCATATAGAGGAGCGGGGTATTATCAGAAACGTAAACGGCGGATGGACAAACAGGCCAACATGGCCCAATTAAAACCTATTTCGACACTGATAATATTGCTTGGAGTTGAAGTTTAAATCGATCCCTTTTCCTTATTACGCGATATAGATAGTTAGTCCTCACACGTTCAAGAGAAAATATGTCATAACTTCTAAGGTTCCTGTGAAAGCTAATCCATTCTAATAGAAAGGATACATCTGCTAAGCCTTGAATTATGTCGAAAACAAAGCAAAGATATAGTATGATTCTTCTATTGTGTAACATTTTTAAGTTAATAAGGAGGCATCTTAAATTATATGTAGGGATAGGATCCACAAAGTTTCGACCGCAGCCATTCTCGTCTGCTAACATGGAAATTTAATATGGCCCCATATGAAAACTGCCTTTTCCAACTTGGAACATACTAAGGACATATAAAAAGTTATAATTTGTATGGGTCAGTAAATTCTGCAAGCATTTAATAAGATTTAGCATTTGTATGATTTATATGATATTGAAAGTAAACTTAAGTCAAAGATTTTTCATAAATCTCGAATTTCAGACTAGATGGTCAGTCGTGGCTCATTAATATAGTAGGATGTAGAGATTGAAGTACGAGACTTACAAAAGGTTACGTGAAAACATTTACTAATATTAAGATACTGTGTGAGATACAATAATGCAGCAGCATTAGCAAATGCGATAGTATTTGTATTTTTTATGCTAGAATCTGTAGCCACAAAAACAGCAGAAGAATCATCAGAGCTTAATGCCTGTGAAGACCGTGTATTGGTAGTTGGTGTGCTTTGTTTAGGTTTCGCACTAGCTTTATTTTTATCATCACTAACAGCAATTACTAATGCTTGAGCTGATGGAGCAAACGAAGTTTGAATCATTGAGAGTGTTTAATAGCGGCAAAAAGCGCACAATATCTGGTTAAATTCTGCAAACTCTTTAAGCAACGAAAACCGTGCAATTAGGTGTGTGTTATTGTTATTGATGCTGCCTTCAATATTGCTTCTGGTATCACGTATGTTATCAATAGAAAAACTAATCCAACAAGTATTTGCACTACTTCACTCTTTGCACACAAACAATCTGTGAACATCAGTTGGCCCGAAGCCAGTGCACCCCAAGCAGAGAACTGCAAAAATCACAATTTTCTTGATTTAATCAATCACTAAAACTTGCATTCACATTCAATCATGCGAATAAACTCATATCGAATAAACTCATATATGAATAATCTCGTAATTGAATAAACTCAGCATCTGTCTTTACAAGACTCTGTTAGCACGATTGCAATCGAATGACTGAACAGGTTTTGCGTACGATTGTATTGATAAAACGAATGCAAGCGGAGAATAAAATCAAAGCACGAGAATTAGTATCGTTTAGTTCGGCAAACAAACAGAATCGTAAGCAATGTATATATGTATGTTTATATGTATATTTATATGTAGCTTGTCGCCGTGACGTAAGGGCAGAAGAATCATGCAAATATTCAGACGCATGGAGTTTTCAAATTTGTCTTTTTATTCCGATGAATGTAATCGCGGTGGAGGCAAACGAGCAATCGCCTAAATTGATTATATTCACGCATGCAATAAGTTGGTTGATTTTAAATCAATGTCCATTATGTTCGTTTAAGCAAGTTGGATCATTGAACACGATCATGTTGCCGAATTTAATCGAACGTTGTTGTGTTCGATTTTTGCAGTTCATTGCCCCAAGTGAAAGATCTCTTTGTAATTGTAACATTGCACTTTAGATTGGGCACGATCTACTTTTTGCCCACACACACGGCATATCTACCCTGCAAAAATCGTTGGACCATGTGGTCCACTGGAGTACTTACCATTATACTCCACTGTAATGCAGCAATGGACCAACTCATGTTTCTACACGAACATATTGTAAGCCGATCATTGCTCGTTTTTAACGATTGTAATCACTGCACGATGTTTATTTGACTGTGGGTACTCCATAGATTACTCTGATGTAATGCGGAGCTGGAGTATATGGTCCAGTCCTAGGACATCGCAATGTTAATTGAACCATATTTTTTGTATGAATTGTGGTTAATTTTGGAGCACTCGGTTGGTCCATAGCGAGTACTCCATACATGCAAAAAATATTTGCGAGCTTATGCATATTTCAGAAAATCTGAATCAGCTACATATTTGTAAGCCTGAAAACGAGGCGCGAACCGTTGTAAACCGTCTGCAAACAGCACGTCGCTGCTCTTGAAATAAAACTATAAGTCCATAAACCAATCTCCTTTTAAGGCATTTAATAATCTTGTGCATGTTATTGCAAATCCCTTACGTATATTACTATTTGTCCACAAACACCAATGTGAGTGACTCACTTTCGGTTTCACTCAAGTCAAAGTTTCTAATCTTACAACTTACATACATACTTACGCAATATTATGGGTCTCAAGAGTAGGACAAATTACATTCAAAGTACCTACATTCATATTTCCATCCAGTTTTTCAATGTTGAAATGAAATTGCAATGCTTTGAAAAGATTTACACAACAACAAGAACCTGAAATATATGTTTGTACAACATGCAAATTGCAACAGTCATTGACGACAATCCTATTTAGTTACAGTTACGCAAAACTTCCTGCTTTATGGCGATCTTCTTTGGAAATGGCAACCGGCAACCAAGAACCGGATGTTGCAGTTGAATTGAGTTACCAGCATGGATACTAACTGTGGCCTCTTATTTAGATTGGGTAAGGTAGGGAAAAATTGATTTAAAAGAGTGTGCGCAGCAGAAATGAGTTTGATTGCTAAAATAAGAAGTGAATTTGAATGCAAGCATTTCTGCTTTTTGAATTCTCATATCACCGCACAGAAAAAAATGAACTGTTGTAGGCAGCTCTATGTCGAGATTGAAATTATTGATATTAAATAATTCAAAAAAGAAAAAATTTTTGGAAATTTCACAAGTGAGGTTATCACGATGCAAATGGCAATGGGGGCATGTGAGCCCTCGTCTGGTTCTGTTGTTTTCCAGAACGATTATTCGTTACCTTTGGTTGTACACCAACCGGTATTTATAGTTCAAAGGTGGATTTTAAAGTATTGCCAAAGTGCTTGTAGATATTTGAAAAAAAAAATGTCAGCTACCCAACAGTGGCTTTTGCGATTAGCTGAAGCAAGTGGAAGTCAGACATTTTAATCCTTGTTTTGTGTGTTTGTTCCTTACATTTGTTCATCTCATTTTCCTTCCATTTCCTCAACCCGTCCAACTTACCACTCCCTCATTAACGATAAATTCGATTTTTTATAAATAGGTCGATCTCTGATCCGAGAATCCCCAATATTATTGTAGGCAAAAAGCAATCCGTGTTTTTAAGAATACTTGATAGTACAGGTATGCGCCTGGTTCATTTCCTGGATAAAATGCATACGAATTAATAGCGTAGACAAATTGCTACCTAAGTATCAAATTTCGAGCGAATCGCGTATCAAACAATTCGTTTTTTTAATATATGAATTTAAAAGTAAATCGTATATAAACTTTCGGTGTTGATCTGGTTTGTTTAGGAGGTGTCATAAACGAGAGTTTTCAAACAAAATAAGACCAAGACCTAAATCGAAATAAAGGGGCTAGCCGTCCCCGCCCCCCATTTTAGATTAATTTTAGTATGCCAATCAATTCCAGCAATTTGTATACGGGTGTGAGCAGCGACGTTGGCCGTTGTGCTATTTGAGCATAAAATGGGAATGTTAGAGAGCAGTAGGCCTTTTGTTTTTATCATAAAAGCATAAACGGTTGCAAAATAAACGTTCTAGGTAATGCATGGCCCTGTTGAGAAACTAAACAATTTAACCAGACACATAAATAAAGCAAACACATGTAATTTTAAGACTTTAATTAGGCAAATTCGCCAAGTCGATGAGATATTTTTCTCTTAGCAAATTAGGGTCTTCAGTTTTATATATAATAAAGATAGCACTTGCCATCTAATACCTATATATACTTTGACATTTAAACTTGTAGTACCTGAGCGACCAAGCTTTGCTTGGCAACGCTTCGTTGTGCTGGCAACGTTTCTTTTTTTTTAATTTCGAATAGGTGGCAACCTTAAATAACAACCCCACTCAAAAATTTCCCTATTGTAATGCGGAGTGAAATACCTTTCGTTTGATACCCATTCCGGCATATCTTATGCAATTTTTTTTAATTCCGAATAGGTGGCAACCCCAAATGGCAACCCTACTCAAAAATATCCCTATTGTAATTCGGAGTGAAATACCTTTCGTTTGATACCCATATCGGCATATCCCACGGAATTTTTTTTAATTTCGGATAGGTGGCAACCCTAAATGGCAACCCTACTCAAAAATGTACCTATTGTAATGCGGAGTGAAATACCTTTCGTTTGATACCCATATCGGCATATCTCATGCAATTTTTTTTTTAATTTCGAAAAGTTGGCAACCCTAAATGGCAACCCTACTCAAAGATGTCCCTTTTGTAATGCGGAGTGAAATACCTTTCGTTTGATACCCATATCGGCATATCTCATGCAAGTTTTTTTATTTCGAATAGGTGGCAACCCTACTCAAAGATGTCCCTATTGTAATGCGGAGTGAAATACCTTTCGTTTGATACCCATATCGGCATATCTCATGCAAGTTTTTTTTATTTCGAATAGGTGGCAACCCTAAATGACAACCCTACTCAAAGATGTCCCTATTGTAATGCGGAGTGAAATACCTTTCGTTTGATACCCATATCGGCATATCTCATGCAAGTTTTTTTTATTTCGAATAGGTGGCAACCCTAAATGGCAACCCTACTCAAAGATGTCCCTATTGCAATGCGGAGTGAAATACCTTTCGTTTGATACCCATATCGGCATAACTCATGCAAGTTTTTTTTATTTCGAATAGGTGGCAACCTTGAGAAACATTCTGAGTGGCAACACCTAGGTAGAAAGTCTTAGAAGGTGATACATTATCTCTGTGCCAAATTTCATTTAAATCGATTGAGCAGTTCCCGAGATCGTTCGACTATACAAACAAATAAGAATTGCTCGTTTAAAGTTATAAGATTTACTTTTCAGTGGAAAAAGATTAACCATGGGGCACCATGTCGTATACGTAACATTGTGGAATATTTTGAGAACAAGCTGACCCAATAAAGTAGAAATGAAATTTTATTCATAAAAAAGACTGTTTAATGTTGCTAATTTGGCCTATTTTCACACGTGTTCTCCGGCGAAGCCAGTAGCCGTCATAAGATCACCAGTAAAAATAAAGTCCTTGAAGCGAAGGAGCGAAATTGATGGGTGCACATAGCGGTTGTTATTATTAGAGTGCCATTCCGAGTCAGGAGAGACCATGCAACGTTAAGATAGCTCTTTGCCTTTTGAACAAAATTAAAAAAAAGAGATTTAATTGAATTTCTTTTTTAATTTCACACCAATGAATAGTGTAAAAAGTTATTACTTTTTTGACTTGTTTGACACGAAAAAGTTACTGAATACCTTCGGTAACAAAGAAAAATTTAAAGAGCACCCAAAAAAATAGCAAATCTAATTGGGCACATATACACGTTCATATGTTTATGACCTTAAAACAATGTACTAGTCACACTCACACACACACACATCCGCATTTTTCACGTGATGTCATACTGTTGTCATATCCACTCAAAAATATTATACTAATATATACAGAATTGCCAATCAATTTCAATTTTCTTCTGCTTGAAAAGATTACAACTGTATAATCACACAATCCTAACAACAAATATGCAAATATACTTACCAAAATGTAAGTATGTAAATGCATATAAAAATTGCATTTCACAATATCCACCAACCTTAGTTATGCAATGAGATAAAAACCTATAATTTACATGTAAATACTATTCTACATGCTTACATATGCGTATACATATTGTTTTTGTACGTATGTAGGAACATAAGACCATCGGAACATGAGTGTAATTGTTCCTTAGAGAGCTAAGCGCTGACATACATAGGAGTTTGTATGTGTTTGCGTGGTTGCATCAGTGGAAATACCAGCTTGCACTTACTCATACTTATATGAATATGTTCGTATGGATAATTCTAATAAAATTTCATAGCAAATATATGATAAAAGCAGAATTTCATACAAGCTAGTTAACATACTTATATTTGTAGGTATGAAACTAAATTCAATCACAGATATTGCATATGAAATCTGAATGCTTTCAAGCAGAACGAAACTTGATTGTATAAACATATCAGTTAACTTTAATACATACTCAAAGATTTATGCACGAAATATTTCCCAGTAGTCCAACGTTTTCAGTCAAAGTTAGTTTTGAAGATGAAACCAGTCACTTTTGGATGGTTGCATGCCTCATATAAAAAATGCATTTATTGAATAAAAAATGTTAGTGAACGTTGCTTTATTAAAAATCACAGAATTACACCTAACCATATTCGTACCATATGAAAAAACGTTTACCGGTGCGTAAACGTAACCTTTTTTTATTATTTGTAATAAAATAGGTGCATACCTACTCTTGCTAATTTTAAGGGTTTTCCTCTTTTGCTTTTTGTTGTCGTTCAAATCGAACTGTCAAATAAACTTTAATTTTCCTTATAAAAAGGATCTTTATTTACCGCACTATGGAAATACAATTTCACAGTTCAAAATATTCGCGTATTTCACTTACAACGTGTTAAAATCAAACTGAATAACCATCACTTGGACTGTTGCATCTTTCGCATATTTCCCCCAGGGTCTAGTCTTTTCGCGAACAACCTTCTCAATAAGTTGCTTATTTACTTCTCTCTGCTGTATCTCATATTCGCTGTTGTTGTTATTGTTGTTGTTGTTGTAGTGATAAGGTTGCTCCCCGAAGGCTTTGAGGAGTTTTATCGATGTAATGGTCCTTTGCCGGATACAGATCCGGTACGCTCCGGTAACACAGCAATATTAAGGTACAAGCCCGACCATCTCGGGAACGATATATGTGGCCACATTAAACCTTCAGCCCATCCCTTCCTCCCCACCCCCAAGTTCCATGAGGAGCTTGGGGTCGCCAGAGCCTCGTCTGTTAGTGAAACAGGATTCACCGCGGATAGGTGTGGTTGACAATTGGGTTTGGAGAAGCTATATATTGTGCTGGCAACCTGAAGGGTTGCGATACACAGCCCCTTGAATCTGGTATTTTAGTCGCCTCTTACGACAGGCATACCTACAGCGGGTATATTCTGACCCGCTGGGGTTGTCTTCTATGTATATGTGTGAGTAATGTTATTTGCGCTCCTTGTGGCTATGTAAATGTGTGTGCAATGTTTGCGTAGCTGTTTGATTTTATAGTTGTGGAGGATTTATTTGCTAGTGGCACAGTCTGTGAAAAACAAATGTTTGAGCAGTTGGCTTTGGAGAAAAATTATGAAAGTCCTCGGGTATATGGTCTATGGCTGAGCTGTGAATATTTACAATCAACGACTGCGCTGCTTATTTGATTGTAGCCAAATTTGAAAGCGTTTTTTGTGATTTGTAAATTACAAACTACAATGAGCTTGGTTGTAATCACTTCGCTTGTAATCAATCTAACAATGGATTTAGATACACTATGAAATTCTATTATTGAAATCGTCAAATATACAATAATTAGGCCATTAGCTGCTTCAAATAAAGTGTGCGATTCATTACTATGGTCCGCCTACCGCAATTCTGGAATCATATTCATGAAAATCAATATTACAAAAAACCAAAATAATTGTTTTTGAGATTGATTGCAATAACAATTTTTATAAAATTTGCGACTGTAGCTACGAGGTTTTTGCAATACATGATTGCATAAGAAAGCTGATTGCAGTCACTTTTATACAAATAATTGAACATTTAAATTTTTGGTCACATAATACTCCGAAGTGATTAAGAATGGAAAGGGCAAGTGGTAAATGTGAAACGGAATTCAGCCACTGAACTATACACTTACGGGCCGATTCTGAGCTTTACCGGTAAATTAGTACCCAGAACATTGTGTAACCGAAAATCGTTACCAGTTCTTTTATTCGCGTTTCTGGCCAAAGTGGTAACGCTGTCATTACCGAAAAACTCACAAATGTCTGTGGTGAAATTTAAAAGTTGGTTTTCTTCGCTTCAACCATGGCGGAACGATACAAAGTGGCAGCATGCGACAGCTGAATATAAACTTTTTTATTTGATTTGATACATCAACTTCCGGCGCAGTACGATTTTGACATTCGTCCATTGAATTTACAAAAACAAAGTACATGGAATTTTTATTTATGTTTGTAGGTATGTCACCATGCTGCCACCTTGTATGGTTCCGCCATGGCTTTACCGAAAATGTGTCACTCGTACGTACGAGGTTAACGAATAAACGAGACGATGTGTATATATGTACATACATGCATAAAATTTTACATAGCTATATTGTAATTTATTCTGTGAAAGTACATAATGTAAACAAATATATAATATATAGCAAGAGGCAACACTTTTTTACTATTATCTTTACTTATTTGCGCTTACAATTCTTTATTTTTCAGTTTTGCCTTTTTCTAAACAACAGCTGTTGGGTGGTTATTTCGCTGTAACCACCTACTTTTGTGGGTAAAAAATTATCCGGCTACTTTCGTGGATAGAATACCAAAAGGGTGTAAAAGTTTCCACATGATTTCGTTACCGTGGTGAAGAATATTGTTACCACACTAGAATCGGGGCGTTACTATTGACTTCGTCCCCCTTTTTTTTTTTTTTTGATAGGTACAAGCCAAATGAAAGTTAATACAACATTTCATGTTCATAAATGGTCAAACAAGATTCAGAATATGTAATCAGATAATAAACACTTTCACTATTCATTTCTTTTAAATTGGAGATCGAAATCCAGCCGGACGAACGGACAGCTGGAAAGAGGTAGTATAGACTGGATTCTAATATCTTAAAGGTGGTACACCTGAAAAGTATTTGAATCTTGTTTACGAAAAACAAGACAAAATATTGAATGATCAGTCAAACCGATTGGTAAATTTGTATCAACTCTTATAATTAGTTTTGTTGTAAGACTTCCTAGTAAATAGCCAGTTTCAGCCAAGCGAGAGTGTTTGCTGGGGATTATATTAGAAAATTTTCCTAACACATATGTATGTACGTTTGTATATATACTTACATATAAAGGGGAGATTCACACAATGCTTATTAGCTGCCTTGCAAAGAATCCAACCATGTCATGGAACAGTTACATAAGCTACAATGTGAAGATAGTGACAAACGAATACTTTTATTGTGTTTTTTCACTGACATTGCCATCGAAATTCCTTGTAGATTTAGAATTCTTTGAGTAAAGGACAAATCAATGTGGATATGGTAAATTAAAAAAAAGGTCAACTGCAAATGTCACACGCTGGTGACAAAATAAACTTCTGCTGAAAGCTTCAATTACTTAAAACAATTACATGGCATAAGAAAGCTTTGTGAAGTACTAAATAGAATGGACCAATGAGATGAAGATGATAAGCAAAATCGTGCTAGTGGATGTACAATTTTGGATAATAGTAAAATGTTAGATAAGCAAATTTTAAAACGCTCGCTAAAAATAATTAACTCAAATATTTTAACGGGCCGGGTGTAGAGCTTTTAACTGAGCTACCTATGTATGCAATATAAAATCTTAAAAGCGTGCAGCGAAACTTTCTAAACTTAGGCTGGGTGCAAGTTCGCTTAAACTAAACTAATGTTCCACAGCATTGCAACAACTTGGAAAAAGATTGTCAAACTGTGCGAGTTTATGCGGGGAATTATACCCAACAATATAAATTTGAGACTTGAATGGTGTTTGCAATGAATTTTCTGAATTTGAGTTGTTATTTTTCGAACTGGAATTGTAATTTGCTGAATTTTAAATTGAGATTTTCTAAACCTGAATTGAAACTCACTGAATATAATTTTTAACTTTCCCAGTGTGGCTTGTAACTTTCTGATTTTACAATGAAGTTGCTGAACTGAAATTTAAGCTTTCTGCATTTGAAATGAAGTTCTATACTTGAATAGTGGTTTTCCAAATTTGAGTTGTAATTTTCTGAGCTTGAATTGTGTTCAAAAACATTGACATTCGCTGAACTTGAACTCGAACATTCTGATTATGTGTTATATTTACTGAATTTGAATTGCTATTTAATTGAGTTGATTTCCTATGAACTTGAATTATGATTTTCTAAATTTAAATTGAAATTTCCTGAACAGGAACTGTTTCTTTCTGATTTTAAAATAAAGTTTTTGAACTTGAATTCTGAATTTGAAGCGAACTTCTGAATTTTAATTGTAAATTTCTGTATCTAAGTGGTAATTTTTTCAACATGAACTGTTTTTTTCTTAATTGTAATTTTCCAAATTTGAACAGTGATTCTCTGAACACAAACTATAATTTTCTGAAATTAATTTGTTTATTTCTAAGCTTGAATTGGGATTTTCTGAATTTAAGCTGCGATTTTATGAAATAGTAATTTTCTCGCCAAAATCTTTAAAGCCTGCAGGAAAATTTTCTGAACTGCAATTTTTGAATTGAATTTTATTTTTCAATTGAGATTTTCTTAGCTTGAATTAAAGTTTTCGGCATATGAGTTGTAACTGGAAATATAAAAACTATAACCATCTCATTTTTAAATTAAGTTTCTGATCTTTAATTCAAGTTATCTGAATTTAAACTGAAAAAGTATCATAAATTATTATGAGCTCTTTTAAGTCTATTCAACACACTTCAATTTGACTTTGTCTTTCTCATTTCAGATTGGACATTAAACACAGTCATCAATGCATATTGCGCGCTCTTTGCGAGACTGGACAAAAATCCAACGAACGTCGGCCTGGCACTTTTGTAGGCGAAATAATGCGCGCTGTTTTTACAATTCCAGAAGCGTTGGAGGCAGATATTCTACAGAACCGCATTCACTACAAAGATCAACGCTATGATCGTGCAAATACTTTTGAAGGCAACTGTGCCAAAGAATATTCACTCTGTCAGCAATCATTGTGGGACACACATTTTGTTAAATAATTCAACAAAAAAATAAAAAATTAACAGCTTTGAAACTTAAATTGTTAAGTTAAATTCTTTTAGCGTAATTTTTTTTTTTAATAAATATCACACGTTGTCAGTTCCGCGTTTGTCCCATCAACCAGGCCAACATATTGAAAGGACATGCTGCTTTTAGCTCCAAATCACATTTCTCATAATCCGATTGTACGATGCGGCTATATTCGTCTTGAATCCCACTTTTTGTTGGAAAACTGTGGGAAGTAAAATACAAAATTTTTTGTTTTACTATATTTTTTTTGTTTGTTTTTTTCATAAAATTTACATTAAGCAGTTTCAAAATGAGTGGCGCAAAATAATTTTGGAAATGATGCCCATGCGACTGAAAACTTATTCTTTAACGGATCTCAGATATGGTGAAAAGGAATTTTAGGCTCCCTGACTGTTTTTGTTATTAGCTCAATTTCATGTACATTCGCAAACTTGAGTATAAAGTAGAAAAAAAAAGCAATTCGTCTATATAGAGCAGAGGTTGAGATATATCGGGATCTTTTAAAAATGCAGTTTAAACAGAGCCCTGTAAAGTCCAGCTATCGATATTTCTCATTCAGATCAAAACTTGAGGACCGAAACAATATAACAAGAGGGAAAGCAAGTTTTGTTAGATGGCACACACATTGAGATAACATTTCGAGTTTCGCCATAAATTTTTATGTAGATTATCCGGTAAACTAAAGATTTGATAATAAATTGAAACGTGGTTCAAGGTTCAATACGTAAAGCAAAAATTTTCGCGATAAACCTACGAGAATATTTAGGCCTAGCTTCTCTTCAAATTCGAGTCTTGCTGCTGCGACTGTGAACGGCATCTGCAAGGCAGATAATTTTCTCTGAGATGCTTTTTGTAGCAGAAATACGCTTTTTATAAAGTATTTTGTATTTGGGGCTTAAACCTAAGATCTTATGCTTAGTAGACGAGCACGTTACCTCCACACCACCATAGCCGTTAATGAAGATATATAATCTTGCGGCGGATCTTTAAAAGACCTTCTACAAAGCTATGCACCTCAAAACTCACCCAATGCAACAAAATGGAAATATCAAATATCGAAATGCATATTTAGAAAAATTTAGACAAGATTACACATAGTGAAATACTAATGTAAAAACAAGGGGAAAAATTATGTTTATCCTTCATAAAATGGACCCTAAAAAAATATTTTAATGCACGTCGAAGGAGAAAAATTATTAAGTGGTTAAATTTTCTATCTCGAATGCAACTTCTCTTCCTAGGTAGCAACAAGTAGTACAAAGAAATAAAAAATTTAAGCAGTAACTGAAAGAATAAAGCTGGCAAAATCAACCGAATTACGGATTATTCATCTAAAGTTACTGTGAATTTCAATTGCAAAATGTCAACAAAAAAATGCCATAGCTCTGCTAATTATCTTTTATGATTATTATTAGCCGTGTTTTTTAACACGCTTATATCCGTTTACGCTTAAACTATATATTGACTGCTAGTCGACAAACTATAAATACACCTCTGAAATTGCTGCGCATAAATTTTGTCCTACTAAATTTCAATACGCTTTATACTCAGATGTAACTGAAATATGTGTCTTTGTTTCACCCTCTACACTAATTCTATGTATTCTATGTGTGCCCACAATTCATCGCAACTGATTCAGCTATATGTTATACCCTATGGCCATCAGAGCGTTGCGTCTCCGCTTTTCGGTACACCCTGTTGCTGTAGCTAGTTGTTTAACCACAGCCGCTAGATGGGTCTCCTAAGCATTATCTAAGCGAAGATAGGCGTTTTTTAACACGCGCAAACGAAACGTATACGCGCGTGTTAAAAAACACGGCTATTGTCACCCTAAGAATACCAATGAAAACTGTTAAAATAACAGATTTTCAACATAAGAATAACATCGAATACTGTTGATATTGTTACGAATATTAGCAAAAACTAAGGGGTGCTGCTATCTCTAAGCCGATGCTAAGCAGTGACGCGAATTCACATCAATAATTCAATAATTATGTATCTACATAAACGATTTTTTTTTTTTTTTTACATAAACGAAACAATAATTGCGTCTACACATATGTACCATGTACGTATACGGGCAGCGGAGAGTCAATGCACGCATATATCTGAGATACTCCTGAAAGTATGCAATGAGAAAAGCTATAAAATTGTGCAATTGTAGTTACAGCTGAGAAGTTTGAGAGCTGATGGACTAGTAGATTCTGGAAGCGCATAGAAGATGCGAACGTTGAAATCAAAGAGTATAAATGGCAACAAGTGTAGAGGCGCTGGAATTCAGTTTGATTTCAGATTTCGATTAAGACGCTATCTAGCGAGCAAGAGCAGTATTATTTTGAATAGTAGAGTTTCACTTGAGCTATCAATCAGTTTGTTTATTAAGCAAGCTATTCGTTGCAAAGTTTGAGTGTTATTGTGAAGTACTTTAATAAAGGCCATTTTGCATTATTAAATATTGGAGTTATTTATTCAACAGTTTAGTGATTCGAACTCAGCAGAAAATTGCAAATAAGGGGAATTGTGGTACCATGGTCATAAGAATAAAATTGTGGGCGCCGTGAGCATAATTTCCCGAATCCTCGACATAATGTAGACAGTTTCTCGCTGTTGATATGGCCATAAAAATCAGTTGTTTTAACAGAGAAATGAGTTAGGTTGATTTAGAATTTTTCATTTTCGCAGAATATTGTTAGCCCGTGACCAGCAGTTTCTACTCTGTTGAAATAACTAATTAATTGGTTCGTTTGACAAAAAACATGGTTGCGTTAACGATAAGGCGATCAATTTTACCGAATATCTGTTAATTAAATAATAATAAATCAAAGTTTTTACTTTACTAGCTTTATATTTTCCGGTGTATATCCATCACTAAATTGATTGTCGATTTGGTCCTTTTTCGTACAAATATTTTCACTAAGAATACTCCTTGTGAAGGTTTCGCTCCAATAATTTTCATGAGTATATCAAGCAACCGCCGTGTTGTGGTGGTAGCATACCGAAGATCCTGAGTCCACGCCCCGGGCAAAGCGCATCAAAGAAACAAGGTTTTTCAATTAAAAGAAAGTTTTTCTAAGCGTGCCCGCCCCCCGGCAGTAATTTGGCAAACAATCTATCGCAAACTTTTCAGTGAAAACTCATCTGCCTTTTAGATACCGTTTGGAGTCGGTGTGAAACATATAGGTCCCGTTCCGCCAATTCGTAGGAAAAAATAAAAAGGAGCACGATGTAAATTGGAAGAGAAGCTCGGTAGAAAATCTCTTCGGAGGTTATCACGCTTTGCATTTATTTTTTTTTATATGAATGTCAAACCAAGCCCATCCATTTTAACGACAATAAATCGGCACTCTGATGTTTGCGAGTGTACCCTGTTCATTTTAGCAGTATAGTAGCGTAATAAATTTGATGTAGGGAGGCAAAAAAAATCGCCCATTGCTCTGTGAAAATCATATTCTAAGGATCAAAATAAGAAACTTTTCCGAAGGAACCATACCTCTAGGGGCAAATTTTGAAAAATCCCACTTTTAAATGCCTATGTTTTTTATTTTTGGAGTTTATTTTTCTCTTTAGAAATTTATTTAGTCAGAACATATGTAAATGAAAGAATGAATTTAACTTAGTAATAGAAAAGAAATTAAAAAAAATTATTAGAAATTAGCGTTTTTACAACCCCCTTTTAAAACCAAGGCATCCCTGTGATACATTTGCATGTCGTAAACATAGTTCTGTGGGTTTTTTATTCAACCGTTTTAAAAAATGAAGGTATCACTGTGACACAATTGCAGATCGTAAAATTGCTTGTGTTGTTTTTTTTAAGCCACCACAAGACACAGCAGTTAGAATTGAAATTGCCCCTACCCAAAAGTTCGACCCAAAGGGGGGGACATCAGAATTCGTTTTAAAGGTATGGTGCCTTCGGCAAAGTTTTTTATTTTGATCCCTAGACCACGATTTTCGCAGAGCAATGAGCTATTTTTAAATCGACCCGCCCTAATGTTCACCCTAGCTGTGATCCGATATGTGTTTCAAAACTTTGTCAATTCATTTTCAAACATGGAGTTGGCACAACGATTTCGAGGCTTCAGTTTAAAGGTCACAATTTACTGCGCAACTAAGAATATTGTTGCACTGCCTTAATTTAAACTCCTTTTAAAATCTAGATATTTGTATAACTTACATGAACATTAGCCGAAGTATGTCTTGTACCATTGAATAGCCTGGCGGAAGCAAGAAACGCTTGCAATCACAAATAGCACGTAGAATGCAGGATTTCATGTCAATTCCAAGGCTGAAAGTATGCAACAATAAACGCATTTTAAAATATTTCTACTGCTTGAAGGACAACCCTAATAAGAATTGTAAGCAATACCCCATCAAGAATTAATCTAAACTACACCCACTCAACTTCCAACGATGTGTTATTTCACCTTACTCGAATAAGGAATTTCTTATATACATACATGCCACTCAAACTGTCCATCTGATAATACAACTGTCTGCGATCACGATAATTATGGTAATGCTTCCATTCATAATGATCATCCAATTCAGGAAAGTGTGCATACAATGGCTCGATTTCATCCAATTCATCTAAAGCATCAACTATATTCGGCTGACTTTCGGAATTACGACCTTCTGCGTTAACGTACCCCATTTCTGCTATAGGTGTGTGACGTTGCCAACGAGAATTCTTTGGCCAAGTGCTGCTAGCTTTATTTGAATTGTTCCATTTTCGCCATTTGTTCAACTTTTGCTGATTGTTTTTCTGCGCTGCCCATGGCAACGTCATAGTCGTCCACTTACTCCATTTCGGATCTTTTGACAACCATGCCGGTTGCTTTTGCGGCCATTGTTTAGCAGGTGTCCATTCATAACGCTGTGCATACCCAGGAGCACCATATTTAGACAACTCTTGCCACTTTAGTGGTTGTTTGTAATATTGTGATGGAGTTGTGGATTGCACTAATTTCTTTGTATCCACCCATTGCAATGTTTGACCAACATTCTCATCAATACGTTGAACTTTTGGTGGTTTTGTAGCGGGTTTTGCTTTATATCGTATAAGTGAACCAGGGATTTGTACAATTAGTGGTGTAGTAGGTCCTTTTGGCTTAGGCTTCATCGTGGTCGTCGGGCGTAAGCGCTTCGGTATCAAATCTAGTCTACTTGTTATCATGGGATAATAACATGCCAATTCTATATTGAAATTAAATCCACTGGGAATATTGGCGACTAGCTGTTTGCTTAGATTCAGCGTAAATTTGAGACGTGTCTTAGGTGGGGCCAATAGAAAACGTTTCTGACGCATAAAAATACGTTCAACTGCAGGACGAAGTGCGCTTGCGTCTTTCCCTCTGTTCATGTTGCTTGAAATATTAGTGGCGAACGATTCGTCCTTAGTCAAAATAGTTGTGGTATTTTGACCTTTACCACTTAACAAGTTAGGAAGTAGTAATATGAACAATAAATATAATTCATGCACAAATTTCATTTCGATTGTGGAGCCAACATTGCGCTCGAATTTAAATTTGGTACTAATTGCAGTGAAAGCTTTCGAGATGTCGCCAAGCCATATAATTCTAGTTAATTTTTTTTCCATCCAAGTTCTAGTAACTGCCATTGATTCTTTGCCATTTCTATTAAAATTTATATTTATTACTTTCCACTATACCCCACTGCAGCAAGCCAAAAATAAATTTTAGTAAATGGTGTTTTTACACAAAATATTTTAAATGGGCGGAAGGCGACTTCTACGATTGAAAAAATCGAAAAAAGTTTGTTACAAATTAAAAGTGATAAAATAAATTAAGGACTACCTTTATAAAATAGAAAAAATAGGGGCAGCAGAAAATTTATTCTCAAACAAAGATGAGGGCAACAATAATTAGTCCAGTGAAGACTTTCAACGCCTTGTCTAAATCGACAAAGCCTCCGATTAGCTACAAGATTACAAATGGCGCAGAAGATAACACAACGCTGTTACCGGTTTGTCTTCAGTCCCAATTTGAAAATATATATCGGAAAATTGGGTTAATGTCTAACAACTGATAACAATTTCAATAAAATTTGAGCCTTCTTAATATTAGATCCGTCGCATTTTTATACCGTCGTAATATTTATCCCATGATGCATATACGGCAAGTTCTGAACCAAGGCTTAAGTTTAAGGTGTCTAACTACTTATCAAGCTCTTTCAAAATTAATTAGAAGATCCCAAATTTAGTTAGATTCTTCCAAACACGACGACCCAAGCACCATCTAGCGGAATTTGATGCAGACAAATTTCCGTTGGACTGAGTTCTGAGCTAAGGTCCTTTTTGAGATCTCAATCTCACCGGTTAGTTACTTCAAAGTAAATTCCAATATTAAAATTTAATTTGAAAATTCTAGTTATCTCGATTCGCGAGCCACCTGGTGTTTTTTTTTTCAACGTTGCAATGTCACCAAGCATGACCTATATTCTATTTAAGGAACTGTTTACCTGGAAGTTCGATTACAAGATTCTGTCTGTTTTTAACAAATTTTCTTTATATCCTGATCTGTGTTCCTAAGTGTAACGGGACTTTTTTGCATCACCTGTAGTTCTTTCACAGCGCCTGTAAGATCACAGTATAACACTGTAAAAGCTTCGAATAAATCACGGTGACTTACTGAGCGGACGGCGTTTGAGTTTTGCAATTACAGATCCAATCACAGGCACTGTCACAATTCGCTACCGTAACATAAACAAATAATCCGATGATTTGTGCTTCGGGTAACTAGCGGTACATTTGCTGTAAACTTCAGTATATATCGCTGTGCAAACACTCCAGCTCGCAGTTTTGGAGGGGCTTAATCTGAAAATCCGTGATTTGTGCTGCTATCTGCTGCTTGATGTCGCAGAAGCCTGCTGGCGATGCAATTTGAATAGCTGCTTATTAAGCAGTTTATAGCGACATCTAGCAGTGAATATCAACATTAATTACACACTCAATAATTCGTTTTGCCACGCTATTTACTATGCTATGACAAGAGCCGTGATTGGATCTGTGATAACAATTACTGGTAAGTGTGATTGTGAACTGCCATTTATATAATCCTCGCGTTCCAATGAATAGAGATCAAGATACCGATAAAATTTTAACATGCAAATGCAAAAACAAACTGTTCCATATGGGTCACATTGTTGTTGCATATGCATGTTAAATTTCTATCGTGATCTAGATCACTGTTCATTGGAACGCGAGGAATATTACTCTACGATCATTATTCGGTCACAGTGGTGAAAAAATCACTGCAGGTAAGAAGACACAGTCACAACTTAGCTTATACAGTATTGAACCAACTTTAAGTCAAGAAGTGAGTGTAGGACTTCTATATCAAAGACCATCCTTGAAATTAAAAATTACGAAATTAGCCGATTTTGCACAGACCTTAGACATCACTGTTATTGTCAAAGCCTACAAAGGTGTATATAATTTTTGGATTAACTGGAACTTGGCCTTGCTTACATTCCCATTTTTTTTTTTTTTTATTTGTCACCTCTTTATCACAGCAATCGGATGCACGATTTGATTTAATTTATTTGTTTGCATTAATAATCTTCTCTTTCGTTGACTTAACAAATTTACAGCTCATTGACAATTCTCTGTTAATTCACATTTAATAAAGTCATCATCCCAAACAGAGAACCAGCTCTTACACTTGCTACTCTAGCCAATTCTTTAATCAAAAAGATTTATAATTTACTGTTTATGTTAGCGACATTCTGGATTCGGTGAAGCTTTATAAACTTTCCAAATATTCAATCAGTAAATTTTCATCATTCGTAGTGAACAAATCAACTTGCGTTATGTCAATGTTCACAGTTATTTTAGTACTCTACACGTTACAAGTGAACAAATTGCAAGCCTTGATTTATCCCCCTTCATCTACCTCCTTAGGTGTGAGTACGATGTACAATTCAAAAGATATCCATACAATATTAACCAGATGATGGCCTTTTCAAAATGTCTGTCATCCGTTTTCAGCTGATACACTCTGTGTCTTATCCCGTTGTTGAGTATCTTCCAGATAGAAGTATACTGATTGATTGGTGTTTCCAAATGTCCTATACATTGCCCGGTAATGTTTCACAGTTCTATAATATACCAATATGGCCAGGTATCCAGAATCCAAAACCAGGAAAAAGAAGTGCTTACGATGGGAACGAAAGTCCTGAGCTACAACAATATTTGAAGTGGTTAGAGAAGTATGACCGCAAGATTGGTGAAAATCAGCATCCAATGGATTTGACAGCCGGTGAGCTTTATCGTGGCATTGAGGACTATTTGACGAGGTAAAGTAGCAAAGGAATGAACATATCTATGTATGTATATGGATTTTAAATCGCAAATTGAACCTGGTAGATCACTAGTTTAACTGTTACTTTTTCTCTACTCTTTTGCGGTATAACCGTGGTTTGTTCTTTTAAGATATGTCAGCTATACTTTATATTTCAACAAAGAGCCACATATTCACATCATGACAACATCGTGCCTGTTGGAACTCACTATTTGCAATTCGTTTTCAAACAACGAACAAATCAATGCTTTCGCCCTATGGATTGTTAAGGTGGTACCTCAAAAACTATATGGATTTATTTCTGGATTTCAGCGTCCGTAAGAATTGAATATGTATAGCTGTGATTTTGTCACAGCGACTGAAGTATCACAATAAATCGTAGAGACAGCTTGAGAAAAATCGCCGTGACTAACAAACTTTAACGGCATATGGCGTTATTCCCAATTAAAGCTGTCCTCGATTCTTGATAAGTCAACCAGATATGTGAAGGATCTTAGACTGATGTCGTTTTGCCTTCTTCCTTCATAAAACGACCGGAAGATTCCACATCTTCGCCCTTCATGCAAAATTAACTAAGCTTAATGTTTAGGAGAACGGCACTTGCGCATTAGGCCACAAAGATCTCGCCCTATATAAAAATAGTGGTTTGACTGTAATTATTGAATCCCTGTAACAACAGAGCTGTGGATTGTGTGCCACCCACCTCAGTAGTCAGCAGGCATGCTACAATTTTGGCCAACGTCAAACTCTTGAAAGAATATATTGCTTCCATCCAGATTTTTATACACAGAGGAGCAGAGCTCACAGAGTATATTAACTTTGTTCGCATAACGTTACCCCGTAACGGCATAAACTAATCGATATAGATATAGACTTATATATATCAAAATGATCTAGGCGAAAAAAGAAATTCTTTTGTCCGTCTGTTCATAAACAGGTATCTTATTGAAATTTGTTATGTAAGTTCCTGGGCGCTCATCTCAGATCGCTGTTTAAAATTAACGAAATCGGACTATAACCACGCCCACTTTTGCGATATCGAAAATTTCAAAAAACCGAAAAAGTGCGATAATTCATTACCAAAGACGGATAAAGTGATGAAACTTGGTAGGTGGGTTGACCTTATGACGCAAAATAGAAAATTAGTAAAATGTCGGACAATGAGCGAGGCACCGCCCACTTTTAAAAGCAGGTAATTTAAAAGTTTTTCAAGCTGTAATTTGGCAGCTGAGTATGTAATGTTCGGTTATACCCGAACTTAGCCTTCCTTACTTGTTTGTTTGTTGTTTTTTACCAGCCCATTGCCTGAGACGAGATCATGGCAGACCTATAAATTAAGACTTCAAGCACCTTATTCCATTAATAGGGGGAAGTAAGAACGAATTTCCTTGTAGCGGAAGAATACCCCATCACTAAATCAAGATATACTTTTTTTATTCGACAGCTTTGGCTTGCATGACACCTGTCTGCTACGTAGCGTTTGTGAGTTGGCCCAACATCCGTTTGACGACAAGCATCAAACAATACTCACCGAGTTATTTACATTTGTACTGACGTAAGTGTGCATAAATTTATATATGTGACCCGGTCTATGAAAAGTTGGCTTATGACTCAAAAAAGAAATTGCGAGAAAAAAGAAAACAGCTTTCTTTTTTTTTTTTTTTTTGAGTCATAAGCCAACTTTTCATAGACCGGGTCACATATAATATATATTTTAGAGACATTATATCTGATTTCTTCATAGGCCATCCCTGCATCAAGGATTTTCCAAGCATGAGCGCACCTACCAAGAAGCCTATGAAGCGGCTGAGCTGCATGGATTTTTAGGTGAAAATTGTACTGCTCTATATGTCGATTGTAAACGAGATCTGTTAAGTGTTGTTACTAAAGTTATATTAATAAGTGGATAAGTGGCTGCTCAAAGAAAAATTGTTGTAGGTTTAGTGGGTTGAGGACAGCTTAACATAACTCTATTCCCATATGCGTTCTTCTAGAATGAAAGAAAAAATATATATATTTTTTTCTCTACAATTAAAATAGTCTACTTTATTTTCTCTTATTTAATCATTATCAAATATCACATGTGTAATAAGTTCAAGTAAACTTTTGTTACAGAAAGGATAAAGCATTTTGCAGTTTAAGCCAAGAGTTCCTGATTTCTCGGCAACTTCATAAACAGCTCCCTGCAACTCTTCACTCGCAGAAAATCCCAAATGCCACGAAGGACTAAAATATATGAGAAAAAAAAACAAATTTAAGCCTTAACAAAACAATGTTGGCAATATTTTACTTACGTGAGCGTAAATGTTATTAGTTCTGTTATTACATGATTGTGTTTGATATCAAAAGGATGTTTTGCCAGTTCGCACACACTTTGGAGTAAGCAACTTGAGTGATAGCTATGACTTGAAATGAAAATGTTAATAATATAATATATAAAGCCAAGCTCGAATGAAATAACAACAACATTTTATATAATATTTTATCATCCAGTGTAAGGGATATACTAACGCACTACTCTTTGCCTACGACAAGGTTAATCAAAAGCTTCATCTTTCCTCTAGACGAATAACCACTGACGTTCAATCGGTCACGAAACGTTCTACTAAATGATATTGGGAAGCCGGTAAAGGCTCCAAAATCAAAAAAAAATTGCGTGACAAAAAAAATTTGTTCATGTCTCAAAAACTTCAATTCGAAAAAATATGTGAGTACCAAGCAGAGTTTTTAAAGTGTGCATTTCATTTTGAATTTTTATTCCTCTGATTGCAGCATCAAAACTTTATAAATAAGGTTTTTCAATTAGAAGAAAATTTTTCTAAGCGGGGTCGCCCCTCGGCAGTGTTTGGCAAGCGCTCCGAGTGTATTTCTGCCATGAAAAGCTCTCAGTGAACTCATCTGCCTTGCAGATGCCGTTCGGAGTCGGCATAAAACATGTAGGTCCCGTGCGGCCAATTTGTAGGGAAAATCAAGAGGAGCACGACGCAAATTGGAAGAGAAGCTCGGCCTTAGATCTCTTCGGAGGTTATCGCGCGTTACATTTATTTTTTTATTTATTCTTGCTGTTCCGGTTTCTAAAAAAAGCACATTACCCCTGAAAAAGATTTTAAAAAATAATAACATAACATTACTTTTATTTTGAAAAATACGTTAAAATACACGGTCAATTCTAAGTAAAAAAATATTTGTTTAAATAAATTAAATTAAAATTAAAAAAATTTTGTTTTTTGCTTTTTACTTGAAAATATAGTGTTTCTTGAAAATTGTTTTCTACTAAAACGAATTCGATAAAAGAAAAACTGTGTGAATGAAAGTTGTTGGAAATATTCTGAACTTATTTTAGCTATAAAGTAAAAAAATTGTTTTCCATGAGAAATTTGTTAAAAATTATAATATATTAGTTAAAAGTTCATTTTAGGCTAATCTCTCATAATTTAAGCCTGATATCTCTACTAAAATTCAAAAACACTATAGATATTAATACAGATTCTGAAATGTACGCAAAAATGCCTTTAAAGTAGTCCAATATGTTATTTTTCCTATAATTCTATTAAAAGCTATGAAGATTTTTTAGCCAAACCCTTCATTCATATGGCAAAATGTCTATTTTGCAAAAGGCGGGGACTCGAAACCGGACTTAGAGCTGTGGTGTCTTCGGCAATTTTTCTTAGAATCATCTGTAGATTACGTTTTTGCTATACTCTAGATGAAAAAAAAATCCATCCATACAATTTGACCCGCTCTAATAATATAATAAATAAGTTCGATATGACCGATACTTTCACCAGACAGATGTCGTAAATGTACATTGATATATGAAATTCGGTCTTGTGGTAAAAAAGCGAGAGCAGACATTCAGGAGGCACACCTACAGCCAGTAAATAACGATGACATAGGTAATGAAATAACAAACGTAAAAGAAAATAGCGTAAACAAATGCATTCCTTAACAACTCTGGTACCAAATACTCGTACAATTCTTAGTGTATTATGGTGTACGTCTAGGAAACTAATGTTTTTAAATTAAAGCTCAAAAGACGCATGTGTACCAGTACCAAATATTTTTGGGCTATTTCATTGTTTTATTATCTACTTATTATCGATACCGATATTTTTATAGCCGAATCATCGCCTTCTTATTGGTTTGTTATCGGATGGATAATTTTTTGTAATAAATCGACAACTTTGGTAATACTTCGACTACAAATCGATACCCCTTCAGTAACCAATGGATAACGAATGGATATCTTTTCAATTACAAATAAATAACTTTGCGATATCAAAGCGATAACTCGTTAATGAAAAGACGATAACTCATCGATATCATTAGATCGATAATAAATCAAAAACTCGCCTATACTTCGTTGATAACGCTTCCATATCAAACCAATAACTCACCGATACTATACCGTTATCACTTCGAAAACAAATTGGCAACATGCTTTCTGGTTTTGAATCCCTTCCTTTCCTTTCCATTTCTTTACTTTCCTTCCCTTTCCTTTCTAGGCCATCCTGCCCCCCCCCCTCTCCTATTGTTTTATAAGGAACTTGGGTTGGCCAGAGCCTCGCCTGCTAAATATTCCTTTCCTCTCCTTTTCTTTCCTTTCTAGACCATCCTGCCCCCACCTCAAAGTTTCCTAAGGAACTTGAGGTCGTCAGATCCTCGCCTGCCAAATATTCCTTTTCTTTATTTTCCTTTCTTTTCTAAAAAGCTGATTTGCTGTCCGATTTTGTTCATATCAACTTTACATTTCCCATCTTACGCCACAGTGTAGTAGCTGCACTTACACCTATGCTTTACATTCAAGACTCACCACATCGGGCGCATTTACAAGTAAAAAATAATTCATACTTAGCTCTGAATAAAAACTATCTTGCTCACCTCTCCAGCAAACGTTCAAGTGATCTGTATAATTCGCCAGCTGTAAAATCAAACCGATGACGTGACCCATCGTCAGTAGATGTTGTAACTGTTTCATTACTCCCAAAATTTTCCCAATATTTTGCAGATCCCCTATCGAATCTTCGTGCGTGCTCATTTTCAATATTGCGTTTATTCTTTGGCCAAATGGGTACATTGTAGAAAGAAGCTAGATTATATGGCAAATTGTAATTCATCTGCAGTCCCCAGTCCCAATTAATTTTGCGATTTGGTGCCAAATCGACGACCGGCACTGATATTGATGCCGTTAACTGTAAATTAATAAGATATTAAGTATGTAAATTAAGAGCAAATAATTGATAATTTTTTTTTAGCATTATTGCTTTGCTCTTTAAAAAATGTTAATTAACAAACCTGTAATACCGTATTATTTGAAAAAAGTAAATAAGTGGTAGAAATATGAAAGAAGCTGAAACAGGCGCTTATGAAGATGTGAATGTGAATAACAAAATGCTGTGACAACATATTTTAAACTGTTAGTTGTTAGGTATGAATGTTAAAGAGTTAGTTATTGTGATTGTGATGTAGGAGAGTCAAATTGAGGAGACAGCTGTGCGGTTAAAATAAACAAATAACAATGGAACAGGTATTTGCAATATTTACCCTTCCTTAATTGGTTAAGTGGTTTAACGAGCTTCTAATTGGCAAACTGTATATGGGTGTGAAGATCCACTGAAATGTGCGGCTTAATTTATTGATGACAAATTATGAGTTGCCTTAGTAACATGTTAATGAAATATTAGTTTTGACACTTACATGCGAGAAACGGTTGATAAATTCACAATTACAAATAAGTACGCAAGGCATAAAATAAGTCATATTTACATACATATGAATAAGGCAGTTGACAAGATCTCCTATTCGCCGTATGTGCTACACTGAGGAAAAAAAATAGTAGAATCAAATACAAACGCGTATGATTTGACTAAATACGGCAATGAAAGTGCTGTATAGAGCAAATTATTTAAATCAAACATGCACACATTGTACACGAAATTATTCGAATCGAATATGCAATATTTGAAGCCCAATTGAATACTTTCATATTAATTTTACTACATAGCTTTTGAAAGCGATCTGAATACGAAATATTTGCGTGTAATAAGATGATATACAAATCCTATTCAAATACGAAATATTGAATTAAACAACTTTCGTGTTTAATTGTTTTTTGAGTATTAAATAGTATATTTAAATTTAAAAATATTTAAACTTGCTTTTGCTGGAATTAAAAAAAACGACTTTTATGGTTTTATAGATACTTATTTTTATTAAATATAACTTTGGTTGTACGTATATATGTATGTAGTTATATTAAGGCACAAAATAAGCTAAATACTATTACTATATCTAATAAAAGTTCTGCATAATGGAAATCATCTTGATTATCTTTTTTGTGGAGCTCATCACCAGCACAGACCTACATATAATATATATACAAAGTAATATTTATAATAAGCAACATTTTTCACTTCAAGTTTTTATTACGCTAATAATACACAGAATCCTCACAAAATGCACCGTGTGGTTATTCAGACACAGAAAAAGTGCTCTACTACGTCCAGCGCTGGTAGCATGAACGACGTTAGCAAAAATATATATTGTAACGAATTTAGAACAATTCCGCTTATTTGCAACCTTCTACTATCGTTCGAATCAATAAACTGTTGAATAAATAACTCCACTATTCAATAATGCAAAATGACCTTTATTAAAGTACTTCACAATAACACTTATACTTCGCATTTGATGGCTTGCTTAAATCAAACTGTTGCTGCTTTTATACTGTTTGGTTTCCTCGTTGGCATATTTCTAGGCGTTTCTATTTCTAGATATTACTAGTTAGTTACCAGCTATAAAATTACCAGCTATAACTACGTTTATAGCTTCTCATATGAGCGTGTATATGTGTGCGATACTTGCAAAAATAATTGCCTACTTTTGGGAGTATCTCAGATATATGCATGTGTTTGTGCGTTGCTCTCCGCTGCTTGTATGGACATATGTATAGACATAATAATTGACTTGTTGATGTGCATTCAAGTCACTGCTTAGTATTGGCTTAGAGATGTTAGTATCCCTTAGCGTTGCTAATATTCGTCACAATATGTACATATGCACATACATATTTGTGCTTACACAAACTATTTTGCTTCCAAATGCGTTATTTTCTTTAATAAAATACACTTGCACTTTGAATAACAATTGCACAATTCAAAATATAGTATTACGTACATTTTTCTTTTGCCAAGCAAAAAGCTTTTCTCAAAATTCAGCTCTTTTCCCAACTATCTTCACAGCGTCGGCAATATCAGCTTCATTTAAGTAACTCAAATGACGGAATTCTATGCCAGCGATTATAAAAAATAATATTACACGTTTTTTAATAAATATTTTACAAAAATTTGTTTAGTTACCGGTTAATTCTTCTAGCAGTTTATCTAATTAATAAGAAACCCGCAACATTTCTTTCAGTTGCTCATACATTTTTCCTTTTTCTTGGAGCTGCTATAAAATCATACCCTTATTAATGAGTTGCCACCTAACTATTATTAATTTGGTAGGTACCGAGTTGAATTAAATTACACATGTTTCTTCCGCAATACAAGTTTAATTGACGAAGCGCACTAATTCACGAACTTCGTTATCTAGAATTAGTATTTCGGTTGAACTTACTGATCATTTGGGGACGCTTCTGGGGTAATTTCTGTATGGTTTTCGGGATCCCGCCAGGGTAATTTCATGATGAAAAAAAACTAAAAAACTCGTTTTATGGCATATCAAACTAAAAAGTGAAAAATTATTATAAACTGTATCAAAATAAAGTTATAATAAAATCTAAGATATTAACAAACAAATTCAATTCAGAGTTAAAAAGCGTGGAGTGTCTTACTACTTTTCATAACTTTCCTCTTATAGATAGTTCCCAATAGAAGGATTGTTAAATTTTATTTAAATATATCAAGAACCCTACGCTTTTAACTCTGAATTGAATTTTTCTGTTCATAACTTAGATTTTATTTTGAGGTGATTAATTAGGATTGATTGATCGATCTTCTACTACTGCAGTATTTACTACTTGTACTTAAAAAATATTGTTCTATTATTTAATTCGGTTAGATATTAAACCTTGTTTCTTTTTAGTTTTTAAAATGTTAATGAGAAACATATAATAGCAAAACGAGCCTAAAATCTCTTTCCAAAACGGGCTGAAATGTGTATCAATTTTGAAGTTTATGAAGCACACCGGCAACACTGCATGGAATAAACGCATTTGTATATACTTGCTCCGCTCCGCTTATCAACAAGCGTACAAAAGAATGTACTTACATATATAAGAATGAAGATAGGCATGCATGCCTGAACACGGTTGGCATTTAAGCTGAATGCTTACATCTAGGATTCAAAGTTTTCTGTACAGCATTTAAATACGTACGTATTAAACTTTGGTCTGATCGTATTATTTTTAAACACGGAAATATTAATTTTTACTATGCATATTTTCTCTCGGTGTATGCATTAAACAAATTATATATTGAAACCCATAGAAACAACTCAAATCTTAAAATTTTACATGAATACGACACTCTTGTGAGTTCCAAGATAGACCTCTAAATATTAGAGCTATTAATATTAATGTAACAAATTTTGTAGAAGCTAGTGAGTAAAAATATCGAGGCGCAACTATTACAGCATTAAGCTAGATATACATATGTACATGGAAAGCTTGCCGCGTTTCTACGCTTGACGCTTTTACAGCGCCATATATTAATAGTCCCTGCATTCCAATGAATAGCGTTCCAGATCCCAATGATAATTTAACATGCAAATGCAACAACAAATTGATTTATATGGATCTGGATCACTGTTCAATAGAACGCGAGAAATATCTCAAGTTTTAGCTTCGCGTTACATTCCACAATCTCGGCGTAGAAAGCTATTGGTTCGGCCATACATTGAGCTCAACAAAGAGTTCTTTGTAAGTCCGTCATAAGGCGTTTTCAAAAGCTTGAATACGATTAGTGCTGCCACCGATATGTTTTTAAACGTTTAGATAAAAGGTAGCACTTTAAAAGAAATTGAATGTCAGTAAAAGGCAAAGGACCATCAACATTTATAACACTCCTCGAAACATTTGGGGAGTGTATTTGTCGCTACAATAACAACAAAAGATGTTATTGCTGCAAATGCTGTAAAAATAAAATTTTTACTTTTTTATATTTTTCAATTTGAAAATAATTTATTTATGATTGTCATTGACAATGAAATTCGAAAACTAAGCAAAACGGACTAAGTTTTTGACTGCATTCGACATTTTATAAAGCAGTAATGAGATAATTAAGAATTTGGCGGCCACCTCGGTGTGATAGTAGCGTGCTCCCGCATCCACACCGAGGATCCTGGGTTCACGCCCCGGGCAAAACAACATCAAAATTTTAGAAATAAGGTTTTTCAAATAGAAGAAAATTTTTCTAAGCGGGGTCGCCCCTCGGCAGTGTTTGGCAAGCGCTCCAAGTGTATTTCTGCCATGAAAAGCTCTCAGTGATAACTCATCTGCCTTGCAAATGCCGTTCGGAGTCGGCATAAAACATGCCGGTTCCATCCGGCCAATTTGTAGGGAAAATCAAGAGGAGCACGACGCAAATTGGAAGAGAAGCTCGGCCTTAGATATCTTCGGAGGTTATCGCGCCTTACATGTATGTATGTATGTATGTACGAATTTGCATGGAAGATTGAGTTTAGTAAGGGCGTTAATGTAGAAAACTTGACTAATTATGACATTAACACTCTATGTGAAAATGGTATTATGTACATTCTTAATTTTCTTTCTTTGCTAAATGTAGTTTCGGGCAGCCTTTTTTTCTTTTAAGGAATAATTAATCAGTATATACTTTTTTTAACTTTTTTTTATATAAATATTTCATATGGCCCCAATATTTGAACTTATAACTTAATTGCATAGATGGGCAATTCTTCTGCGTCACACATTTTCATACAATTTGTCAACAATCTGCAAATCACTGACATAAACAATTTTAAGTCAATCGGAAGCAATTCCAGTGCACCAATAATATTTGGCACATGGCAATTGCACGCTCACACACACCTACTATACTTTCATATGCAAAACACATACACACTCACAGATATTTTAATTCCCAAAACATATGAAATAAGCTCAATTCAATGAATCCAAAAGTGATAATGCGAGTATTGGCATATTTGCAGATGCCCAGAGGCGTCAACATATTTTGATTCACTTCATTCATCATGATGCACTTTCTGAATTCATTTTGACAATCAAATTTACGTCTGCAGCTTTTGATAGTCTGAAATGCTAGTGAGGTGAAAGTGGAGGTGAAAATGCAGCACAAATAAAATATTTAGGGGATTTTAAATTTTCATAGATGCTATCAGAATAGTCTCGGGCTTGTCTAACATCATATATATTATTTATAATTGCTGTTTTTATGTACGGGTCCTTTTTTCGCTCTTATTTGGAATCCAAATCTATAAATAAAGTTTTGGTTGTAAAGATGGAGATTCGGGCTATTAGCGAGCTTTGGGCAATTTTTGTGGTAGTGCATTTGTTTAGCTATATTTTATTAAAAGAATTTGTTAAAAATGAACGATTGTGAGCACACAAAGAAATCTATTTTTACTATGGCACTATTGTGAATATTTGCACTGCATTACTGGCAGTTGCTAACATACGCTAGATGGCAGCGCAAGCTGTAGGGGTTTTAATTAATTGATAGAACAGCTGATTTCTGTTGATGTTTGATAAGAGACTTTTATATTGGTTGCGCAAGATGCGCACGGGTCCGGCTCATTTGATATAAATGTACATTTGTATGTATGTACATAAATTTCTACCAAAGTTTAGTCTTTCAAAATCAATAATTGTTCGATCATAACAAATTGATTTGGACTAATCTTTTATTGTGTAAGGAACTACATATATGTGGGTGATAAAAATGTTTATTGTTCAAACCAATTTCAAAACGAATGAAAATAAACATGGAAAAACGTGAGTGAGAGATTGAGCTACTACCCAACAGTAAAATCGCTCGATTTTGCCAGCGAATCAAATGAAAGACGAAAGGTTCCAATGCTGGAATGAATTTATATAGAACACGGTGGCCTGGACGCAACAATCTCTGCTCTCTTGGACGAAGATAGCAACGAAGAGCCCAGCATGAAGGCAACTGCACCAACTGTGGCTCAGAATCAGCATTCCAAATGATTGGACCTTTTATGTGAGGCTTCAGACTTGGTAAACCAACCATCACCTCGTCATTGATTTTGAAGCCGCCTTCGATATCAAGAGCGTTTGTTACCTGATATATCTTTGTATTAGCTTGATTGCCATTCAAAACTTTTACGGCTGTTTAGTATGACGTTGAGCAAGACTACAATTCCAGTCGGATTTGGGAAAGATCTCTACCTACCCTAAACGAGCTTTCAGGCAGAGTGACTGAAACAGTAAACGACCTATTTTATATGGGCACTAGCATTAACATTTCGAACTCTGTTGCTCATACGTTCATAAGGATCATCATCGCCATCGACAACACGTAGTGATCCGTAAATCCTTCGAAGATCTTTTCTATCGAACACTATGAAATCCGCTCCATCAGATGCAAAGCAGGTAAGGTATTTTTATCAGTTTATGTGAAGAGGAAAACAAAATTCTAGTTCTTTTAAATTTGTTACTAAAGTTTTAAGCAAAAATAGCTTATTTAATATGAGCTTTTAAGATCACAAAATTCTTAAATAGGCTTAATTCAGCAGGCATATACACGTGCACTTCTATGTAGATTGAGCAAAGACCTCGCATTTATAATGTGACCGCCTAAGGGCTAAAGGAATTTGAAAATTGGATTGAATTCAAATTTGCAATTGTAACGAGCTTAACAACAACAATAAAAAGAACTTAAATTTCAAAACGGGTAAAGTAGAGGGGACAACCGATAACATATATACATATAATTTTTTTTATTAGGCTGAGTCAAACATTAGGCTTAATTTTAAGCCATTTACAAATTCTGCATGTTTCTCAAAAAAAATATAGAGGAAAAAAACCACGAGAAAGAGGAAAACTACACGGGACAAATCGTACGTAGTTTTTCGCCTCTAACTAAAGCAAACAATAAATGTGTCAATGTGTGTATTTGAAAAAAAATTTATATTTGTATGAAAATCTGAAATAAGCATGCGTTTGTACGGGACAGCTTTTTATCATCTTTTTATTTTCACTTTTTTAGTGCTGCCTACAAAAAGGCCTTTGGAGTTTTGGGTTTTGACTCACGGCCCAAATTTCAAGACTCTAGATCACCGGGAAATTACTTAAAAATCGATTGCAAGATTCCCCTCGTTTTTCAAAGACTTGCAATTATCTTGACTAGAGCGCCACCTAGCGAAAATTTGTTTTCTATAAGTTGTATTGTCACTAGGCCTCTAACTAAGTGCCAAGTTTCAAGTCTCTAGGTAACCGGGAAGTTAGTTAAAAATGGATTGAAAGATTCCCAAATCAAAATTAATTCTCTTAATATCTCGATCCATGCGCCACCTAACGAAATTTTTTTGATCAAATATTGCATTGCCAGCGGTTCCTGACTCACGGCCCAAGTCTCAGGTCTCTAGCTCACCGGTAAGTTACTTAAAAATCGATTGCAAGATTTCCTCGTTTTTCAAGGATTTGCAGTTATCTTGATTAGCGCGCCACCTAGCGGAAATTTATTTTCTATAAGTTGTATTGTCACTAGGCCTCTAACCAAGTGCCAAGTTTCAAGTCTCTAGGTAACCGTGAAGTTAGTTAAAAATGGATTGAAAGATTCCGAAATCAAAATTAATTTTCTTAATATCTAGATCCATGCGTCACCTAGCGAAAATTTTTTGATCAAATATTGTATTGTCACCGGGTTCTGACTCACGGCCTAAGTTTCAGGTCTCTAGCCCACCGATTTTCGTTTATCTCGATTCGTCTGCCACATGGCGGCATTTTGTTTCCACGAATTGTAGTGCCATCGACTCGCAAACTATGTGCTAAGTTTCAAGTCTCTGGATCACCGAGAAGTTAGTTAAAATTCGATCAGAAAATTTCCATTTAAAACTAATTTTCTGTATATCTCGATCCGTGCGCCACCTAGCGGATTTTTGTTTCACTTGCAAGACTTTTCCGTGGGTCAAAAATTCGTATGGAAATGAGGGGACAAACATGAAAGCGACTTAATATAAAGGTAATAAAAAGATGAAAAATATCTTATATAGTACTTGGATCAAGTTTTACTGCAACAAGAAAATACTTTTTTTATTTTAAGGTTGAAATGTTGACGAACTTTTTCTTTATTAATCTTTAAATTATCAAAAAAAATATTATTTTAAAACACATTTTCCTTTCCTGATATTTCAAACAAATCGTAAGTATTATGAAATTTTATACCAACACACAGAAGTTTAATGTAATCAAAACTTTGTTTAATAAATTAAGTAATTTTGCCTTTTTACATAGGGCCATTTGCTCCATTAACGAACATCTGTCAGCAGCCCCAAAAAAATTTTTAAAATGGAATGCAGGCGTTTTCGCTTTTATTTTGAAAGTAATCAAAATAAAATTCATTCGAAACTATTCACAGTTATTGCATCTAACCAAATATATGCCTTTATTTTAAAAAATCATATTATACTATCTTTTGCTGCAAATCCTAAAAAAATTTAATTTTTTGTTTTTTTTTTTATTTTTATAAATTATTGAAAATAATTTATTTTTCATTGTCATTTGTTGGATTAGGATAAAATTCGAAATTCCGAACAAAACCAATTAGATTTTTTACTAAATTCGGCACTCAACAAAGCAAATAATTAAAAACATCTGTTTGGTATGGGCTTGTATCATATATGTAATACTCCTATATTGCTACAACAGGCTAGGTACATTCCCAAACATCAGAGTGCCGATATATTGTTGTTTAAACGTTTTTGTTTTTGTATTCAATAATCGAATGTACCTAAATTTCAGTTTTTTCTTGTCACACTTATGCTGCTACAATCACAAACATTTTATGGCTGTCTTGTTTTGATTTCGAATTCAAAACACATTGCGAGCAGTTTCTATTAGCAATATAGGAGTATTACATATGAAGGGCTCAGAACCAAAAGGATCTAAGTGACGTTTTTTTTTAAATTCAGTTATACCCATATTTGTATATTTAATATAGTGTCTATTTGTTGACAATGCGATCCAAGCCATTTTGAACATTTTAGTGTCATATATTTGCCAGGCCAAAAACGTACTGTAACGAATTTACTTGCAAATCCTCTTATTTGCAATCCTCTGCTAAGTTCGAATCACTAAACTGTTGAATAAATAACTCCAATTTGTAATAATGCACAATGGCCTTTATTAAAGTACTTCACAACAACACTCAAACTGTGCAAAGAATAGTTTGCTTAATAACCAAACTGATTGATAGCTCAAATGAAACTCGACTGTTCAAAATAATACTGCTCTTGCTCACTAGATAGCGTCTTAGTCGAAACTGCTTGACAACTCAAATCAAACTGAATTCCAGCGCCTCTACAATTGCTGCCTTTTATACTCTTTGATTTCAACCTTCGCATCTTCTAGACGCTTCCAGAATCTACTAGTCCAGCAGCTCTCAAACTTCTCAGCTGTAACTACAATTGCACAATTTTATAGTTTTTCTCATTGCATACTTAGGAGTATCTCAGATATATGCATGTGTTTGTGCATTGACTCTACGCTGCTCGTATACGTACATGGTACATATGTGTAGACGCAATTATTGTTTCGTTTATGTAGATACATAATGATTGATCTATGGATGTGAATTCACGTCACTGCTTAGCATCGGCTTAGAGATGGCAGCACTCCTTAGTTTTGCTAATATTCGTAACAGTACTAAATTTTATTGCATTAATGATTGGAGCCAAAAGGATCTAAGTGCGCTCCTCCAAGCAATAAAATTTAAGTGCTCGGCCAAAAGAACATGCAGAATTTTTTCAAGTATGCAGTTTTGTAGCCATTAAGTCAGTTAATCTTAGTTTTGTAAAAAATTTCCATAATTTTTGGCAATTTTTTTCTTGAGTTATACCCCATAAGAATTTTTTAACGTAATTTTTTTTATATGGAAAAAAGTCCTTATCCTCGTAAGAAAAAAAAATACCAAAAATCAGCGAGACTTCCTACGAACTTAAGTTTAGCACTTTATTATACTAAAATTAAACGGGCTACAAGACTGCCTACTTGAAAAAATTCTACATGTTCTTTTGGCCGAGCAATCAACGTTCGAAATTTTATTGCAATAATTTTTGGAAATTTTTGCAATAATTTTTGGAAATTTACAGTTATTTTCCATCTGCAGTAAACATCCTTTGAATTAGTTGACTAACCTGCATTCATTTAGGCAGGAATTATTTCAAACGCATTTACCCAGAATTTACAATAAGTCATTTACATTAACCTTAATTATCTCAATTCAACGTCGATGTTATTTAGATCCTTTTGGTTCTAAGCCCTTCATATATGGATTTTATATAGAAACTTTGACTAATTATATGAATATAATAATTGGTTTTACATTCATTTCGACCCATCCTAATAGATTATGTCGTTGTTACATGATGCAAAAACTATTGAACATTTTTCTCTACAATTTTTGTGTGTACGCGTGAAAATATGCATAACATAAGGAAAATTTAATTTGGTTTAATTTAGCTAATTTTAATATTCTAATTTTTCGCTGTAGGCTATATTTAGTCAAGCTTTTTTAACTTGAGTGTACTTATACAGATAAATATTCTCCCATATATATTAAAATAAATTTTTTCAATTATTTAATAATTTGGCTTTAAACAATAATGCTTAATGTACCAAAGGCCCACCTTTTAAGTCAGAGTTGACCTGACACAAGGCATTGAGCTCGTATATTTCTGAAAGTTGTTTTAAATTAACTCTGTGTTAAAAAATAACATTCCGTTCTGCAAATGGGCCAAATGTGTGACCAAATTATTTTTGGAAAATCACAAAAATTTCGTAGAAGTTGAAATACTTTTTTGGATAGTTAAACCTTCTCCCATCGCCCTTCTTTCACAATGGGAGCCTTCACCCGCACCTGAAACCGGGCGTTGTTGAAAACAGTCTTCTTTTTCGACTTTTATTTTGAATCACTGATGAGTCCTGACAAATGAAAGTTGGTTTAAAAAGGGTCCTAAACCTGTCAGCTTGTCGATTTTGCCACATTTTTTATATTTGCATAGCACATAATAATAAAAATAATTTTCAAATAAACAAAATAAACATAAACTCTATCATTTTAATAATTACGATCCATTATTGTGCTTTTGTGTTTACATACATACTTTTGATTTCTGAATAAATTAGTTATTGATTTTGAATACCAGGAATGACATCGAATTGATAATTTTCAATTGTTTTAAAGTCTTTTAAAAATTTATTGTTGCATTAATTTTAATTTTATTTGCAATTAACACAAATTAATATTATTGCTACAGCAAAAAATTTGTAAACAAAAAACCATCATTTTGAATTAACGCAAAATGTCATGAATGAGAATTAACAAATAAGTATATTTATTAAATTTGCAAAAACATAACAATTGTGTGACAAATTTATGTAGCAAAAACAATTTTTGCTGTATATAAAAATAACATAAATAAATAAAAGGCGCGATAACCTCTGAAGAGGTTTTAGGCCGAGGTTCTTTTCCAATTTGCGTCGTACTCCTTTTTTAATTTTTCCTTCAAATTGGCGGGACGGACCTACTTGTTTTATGCCGACTCCGAACGGCATCTACAAGGCAGGCAAGTTTTCACTGAAAGCTTTTCATGACAGAAATACACTCGGAGTGCTTGCCAAACACTGCCGAGGGTCAAAGTTTTTTGTACTAATTGAAAAACCTTGTTTCTAAAGTTTTGATGTTGCTTTTCCCGGGGCGTAAACCCAGGATCTTTGGTGTGGCAGGCGGAGAACGCTTCCATCACGCCACGGCGGCCGCCGTCAGTGCAATATTTTTAAAACAATATATCTTTCAGTTCTTTACTTCTGACAACTTTTTCTATTTTAATATTTCGCTCTCTCAAACAAAATGAATAAGTAAGGAAAACTCCTTAACTTAAACAAGTACAATGCGGAATATGCCCATAAAGAACCTAGGAATTATCCCGAAATTATTTCAAAAACAATACCAAAGTTATCCTGTTATTGTTCCAAATTGTTTCTTAAATAGTCTAGAAATAGTCTCAAATTAGTCCTGGAATGATGCTTTAACTGTCCCTGATTTGTTCCGAATTCATACCGAAATAGTCGCGAAATGTTTCCAAAAATAGTTTCGGAGTGTACCCTAAAGGTTGCTTTAACTGTCTCAAATTGTCTCGACACAGATTCCAACGTTTTCTCGTTGTTATACCTAAAATAGTCCCCAAGGGATTCTGTTATTGTCCCAAATTGGTTCTTAAATAGTCTAGAAATAGTCTCAAAGTAGTCCTGAAATGATACTTTAACTGTCCCTGATTTGTTCCGAATTCATACCGAAATAGTCGCGAAATGTTTCCAAAAATAGTTTCAGAGTGTACCCTAAAGGTTGCTTTAACTGTCCCAAATTGTCTCGACACAGATTCCAACGTTTTCTCGTTGTGATACCTAAAATAGTCCCCAAGGGATTCTGCTATTGTTCCGAATTGAAGTGATCCTGTAACTCTGTGGAAAAGATTTCGAAAGAGTTTTGACATATTCCTGATGTTCTTCCTAAATGATACCTAAAATAATGCGGAATCAATCCTGAAATTGTACCGAATCCGTTCCGATATAGACTCGAAATAACAATGAAGTCATTACGAAATGTTCACAAAACGGTGCCGAAATTGTCCCAATTTATGCAAGAATATGGGGCGCAGTTTCATGCCCTTTGAAATTTTTTCGAAGTCTGTCAATCCTTTGCGCATGGATTAAGGTGGCACTCAGATTTGTATTAGGTGATATGCAGGCGTAAAAGTCGCTTTTAAATAATTAGTTTTCGAGTTTTTTACTTCCGTATTTATTACTATCAATTGTTTGTATGTAACGGAGACATTGACGTATGAAAATACAAGTTTCTAGGCAAATAGAAATAAATTTAAAAATAACTGTTATTTTCCAAGCGAAATTTTCAAAAAATAATAATTATGTATTTTCAATTTTTGTAGGAGAACTTAAAAAAACAATCAATCTATCCATCAATAGTCCATCGAATAAGAATCGTGTTTACTCCTTATGTAAGTAGGTGGCATTACACATTCAGAATTTTATACTCAGTTGAGCAGAGCTCACAGAGTATAATAACTTTGATTGGATAACGGTTGGTTGTACAGGTATAAAGGAATCGAGATAGATATTGACTTCCATATATCAAAATCATCAGTATGGAAAAAAAGTTTGATTGAGCCATGTCCGTCCGTCCGTCCGTCCGTCCGTTAACACGATAACTTGAGTAAATTTTGAGGTATCTTGATGAAATTTGGTATGTAGGTTCCCGGGCACTCATCTCAGATCGCTACTTAAAATGAACGATATCGTACAATAACCACACCCACTTTTTCGATATCGAAAAACCGAAAAAGTGCTATAATTAATTACCAACTAGTAAAATTTTGGACAATGGGCGTGGCGCCGCCCACTTTTAAAAGAAGGTAATTTAAAAGTTTAGCAAGCTGCAATTTCGCAGTCGTTGAAGATATCATAATGAAATTTGGCAGGAGCGTTACTCCTATTACTATATGTATGCTTAACAAAAATTAGTAAAATCGGAGAACGACCACGCCAACTTTAAAAAAAAATGTTAAAGTCAAATTTTAACAAAAAATGTAATATCTTTGCAGTATATAAGTAAATTATGTCAACATTCAACTCCAGTAATGATATGGTGTAACACAATACAAAAATAAAATAAAATTTCAAAATGGGCGTGGCTCCGCCCTTTTTCATTTAATTTTTCTAGGATACTTTTAATTCCCTAAGTCAAACAAAAATTTACCAATCCTTGTGAAATTTGGAAGGGACTTAGATTCTAGGACGATAACTGTTTTCTGTGAAAAAGGGCGGAATCGGTTGAAGCCACGCCTAGTTTTTATACACAGTCGACCGTCTGTCCTTCCGCTCGGCCGTTAACACGATAACTTGAGCAGATAAGTTCACGTACCTATCTGAACTCACTTTGTATATTAAGTAGAAGAAAATGAAAAAGTTCTGCAGGGCGAAATCGAAAGCCCTTGGAATCATGGCAGAAATACTGTTCGTGGTATTACGTATATAAATAAATTAGCGGTACCCGACAGATGATGTTCTGGGTCACCCTGGTCCACATTTTGGTCGATATCTCGAAAACGCCTTCACATATACAACTACCACCACTCCCTTTTAAAACCCCCATTAATACCTTTAATTTGATACCCATATCGTACAAACAAACTCTAGAGTCAGCCCTGGCCACCTTTATGGCGATATCCCTAAATGGCGTCCACCTATAAAACTATGGCCCTCTCCCTCTTAAAATACTCTTTAATACCTTCCATTTGATACACATGTCATACAAACACATTCCAGGGTTACCCTAGGTTCATTTTCCTACATGGTGATTTTCCCTTATTTTGTCACCATCGCTCTCAGCTGAGTATGTTATGTTCGGTTATACCCGAACTTAGCCTTCCTTACTTGTTTTTTTTTTTAGTTTAAATTTTGACCATTAACATTTATTTGCTATTCCTAGTTGAAAGGAAGCTAAAGCTGTTACAGTTAAATTAGAGCCATATTATTATTATTTTAATCAATTATTAAAAAATTACTAGCAGCACATCGACAAATAACGAAAAGGAAAGAAGCCTCTCCATCATTTGCACGACTTGCTTAACAAACAAACAAAAAGTCACGCATACGCCCTGGTGACCAAGCAAACAAACTAATCCAAACTTGTTTTCATAAAAGCTGCGGTGTTTGTTTTAGTTATTCTTAGCACACAAGGTAATCTAACGGTGTTCGCGTAGCGATAAGTTGGTCGACAATGAATGCATTGAGAGACGTATGGGCTCACACATGCAAATTAGGGTGGTCCTAATAAATGAAATAAACGTGTTTTTTTAGTCTCACCCTTTCAGATGGTAATACTAGGTCAAAAATGTCACAGACATATAAATTTTAGGCCCGTCTATTATTGGATCACAATACAGCACGCCTTAATTTTCCAAATCGGGACCATTATTTGTATGGTATATCGGAATTTATATGTACACGGTAAAAATGCTTGGATGATACACCCTCGATTGATACCATACAGCACCTATTCATTAGGTATGAACACAACCAATTGAGGAACGTGGAGTGACATCACAGCGAGGCTAACTTTCGTTGCAACAAACTGTGAGATACATTGTCGAAATTTTGGAGAAATTATACAGTCCACTTAATAGCTAGATGAGAACGCATCTAAGCAATATTGACCAAACACTGCTAAATTAGTGACTGATCAACAACAAAAACAAGCTAGTTTCGCAGAATACAGTGTTTCACCTCGAAAAACATTTTTTTTTTCTTAACAATCCCTTCGAAGAGTTTGGAAATAATAGTATTGGCCTATAGTTAGAAATATCATTGCCACCGATGAAGCCATTCTTAAATTGCAGACGAAATTGAAGCATAACTTATTTGTTACTAGCAGACCTGGCAGACGTTGTTCTGCCCTAAATTTGGCCTATCTGAATTTTTTAATAAGCTTTTTCCTTCTAACTATGCCCTCCCCCACCCCTCTTCACTTTTTCCCGATCCTTTTATTCACTCCTCCTTCCGTCTTTTTCGCTTCATCTATCTCCATATTCGTCTCATTCTATTTCTTTCTCAGTATCCTTCTACTTCTCTCTTTACTCTTCTCTCACCTTCTTCTCATTCTTCTTCATCTCTTATTGCCTATCCCAGAGGATGGTATGTATTTTGTTCCAGTCCCAGTCCCACTCCGAGTCTCAGTCCGGGTCCTAGTTCTAATCCCAGTCCCAGTCCGTCTCTGGTTAACTTCCCGGAAAAAGGATCGTAAATACTAATATAGGCAAATTTATATACCAAACTAGCAGACCCGGCAGACGTTGTTGCCCTAAATTTGTATATCTGTATACATTTTAAAAAGCTTTTTCCGTCTAACTCTCCCTCGCCCCTCTACACTTTTTCCTAATCTTTGTATTCACTCCTCCCTCCGTATTTTTCGCTTCATCTATCTCCATCTTCGTCTCATTCTATCTCTTTCTCAGTCTCCTTCTCTCTTCTCTCAAGTTTTTCTCATTCTTCTTCATATCTTATTGCCAGTCCCAGAGGGTGGTATGTATTTTGTTCCAGTCCCATTCCGAGTCTCAGTCACAGTCCCACTCTGAGCCTCAATCTCAGTCCCAGTCCTAATCCCAGTCCCAGTCCGTCTCTGGTCTACTTCCCGGAAAAAAGCATCGGAAAAACTAATATAGGCAAATTTATATACAAAATTCAGGCAAATCGAATAGGACGTATGTAAATAGGTATGTGGGTATTATTAATTCATGTCTTTATTTCGACTTCGCATGCATATTTATCAGTTTCGCCAGGTTGATGCGACTAAATCGAATATCACAATGAAAATTACTTAAAAGCTCTCAGCAACAGCTTTCATTTGATATCCAAAATACACACACATTCTAGGGGTGCTCAGGTCCACGTTTTGGCCTATATCTTAAGACCCTACTCACCGATAGGTATGAAAACTTCCCTGTACTAAAAGCACTCATCAACAGCTTTCATTTGATATCCATATTGTATAAACACATTCTAGGGGTACCCGGGTCCACGTTTTGGCCTATATCTCGGGATCCTAGTCACCAATAGGTATGAAAACTACCCTGTACTAAAGCAATCATCAGCAGCTTTTATTTGATATCCATATTGTATAAACACATTCTAGGGGTACCCGGGTCCACTTTTTGTCCTATTTCTCGAGACCCTAGTCACCAAGATGTATCCTGGTCCACTTCCCGGAAGAAAAATTATCCGACATTTTATTCTAAATATAACGCTACATACATACCAAATTTCAGGCACATCGAGCCATATATACGACAGTTTAGAATAAATCGGTCCCTGGTCCACTTCCGAAAAAAAAAGCTTTTCACAAACACTCTCCGGGTTCCTATTAAGTTACCCTAAAAATTTCATGGCAATCTTTCTATCCGTTCTCGAATTATGGAGTGACAATCAAAATGTACACTTCTTTTTATATATAGATATATGAAGTGCACTCTCTTAATTTATGTTCAAGTTATCTGTGTAAACAATATGGAGAGTTTGCAAAGCGTTTGTATCGACGTGCCAAACAAAAAGTGGGCCTTGAAAACTTTTTACAAAGAAATTTAATGTAAAAATTTTTAAGGTGTTACTTTTCGTTTGGGATGTCAATATTTCAATTTTTCTCACACAGCACAAAGCAAACCAATGAGTTCAAGGAATTCCAAGACTATTGTGGTGTTAAGTCATGCAAAATACTAGGCATTTATTTTATTCGTTTGCTCACTCTGGAAAGTGTGTTCTTGCGTACGCCTCACATTGCGATGGGCTATATTTTTTATCATTTTGTGTGAAAGTTGATGGCGTTTCTGCTATACAACTGTTAAATTTTATCACTTACAGAATTAAAAGTCTATATTTCCGGCGTGCACTAAGGAATTCAATAAGAAAAGGTTTGTCTGCCAATATTATACCATCAATATGAAGTATATTTTGAGTAAATTTGTACAATGATTATATCAAAATATTGGTTTTAAAAAATTTTAATGTACCTAATTTAGAATTATAGTTATCTTGACCCAAGGAATATTTTTATTGGAAGTAAAGCAGAAGACATATTTGTTGAAAACGATAAATTCACAATTGCCGAACCGAGAATTGATATCAAAGTTTTGTGTCAGATTTTTCATAAATAACAACATTGTTAACTAATATCTCGAGCCTAGTTAAATGTGATCAAAGTTCCATTGTTGCACAGTTAAAACTTTTAAAACTTTTCAATGATTAATCTGGGAACTGTGGCTAAATTCAACAAAATGTGAATTTTGAAATATAAATTTTTCTCTGAAACAAATTATATGGAAAAAAGGGTACATTTCAAAACCCGCCTGGATTCAGGGCCATAGATGGGCAAATTGAAGCCTGAGTTTGTATTGGTAAATGGAATAGTAAAGAATTTAATTTGCGTATCATTAAAAAAATTTTAAACACCTAGCTATTAGAAACAATTGTTTTTAACTATTAGGACTTATACATATTAGGCAATTCACAAAATCTGCTATTCGTTAAATCAAAATTTGTGGAAGGAGATCGTGGAAATAACCTGAAAATTAAGACTTTACAACGAGTTCGACACATTCGTGAAATACCGGATTTTTCGTAAGCCAATTAAAGAATACAAAAATTTGGTCCATTTCATTGATAGTTGGTCCTTTTTTATGCTGATATTGTGTCCAAAATGAAAGCATGGTGTGGCCGCCGTGGTGTTAAAGTGCTATAGCGGAATTTGGCTGAAAACACGAAAGAACAAGCAATGGGCTGATGGGATAACACCACCCTGTACTGAATCTGCCCTGTTACATTATCCTAGGTGCCGCCACTTAGAAATATTTAACATCATTGACATTTACTTAAAAAATTTGTTTTTTTGTGTTTCAATCGAAGGTGACCTTCGTCGTTTTTGAATAGAAAATTAAGTATGGTTGCGACATAATACGGACCAATAAAATATCTTATCGGGACTATTTTGAGAACGGATTCTTGCTTTAATATTTTCGGTATAGTTTCAGAAGTATTTTGGAACTGTTTCCAAATCTATTTTGGAATTACTATCAACTTTTTGAGCATTTTGGATGAGTTCTGATTTTTGTGTTCGAGATCATTTCGAAACTTACTTAAATTGGCGCTTAACCGTCTAAACGGTTATGGCCGTCCAACAAGGCGCGCCAGTCGCTCCTTCGCTCCGCCAACCGGCGCCAATTAGTCACACCAAGGGAGTTTAAATCGTTTTCCACCTGGTCCTTCCAACGGAGTGGGGGCCGCCCTCTACCTCTGCTTCCATAGGCTGGTTCCGATAGAAACACTTTCTTGGCCGGAGCATCATCATTCATTCGCATAACATGGCCTAGCCAGCGCAGCAGCTGCGTTTTAATTCGCTGGACTATGTTGATGTCTGCGTATAGCTCGTACAGCTCATCATTAAATCTTCTTCGGTACTCGCCATCGCCAACGCGTAGAGGTCCATAAATCTTTCGAAGAACTTTTCTCTCGAACACTCCCAAAGCCGCTTCATCTGCTGTTGTCATGGTCCATGCTTCTGCCTCATATAGCAGGACGGGTACGATAAGTGACTTGTAGAGTATGATTTTCGTTCGCCGAGACAGGACTTTACTTTGCAATTGCCTACCTAGTCCAAAGTAGCATATTCGAAACTATTTTGAAATAATTTAACTATTATTTCGGAACTCTTTTCGAGATCATTGCGAAAATAATTCGGACTATTTCGGGATCCTTTTAGCATTTTTTTTGGAATAACTGAGAAATATATTACGATTTAGGCCGTACCTAACAAGTTGTGGCAAGTATCCCTGCTTTGCCATTTAAATATAACTGTGACATAATTACACAGCTCCGAAAAAATTGAGAAATAAGGAAATTGAGAATAAAGGACACACATACATTTCAGCTTGATATGTACACGTTTGCTTATTTATAATGCAGTTAGTAATTCGCAAGGCACGATGTTTCTCATTACTTCAGTAGTACAAACATGCATAACTACCTAAGAATGTTTATCGCGTATTCCAATATTCCAAGAGCCGAGCAAATTATAAATGGAATTTTATGACATTTGCCATCACATATCTGTCACATCCAGTGGAGTACATAAGGGGGGTTATGAGGCAACCGTTAGATCCTTCAACCTTAAAATCTTTTTGTAGGCTTCAAAGCTGCCTCCATCAGCTGTAAAAAAAGTGTTATGTATGCTGCTATGTTTGAACGCGAGTTCCTTTCAAAGCTTTTACGGCTTTGGTTAATGACGTTAGCTACAGCATAATTTGCAGATATGAGCATAGTGTAACGAATTAAAGCCCAAATAATTCAATGACTATGTCATGTTACGTATAGAGCCTCTGACTTAGAAACTGTTTGGAAGCGGAGGAAGGTGGTGTACAGGTGGATGAGATTTGATCACCCTTGCTTCTCCAAGTTTACGTTAGTTATTGCGATGTAGGGATAACTGTAATATCTCTTTAAGCTTCTATAAATGATGACAATAGTGGTTAGACGTTAGTGCCCAAGTCTGAATTATAATATGTACTTGCCGTTATGCTACATTTGCTATCACAAAAGTGAGCTCACTCAACTAAAAAGCTGTCGTTATTATCTGAACTCCTCCATCAGCAGTTTTTGGATCTGCCTTTGCAGTACATAACTGTATAAGCTTTAGAATAGATGTCCAACTACAAATAACAGTCATGTATGGATTACTCTATACATGTAGTAAATTTAATTTAAGGCGGTAAACGCAAAAGATATGCTTTAATTCCTTATAAGCATTGAACGTGAAAGCATTCGAGCATTAAAGTTTATCCATCGCTTAACAACCAAATTTACTAATAACGTAAAATATGAACAAATAAAACAGAAGGACTCCAGCAAAAAAGCAGCAACCGTTACATAAATTGCGCCCCCCAAAAAAAGTTTACTGCAAATCGAAAAAGTCTTTTGTTCAAGTATTTTTGTTTGTTTCCAACGGCGGACTGTCATTTTTCTTAGCAAAAATCTTTGTGTAAATACAATAACAACTCAAGTGCATACATAAATTACAAATTAACATAGTTAATGTAATTAGAAACAGCAGCAACAGCAAACAGCAGCTCAGCTCACGCCTACGACGTATAGCACCAAAGAGCATCTTCATCAATACTAATCCACCAATAGACACACACACATACTCGGAAAGCCTCATGCCATGCTGTCATTTGCAGGATTCACTGCCATCCGCCATTATGCGCTAATAATGTGCTTAATAATATTGTTTGTTTTCTTGTTTCTTTTGTTATTATTGTTAGGTTCGTTATACGTCTTGACCGCCTGTAATAGTAACACCAACATCACTACAATTACGTTAAATAATAGCGATTTTGAAACGCAAACTAACAATAAATTAAGTGAAAATCCCAACAGTCAGCAACAACAAGAAACGCTTAAGCCTCAAATATTGCGCGCTGACCACCGACGTGTTGATGGTAGCATTGGTGACACTGTCGATGCTTCTCTTGTAGTAGAACACAACAATTTGCCTAAGTCACGCATCGTCGGCGGAAGCAATGCCAAAGTAACAACAAACTCCATAACAGTAGACCGCAAGTCCATTGCAGACACTGAACCAATTAGGTATAGCAAATCGGAAAATCAAGTTAACAGTGGAGTTAACAGCCATTTTATACCGGGGAATTCAATAAAAGGGAGAAATAAAAGGGTTATCATTTTCAGTGGTGGTGGAGTTGTCAAGGTCAGTGTACAAGATGCCTGGATTGAATTTCATTTCAAAGTCAAACCACCTCCTTTTTGTTAAACTAAAATAAGCAAACTGCTCTTTAGTGTACTTGTATGGACCATATTAAGATAGTTGGACTTTACATGTCCGATCCGAAAGCTGGGGTTTGAGCACCGGTTGTTAGCGCAGTAGTTCACAAGACATAACCGTTGCTCTCCAGTGCTTATGGGCTGCAGGGATAAGGAAAACTTTAAACTCCAGCTTTCGAATCGGAAATTTAACGGCTAATATATCCCATCCGTCAAGCAATTTTTGTAAAATTTAAATTTGGAGCTTATTTTAGGTAATTAAATGGGAATCAGAGAAAAATTCCGAGGTGATATGGTGATATTGAAATTAAACTCAGGCACCCCGCTAATTATAATCAAAATGTTTACTTTATTTTCCTTCCATCTAAACCCCCAAAATTCATCCGATTTTACCGATTGATCGACCTCTACCTTTTTTTTTTTTGATGTTATAGCAGCGCACTAACCAAAAGTGCGCCAACGAACTTAGTCTAATCTTGTTTCTCTACTTTTGTCACGACCCCCACCTAGAAGAGTCAGAAATTTACCTACCATAATATAAAGCATTTCAATTGCGTCTAAAATATGTTTCCATTCTAGTTCGTCGTGGGCGTTTCTTTTCCGATCGATCTTGGTGATAAACAACGTTCCTTAAGCCATTTTTACAATCTGCAAGGTCAATTCCCCCCGCCTATGAGGCCCACTTACTGGTGGAACTATTTCAACTCAAGCTCATTTGCAGCGCGTCGTCAGCAGCGTAAACAAAATAATTATACAAGAGAAAAACTGCATCATCGTCTAAAGCACGATGTAAGTCGCGAACTCATTTATACAGCTATCGAGCAGATTTATGAACGGTACCATCCATATCTCATATATATGTATGTATCTATAATGGTATTGCAACATAGCAACGTATTATATTTTAGGAATGGTCTATCCGGAGAGTCTTGTCTCTTACAAGCTATTTGTGAAGTTTCACAGCTACCTTTTCATGTACCACGAATTTGGGAAAACCACTTAGGACATCTATGGCATGCTATCCTCAACGCTGTGTTAATGTAAGTAAACAAATAGAATTTCCGCTGTAGTTTTGTACATATTTCCATTAAAATTCAATCTACAGCCCCACTCTACAAAATGTTGATATAAAATATTTGCATGCCGGTCAGGCGGGGCGCTTTGGTGCTGATTGTCGACAGGCATTTAGGGAATGCCCACAGAGAGTAAATATGTGGCTAAGGAATGTGGCGCGTACTATTTAGGAAGGTAGCATTTTATTTATTTATTTTGTTACTTTTATTAATTATTATAAACAATTAAAATCACTAACCTTCGGCACCGGTTCCGCTAAACGAATCGATAATCGTCGAAGTAGCGAATATCTTTCAAGTGGTTTCAAGTTACACACTCGCCCCAACAAATCGTTTCCCCACCAACCAAATAGTTCACGCAAGTTGAAAGAGAATCTTGGCCCCTGGGGGGATAATCGTTATTATTATTAGCCGGTTCTTACACTTATATACATCTACGTTTGCGGGTAAAAAAAACGCTTATCCTCACTTAGATAATGTTTAGGATACGCATCTAGCGGCAGGGGTTAAATAACTAGCTACAGAACATGTTGTTCCGCAAAACGGAGACACACTCCTTTGTTGGTCATATGTCATATGTATAACCTCTAGCTGAATCGGTTGCGGTGAATAGTGGACACACACCATTTGTAGAGGCGATACATAGAATCAGTGTAGAGGTGAAACATAGACACTTATTTCAGTAACATCTGAGTATAATGAGTATTGAAATTTAGGAGTACTAATTTTCTGCGCAGCAATTTCAGAAGTGTAGATAAAGTTTAACGCTTAGCAGTCCATATAAGGTTTAAACGTATATGTACATAGATGTAAAAAAAAACACAGCTATTATTATCATATCCGCATAAAGCTCTTATAGCCCATCATTGAAGCTCTTTACATACACACCTTTGGCATTGCGGACAGGACCATACATCTACCTTCTTTCATACAACATCTCTTCTACGCGATGTTAAACACGCTAATTCTTCATGTTTTGCGACAGCATGCGCTCGTTGGACCATATTTTGCACAGGAGTTGATGCATGCTCTTTACAAACTCTTCCCCTCCGTATTTGAACAAATTGGCGGATAGTTATGGCTCGGCCTCTTGATATTTTTCAGCTGAGATTTGGGTATCGGTTTCGTCTTCTATATTTAAGCACCGTAGCCAATGTTGCCAACAAGGGGTTCTACGAAGAAATACTGTGGATAGCGTTTACTAGATTGGCTATGGTCCACTTGCAGAACGATCAGTTATTTTTATAGCTCGGAGCTAACCTGACATGGGGGGCTCAACTCATAAATTTTTGACAAATTTGTAAACCTTTCATGAAAATTAAGAGGTGCATTAAGTTTGTCACGAATCTCAAAATTGTAAGTCTCTAAAATGGAAGAGATAAACTCAAACAATTTAGTTCCAAAATGACGAGGATCACGATCTGAGTTTATTTAGCCATGTCCTTCTGCCCGTCTGTCTGTTTGAATGCAAACTACATAGCTCCACAAATTTATGTCTGTATACATAAATATATCGTGATGAAATTTGTTGAGCGGGTATATTTCGGTTCCCGATTAGACACTTGTCGGGACCGACCGGGTCGGACCATTATACGTATAATCGACTTGCCAGAAAAGAGGTTTTCTTGTAATATATTCCTCAATTTATCAGATAAAAGCTTCAAATGTCAACAGATGCTTTCATGTATGGGCATATATTGTTGTTTGAAAATATTGTAGAGATCGGTCGTATATAGTATATAAATATATTGTGCAAGTGGGCTTAAGGATCTTTTTCTTTAGAAAATTGCAATTTTTAATGATATCCAAAATGTAGTTATAGCAGTTTTAAGACTAGAATTTTGCGTAATCTTTATTTGTTCTCTAACTTTCAATGGAAATAGAAATTTTGTACATCGTGCCCACGGCGCTCACTACTGCACTGTGACTCATGTACACTTTGTTATTTTTAATTCGCACAAAGTGCACTCGAAAAAGTTTTAACGAAAACTTCAAAATATTTTTTAAATTCTCTTACAAAAAAATTACAAACAACTTCTTTTTTCTTTCGGTCTTAAAAATTCTAATTAAAAATAAAAAAAAATCTTTAATATCTAAATAATTTATGCTACAAGTCAAAATTAACTATAAATGAAATGTCTATTTCGGCCAATGTTGGACGGTCCTTAAGTTGCGTTATGCAACGGCTACTGCCAAAGTCATCGCTTGCTGCAACTACAGTGCAATCAGTAAAACGCCTTTTATCATATCGATCGGATTGTGCCAATGCCAAAGATGGTTCAGAACCGAAAGAAAAGAAAGAGGAAAAGAAATCTATGTGGTCGAATCCGGAATGTTGTTTAGATCCGTGTCCTGATGTATTGCCACGTCTCGATGATCTATACTATAAGCCGTCTGATAAGTTGAAGCGTAAATACACCCAAACTTGGGTTGAATGTCCGAAAGTGAAATACGCACGGAAAAAGGTATGTTGCCTTCAGAACATCATTAAGCCTCCGTTCAAAAAGCGAATGCGCAGAAGGACGAAGGGAAAAGATGGGGAATGTATACCTGGGAAAACAGATTTAATGCCGTGCAAACAAGCTCAGCCTCGAAGCAAATGTCCAAGATTTATACTACCTGGCTGTAATCCAGCTCGGAATCCTCCCAAGTGTAAACGTCAACGTTACAAGGTCGATTGCCGTAAAGTGTGTACACCTTATCCGAGTTTCTCTGAATGCGTAAAAAAGAAGGCGCGCCGATTACGACCCATCGAGTGTCGTTGCTTAGATATCCCATCTCTGTGTGAAGTTTTACAAGAAATGCGTCGCCAAGCAAGTGTGAAGAAAGTAGCTGGCCAAGAAAAGTAAAATGAAAGTATTTTAAAAATTTAAAAACGTTAAAATCTTGTAACTACGTTACAACTGTGGCTTGGAAAATTTTTATTAATGAATTGGTATACGGACAAGAAAAAATTTAAATTTGCTATTAAAATATTTGTTAAATAAAAAAATATCCAAAAACACTGTAAGCTCTATTGAAATTTATTTTCCAAAATTGGACTAAAATTACATAAACTTTTTTCAAATCTTAAAGAATGTTTTTTCGAATCGAGAGTTATATGGGCATTTTTATACCATGAGTGTGATACCTTTAGCTTAGACGTCAAAATAACAAATAGATTGTATTACCCCGTGACACAATAAACGAGATGACTATCTGGGACGAACGTATTACAAAAACTCGCGATTGACAGTATACGGTACCAAGACCCAATATTTATAAACATATGTACACCAAGCGTTGAGGAAGGCTTATTGAGCACAAAAAGTGGCTGGTGTAAAAATATTATATGTATAGCGGCAGAGGGTTTACAGCAACAATGCATTAACAAATCAGAGCGCATAGATTTACCCGATGGAAAGAAAAAAACGTTGGCTTATTAGAACTTTATTTTAAACAGCTCTGGCTAACCCTACAAACATGAAATACTTCCAGTGGTGTAGCTTACCCACGCACGTATCTTCTGTCCAACCCTGTTGTTGTAGCGATAAGGACACTCCCCGAGGGCCTTGGGGAGTGATCGATGTTGATGGTTCTTTGCCGGATGTCGTTCCGGTAACAAGCACCATTAAGTTTAGTACGACCATCTCGGAAACGAACCTTCTGGTCATACCTTCCCACCCCCTAGATCCATAAGGAACTTTGGGTCGCCATAGCCTCGGCTGTTAAAGAAACAGGATTCGCCACTGGTAGTTGAGGTTGATAATTGGGTTGGAGAAGCTATGAATTGCTAATAGAAAATGCTCGCAATGTGCATGGTGGAATTATAAAAGGTGGCGGATGTAAGCAGTTTCTCGCTCTAACGCCGCTATCTTGAACGCCCTTAGAAATAAGAATGTTGTCGCTTCACAAAACTCCTTTTTTATTCAATAGAAAACGTGTATGTAAAACATTACAAATCGTTTTTTCTAAAAAAATATACAACGGCATCACTTTTTTCTCAAATTCCCTTTTCTGTTGACTTTTCTATTATCCACCTTCTATCATTACATTATGGCAATGTGTTTTGAATTCGAAATCAAAACAAGACAGCCTATAAAATGTTTGTGATTGTAGCAGCATAAGTGTGACAAGAAAAAATTTAAATTTATGTACATTCGATTATTGAATACAAAAACAAAAACGTTTAACCCATAATGTAATGATAGAAGGTGGCGGAAGATTTGACAGCTGTCATATCGAACGCCCTTAGCTCCAGTGACCTCCAGGTTGTATTTTGGAAGTACAAGAGAATGGGGGCATAAAAGAGGCCCTCTTTTGAAATAGTACTTAAATTAATACTTTTTAGATAATGATAGAATATAGATGTAACTTGATTTTAGTGCAACTTTTTGATAAAAACTATGAAATTAAGTTTGCTTTATTCATTTCTGAAACGTATGCAGCTTATCGATGTTACTGGTAATACTCTAGGACAGAGGTCGACTGCTAATACACTGCCAAAAATGTCGGAAAAGATATCAAAAGACGTGCTTTGATATCAATAACCTCAAAGTAAAGACCTTACTAATGTCAAAAGATGTTTGCAAAAAAAAAAACTTATTAAATTTTATGCTGAAAGGGGTCCTGCGACAAAAGACTACGGATCGTACTCCTGCTCTTGGAGCGGTTGAGGGCCATTGTTCGTATTTAAATACCGAGCCAAAAACGTGCCTTTTGAACACGCTCCTGACAGTTTTGAACGAGTATTAGCAGCCTACCACTGTTCTGTAGTATAACTTACTTAATTGACGCTTAACCGTTTAAACGGTTATGGCCGTCCAACAAGGTGCGCCAGCCGCTTCTTGGCTCAGCCAACTGGCGCCAATTGGTCACACCAAGGGAGTTTAAATCATTTTCCAGCTGATCCTTCCAGCGGAGTGGTGGTAAAATTTAACAACATACAATAGTAGGTGTATATATTACTTTGGATATAAGTTGAAGTTCTGAATTTGAGTCTTTATCGCGTAAACCTGAGAAGTTTCCGCTGTGATAAGATTCCTTGTTGGCCACCCACCATTACAATTCGACGCTCATATCAACTGTAGGCAGGGGTTGGGAGCCAATGGCATAATGTAATGATAGAAGGTGGATAATAGAAAAGTCAACAGAAAACGGAATTTGAGAAAAAAGTGATGCCGTTGTATATTTTTTTAGAAAAAACGATTTGTAATGTTTTACATACACGTTTTCCATTGAATAAAAAAGGAGTTTTGTGAAGCGACAACATTCTTATTTCTAAGGGCGTTCAAGATGGCGGCGTTAGAGCGAGAAACTGCTTACATCCGCCACCTTCTATAATTCCACCATGGTTTAAACAGCAATATATCGGCACTCTGATGTTGGGGAATGTACCTAGCCTTTTGTAGCAATGTAGGAGTATTACATATATGGCAGCGCTACACAACCCCTTGAACCAAATTGGTATTTTAATTGCCTCTTACGACAGGCATACTTGCCGCGGGTATATTCTAAGCCTCAATAACCCTATGCCTTTCCTATTTCCTCTCCCCTCTACATTTTCTGTTTTACCTAAATCAGCTCATTCAATTTCCTTATCGCTCTCAATCTTCAGTAAATATCTTTCCGCTCTTGCTCTTATCCAAGTCTAACTATCACTCTCACTTTTTATCTTATCCTTATTCTTCATTTACCTGTCAACCTGTCAACCTTTGTTTTCTACTTTGTCCCAAGCCATTTCGATTACCTGACATATTGTTGTACAAGGCGTTGTATAGAAAATAATCAAGAAGAAGCAATCAGCTGTCGGTATAACAACACCTGCCCTCAAATTCGAAAATTCGCTAACGCTAAATATATCTACAACAGTATCAAATGCGCAGAAAAGTATGCAACATTTAGTACCGAGTTAGGAATAACCGCCTAAGTCCCATGTAAGAGTATTAGTGTTAGGTTGTTATTCTTTGTACTCATATCAGGGTTCCATGATTTTTATTTGAATGAATCACGAATCCAAAAATAAAATTATTTTTTATTTTGTAAAACTTGACTATTATTTCTCCTTATTTCAGTGGAGATGCGAATAAGTTGAATTAACACACGTTCTCAGTTTGCAATCAGTATATTTAATGACAACCGGAAATTGACCATCTTCTTCTTCTTTTACATAGTTGCATTAATTCTCAATATCATATATTTCATAATCTGGTACAATACAATAATACAATTCACTAGCCGTTTTGTTGCCGTTTAGAGTTACCATCTTACAACTCGGCCAACCTGACGCTGTATCGACCTCGATACAGTATAACTTAATTTCTAGCATATATTATTCTGGTTCCTCCACATCTCTATCAGGTATTTGAGGCCAGCCTTTAATTCTGCAAGACTTCACTACTCCGTCGTAAGGCAACTGCGTGAGCTGACAGTTATCAATATCGCGTATAACATACCTATCTTGACCGAGTACCTTATGTATTACATATGGACCTTTATAAAATCGAATACATTTTTTATTACTTGCATATGTATTATCAACGTTTCTTATGACAACATAACTCCCTACTTCGTACGTCTTGGTCTCTGCCTTATTCTGAGAGATTCGGTTGGTATCGTAATCTTGCTTGGCCACTATTCTATTTGACGCATCCTTTCTCATCAGCTTTAAATTTCTATCACCGTCCGGGCAAAGTTTATTATGGAAATACTCTGTGAATTCATCCACTATTACGCCTCTTTGTTCAACCCCAAACAATAACCGACTTGGTGTCTCTTTGCACGTACTATGGACAGAATTGTTTATTGCGTACTCAACCTCCAGTAGCCTTTTAACCCAGTCGTCATGGCTTATTTCATTAGTCAGTTTTCCCGACATAGTTTTCAACACTCGATTCACTCTCTCCACTTGTCCATTGGCTTGGGGGGACACTACGGCAACCTTTACATGGCAGAAAATTCCAAAGAGGTAAAACAGGTTCCCCTATCACTTACTATACGCCTCGGTCGGCTATAGTAATTGAAATATTTTTCAACAGCTTCAGTTACTTCCCGTGTACTTGTAGAGTTTGTTGGATTTAGTTTAACATATTTAGTAAAAGCATCAACTACCACCAGAATGTGCTTGCGTTTAGATTTCAGTGGCGGCAGTGGTCCAAAGTGGTCAATGTGAATATTGTCAAATGGTAAAGACGTTTTGGGAATGGAGTATAAGGTTTTCTCTTTGGAATAAGGAGGGCTAGCGTTCAATGATACATTTTAAACAATTCCTAATGAATTTCTCCACTTTCATTCGCATACGCGGAACCCAATAATAAAGACTTAATTTGTTAGCAGTTTTATCTATAGAGAGATTACCCATTTTCTCATGTATTAATTGTATGACATTGTTTTCCATTTCATGTGGTACGTAAGGCGCATCTTTACCGTCCGTCTTAGTTCTGTATACTAAAGCATTAATCAATTTATAATCTCTAAGCTCCTCAATTTCGAGTTGCTTTCGCACCGACTGAATATCTTGATCCCTTTCCTGGGCTACTTGAATATGAAATTCTCCTTCGTCCGAATTTATGATTGACGCTATCTGTCTCCTGCCCAAAGCATCTACATGTCCCATAGAGCGCCTTTCCTGTGCTGTATTTTATAATTATAATTTTCGAATTCCAAGGCCCATCTTGCTATCTAGGATTCAATTGTTTTCTATCAAGGCTCAAAGCTGAAAAATTGCAATCAGTGACTAACGTAAACTGTACACTTTCCAATAAATGTCTAACTCTCCGTAGTGCGTATACTATGGACAGCGTTTCTAATTCAAAACTGTGGCTCGAAGCGGTTTTAGAAAAATACGAGATCGGATGAAATTTGCCATCTTCCTGATGTTGCAGCAAAACTGCACCGAACCAATACTACTAGCGTCACAGTGCAACTCAGTTTCCTTATACGGATTATAAATGGCTAAAACAGGACTCTTGACTAGACTAGACTTTAGTTCAACAAAAGCTTCATGACATCTGTCATCCAAATCGAAATATATGTTCTTTTTTAATAAATTCTGTAAAGGTTTAGGAGGCGGAAAGTTTTGTATGCTTTTTATGTGGGAACCCTAATCCAGGGTGTTATGTGGACCGTGCCTATTGGACGATTTGCAGCCAGGGGATAAATTCGGCTGTATTCGAACGGAGCCTTCCCGATACCGGGCCACCTCGGGAAGTATTTATGGCCTTACCACAGTAAGGGCGCTGCTGTAGCGGACGGTTCTTTCCCCGTATATAATACTGTACCGCTGAGCCCGCCTTGTCGGGCAGGTGGTCGTACGACCAAGATGAACGACTCATTACCTGATTGTAATAAGGAAGATGTAAATAGGAGGACTGAGTCGCAATCCAAGGACGACAAATACGAATTAAGCGATGCGTCGGACTCGGAGAGCGAGAGTAGGGCTGATTCAATGAACTCCGTGTTGGAGAAAATGGAGTAGAAGAGTGGAGAAGGGTACGGAGCAGAGGAAGTAAAAGAGCTCTCTCGCAGTACCGTGCAGCACTAAGAATTGTACAACGCTTGGGAGCAGTGGTCGATCCAACAGAAGTGGAGATCGAGCGCTAGGAATGGGCCCATGAGGCGGTAGAAGTAGGTCGAAGGCAGTTCAAAAGATTTGCTGGGAGAAACCCTCGGTTCTGCAACCGGTACGAGGAGGAAGAAGCGTCAAATGGCAGAATGATGAGGCAACGTTCGGCGGAAGGCGACAAGCCTGCTTTCAAGATGCAGAAAGGACCCAGTCCTAGAGCCGCGAGGCAGGGCAGTCGCATAGACAAGACAAGTAGGCCCAAAGCTGTAAGACAGATGGACCCCAATAGCGAGGTAGCAAGTACCTCGAAAGCTGCGAGTCAGAGGGAAGTCCCAACTACGGAAGTAGGAGATAAGCCAAAGGAAGATAACGCTAATACTCCGGCTATCTCGGAGATGCTAAACGGAGTTAACGCTAAGACTCCGGCATTCTCGGAGGTGCCAAAGGAAGATAACACTAAGACTCCGGCTTTTCCCGAGAAGATGAGTGATGTGGCAAAGCAGTCCCTGACTGTGGCGCTGGTTGATCGTAGCAGTCTTTTCGGACCAATGGCTACTGAAAGATGGAGATCTGTGGAAAGGGAGCTTATTAGCGTAATGCTTAAGATGATGCGGGAACAACCAAGTAAGCCCCTTCCAACCTTTGATTCGGGGGGATGGTATAATGGTGTGAAGATGATAGCGTGCGACAACATCGCGAGTTTGCGGTGGCTGGGGGAAGTGGTTCCAAACCTCCAAAGGCAAGGCACGAACACGCGGTTTGACGTGGTAGATAAAGCGCAAATCCCCACGGTACCAAAAGTTAAGGTATGGATACCATGCGCGATGAAGTTGGAGGATACACTGCGACTTCTACAGAATCAGAATCCGAACATACCGACACAGGATTGGAAGGTACTTCTTGTATCTCGGCCTACCGAGGATGGTCAGTTCTACATCTTCCAAATAAACAAGCAGGCGGAGGATATTTTGTACACGCAGCTTGGCAAAATGTCCTTTGGCACTAGCAAAATTTACATGCGACTCAGGAAAAGAAGTCCCGAGGACAAAAACCCTAACACGTTAGAGGTGGGCGAAGTCGAAAAGGACCTCAAAACCCTAAGGGAAAAAAGACAGGTGGAGTTCTCCGACGTCACCACGAAGGTGTTAGACGAGGACCAACCACCAAATGGTGCTGTGACTCGCACAGAGGAACACCCGGCACAACAGTCACGAGAGGCTGAAGGGGGCCTCGAATACTCTAAACCAAAAAGGCAAGGGGAGGACGACGACGTCACGACGAAGGTGCTGGAGGGGGACAAACAGCCCAATGGTGCTGCGAGTCCTACAGATAAACCTCCAACAAAGTAAAGTGGCGTCGAGCGAACTCCTCCTAACCCTTGAGAAGGGTTCGTTTGACGAGGCGCTGACTCGCGCCACGACTCCTGGGGCTCTCATTGGGAGGAAAGGTTTCTGGACTTAGCGCGCGCGGGTTTGGCGTATACTACGCGCAAAGGGAAGGACGGGTGCGAGCTCTAGTAATGGTAAGGAAACAGCTGCATTCATATATGCTGCTTAATTACACCACTGAGGACCTCGTAGCGGTGGCCGTTGAGCAAGAGAATAAGCAGGCATTTATGCTGGCGTCCTTCTACATGGCCCATGCTGCGGAGCTTCCTCCGATGGAGTGCAAAAGGCAACCTTAGACTAACAAAGTTGCTTCTATCATTAAAAAGAGAGGACTGTATACTCATGACGGGTATTCTGTCTGGACACTGCCTTCTGGCGTCACATGCCTTTAAATTAAGGCTTGGTCAGTGATAGCAGATGTAGGAAGTGCGGGTTGGAGGAGGAAACGATCGAGCACGTTATGTGCTCGTGCCATGCACTTGCCAGGCTATGACTCCAGCTATTAGGAGTGATACAGCTGTCAGATCTAGAAGCAGCAAGTGGCTTAAGTCCCAGGAAGCTTCTAGTATTTGCCAAGAGAACGGAGTTATTTTATAACATAGGTCCTGGTTTTTGATAGGGTTTTTCAGTTTGGTCGTTAAAACAAACTTCTGGTAACACTACGGACTCAATCAGTCTATGTGAGGTCCTCATGGACCGGCCAGTTTAACCTAACCTAACCTATGTGGGAACTACTCTGTGAAATTCCTTTGTGGTTAACTTTTTAACTTAAATAGTCGATTTACCTATACCCGAATTCACATTTACTTAATTTAAGTTCTAGAGTGCGAAATTTAATCCGGTCCATTACCAATTTCAGCAATTTCGCATGGTCCTCAAAACTTTCAGTACCAATAACTATACCATCCATTTAGATAATAATTTTCTTCTCATCTATCATATCTCGAAAAACTTTGTTGATAAATCGTTGAAACATGGTGGGAGCATTTTTCAGCCCAAACGGCATTTTCAAATAATCGAACTGCCCATGAGGGGTTACAACTGACATAAATGGTATTGACTCCGAAGCCATCTGAACTTGATGAAATCTGCTTTATAAATCTAGTACTGAAAAGAATTGTTTATTTTGCAGGTATTCGATACAATCATCAATTAATCTGGTTTGTTTGTTGAGTGCCCTGTAGTCCACGCACATTCGAGTTTTCCCGTTCTTTTTCTTAACCAACACAATGGCGGAATCATAAGGCGAGTCGCTAGGAGCTGCATCACGCTGGAACCCGCTTTGAAAAAATCCAAATTTTTTTTGTGATTTCTATAACTACAAACGATGCAATTGATTGTAGTGAAATTCATTTTTTTGTAGTTCTTATAGTTACTCCGAAAATATAATACATTGTGCGGAAACCAAGCAATTTAAGCAAATTTGGTTTTTTTCTTTTTGAAATACGTTTTAAATCGTTTGTAGTTTTTCATACGAAAAATAAATTTTTTTTTGGTCCACAGGTTTCGGAGATATCGGTAACGCATCTCAAAAAAACCAAGAACGCAGCAATTTGGAAGCACTAAAAGTACTTTTCCTATAACTACAAACGATGAAATTGATTGTAGTGAAATTCATTTTTTTGTAGTTTTTATAGTTACTCCGAAAATATAATACATTGTGCGGAAACCAAGCAATTTAAGGAAATTTGGGTTTTTTCTTTTTGAAATACGTTTTAAATCGTTTGTAGTTTTTCATACGAAAAAAAATTTTTTTTTGGTCGACAGGTTTCGGAGATATCGCTAACGCATCTCAAAAAAACCAAGAACGCAGCAATTTGGAAGCACTAAAAGTACTTTTCCTATAACTACAAACGATGAAATTGATTGTAGTAAAATTCATTTTTTTGTAGTTCTTATAGTTACTCCGAAAATATAATACATTGTGCGGAAACCAAGCAATTTAAGTAAATTTGGTTTTTTTCTTTTTGAAATACGTTTTAAATCGTTTGTAGTTTTTCATACGAAAAATAAATTTTTTTTGGTCCACAGGTTTCGGAGATATCGCTAACGCATCTCAAAAAAACCAAGAACGCAGCAATTTGGAAGCACTAAAAGTACTTTTCCTATAACTACAAACGATGAAATTGATTGTAGTGAAATTCATTTTTTTGTAGTTCTTATAGTTACTCCGAAAATATAATACATTGTGCGGAAACCAAGCAATTTAAGCAAATTTGGTTTTTTTCTTTTTGAAATACGTTTTAAATCGTTTGTAGTTTTTCATACGAAAAATAAATTTTTTTTTGGTCCACAGGTTTCGGAGATATCGCTAACCTATCTCAAAAAAACCAAGAACGCAGCAATTTGGAAGCACTAAAAGTACTTTTCCTATAACTACAAACGATTAAATTGATTGTAGTGAAATTCATTTTTTTGTAGTTTTTAAAGTTACTCCGAAAATATAATACATTGTGCGGAAACCAAGCAATTTAAGGAAATTTGGGTTTTTTCTTTTTGAAATACGTTTTAAATCGTTTGTAGTTTTTCATACGAAAAAAAATTTTTTTTTTTGTCGACAGGTTTCGGAGATATCGCTAACGCATCTCAAAAAAACCAAGAACGCAGCAATTTGGAAGCACTAAAAGTACTTTTCCTATAACTACAAACGATGAAATTGATTGTAGTGAAATTAATTTTTTTGTCTTTCTTATAGTTACTCCGAAAATATAATACATTGTGCGGAAACCAAGCAATTTAAGTAAATTTGTTTTTTTTTGTTTTTGAAATACGTTTTAAATCGTTTGTAGTTTTTCATAGGAAACAAAATTTTTTTTTTGGTCCATAGGTTTCGGAGATATCGCTAACGCATCTCAAAAAAACCAAGAACGCAGCAATTTGGAAGCACTAAAAGTACTTTTCCTATAACTACAAACGATGAAATTGATTGTAGTGAAATTCATTTTTTTGTAGTTCTTATAGTTACTCCGAAAATATAATACATTGTGCGGAAACCAAGCAATTTAAGTAAATTTGGTTTTTTTGTTTTTGAAATACGTTTTAAATCGTTTGTAGTTTTTCATACGAAAAAAAATTTTTTTTTGGTCCATACGTTTCGGAGATATCGCTAACGCATCTCAAAAAAACCAAGAACGCAGCAATTTGGAAGCACTAAAAGTACTTTTCCTATAACTACAAACGATTAAATTGATTGTAGTGAAATTCATTTTTTTGTAGTTTTTAAAGTTACTCCGAAAATATAATACATTGTGCGGAAACCAAGCAATTTAAGGAAATTTGGGTTTTTTCTTTTTGAAATACGTTTTAAATCGTTTGTAGTTTTTCATACGAAAAAAAATTTTTTTTTTTGTCGACAGGTTTCGGAGATATCGCTAACGCATCTCAAAAAAACCAAGAACGCAGCAATTTGGAAGCACTAAAAGTACTTTTCCTATAACTACAAACGATGAAATTGATTGTAGTGAAATTAATTTTTTTGTCTTTCTTATAGTTACTCCGAAAATATAATACATTGTGCGGAAACCAAGCAATTTAAGTAAATTTGTTTTTTTTTGATTTTGAAATACGTTTTAAATCGTTTGTAGTTTTTCATAGGAAACAAAATTTTTTTTTTGGTCCATAGGTTTCGGAGATATCGCTAACGCATCTCAAAAAAACCAAGAACGCAGCAATTTGGAAGCACTAAAAGTACTTTTCCTATAACTACAAACGATGAAATTGATTGTAGTGAAATTCATTTTTTTGTAGTTCTTATAGTTACTCCGAAAATATAATACATTGTGCGGAAACCAAGCAATTTAAGCAAATTTGGGTTTTTTCTTTCTGAAATACGTTTTAAATCGTTTGTAGTTTTTCATAGGTAAAAAAAATTTTTTTTTGGTCCATACGTTTCGGAGATATCGCTAACGCATCTCAAAAAAACCAAGAACGCAGCAATTTGGAAGCACTAAAAGTACTTTTCCTATAACTACAAACGATGAAATTGATTGTAGTGAAATTCATTTTTTTGTAGTTCGTATAGTTACTCCGAAAATATAATACATTGTACGGAAACCTAGCAATTTAAGTAAATTTGGTTTTTTTGTTTTTGAAATACGTTTTAAATCGTTTGTAGTTTTTCACACGAAAAAAGATTTTTTTTTGGTCCACAGGTTTCGGAGATATCGCTAACGCATCTCAAAAAAACCAAGAACGCAGCAATTTGGAAGTACTAAAAGTACTTTTCCTATAACTACAAACGATGAAATTGATTGTAGTGAAATTCATTTTTTTGTAGTTTTTATAGTTACTCCGAAAATATAATACAATGTGCGGAAACCAAGCAATTTAAGTAAATTTGGTTTTTTTGTTTTTGAAATACGTTTCAAATCGTTTGTAGTTTTTCATACGAAAAAAAATTTTTTTTTTGGTCCACAGGTTTCGGAGATATCGCTAACACATCTCAAAAAAACCAAGAACGCAGCAATTTAGAAGCACTAAAAGTACTTTTCCTATAACTACAAACGATGAAATTGATTGTAGTGAAATTAATTTTTTTGTAGTTCTTATAGTTACTCCGAAAATATAATACATTGTGCGGAAACCAAGCAATTTAAGCAAATTTGGGTTTTTTCTTTCTGAAATACGTTTTAAATCGTTTGTAGTTTTTCATAGGAAAAAAATTTTTTTTTTGGTCCACAGGTTTCGGAGATATCGCTAACGCATCTCAAAAAAACCAAGAACGCAGCAATTTGGAAGCACTAAAAGTACTTTTCCTATAACTACAAACGATGAAATTGATTTTAGTGAAATTCATTTTTTTGTAGTTCTTATAGTTACTCCGAAAATATAATACATTGTGCGGAAACCAAGCAATTTAAGCAAATTTGTGTTTTTTCTTTCTGAAATACGTTTTAAATCGTTTGTAGTTTTTCATAGGAAAAAAATTCTTTTTTTGGTCCACAGGTTTCGGAGATATCGCTAACGCATCTCAAAAAAACCAAGAACGCAGCAATTTGGACAACTTAAGAAGAAGCATTATGAATGAAAAAGAGGAAGCTAGTTTTCAGGATTTTGTGATTTACATTTAAACATACATATGTATGTATGTACACATGCTTGTGCGTAAGAATAATTATTGTTGGAAGTGGTTGGTTGAATAGAAGTTTTTTTTTTTTTTTGAACATGTGAATGTACAAACATACATATGTTAGCTTATGCTTGGATATATTGGTATCAATGAGGTGGGTGTGAAGTGGAGTGAAGTGGGGTGTTGGTTGATCTTTAGTTTAAGAATATACATATGTATGTGTTTGCATATATATCTAAGTTTGTTTATACGCTACGATCGTCATAGCAGATACATTACCATGTTCATACATTTCTTAGCTTACATATGAGCATACATACATATGTATGTACGTACATTTGCTTGAGCGTAAGAATAATTTTTGTTAGAAGGGGTATGCTGAAATGAAGTTTGTTTCATTTTTGAACATATGAATTGTAAGCAACAATATTTACTTGCACATTCAAAAACTTTAATATGCTTGTAATTTAAATCGAGAGAATTATTCAAAGAACCCATTTGCTGTGCAAAAATCATTGTTTGGAATACCCAACCGGGTGTATTCGAATTTCCCAATTTTGCAATGTATTATATTTTCGTAGTAACTATAAGAACTACAAAAAAATGATTTTCACTACAATCAATTTCATCGTTTGTAGTTATAGGAAAAGTACTTTTAGTGCTTCCAAATTGCTGCGTTCTTGGTTTTTTTGAGATGCGTTAGCGATATCTCCGAAACCTGTGGACCAAAAAAAAAATTTTTTTCCTATGAAAAACTACAAACGATTTAAAACGTATTTCAGAAAGAAAAAACCCAAATTTGCTTAAATTGCTTGGTTTCCGCACAATGTATTATATTTTCGGAGTAACTATAAGAACTACAAAAAAATGAATTTCACTACAATCAATTTCATCGTTTGTAGTTATAGGAAAAGTACTTTTAGTGCTTCCAAATTGCTGCGTTCTTGGTTTTTTTGAGATGCGTTAGCGATATCTCCGAAACCTGTGGACCAAAAAAAAAATTTTTTTTCGTATGAAAAACTACAAACGATTTAAAACGTATTTCAAAAACAAAAAAAACCAAATTTACTTAAATTGCTTGGTTTCCGCACAATGTATTATATTTTCGGAGTAACTATAAAAACTACAAAAAAATGAATTTCACTACAATCAATTTCATCGTTTGTAGTTATAGGAAAAGTACTTTTAGTGCTTCCAAATTGCTGCGTTCTTGGTTTTTTTGAGATGCGTTAGCGATATCTCCGAAACCTGTGGACCAAAAAAAAAATTTGTTTTCGTATGAAAAACTACAAACGATTTAAAATGTATTTCAAAAACAAAAAACCAAATTTACTTAAATTGCTTGGTTTCCGCACAATGTATTATATTTTCGGAGTAACTATAAGAACTACAAAAAAATGAATTTCACTACAACCAATTCCATCGTTTGTAGTTATAGGAAAAGTACTTTTAGTGCTTCCAAATTGCTGCGTTCTTGGTTTTTTTGAGATGCGTTAGCGATATCTCCGAAACGTATGGACCAAAAAAAAAATTTTTTTACCTATGAAAAACTACAAACGATTTAAAACGTATTTCAGAAAGAAAAAACCCAAATTTGCTTAAATTGCTTGGTTTCCGCACAATGTATTATATTTTCGGAGTAACTATAAGAACTACAAAAAAATGAATTTCACTACAATCAATTTCATCGTTTGTAGTTATAGGAAAAGTACTTTTAGTGCTTCCAAATTGCTGCGTTCTTGGTTTTTTTGAGATGCGTTAGCGATATCTCCGAAACCCGTGGACCAAAAAAAAATGTATTTTTCGTATGAAAAACTACAAACGATTTAAAACGTATTTCAAAAACAAAAAAACCAAATTTGCTTAAATTGCTTGGTTTCCGCACAATGTATTATATTTTCGGAGTAACTATAAGAACTACAAAAAAATGAACTTCACTACAATCAATTGCATCGTTTGTAGTTATAGAAATCACAAAAAAAATTTGGATTTTTTCAAAGCGGGTTCCAGCGTGATGCAGCTGTCGCTAGGTTGTATTACTTTGTCCCTAATAAGTTCATCTAAAATGTCTCGTACTTCGTTACGTTCACGATAAGGCAGTCGACGTGGATTACAATGGAAAGGAACATCGGTTTTTAATCGTATTTTCATTTTATATTTTAATGGCTCACTTTTCATTTTCGGGTTAAAATAAGTATTGTTCATAATTTGCTTTTACTTAGTACTTTACTCCTTCGTAATCATTTCGTCTATATTAGGTTCGTCTTTGTTATAAGAAACGTCAATATGAAATATATCTGGTAAACAAACGGAACCGGTATCAACAATTTTACTGTGGTTAATTTCCTTGGTTATCAGCAGAGTCTGATAGAGGATGCTTTGGAGCCAGCTACAATTTGACAAGCTTTAGAAACATTTAATTTATTTTTACGTCTTAAATTCAAAAATTCCATACATTTTTTCTTAACCCTCATCAATTTAATATTAAACGTACCATGGTTCAACTATATGGTTGGCTCATTTGTACAATAACAAAATATGTCTGTTCAAGTTGTCAAAATCTGTGTATTGGTGTTGGTGCGAATGGTATGGAATGGAAACATAAAACTTAACAGTTTTTGTATGTGTAAGAAAATGTTGCCAATGTTTTGGTTTCATTTTGTCCTTTTGACAATCCCATCGACCATGCAATGAAATAAATAAAATCAGCTGATGAAATGAGCCAACCATATAATTGAGCCATGAAACGTACTAAGAAAATCACGTCCCAATATAACTGGAACAACCATGTCATTATCTGGTATGACATTCAATTCAATTTTATTTCTTTGTTTATCAAAGTTTACATAACAAAAAATTTTATTTATAATATTAATATTTTTTCCCCCGATGCCTTTATATTTTGAGGGATATCTTGCGACTTGATTTTCCAGCAATTGTTTTGGAACATATGTTTCCCTAATAAAACTAACCGGACTACCGGTATCAAACAGAGAAAAAAACTTTGTCGGGCGTAAACTTATTATCTATCTTAAAGGGGATACTTACAAAATTGAATGCATTTATTGCATCGCTACCCGAGTGGTTATCGTCATCCTCACCTACGGCTGCAATCTCGTTGCGAGTTTTGAGAATCTTTGCTGGATTTGGAAATGAGCTCATAGCTCATACGCCAGCACCGGAAGCAAGCTCCGTTCAGCCGCATCGAATACGGACAATGTGGCTTAATGTGTTCATCTCTGGAGCAGTTGTAACATTTTATTTTATTATCGTTCACTGTTTTCGCCGCAGACGCCTGTTTTACTACTTTTACCGATTCCATTTGAAAATATTTCCGTTGATAGCGTCTCACCAATGTTTTCAGCCCATCCAATGTCCTAGCCGGTAAAAGGACGTGGGCATTTGGCAAGACATTTCCTATGCCATCAATAGTGAAATCAATTGTCTCTGTCTCCTCTGTATTCGCCCGTCTATCCATCGCCTGCATTGAAAGGACATAGCAGTGTAAAGATTCTTTCTTTTTGTTCCATTTACTCTTTGATAGCATTTTATATACCTCGTGTCCCTGCACCGACACATGGAATTCGTTTAACAAAGCTTTTTTCAAGTCATTATAGTTCAATGCCTTTGTTGTTGATAGAAAAACTTTTGCTATTCCCGTAAGACAGCGGCGAAGGGCCAACAATTTAAATCGCTCGTCAACACCTAATAATTCTATTACCTCCTCGAAATCTTGTATAAAATGCTCTACCGTAATTGACACGTCATCTCCACTAAATTTCATGATGGCGTGCTCGATGTCAGCTAAATCTATTCTACGTTGCTGTTGCGTCACGGCACTAGTTTTAATGTCGTCTACCTCTTTCATTAGGTTTAGTATTTCGACCATTGTTTACTATATAGTTTGGCAGCTTAAGTAGAGGTTATGTTGCGAATAGAGTGGAAGGCAGTGGACTAGGCAGTCGAATGTCATATAATGAAGGAATGGTGTTCGGAGATTTTTCAAAGTTAAAAAAAAAAATGATAAAAGCTTTAATATAAACAAAACTTTTGTTTTAATAACAACAAAAACGCCATATATATTCTGTATACATAAATTTGTAAGGATTATCTCACTTTAAAATTTGAATTAAATAATCTAAAGTTTTGTTTTGAAACTGAGTCGAGAACTGTGCGTGTGAATGTGCGAATTTTCACCGATCAGCTGTTAGTTGCGCTACTTGGTAAAATTTACAATGATTTCGACTCTCTTTTGTAAAGCCGCTAATTCGTCTTCTACATTTGTGGCGATCGTTTTGCCGATGGCCCTGGCGGCAGTTATTTCAGTTTCGGCTGGATTGATAGCAGAATTAGTAGGAACGGAAGAGGTAACAGCATTAGAAACGGGAGCAGAATTTGCACAAGTGGCACCCAAAATATTTGATTCCATGAAACCATCGACAGCGGCATCAACAAAAGTGGCTTGAACAGGGGTATCGGTAATAGGGGCAATAGGGACAGCAATGGCGGAGGTGGCGGCGGTGGCGGCGGTGGCGGCGGTATGAGCAGCAGGAGTGACAACCGAAACATTTAGTTCTGTAAAATCATCGGCAGCGGTATTAACAAAGGTAGCCGGAACGGCAGTGTCGGCAGTGTCGGCAGTACAGGCAACATGAACGGCAGTGGCATCAACAAAAATAGTTGGAATGGCGGTGCCAGCAGTAGAAGTAAGAGGAACAGTGATGGCGGCAGTGGTGATGGTGGCGGCGGTGGTGCAGCGGTGGCGGCAGCAGAAGTGACTCAGCTGTATGAGCAGCAGGAACGGCAGTAGTACCATTGGAAATGTTTTCGTTGATGCAGCCGAAAATCTTTCAGTATTTGAATTGATATCAGCTTTTATGCCCAATATATTCATCATTAATCTCCATAATTTTGCTATTGTGGCAGTAATAGGGAACGCCACATTGTTTTGCATTAGGACTTTAATTATAGTTTGTTCGTTAGGGTTTTCCACAACTGAGATTTAATTTATGTTATTTTTCTTTATTTCAGTGGAGATGCGAATAAGTTAAATAAACACACGTTCTCAGTTTGCAATCAGTATATTTAATGACAACCGGAAATTGACCATTATCTTTCTCTTCTTCTTTTACTTACAGCTCCGACACATAAGCGGTTTTTTCATATAGATGAGTTCAACACATGCTTATGCATTATGAGTAGATTGCACGTATTTTTATGGAGAACGGTAGAATGAGAGACACTGGCGCCATCTGATATTGAAAATTAGTAAACTCCCCAATTTTGTTCCAAGCAAATCATAAGAAGAAGATTTTGACATTTGCTTTGGCTAAGGGTGTTGGCACACTTTGCAAGTGCAATTATTTTTCCCACTGGTTGGTAAATTTTCTAACATTTTTCACAATTAAAAACTGCAATATAACAATCGAAGACGACACAAAATATATTAGCAAGTATTTTTGTTGTATAGGGAGAATGTTTACAACTGTGCCTCGCGAAATTTTGTATGTGGATGGGAAACGCGTAATAAACTTCAATTGCCAAGTCTGAAGTTCCTTCATATTTACAAACGCACATCTTGGTTGATTGTGGCGATGTTATTCGAATGCATAAGCTTGTGTTAAACGCATCTATATGAAAAATGTCATTGTACCGCGGCCTTAATACAATTCCTTAGCCGTTTCCAGGTTACCATCGCATAATTCGAAAATGTTTTCCAATCAAAGATTTTGGCCCCTATTATGAGACAAATTCGATCTTCGACTGTGGTCGAAAGAGCTGATCGAACGAATTTTCATTCGGTATTATGACGCGAGTTCGATGAAGGCAATCGTTATTGTGAATTTCGATAAATTCGAAAGTTCACAATAACACATTTCCAATACCCTGTCAAATAAAATAAAATAAATAAACAAAAGCATAACTAGTTAATAAATGCATGTATTAAAAATAAAAGTATGACTACGACGGAATTGTGGTTTGATGATTCGTCAGATAAAGAGGAAAGCTTACTGGAGCTAGCCAGAAGAATAAGACTTTGTAAATGAATTCTACCACGTAAGTGTAGCTTTCTAAATAAGTTGTTAAATTGTTGAAATTATAAGTTTTGTTTATATATTTACTCAAAACTTCAGACTATCCAAAGAAGCGTTCATGTAATTATTGTCCAGTACAGATGAACTGCTGCAGCAATGCACAAGAGCCAAGTCTTTTCCTAATATTCTAAAATTGGCAACATTTCTACGATTTTGTGCTCAGGGGCCAACTGAGCATTGGAAACGAGTGTGTCTGTGGTACTATCAAAGGTATTGAATGTCTTGACAATTTTATTTGTGAAAGATGGATAAAATTAAATTACGAGGAGGCTGTGCTGCATTAAGAAAAGTTACATTTCTATTAATGTCCAGTTCCTTTTGCTATATGGGGATTTCGTTCCATAATTGAACCCAGTCTTTCAAGCTTTTGTTTTGTACTCAACATCTTGGACCTATATAAAATTAATTCAAATAGTTTAAAATTACTACTAGGTAGTAAAAAAGTAGAATACAAATACAAAAAACTTACATTTTAAACAATTATTTTTCTATTCGATACAGCGTCGACAACAAATTTCTATTCGCTTTAATATTAGATACACAACGAAAATTTCGACAGAGAGAGAGGTGTCATAATACCAATTTCAAATTCGATTTTCGATGTTCGATAGTCAGCGAAGATTGAATAATGCTCATAATAGGGGCCTTTATTTTCGAATTTTTTATATCTTATTAGATTCGGCATCCAAATATTTTAAATTTTTTTTATTTGTTATTTGATTTTTCAGTCGAATCAAAGATACTTTTTATTTTTTATTGGATTCGGCATCCAAATAAAAATACTTTTTTGCGTTATTCGAAATTGGCGTTTTCTTGTTTTTTGTAAGTCGATAACTTCGCAAAATCTCAGGCCCAGTAAAATTTTTCTTTTGGAGCATAATCTGCTGTTAAGCGCCTAAAACTACTTTTGACTTGGGGGATCAGCTACGACGAGGCTAGAGAGTTCGCCAAGCAACATATTCTAAAGTGGACGTATCCGGTCGGTTCCAACACAGTTCTAATCACAAACCAAAATATATATACCCCCCATCGACTTTCATCAAGATATCTCAAAATTTGAGGAACGAGTTTGGCTTTGAACATACACACGGATATGGCTGAATCAATTCAGATCATCATCCAGATCATTTCCTCCGAATTTTTATAAATACGTCTATCTCTTCTCCTTTAAAAAAAATAAATAAATGTAAGACGCGATAACCTCCGAAGAGATCTAATGCCAAGCTTCTCTCCCAATTTGCGTCGTGCTCCTCTTGATTTTCCCTACAAATTGGCCGGACGGGACTTACATGTTTTATGCTGACTCCGAACGGCATCTGCAAGGCAGATGAGTTTTCACTAAGAGCTTTTTATGGCAGAAATACACCCGGAGCGCTTGCCAAACACTGCGGAGGGGCGACCCCGCTTAGAAAAATTTTCTTCTAATTGAAAAACCTTATTTCTAAAATTTTGATGTTGCTTTGCCCGGGGTGTGAACGCAGGGCATAACTTATGAGAGTTACAACGAAATTAAAAAACAAGTACGGAGGAAAAAAATTAGTAACGGAAGGGGTATTAAAACACAGCATGGAGTATTTAGGCTATACCTACACATCTATAATTAATGAAAGTTTCCAATTTGGTGTATTTCCAGACTGCTAGAAGACCTCAGTAATTGTACCTGTGGAAAAAGTAAGGGGAACAATTAAACCAGAGGAGATACGACCCTTAAATACCTTAACTAGCGAATAGAAAATAATAGAAACTGTAGTTAAGAACCAATTGCTGGATTACTTAAATAAATACGAAATTATTATAAATGAACAGTCAGGTTATGATCAAAACGCTCGTGTGAAACTGCACTTAACCTGGTAATTGCAGAATGGAAAGAAAGTAGAACGAAGAAACAATTTACAATTTCAGTTTTCCTCGACCTAAAAAGAACATTCAAAACAATAGACAGAGATATTCTTATAAAAAACTGTATAATATTGGCATTAGAAACAAAGCGCTTAACTGGTTCAAAAGCTACCTAGTGGAAGAAAACAGAAAACTGTAATAAGAAGTAATATTTCCCCCGAAGTGGACATTGAAATAGGATTGCCACAGGGATCGGTGCTTGCATCAATTTTTTTTAGAATTTACATAAATGATATTAAAAACTGTATCGCTGATGATGCACTTTTGACTATAAGCTGTAACACGATTGATGAGGCAGCCTCAAAAATACAGTCGGACCTACAGGCAATATATAAGTGGTTGTGCTTAAAATAAACATAGAAAAGACAAAACGGATGATAATGGGGTCTAGAGTGACTCAAGATGATAATGTGGGAATAATTATAGATGACAAATTAAAATTTGATGAACATCTAAAATACATTGAAGGGGAAATTTCCAAAAATATAGGGTCCATGTTTCGATCATGCAAGCATATTAGTATGCAATACAAAATACTGGTCTATAGATCCATTATCGAGCCGAATTTCATTTACTGCCCTACAATCCTATTCGCATTAGCCGATTCGCAAATATCCAGGCTACAAATTAAGCAAAACAAAATTATGCGTTTCATATCCCCCAGCGGGTTAGGGGATCAGAATATACCCGCGGTAGGTATGCCTGTCGTAAGAGGCAACTAAAGTACCATATTCAAGGGGCTGTGTAGCGCAACCCTTCAAGTTGCCAGCGCAATATATAGCTTCTCCAAACCCAATTGTCAACCTCACCTATCCGCGGCGAATCCTGTTTCACTAACAGACGAGGCTCTGGCGACCCCAAGCTCCTCATGGAATTTGGGGGTAGGGAGGGAGGGAATGGCCTGAAGGTTTAATGTTGCCACGTAAATCGTTCCCGAGATGGTCGGGCTAGCACCTTAATGGTGCTATGGTACCGGAGCGTACCGGATTTGTATCCGGCAAAGGACCATCACATCGATGACACTCCCCAAAGCCTTCGGGGAGCAACCTTATCGCTACAACAACAACAACAACATGCGGTTCATATTAAGAAAACGGTATGATACCCCAATTAGAGATTTACTAGACAGCTTAAACTGTTTTAGTGTAAAACAGAACATCAATTACTACACATTGAAGTTTATACACAACATAAAGTTGGGAAACCTGCCGAATTACCTAAGTGAACGTGTCAGACTAAATAGAGAGGTCCGTAGCTATCAAACAAGATACAATAACAACTTTTACTTGCCGGTAGTGAGATCCGAATTCGATAAAAAAAAGTATATACTTCGAAGGAATTAGAGAATATAATGATCTGCCAATTGATATTAAAAACTGTAATAATACCAAAAAATTTAAAAAATTATTATACAGCTACTGTAAAGCGCTACCTATCAAGTAGTTAAACATTTTTTAGTAAATAATTTTATAGATTATTATATATTTGAACTCAAAGAAATTCAATGAATTGAAACAAATATCTAAACATTAAAAATACTTTGTACCTTATTAAATTATATAGATCTTCAAGATCGTAGTAAATAAATAAATAAGGTGTGGTAAGCGGAGCAGGTTACCGTCACACCACGGTGGCCGCGATATTCGGACCAAACTTAATGTACAATTTGCATGAAAGGTGTTAAAAGTATCATTGATTTGGTTGAAGAATCAAATTACCAACTAAAATTGTCTTCGACTTCGCTGAAAAACCAAATCACAGATAAAAATTATTTTTATTTGGATGCCGAATCAAATAAAATGTAAAAAGTATGTTTGATTCGGCTGAAGAATCAAAAACAAATAAAAAATATTTTCGATTTGAATGCCGAATCAAATATAAGATAAAAATAATCTTTGCTCTGAAGCTGGATTTTAAATTAAAAAGGAATGTTGTGATTTTAAAACCATGATAAATACACAAATTTTCTTCGTTCTGTCAATATTTATTTTTTTTATATTTACGCTGTCATATTTACCTTAAGCCACGCTAATATTTTCAAGACGGTGCACCACCAAACTTATCAAAAATTATTATATCCCATGAAAAGACACCTTTCGACCTTCGATTTTACAATCCGAAATTGAAATTTAAAAATTGTATTTTTGATAAATATCAGGTGGAGCACCGTCTTGTAAAACGTTGCCTAAACTCTTTTTTTGTTTTCGAATTAAAAATTATGTTATTGAAAGAATAGCATCAAATCGAAATGTGATTTTCTGAAAGTCGAATAAATTGGCCTTTACAACTGCCACAAATTCTAAACTGGCAGTGCTGTGATAATCAGCTGATGATCTGTCAACCAGAAACGGTGACGATTTGAGAGCGCCTATATTCATACATCCATAATTAAACATAATTATTACTTATTACTAAAATAACATAAATGAACTAAAAAATTGAGAGAAAAAGTTGGTTCGTGTATAGTGTTTTCTTATTCTCAACCACTGATGACTTCACAACTTTGCTTCTCAATCGTAAACAAATCATCTGCGAGTGCTAACGTGCAACGTGACCAAAACAAGTGCAAGAGCAATCAAACGCCGCATTGCGTTGGAAAAAAAGCAGTTCCAACAATCACTAACGCACATAGAAATCAGCGAGTTTTTCATTTGTTTGTTTATTCCAATTCATTCCATAATTTTAAGTGCTAGCAAAAAGAAAGTTGCACTTCACATTACTGTTGTGTATACGTAAAGGTCTGTATACGAAACTATTATTTCTTAGACAATTGTGCGGATCAGGAACTTCTCCGCTTTCCATATTTGAGTACTATTTTACGTTTCTAAGGATTTGTGATACCCTCCGATAGGTAAGTATGTACATACTCCACTTTTGTTGTATTTGGCCACCATCTATTACCCGTTGTGCTAATGTTAGCATTTCTCTTTATTGTAGTTAATAGTATATGGAAATCTAGAGTTACAGGGTGAGCGACCATCATTTCGAAGAAATTACTGCTTTGGTGGCGAGGAAGATGTATGTATAAAAAGATAAAATCGTTGATCATTATCTATGATCGTTTGAAGCGCCGCACAGTGTGGTATTTAAAATCACCTGTGCTGAAAACTCCGGTTTCTAATACTCTTTTTATATTACCTAAGTTTGCTACTGATTTGGGCGCCACAATGGTGTGATGGTAGCGTGCTCCGCCTATCACACCGTATGCCCTGGGTTCGCACCCCGGGCAAAGCAACATCAAAATTTTAGAAATAAGGTTTTTCAATTAGAAGAAAATTTTTCTAAGCGGGGTCGCCCCTCGGCAGTGTTTGGCAAGCGCTCCGGGTGTATTTCTGCCATGAAAAGCTCTCAGTGAAAACTCATCTGCCTTGCAGATGCCGTTCGTAGTCGGCATAAAACATGTAGGTCCCGTCCGGCCAATTTGTAGGGAAAAACAAGAGGAGCGCGAGGCAAATTGGAAGAGAAGCTCGGCCTTAGATCTCTTCGAAGGTTATCGCGCCTTAAATTTTTTTTTTTTTTAAGTTTGCTACTGAGCAAGCGGTATTTGCATAAGTAAGTGTGGTGACATACCGTACCGAAGGTCAGAGGTTCAAGTGACTGGATTAATAATATTACAAACACTTAAATAACTTGGGCACCCCCAATTCTCATCCAAAATGCTTACGCCCTAGCAAATGCCCTTCGTAGTCGGCATAAAACATGTGAGTACGCCAATTTGGGAAAAATCAAAAAGTAGCATATGTTGGAGGAGGAGCTTGATATTAATTGTCATTAATAAATTTTAAATTTTTCTGATTTATTGCTTTGCCTACATTACATTACACGTTCTTTCAAAATAGACCACTGTGCGGCGTTCCAGCCAACTGAAAATATACAAACGCGGCAACCAACAATGAAAGTAATGAATGGGTAGGGTAAAACTTTCGTTTTATGCTACTTTGTTCACACACATACATATACATACGTACGAATAATTTAATCTTTAGTAAACAGGTACAAAATTAGTTTGAAAGCGACATTTGAGTGCCTCTACTACGCGAAGAATTTAACTTAAAAGGTGTTTTATGTAAATGGTTGAATTTTCAATAGCATACATGGTTGTAAATTGCACCTTGGAACTTTTTCCCTTTGTTTCTATCTCGTTTTAGTAACTCCATAGATATTTAGCGGCGGCACATTTTTGTTGTAAACAAAATTCCCTCCACTCACTACCATGACGGTACAACTGGGAAACCCCCAAGCTAGCACAATATCCGCAACGAATACAGCAGATGGCACTGCAAAATCGCACACTGCTAGTACAGAAAACCAACGACCGAATCCCGATTTAAAGACCTATATTAAGGAGAAATGGAAAAGCCATAGTGCAAGCGAACAACTAAGTCAAATAATATCAGGCGGCTTAGCTGCGGCCATAACCCGTACGATCTGTCAGCCATTAGATGTTCTAAAAATACGTTTTCAACTGCAAGTGGAACCGCTAAAAGAACACGCGAATCAACAGTCCAAATATACAAGCGTAACACAAGCTGTGCGCACTATTTACCGTGAAGAAGGCTTGTTGGCATTTTGGAAAGGTCACAATCCAGCTCAAGTGCTTAGTATAATTTATGGCATTTCACAGTTTTGGACATATGAACAATTGAGTTTATGCGCTAAACAAACAAATTATTTAAATAATCATACGAACTTAGCAAATTTTCTTTGTGGTGCTGGTGCGGGTGCAACAGCTGTAATACTATCGACACCCATGGATGTAGTACGTACACGTCTTGTTGCACAAGATAGATATAAAGGTTATAAGAACGCATCACGTGCGATAACTGTTATTATAAGCAATGAAGGTATTCGTGGCATTTACCGTGGCCTAAACACTGCACTTTTGCAAATCACTCCATTGATGGGTGCTAATTTTATGCTTTATCGGCTCTTTAGCAAGTCTGCTATGCAGTTCTACGGTGTGGATCAACGAAAGTATATCAATAAATATAATAAAGAGTAAACTAAAATATGTGATAAATATGTCTTCTCTTTTTTAGCGAATTGCCAGCTTGGGTACTATTGCTTTTAGGTGGCTCCTCGGGCATGATATCTAAATCACTAGTATATCCCTTCGACTTGTTGAAGAAACGTTTGCACATTCAGGGCTTCCAATCGAATCGTCAAACATTTGGTGAAAATATACGCGCAACTGGGGCGTATAGTTGTCTGCGTCAAACGGTTCGGCAAGAAGGCGTAGTTGGTTTGTACAAAGGAATGGCACCCACTCTATTGAAAGCTTCCGTCACAACGGCTCTTTATTTCTCTATTTACGATAAACTCAAGCAAATCAAGTGGTTCGCCTAGCTCAATGTTTAGAAAAGAAATTTAGTTTAGCATTTTAAGGGCTAGAATTTTTTTGTGTATACAGTAAGTGCCTCAAAGTCAGCTCAAAGAGAATCCTACTACTTGTTTTAGTTTTTTTTTGTCATTTACAAGTTCGCCTGCAGTATGAGAAGCAGTTTTAAAATGTAATAAACCTTACGATAAGCACAGTTTTTTTTAAGAAGAACGACTGAGGAACTGGATCCGTTTTAAGTCTTACGATCAATGACTGAAAACCATTTTCACTCAAACGATAACTACAGTCTAAAAATTATAATAAATTATGGATCTAAGGATTAGGATTTGTCGCTATTTCACATGTCATTAGTCAGATCCACCATATCAGAGCTATTGTGATTTAAAAAAAATTGTTTCAATCACGGATCGTAAAACGTAATACGGGCCCTGAAATTAGTTAGTGTTAACTTCGATAACTACTCGTATATATTTATGTGTGTATATATGTAAGATAGTAAATGTTATTTTATACGGAAATATTTGTTGGCAATCAGCGATGTAAGAGCTTTCCTCAAATGAACTTTAAAACTGATCTGCTCTATAAACACAAAGTTCGTTCACATAGAAATGTTTCCTCCAACAGATTAACTTCGAAGCTAGAACAAGGAAACGACTTTGTATGTAAATAATTAAATAAAATAATAATCTTGATTATTAAGAGAATAACCTACAGAAAGAGTGTGGAACACAGTAACCCAACGGGTATGTAATTCACCAACGAAGTAGATGACTGCCTATTTGCCAATTGAGATACTGATACGCTCTTATTTTTAGTCTTATATATCTAATATATATTATAAATGGGAAAGTTTGGATGTTAAGATGTTTGGATGTTTGGATGTTTAGATGTTTGGATGTTTGGATGTTTGTCCAGACGTTTGTCTTTGTGACTCAATAACGCAAGAACGGCTGGACCGATTTGAATGAAATTTTGCACACATATAGCCAATAGTCTAGAAGGATCTACTAGCTATATATTTTTCAAAAGGGGCGTGGTCCCCGCCCCCTAGGAACAGTTATAATTTAATTATTATATTTTTTCGTCTTTGCGACTGAATCACGCCAGAATGAAATTTGGGACACAGACAGTAGTCTACTAGCGAAATTTGTTTCGAACATGGAAAGAGGGGTGGGGGTCCCACGACCCTTCAAGAAATTATTTTTCATAATTTTTACACATTATAACTTTACGTATACTGGCCTTCACCAATATCACAGACTCAAGGGGTCAAATAAGTCGAGGGCTTACAAAGTAAGCAGTGACACCCTCCGCCCGCCCCCCTTTATCTCCCCCTCTGGTGTAAAATCCATAAATTGTTATAACTCAATCTAAATTTTCTCCTAAATCAATAGTTTTTGGTATCTGGTACATACAGAACGAGATCTAAACAATTTTGGAGGAACGATCAGTGGTCCTCTCCTCTACTCCCGCCATCCGCCCTCCATCAATTGTTTTTATTAGCACGCTTTTATTAGCTTTACCTGTATGTTTCTATCTAACTTTTTATTCGCTCCAATGCGCCTGCTGCCTTATTAACATGGTTTTATAATTAGCTTCACCTTATTTGTAATCCCGTAAGGGTCATATCGAGACCCTTCCGGGATCATTTCTGGATGGTTTTCGGGATCGGTCCGGGATTACGCCGGGGTAATTTCGGGACTTTTTCGGGACTATTTCGGAATCATTTTGGTACCCTTCCGGGATCATTTCTGTATAGTTTACGGGATCCGTCCGGGATCCCGTCGGGGTTATTTTGGAAAATTTTCGGGACTATTCCGGAATCATTTCGGGACTATTTCGCGATCATTTGGGGACCCTTCCGGCATCATTTCTGGATGGTTTTCGGGATCCGTGCGGGATCTCGTCGGGGTCATATGGGGACTTTTTCGGGATCATTTGAGGGCTCTTCCGGCATCATTTCTGGATGGTTTTCGGGATCCGTCCGGGATATCGTCGGGGTCATTTGGGGACTTTTTCGGGATCATTTGGGGGCTCTTCCGGCATCATTTCTGGATGGTTTTCGGGATCCGTCAGGGATCTCGTCGGGGTCATTTGGGGACTTTTTCGGGATCATTTTGGGGCTCATCCGGCATCATTTCTGGATGGTTTTCGGGATCCGTCCGGGATCCCGTCGGGGTCATTTCGGGACTTTTTCGCGACTAATACGGGATCATTTGGGAACCCTTTCGGCATCATTTCTGGATGGTTTTCGGGATCCGTCCGGGATCCCGTCGGGGTCATTTCGGGACTTTTTCGCGACTAATACGGGATCATTTGGGAACCCTTTCGGCATCATTTCTGTATGGTTTTCGGGATCCGTCCGGGATCCCATTAGGGTAATTTCGGGACTATTAGGGGATCATTTGGGAACCTTTCCGGCATCATTTCTGGATAATTTTCGGGATCCGTCCGGGATGCCGACGAGGTCATTTCGGGACTATTTCGGGATCATTTGGGATACCTACCGGCATCATTTCTGGATGGTTTTTGGGATTCGTCCGGGATCCCGTCGTGGTCCTTTCGGGACTTTTTTTCGACTAATACGGGATCATTTGCGGACCCTTTCGGCATCATTTCTGGATAGTTGTCGGGATCCCATCACGGTCATTTCGGGACTATTAGGCGATCATTTGAGGACCTTTCCGGCATCATTTCTGTATTGTTTTCGGAATCCTTTCGGGATCCCGTCAGGGTCATTTTGGGGCTAATACGGGATCATTTGGGGATCCTCTAGGGGTCGTTTCGTGACTTTTTCTGTTTTATTTCGGGATCATTTGGGGACCCTTCCGGCATAATTTCTTGATGGTTTGCCGGATCCATCAGGGTCATTTTGGGATCATTTGGGGACCCTTCCGAGATCATTTCTGGATCCGTCCGGGATGCCGTAGGAGCCATTTCGGGATTTTTTGTTACTTTTCCGGGATAGTTTTTGGACCCTTCTGGGATCATTTCTGGATCTGTGCGGGATCCCATCTGGGTCATTTCCGGACTATTTCGGGATCATTTTGGGATCCTTCCGGAATCATTTCTGTATGGTTTTCGCGATCCGTCGTTGATTCCCTCGGAGCCATTTCGGAACCTTTTCTGGAGTATGTCGGGGTCATTTGGGGACTTTTTCGGGATCATTTGGGGGCTCTTCCGGCATCATTTCTGGATGGTTTTCGGGATCCGTGCGGGATCTCGTCGGGGTCATTTGGGGACTTTTTCGGGATCATTTGGGGGCTCTTCCGGCATCATTTCTGGATGGTTTTCGGGATCCGTCCGGGATATCGTCGGGGTCATTTGGGGACTTTTTCGGGATCATTTGGGGGCTCTTCCGGCATCATTTCTGGATGGTTTTCGGGATCCGTCCGGGATCCCATCAGGGTAATTTCGGGACTATTAGGGGATCATTTGTGGACCTTTCCGGCATCATTTCTGGATAATTTTCGGTATCCGTCCGGGATGCCGACGAGGTCATTTCGGGATTATTTCGGGATCATTTGGGATACCTACCGGCATCATTTCTGGATGGTTTTTGGGATTCGTCCGGGATCCCGTCGGGGTCATTTCGGGACTTTTTCTCGACTAATACGGGATCATTTGCGGACCCTTTCGGCATAATTTCTGGATAGTTGTCGGGATCCGTTCGGGATCCCGTCACGGTCATTTCGGAACTATTAAGGGATCATTTGAGGACCTTTCCGGCATCATTTCTGGATAGTTTTTGGAATCCTTTCGGGATCCCGTCAGGGTCATTTCGGGGCTTTTTCGGGATCATTTAAGGATGGCTTTCAGGATTCGTCCGGGAACCCGTCAGGGTAATTTCTGGACTTTTCCGAGACTATTTCGGGATCATTTTGGGACCTTCCCAAGATCATTTCTGGATGGATTTCGGGATTTGTCCGGGATGCCCTCAGGGTCATTTTGGGACTATTAGGTGAGCATTTGAGGTCCGTTCCGGCATCACTTCTGGATGGTTTTCGGTATCCGTTCAGATTCCCGTCGGAATAATTGCGGGACTTTTTCGGGATCATTGGGGTCCCTTCCAAAATCATTTCTGGATGGTTTTTGGGATTCGTCCGGCATCCCGTCGGGGTCCTTTCGGGACTTTTTCTCGACTAATACGGGATCATTTTCGGGCCCTTTCGGTATCATTTCTGGATAGTTGTCGGGATCCGTTCGGGATCCCGTCAGGGTCTTTTCGGAACTATTGGGAGATCATTTGAGGACCTTTCCGGCATCATTTCTGGTTAGTTTTCGGGATCCTTTCCGGGTCCCATCAGGGTCATTTCGGGACTTTTTCGGCATCATTTAAGATTGGTTTCCAGGATTCGTCCGGTATCCGTCAGGGTAATTTCTGGACTTTTCCCAGACTATTTCGGGATAATTTTGGGATCCTCCCAAGATCATTTCTGGATGGATTTCGGGATCTGTCCGGGATGCCGTCAGGGTAATTTTGGGACTATTAGGTGATTATTTGAGGACCTTTTCGGCATCACTTCTGGATGGTTTTCGGTATCCGCTCAGGATCCCGTCGGAATTATTGCGGGACTTTTTCGGGATCATTTGGTGTCCCTTCCGGTATCATTTCTGGCTGGTTTTTGGGATTCGTCCGGCATCCCGTCGGGTTCATTTCGGGACTTTTTCTCGACTATTAGGTGATCATTTGAGGACATTTCCGGCATCATTTCTGGATAGTTTTCGGGATCCTTTCGGGGTCCAGTCAGGGTCATTTCGGGAATTTTTCGGGATCATTTAGAGATGGCTTTCAGGATTCGTCCGGGAACCCGTCTGGGTAATTTCTGAACTTTTCCGAGACTGTTTCGGGATAATTTTGGGACCTTCCCAAGATCATTTCTGGATGGATTTTGGGATCAGTCCGGGATGCCGTCAGGGTCATTTTGGTATTAGGTGATCATTTGAGGACCTTTCCGGCATCACTTCTGGATGGTTATCGGTATCCGATCAGGATCCCCTCGGAATCATTGCGGGACTTTTTCGGGATCATTTGGGGTCCCTCCCAAGATCATTTCTGGATGGATTTCGGGATCTGTCCGGGATCCCGTCAGGGTCGTTTAGGGGTGCGTTCCAGATCCCGTCAGGGTCATTTCGGGACTTCTTCGGGAATATATCGGGATCATTTCTGGATGGTTTATGGGATCCGTCCATGACCCCTTAAGGGTCATTTCGGGACTATTAGGTGATCATTTGAGGACCTTTCCGGCGTCACTTCTGGATGATTTTCGGTATCCGTTCGGGATCCCGTCGGAATCAATGCGGGACTTTTACGGAATCATTTGGGATTCCTTCCGGCATCATTTCTGGATGGTTTTCGGGATTTGTCCGGGATCCCGTCGGGGTTATTTCGGGACCTTTTCGGGGCTAATACGGGATCATTTGGGGATCCTCTAGGGGTCGTTTCGTGACTTTTTCTGTATTATTTCGGGATCATTTTGGGACCCTTTCGGCATAATTTCTTGATGGTTTGCGGGATCCATCAGGGTCATTTCGGGACCATTTTGGGATCATTTGGGGACCCTTCCGAAATCATTTCTGGATCCGTCCGGGATGCCGTAGGAGCCATTTCGGGATTTTTGTTACTTTTCCGGGATAGTTTTTGCACCCTTCCGGGATCATTTCTGGATCTGTGCGGGATCCCATCTGGGTCAATTCCGGACTATTTCGGGATCATTTTGGAATCCTTCCGGAATCATTTCTGTATGGTTTTCGCGATCCATCGTGGATCCCCTCGGAGCCATTTCGGAACTTTTTCTGGAGTTAGTCGGGATAATTTAGGGACCCTTCCTGGATATTTTCTGGATGGTTTCTGAGATCCGTCCGGGAGCCCGTCAGGGTAATTTCGGAACTTTTTCGGGACTATTTCGGGATCAATTTGGTACCCTTCAGGCATCATTTCTGTGTGGTTATCTGGATAAGTCTAGAATCGTGTCGTTGTCATTTCGGGTTTTTTTGGGACTACTTCGGGAACTTTTGGAAACACTTCCGGGGCGTTTCTGGATGGTTTTCGGGATCCGTCCGCGATAGCGTCGGGGTCATTTCGTGGCTTTTTCTGGATAATTTCGTTATCATTTTGGGATCCTATCAGGTTATCAGCTCATAAAGTTCTTTTTTTTACTCAATTACAAAAATAAAATGCATTAGACAGAAAAAAAATTTTAAACAGATAACTTTATAAGCAGGCTAACGTGAATAGCCCACATATTTCATTTTCTCCTTGCGGATGGGGCCGCGGGTAAAGGCTAGTATAAATATAATTCCAAAGTACTCTTAGCCATTTCATAATATCTTCATGTGCCTCTTCGTCCTCGTTTCCTTTGTACTTACACTCTCGCTCGTACTCTCATAATTCCTCTTCCTTTTCTTTCCCATCCTCTTTATTTACCTCGCCCTCTGCATCGCTCTCTTTTGAACCTCGCCTCGCATTAACCCTTTTATTTTCTTCAGATCCCTTTCATACTCAGATCACTCTTACTCAGCCTTTTGTTTCCCCATACTTTTTTCTCTCCCCTTCGCTCCCCTTTCTACCTTTTTACTATAGTAATAATGCCCGAAAATTCTACCAAAAATTTCGGCGCCTAACGGAAGGCTTTCAGACCTTTGCAGATCCCTGCAGGATTGCCGACGTCGTAACCGACGCACGGCGTGTGCTTCAGTTGTCGAGGAAAAACTTCTTCACTGCTAGATAGCGAGGGAGATGGCGAACAAAATAACCCATTATTGAACTATTCGCTATACCATGACGAAGGCGAACGCTTCCCACGCAGCAAGTTCTATATACCGGAGCACCTCGGGATTTTTCCGCACCAATGGCTGTCATTTATGTGTAACCCTATATAATTTGCTGCGTTCCTCGCACAATTGCCATTCTTCGAGCAGATCCTTGCACCGGACTGCTCCATACTCCCTTGAACTGGGAAGGTGTTGAACCTAACCGCGATCCAGGGAATTGATTTTGCTGCGTGTCACACAAACGAACCTTTTAAGGACGGTCGCAGTCATGCCAGTGTGTTACGTGCAAAGGATATTTGCGTCGAACGGGGTGTTTGCGGGTACATCTCAACTTTTGACGGCCCTGTCATTTCTTCTTTTGGTGCTCCTTGCTGCTCACGCCCAGAGCGTCCCGTAGTCTACGACTTAGCGCCTACCTTTTTTCCAGCAGCTTCCCTACTCAGCAAACCACAACAAATAACCACTGCTGCTCGCTCACTACGACGCCACCAGCACACGAGTTGGTCAGGTGTAAGATGACCATCGTGGTCATCTTTATTCTTGCGTCGTAGTTGACGCAGGTTATCGCCCAAACGCTTTAGCGCAACTTAAGTAAAGCACACAATATTAATTGCGTAGACTTCTCGCACATACACTGCTTCTAATACCAAAACAAGAAACTGATGAACTTTACTCTTTAAATATATTCTTTTGAAACTTTATTTTACTGAATATAAAAATGTTCACAAACTTAGAAAATTTAATATATATGTATATATATATATATGTGAGCTGCTGAAAACTTTGCTTCTTGACGAGTTGAATGCGCGAAATTAATTGGCGTCATTCGAAGTGACGTTTATGAAGGTAACCCTCATGGTGAGTGATTGGTGTGGTCAAAAAATTGACGTGGTTAATATTTAATGATTGATGTTATGGTCACTCAACACTTATCATAAGGGTTGCCTTACATCATCCCCCTTTGGAAAAGAAGAATTGGCCAAATTCTTCTGTCCCAAACGTGATGTATTTTATCTTAATAAAAGTTTAAGACTGTTAAACTAAATTTAAATCTACATCTATGTTTAGATATAAATTAAAAATGAAATTCTAAAGTCTAATTCTAAAGTAGGACTTAAATTTAATTTTTATAATTAAAAACAATTTTTTTGTGTTTTAATTCTACTGTATGAATTAAATTCTTAATTTTTAATGATTGTTTAAATTTATTTGATTTCATTGTCTTTTTTCCAGGTTTGGAAGAAAAACATTTTATTTCTAATTTAACAATAGAGATTAACTTTAAATAATCTTGAATTTAAAAATTTAATTTAATTAATTTTTCTTATTCTATTTTTATGTACTATTTTTTTCTTTTTCGTTTCGTCATCAATTAACGTGACGTTTACGCCGTCAATACCTATTACGGTATACGGACCAATATAGATACTACTATGCTTGTCGCGGGGTTCTTTTTCAAGCAATACCTTGTCAAATACCTTGACAGATATTGGTTGTGAACTTTTGTTATATCCGGTTTGATTTTTTAATTTGTGTTCTGTAACTGTTTTATTCGCTAATTCGTGAGTTTTTTGAAAACGAAATTTAACTTCTTTCGAATAGTTTTCTATGTTATAAATCGGGTCTATTTTATCGGTTTGCAGTTCTTTTGGTAAATTAGCTGCTTTGCCAAAGACTAATTCATATGGTGAGAATTTATTATCGAATACTGTGTTTGTTGTTGTGTTATGAAGAAAAGTGAAATATTTCAAGTAAACATCCCAGTCGGAAAAATTGGGATTTAGAAAAGATCTTAAATATTCATTGAAAACTCTGTGATTTCGCTCTACTGTGCCAAGAGTTTCATGATGGTACGCTGTGGAAAATTTATGTTCTATTTTTAATAGTTTTGTTAACTCTGAAAAAATTTCATTTTTGTATTCGGTACCTAAATCAGTTTTAATCGTCTTCATAATGCCATATATTAGTATGAAATTTTCAAAAATAGCTGATGCGACCGTTTTTGCACTTTTGTCAGGTATCGCAATCGTTACTAAGTATTTGCTGAGATCGCATATAATGGTGACAGCGAACTTGTTACCATTATCGGATTGAGGTAGAGGTCCTATAGTGTCAATGACAACAATGTCGAATGGCTTACATGGTGTTTCGGTTAGGACTAAATTTTCTTTTGTTTTTGGCTTAACCTTATTCAAAAGACATTTTTCGCAGTTTTTAACAAATTTCGCTATATCGCGCGTCATGCCTTTCCAATAATATTTGGTTCTGAGTTTTGCATAAACTTTTTTGCTACCGAAATGTCCTCCTAAAATTGGGTCGGTATGGTAAGTTGTTATTAATTGTTGTTTTTTGTCTTCGTCTGTCACAGTTTCTACGGGTTCGGTTAGGACGATTTCTAAATGTTTTAAAATTTTATTCCCAGTGGTTTTCAGATCTGATATCGAAAAATATTTAAAAAGATTATCATTTTTTTGCAATTCAATTATATTAATATTGCGCTTGCCAGCTTCTTTTTGTAGCTTCAAAAGTAATTCATCTAAATGTATTATTTTGTTAGCACACGCAACCTTAATTAACTCAATCTTTTTGTGTTTTAAATGCGCATTTAATTCAAAATTCGTAATTTTACCACTTTTATCATAACGTATTTGGGATTTTGCTCTGGGTATTTTCTTTGAAAATTTGTTTGAAAAATTATCATAAACTTGTAATTTTATCTTTTCTTTTACTTTTTCTTCTTTGAGTATTTCTTGTTGCATTAATTGTTCTTGTTTTGTCTGTGATCTTGTCTGTACTGCTAAAATTGATGTTCCTGAATTTTTTTTTTCTTCTATTGTGATGCGAGAGAGTGCATCTGCTCCTACGTTCGTTTTACCTTTTATGTATTCAATAGTGAAGTTGTACTCTGCCAGTTCAAGTCTGATACGTGAAAGTTTTGAAGAGGGATCTTTCATATTGAACAAGTAAACTAATGGACGATGATCGGACTTGACTGTAAAGTGTGTGCCATATATGTATGGTCTGAACTGTTTTATTGCAAAAAATATAGCTAAAAGCTCTAACTCAATTATTGATTTCTTTTGTTCTGAATTATTAAATGATTTGGACGCGAAACAAATTGGTAAGTCAATGCCATCTTTATTTTGACTTAAAATGGCACCACAACCAATTTTTGAAGCGTCGACAGTAATTATAAATTCCTTTTTGAAGTCTGGGTATTGGAGAATTTGAGGAGAAATTAAAGATTTTCGAAGTTTTTCAAATGCTATATCACATGATTGATCCCATTTAAATTCCACTCTTTTCCTGCTAAGTTTATTTAAAGGTGCTGCTATGGAAGCAAAATTTGGTATAAACCTTCTGTAATAATTGGCGAATGCCACGAATCGTCTTACTGCATCTTTATCGGAAGGTTTCGGATATTTCTTTATTGCAATTATTTTGGAATCGTCTGGAAGTAGACCTTTTGACGAACATTTGTGTCCTAGGAAAGTGACTTCTGAACGCATGAAGTTGCATTTTTCGGGATTAAGACGCAAATTAAATTTTTTGCATGTTTGAAAGACTTGTTCTAAATTTTTAAGATGGTGAGCTTCGCTGCACCCAATGACTATAAGATCATCGACATATAAAAAGGCTTGGTTTGGAGAAATTCCTGAAAAGGCAATTGACATCATTCTTGAGAATGAATTCGGAGCTACGTTTAAGCCGAATGGTAAAACTTTCCATCGAAAAGCACCGCGATCAGTGCTGAATGAAGTGATGTCTCTAGAATCTTTATTTAATGGGATTTGGTGAAAACCTGAATACAGATCCAATGTAGAAAAATATTTGGCTCTGCCTAGATTATCAAGAATATCGTCTATTCGTGCAAGTGGGAATTTGTCTGCTATCAATTTTTTGTTTACGGCTCTAAAGTCAACACACATCCTGTAGGATTTCTGTCCATTTGGGTTTTTCTTTGGCACAAGTATCAATGGACTATTATAGTTGGAATAGCTGTGTTCTATAAGATCGTTTTGCAATAAATTATCAACTTGTTTATTAATTTCCTCTCTCTGACAATATGGTAAACGGTAGTTTTTTATGTAAACAGGATTTGTATCTGTCAATCGTAATTTCTGTTCATAAAAGTTGTTAAGTGTCATACGATCGGTCTTTAGTGCAAAAATATCATCATATTTTAGACATAAATCGAGAAGTTTTGGTTTGGCATAGTTTGGCATTTGTTTTTCTAAAATTGATTTTAATTCCTCTGACCTTTTCGAATCTTTTGAAAGATCATTGATTTTATACACGTTATAGTTGGTGATTTCATCCGTAACTATGTTACAATTTCTTACGTATTTTACCTCGTCAGTGACGTTTAATACCTTTATTATCGGATTGTTGGTGTCAACAATACACTTTGCGGTGAACACACCACTACAAATTTCCTGTGCGTCTATGAAAACTGGATGTTTAGATTTTTTCAGCTTAAATAAGCGATAAACTTCGCATCTAGGAGGAATTATCAATGTATTATCGGTTGTATTATGTAAAATTGAAATTTTATGAATATTTTTGCCAATGCCAATTGTTATGCTCTCGTTTGCATAGTCTATGATGCAATTGTATTTTTTCAAAAAGTCTTTGCCTAAAATACCATCTGACGGTATATTGAATTTGTCATCTACTACATTTAAAGTATGTGGAATTGAAAAATTTGAATAAAAAAGTTCTGTTTTAATGGTACCCAATGTTGAAACTGTATCTGTCGTAACACCCGTTATATTTATAATATTGTTGTTATTTATAGAAACATTTTGTTTTAAACTTGAAAGTTTTATAATTGATATGTCAGCCTGTGTATCTACTAAGAAAGTGCATGTTTTAAAAGAGTCATTGCAATTCAGTTCGATAAAATCTGAGTAGTTCAGGTTTAAACAATAAATTGATTTATTTTGAAAAACGTTATTTAATTCAGATTCTGGTCCCCCAGTGTTCGCTCCTGAGGGCCGTTGGCGTTTAAAGTGCGTACACTAGCGTTATTTGTAGTATTTGAACGTCGATTGTTGTTGTTACTGTTGTTATTGCTGTTGTTTCTGTTTACGGGCCTGCTATTGTTATTTCAAAAATTACCATTATTTCGCGAGCCATAATTATTGTTGTTATTATGCCTATAATTGCTATTGTTGTTTCTGTTAAAATTGTTGTTGTACCTCGAAAAGTTGTTCCTATTATATTGATTTGACCTGAAGTTACCTCGAAAACTATTATTTTGCCTGTTATAACGTGATCTAAACGCTAGTACCTGCCTTTCACTTGTTTGGTTATTTTGTTCTACGATCATTTTCGCAACTACATCCTTAGAGTCAGTAAACGTAGTTGACGCTAAAATTGATTTTACTAGGTCTGAGCGAGTGTTAAGCCGACAAACGTTGACGGTTTGTTCGACTGCCATTTCGTGCGCTTTTTCCTGAGTCATTCCTTCTATAACTAATGATCGTTCTAAAGCATCGGAGAGTTCCTCAACACGTTTAGCGAATTCAGTATGATTATTATTAAAAACTTTTAACGATGCAATTTTTCCTGCAACAACTTTTGAGTTGTCAGGTTTTATTCTACTTTTTAATGCATCTTTTATTTGTTGAATTGTTGTTACTTCATTTGGAATTGCCTCACGCGCTTTCCCTTCTAACTTGGATTTTATAAACGAAATGAAAGTATTTGTCAAATTTTCTTCCATCAAATCTTCTATCAAAACTATTTTATCTATAAAGGATGCAAGTGAAAGCGGATCGCCGCTGTAGTTTTCTCTAATTATGGATGCACACATAGTTATAAAAGTTTTCTTTTGCTCTGAAGTCGCCATTGTTGGTTGTTCTTCGCTAATTGTGTCTAAATTATTATTGTGGAGTGAATTGGAAAATCCAGGGAAATCCTCAAGAAAAGATACGTGACTTTTTTTAATAATACTAGCTTTGTAAGCTGAAGTTGTCGATGCGTCAGATAATTCTTCCTCAGTGTCAAAATCAGAACTTGATTCGCTTTCTTGTATTAATTCAGAAAGATCTTTGGGTATTTTTATATTGCAGTTAATTCTAGAAAAACATTTAGTGAGTTGTTCTCTGCACTTTGACAAACTTTCGATTATTGAACTAGGCTTATCTCGATTTTCAAAATATGAGTTTACTTGTATTATTATTTGGTTATAGCTTTTAATTAAAGCATCTTCATATTCTATTGATTTTTTCGCTGAGATAGATCGGTTATTTAAAACTCGTTTAGTAACTTTAGTGAAATTAGAGCGTAAATTTTTGAAATTGGAATCAAAATCTGACATTTGACAACTGACATCTGAAAACTTTATTACATTTATTGAAAATGTTTACCTCCGTGGCAGAAAAAAAATGTTTCATAAAAAAAATTCGGAAAAATGTTAAAACTAACGCTGTAGGCACTGTTTATATAAGAATGAATTTGAAACTATTCATTCGCTCAGTAATTGTGGTTTGTAATTTAAAAAAAATTTTTTTTTGTTTAAAAATCAGAGAATATTCGAAATATTCAAAATCGATGAGTTAATTGGTAAATGGTAAAGATTCGCATATTCGAAAGGCACTGTATTTAAGACTTATTTTGTAAATGCAAGTGAATGTTGAAATATTTTAACCGCACTGTATTCGTTTAATAATGCAAAGAGAAAAAACTGTTGGGATATTTGAAAGACACTGTATATAATACACAGTTTGAAAAGAGTCGCAAATGTAAGATATGTTGAAATATTTGGAATACACTGTATTCGTGTGATGCTTCGAAGGAATTGTTAACTATTTGAATGGCACTGTATTTGTTGCAAAAAAATATGTAAATGTTTAGATATCTATGATGCTTAATTTCCGAAGAAATAATTGGAAAAAGAGAAAAGTAAGCTTTCACCGATAAAATAAATTTTCACCATTACCCTGATTGACTGTAACCCGTCTATGTTGATATTTAAAGTCAATGAGAATTTTTCAAAATTGATTAGGTTTGAATAACTATCGCAAAATTTTGACGAAAAGATTTGATATTTTTGGTATTATACATATAAAATTGATGTATAATTTGCGTTCCAAAAAATGTTTTAAAAAAAAATGTATGAATTTGAAAAAAATATTTTTTCGATTGTATTTATTACGAAGCAATGTTCGCATTTAAAATAAAAAATTCCAGTTCCATATTAATGTTCGAAAAAGAAAGAATATAGTAATATATGCGTGATAATATGCATGTGATGGCCGTATATTTGAAATTATATTTAATGTGCATTCGAATTTTTGGCGATATTTAAATGTTTATATGTTTATATTTCAATATAATTGTTTTATGTATGTAAGTAATTTGAAAAATTCAATTTCTTAATTTAATTAGTTTAACATGTTATTGTCTTTAAAGTAGAAAAAGTATGTTGCTACATGCGTAGTAAACAAATGTTTAAGAAAAGTATGTTTATAATCAAAAGTGTCAAATTGTGTTGCTACATGCGAAGGCTACATGTGTATTACGAAAAATTGTTGCTAAGTTTATAGTATACATGTATTTATACTGAGAAAGCCAAACTACCTACGTATGTACAAAGTTAAAATTTTATATACGTATATTTTAAGGTACTGTACCGCCCTTTTTTCTGCTTTGCTTGCTGCCTTTGCTTGTATACTGCTGAAATTTGTTGTTGTTGTCTTCCTTTGCTGCCGTTACCCACTGATGCTTTTTCTGCTTCTCTGCCTCTCATTCTTGCTTCTGTCTTTTTGCTTCTTTTGCTTTCTCGAATTTTTGTGGATGAGTAAATGGCTTGGGGTTATATTTAACCGCTATTAACGGTGCTCTGTAAAGGCGTCACTGGTGGTTGTGTTTTTAATATCACCGTTATGGCATGGTACAGCCGATTAAAAATTAAATTTTTGTTCATATATACATATGTATATGTATGTATGTTCCAGCCCATCACAACTTTCTAACACTTCTTTATATTTTCAAAAATGTATATATGTATATTTTCTTTTATATGTATTTTAAATGTAAATTTTTGGGTAAAAGTCCACTTTTCGTTGTAGTTTTGGTTTTTTTTTTTTTTTGAAATTTTATAATTTTTGTAGTTTTTCTTTTGATATATATTTGTTTGTACTTTTTAGAAATTTTGTAATTTTTGTAGTGTTTGAAATTTTAAGATGATTTTTTTTTTTGTAGTCTTTTTGTAATTTATAATGTTTTGTAGTCTTTTTATGATTCTATGCTACTTCATGTAATTTTTGCAACGTTTTTCTTTGTCTTTTATATTATTTTACGTATTTTTGCATTAGCACAACCACCACGCACTTTTTTCGTCCATAACCCCACGCACATATATATATATTTTTTTTTAAAACCTTAAATTGATTTTGTACTGCAGGGAATTTTCTTCTTCCCCGGAGCCATCTTTTGCCGCAGGCATGGCCACGGTCGCCATGTAAGACGACCATCGTCACGGTCGCCATGTAAGATGACCATCGTGGTCATCTTTATTCTTGCGTCGTAGTTGACGCAGGTTATCGCCCAAACGCTTTAGCGCAACTTAAGTAAAGCACACAATATTAATTGCGTAGACTTCTCGCACATACACTGCTTCTAATACCAAAACAAGAAACTGATGAACTTTACTCTTTAAATATATTCTTTTGAAACTTTATTTTACTGAATATAAAAATGTTCACAAACTTAGAAAATTTAATATATATGTATATATATATATATATGTGAGCTGCTGAAAACTTTGCTTCTTGACGAGTTGAATGCGCGAAATTAATTGGCGTCATTCGAAGTGACGTTTATGAAGGTAACCCTCATGGTGAGTGATTGGTGTGGTCAAAAAATTGACGTGGTTAATATTTAATGATTGATGTTATGGTCACTCAACACTTATCATAAGGGTTGCCTTACACAGGGCAGACTCTTAGTCCCTATGTTGTTGTTTTATTAACGATAAAGACACTCCCCGAAGGCTTTGGGAAGTGTTATCGATGTTGATGTTCCTCTGCCGGACTATATCGGGCACGGACTTCTGGGCCATACCGCCCTCCCCACCCCCTAGTTTCATGTGGAACTTGGGGTCCTCAGAACCTCGGCTGTCAATGAAAGAGGATTCGCCACGGGTAGGTGAGGTTGACAATTGGGTTGAGATGCTATATTTTGCGCTGGCAACCCCTTGAGAGGGTTGCGCTACACAACCCATTGAATGAATTTGGTAATTTAGTCGCCTCTTACGACAGGCGGATGTTAGTCCCTAACATCCTGTGTATCGTTTTCCAGTACAATATATGTATATATGTTTGCGACATCCTCCCAATGCTCTAGGCTCTATCCCCCATCGAGGCTTTTGTCGCACCGTGCTGTCAAGCCAAACGCTCAACACCGGGTACTCCGGCTCCTAAACTGTAAATGCGACCCACCATATTACTACTACCTAGGCGCAATCACCGTATTTTACCCCCAGAGTGACGACGTCCTCCCCGTTACACTTTAGAATACTACAGTTAAACTTCAATGGGTTAATTGGAAAGATCAGCGAGAGAGTCGACTTCGTGAAACTGCACAAAATCCGCATATCTGCGATTCAAGAGACTAGGCTCCCTGCAAAATCTGCTTTGTAGACCTGTCCCAAATTTTCAACAATCGCCAACGCTAAGTTTCGTTCGCCAAAATAATCTACAACAGTATCAAGTGTATAGTCATAAGGAATAACCGCCTAAGTCCCATGTCAAAGTAAGCTGTTATTCCTTAGTGAGCATGTGGTAATAAACATTGTTTACAATGGTAATAAATGTTGCATACTTTTCTGCGCCTTGATACTGTCCCTGCAAAAATTGTTGGATTACGTGTTCCATTTTCTTCATGTTGGAGTACTCTAACAAACCATCATAGTCTTTGTTTACTATATAGTTTGGCAACTTAAACAGGGGTTATGTTGCGAATAGAGTGGAAGGCAGTGGACTAGGCAGTCGAATGTCATAAAATGAAAGAATGGTGTTCGGAGTTTTTTCAAAATTAAAAAAAAAATTGATAAAAGCTTTAATAAAAATAAAACTACTGTTTTAATAACAACAAAAACGCCTTATATATTCTATGTACATAAATTCGTAAAGATTATCTCACCTTAAAATTTGAGTTAAATAATCTAAAGTTTTGTTTTGAAACTGAGTCGAGAACTGTTCGTGTGAATGTGCGAATTTTCACCGATCAGCAGTTAGTTGCGCCACTTGGTAAAATTTACAATGATCATAGTGTACCTATGTACACTATGACCACCATCAGCCGATCATTGCTCGTTTTTTAACGACCGTGTTCACGACACGATGACGATCGAACAGAGTTGCCAAAAGTAAAATATTGCATACAAATAACTGATAATAAAATTTTACTATGGCAACTCTGATAAAATGCAACCGCGCACTGGTTTTATGTGTACATACTATAGTATAGAGAAATATTAGTTTCTTTATTCACGCAAATGCTAAATAACATAAGAATATTCGTAGTAAAAAATATAAAAGTTGTATTGCCCCTTTTCATTTACCTTCATTTTAAATTAAATTCACTCCGATAATTCTTTCCCACACAATTCCTCTTTAGTACTTTGGCATATGATCCTCTGTGGGTGCTCCATGGAGTACTACAGTGAAAGTATGGAATACTCATAAACAAAGCGAGAGTGGGATCACCTACTCCTCTCCTAGGACATCGCAATGTTAATTGGAGCACATTTTTTGTATGAATACAGATTAGATTTGGAGCAGTCCTATACTCCCAAACGAGTATTCCTTACATTATTTATAGAGTACTCGCGTTTTTTGAAGGGGTTTTAGGATTTTTTGCGAGGGAGTTTTATGCTGCGTTCCAATGAAGCGTGATCCAGATACGGATAGAAATTTAACATGCATATGCATCATTGGAACGCGAGGTAGTGTTAGCGAACTTTGGAATTAGCCATTAGCTATCATCCGGTGGCAAAATCGTGAGCCAGATAAATAATTTTGCATGTAAATGCAACCACAACGATTTGAGCCAGATAAATCCAGATAGAAGTCTGGTTCAATTTGTGAGCCAGATAATTTGTTAATTACTTCTTTTTTGGTTGGCAACGCGGCCTTTAATATACCTACTTTTTCAAAAATAGATATCGCTGCTTAGCCTTTCGCCGTATGAGTTAAATGAAAAACAGCGGCGACATCTGTCTATCACATTTCACGTGTGCGAAAATTTCACGACATCTGATCCTTAAGTCTCTCAATGATCCAGAGCATTCCCGTGAGAATTGAGCGTGAGTCGGAGCTGTAAAACTCACTTAAAGACGGCAATTGTGAATCAATATGGCTACTTTTAAGGCATCAAACTTCTGTTAAAGAAACCAAGTTAGAAATCTGAAAAATAAGAATTAGTTATGGCGTTATAGCTTCTAAATGAGCCGGGCCAAGGTAAACTTTCATTCAAATAAATGAATGGAAGCAACTTAAAACTACAAACAAAGAATGCGTATTGAAATTTAGCAGTACAAATTTTATGCGCAGCAATTTCAGAGGTGTATTTAAAGTTTGCCGCTTAGCAGTCCATATAAAGTTTAAGCGCACCTGCAAGTATTCAGCCGAAGAAGTAACATCGTGTTTTTAGAAATGTCCGCGTAATAAGTACACATTCGTTTGATGTAGTATTGTCGTGTAAAGAAAATATATTTTGTATTACTTAAAAGAATTATATTTTAGATATTTAAATAAACTCTCGTTTATGAATAAAAAACTTTGTTATTATGTGAAATATTAAAATCAGATTTACTTTGCTACTATCATAATCGTATGATATAATGGAGAAACAAGCGGTAAAATTACCATAAGTTCATGATATAACGGAACTACATAACTGTAAAATGAAAATTAGTGGTTGACTAACAGAGTTAACAAAATGGAAAATATAATTATGTGGAATATTAAAATCAAATTTACTCTAAAGCTACTATCATAATCGTATGATAAACTGGAGATACAAAGCGTCGTATGATACAACGGAGCTACAAGATGGGAATTACCCAAAACGGTGCTTGATATAACGGATCTACAAAAATTTTTGTATCACAGTTGCATGACATAACGGAGCTACAAAACTGTAAAATGAAAATTAATTGCGTAATTAGTCCTACTCAACATTTAATGGGGAAATGGTATCAAAAAGTTTCATAAATTTTGTTTTATTTTTATAAAAGCGGTATTCATGAAATGTCCCCTATTTCACTCCCTCCCCGTAGATTCGCGCCTGGCTGCTATACACATTGAAATTATAGAGACATACACATGGATTATTCACATGGATAAAATATTAAATGGGAAAACATGGCAGTATCTGGATGACTTTAAGGCTTCACAATTATTAAAAATCTACATAAATAAACATGTTTTTACAAATTGCACTAGCTGGATGATTTAGCGCATCAATTTGTCACATTAATATTTCTATAACAATTGGAGGATGTCTGAGGCCACTGGCTTGGGCTTGATGGGGGTACCACTTGCTGGTTGGGAGAGAAAATAGTAAGCTGTAACTTAAAGCTACTATATAAATGTACATAAAAATTCATGAACAGAGTAAACATAGTAATACTGACACAAAAATATAATTCACGAGAAATTACAAATCTTGAAAAAGCACATGGCAACAAGCCATATATTAAAACTTAACATTTAGAAGGAAACACCTTTGTGCTACGGGGTTTTACTTTGCGATATGTGTTAGCTGCCTAGACACGTCTAAATGTTGCAAGTATATTACCCTTATACGTTTGTTAACCTGGCGATTTAAGAGGCAATTTAAGGGTCCTCTTGCCATTTTTGGAATTGAAAGATTCAATTCCCAAAACAAAACAAAAAAATAATTTAAGCGTAAACGTCTATAGATGTAAAAAAAACGCAGCTAATGTCGTTATAAAAGATCGTGCAAGAGGTAATGGAGGAGGATTTTACATACCAATCAAATATTATATAATTTGGCAAGGTATCGGCAAATTGTTTCGCCTAAATATAGGCATGCACCATTATTTTTGCCTATAATTTTTGTTACTGGTCGTTCAAAGGCCGGAATTTCAGGTAAGAGTACTGGGCTACATTTGTCCAACGTGTTTATTTGGCTGGTTGTCAGTTCTTTAACATTTTAAAGTATTGTTTCTCAATAAAATTTTCCTCTTAATATTATGGTGAAGCTAAAAAAATAATTTAATAGTCCTCCTTAAAATTTCAAATGTATATTTCATTTGGCAGTGGCATCGTACAGTATCATGGGCTCAACTCAGTGCACGGGCTTTACCACTTTATTGGTAAATCTACCAACTTTTTGACCCATTTTCATTTTCTACCACTTCTACCACCAAAGCCCAAAAATCTACCAACATTTCAATAAATTCGCATTGAAACCAAATACAGCGATCATTAGGTAAACGTATTTAATTGCCGAGCACACCCAAATAACACTAAGAGGTGACACTAACCAAACTAAAAATTTTGAAAAATTTGTGCACAAATTCAGACACGAAATAAAATTATTTATGAAATAAATGTAGTAAATGAGCACGCAAATATTTTGCTGCGCTATTTTCATCAGTTTTTTGTGAACGAAATGATTTTGAACGAAAATAAAAACAATTTTAAGTAAACGATAACATAAAAAAACATAAAACGTCGGTTATTTTGTGGCAGTATTTTTGGTACATTGGAAAATTGTTGTGGTAATTACGACGTAAATTTTCGTCAGTACCCTTCAAAAACGCGAATACTCCATAAATAGTGTAAGGAATACTCCTTTAGGAGCATAGGAGTGTTTCAAAACTAATCTGTATTCATACAAAAAATTTGCTCCAATTAACATTGCGATGTCCTAGGAGAGGAGTAGATGATCCCACTCTCGCTTTGTTTGTGAGTATTCCATAGAGTATGTACGTGAGAGTACTTTCCAACGTAATTGCACTGTACTACTCCATGGAGCACCCACAGAGAATCATATGCCAAAGTACTAAAGAGGAATTGTGTCGGAAAGAATTATCGGAGTGAATTTTATTTAAAATGAACGTAAATGGAGAGGGGAAATACAACTTTTATATTTTATAGTACGAATATTCTTGTTATTTAGCATTTGCGTGAATAAAAAACTAATATTTCTCTATACTATAGTATGTAAACATAAAACCAGTGCGCGGTTGCATTTTATCAGAGTTGCAATAGTAAAATTTTATTATCAGTTATTTGTATGCAATATTTTACTTTTGGCAACTCTGTTCGATCGTCATCGTGTCGTGATCACGGTGGTTAAAAAACGAGCAATGATCGGCTGATGGTGGTCCGCAAACGCATTGCAAAGGAATATTAGCTATCATCCGGTGGCAAAATCCTGAGCCAGATAAATAATTTTGCATGTAAATGCAACAACAACGATTTGAGCCAGATAAATCCAAATAGAAGTCTGGTTCAATTTATGAGCCAGATAATTTGTTAATTACTTCTTTTTAGGTTGGCAACGCGGCCTTTAATATACCTACTTTTTCAAAAATAGATGTCGCTGCTTAGCCTTTCGCCGTATGAGTTAAATGAAAAACAGCGGCGACATCTGTATATCACATTTCACGGGTGCGAAAATTTCACGACATCTGCTTCTCAAGTCTCTCAATGATCCAGAGCATTCCCATGAGAATTGAGCGTGAGCCGGAGCTGTAAAACTCACTAAAAGACGGCAATTGTTAGTGTACTCCAACACGAAGAAAATGGAACACATAATCCAACAATTTTTGCAGGGTGTTTCAAGCTTGAAATACAGGAAAAAGCAACTATCATATAGGCATAAGCTATGTATATATAAATTTACATGTATTTTTTTGTTTTGTTTACATGTTTTTTTAAGTGTCATTTCTGTGAAATGTACTTTATTTGTTTTACAATAAATTATGAATTGTTTTGTACAAATATAAACTGTAGCTATTGTTTTCTTGGAAAAAAAAATCTATCAACTTCTACCACTATTTGCATTTTTCGTCTACCAACATTATCTTTTTCAAAGTCCGCGCACTGGCTCAACTCTTCGTTCACAGAACAAATTTTCTATCACTCAACTGAAGAAAACATGTTTGCAACGTATGAACAAAAATAGTGTTCACTGAAAGCGCCCCTTGATGTGGGTGGATGTGGGCAAAAATATCCCTTTGACAAATGACTGTTCTTACCTGTCCATTTGTATACATTTTACATTTATCTATTTGTATACATTTGGCTTTTGGCATGTCTGCTACAAAATTCGAGAAAGGGCTTCCAATAGGATATCCGTACATATCTAAACAATAAATTAAAGTAAACAACTTTCCAACGGTGAAACTAACAACAATAGCATACGAAAAATCAAAATAGCAAATAATTGTGCAATACATAGTTCAACAAATCTACTTTTATGGAGCAGGTAGCGGTGGCAAAAACGAATGGATGCAAAAGAAAACACGATATATACACAACAAATCATCTTAAAAGTTCATCAAGTGAGAATAATGATGATAACTCATCTGAATTATATTACACAGAAGAAGAATCAGATGATGATGATCCAACTGGATTTGGATTATATGGAAAAATTACGACGGCGCAGCTTAGGGAGGCATTAGAGGAATCAATTCCTGCAACAGAAAGTTTAGATACAACCACCACCGAACTTGAAAGACTGTTATACAAACACTATGAAGATCACATTGTCTATCTAGAATCAACTGAAACTATCGAGACATCCGGATTTCCATATATAATTATGTTTCATAGCTTTAAAAAATATGCATCCCAATTGTGCCACTATACCGATATGCTCTTCCAATCGGCTATTCATTACGGTGGTGATATATGTTTTGCTGTGACAGATTTTGAAAACTATGAAGCCGTACTACATTACCGTCCCGGTAACGAAGCCTATTGGAAGCGTTACAAAAAACTTGGCTTCAACAAGCATCGATGGCCCGATGTATATGCAGTAGATACCGATCATCGCATTTACCAACTAGTCGGCCCGCTCAATGAAGTTACTTTAAAACAATTTAGTCTTAAACTAATGAATGGTGAACTGTTTAAGTCCGAACCATTGCCAGAAGATGATGAAGACGGGTTTGTACGTGTTTGTGTAGCAGAAAATTTCGAGCAGTTAGTGCTTAAAAGTGATATCGATATATTATTAGTATTATATGGTGAGAAATGTCCCTGTTCGTTTGCATTAATGCCAATCCTCGAAGAAGTGGGGAATCTATTGCAAGACGAGGACATAATTATTGTAAAAATGAATGCAGAAGCCAATTATTTGCCACTACAGTATTACGCATGGTATTACCCAACAATCTATTATATTAGAAGAAACAATAAGACTAATTTGGTAGAATATTGTGGTTGTACACGCACTGTGCAAGACATTATAACATTCATAGCGAGACATTCAACTGATGATCTATTGGATTTTAATAGACATGGGAAGCCAAGATACGATTAGTATTTCTTGACCATCATTTGTATGTTGTATTGCACAAAGTAACGTCAACTAAAACAGCTGTTGCTGACAGCGCAAAAACTAGCACAAAGCGCATAAGCCAACATACAAAAGCAATAAGAAACTGCATATAGTATACGGGCCAAAATCGGCAAAAGCTAAAAATTGTGTACCTAAAAATGCGTAAAATTGTAATACGTAATAATATAACCGCCATATATCTCGATCACCGAGAATTAATTAATAATATGTATAACAAGGAGATTATCTCGAATGGAGCAGAAAAGTTTAAGCTATGTCCAGAACTTTTCTACTTCCATGAACGCCCCAGTGACAGCAGACATGCCAATGCCAAACAGCAGTCGGAGGTCGATAATGGAGACACGAGTGTTGCAGCAAAGCCAAGCAAATCGAACAAGCGAAAACTGGATAAGTTTGAGGCAATTACAGAACTCCAAAGTATACAAATAATGGCCGAGGATTTTGTGCAACAATTAAACAAACAAAAAATATTTGAGCGTCCAAATATAATCGTAGACAGTAAAGTATTCCCGCGCTTTTGGGAAGAAATCGGTACAGACGATTTTCCGCAATTCAATGGCGCTAACACTACTACCACATATCAACATTGTCGCTTTGGTAATTATTCTTATCTCATACCGCCAAATTGCCGCTTTTTTAATTGTGATGTCATGGAGTTACCGAAACTACTACCTCAACTACTGTCTAGTTCGGAACACTTTGACCTAATTGTTTTAGATCCACCGTGGCGTAACAAATACATTAGACGTTTGAAACGTGCTCGGAAAGAGTTGGGATATCAAATGCTCAACATAGAGCAGCTAAGTCAAATGCCTATTAAACAGTTGATACATGAACGGAGCATAGTTGCAATTTGGTGTACAAATTCGCGGGAGCATCAGCGCGCAATTGTAGATGAATTGTTACCAACGTGGCACTTGCGGCTGCAACACAAATTGTATTGGTTAAAATTAAATACCAGTGGGAAATTAATTAGATCAATCGATATCAGTGGAGTGAAAAAGCAACCATTTGAGATGCTCTACATAGCGTGTCATATGGAAAGTACGCAGAATTTTACAGACAGTTTGCAGCAAGTGAAAGCGCTTGTTAGTGTACCAAGTATTGTACATTCACACAAGCCGCCCATCCTACCGTGGTTAAGTGAGATGTTACCGGAGCAACCCAATTGCTTAGAGATTTTTGCGCGGTATTTACAGCCGCAATTCACTTCTATCGGATTAGAAGTACTGAAATTAATGGACGACCGACTGTACAGCTCAATCGATAATTAAGAATTTTACATTGAAACAATCGAATATTTATATTATATAAATATTTTCAGTTTTATTGTTATGTTTATGAGAAAGCGAAAGTTACATATGTAAGTTAGGACATAGAAGTGTGTGCTCGAAGTGCATTCCAGTAAGATTCCTATTCAAAGTTCCTATTCATATTTTTAAGAATTAAACGAAACAAAAATGGTATTGTGTGTAAAAAATGTTTAAACATTTGAAGACGGTTTGAAGTTCCTAACATATTTTTAAGAATTAAGCTAACAAAAACGAAATCGTGTGAAAAAAATGTCTCAACATTTGAAGACGGTTCAGAGTTCCTAACATATTTTTTAAAAATCGATTTAGCATTAAATAAAACAAAAAATGATATCATATGTAAAAAATGTTTAAACATTTGAAGATGATGGTTCAAAGTTCCTAACCAACCATATTTTTTAAGAACTAATAAAGAATTACCGATAGAAAAATTATGTCTCCTTTGTTTTTGTAACTTTCAGCTAAAACCCGACCTAAAGGATAGTTGATTTTATAAAATAAGGTAAAATAGATGGTTATGTTATAATATAATTTTTTACTCATGCTGCTTTTGTTATGGAATATAAATTATTCTTGGCCTTGCGCAGCTGCAGCTGGATTCCCGACATTGTCACCTTTCTTTTTGGAGCCAGATACAATATCATCAATACGCAGAAGCAAAATGGCAGTCTCCACAGCGGTTTTATATGTTTGCATTTTCACGGCTAAAGGTTCCCATATACCTTTGACATTCATGTCAACGATTTCACCAGATTCACCATCGATACCCCAAGTGCAAACACCATCACCTTAAACAACAGATAGTAATAAATACATAAAATATTAAACTTTCTTACTGGCGATCTTACCCGAATGTGATGCGTGCTTGGCACGCAAAGCTGTCAGAGTACGTATGGTATTAGCACCACAGTTTTGTGCCAACGTACGTGGTATGATCTCCAAAGCATGTGCTACAGCAATATAAGGTCCTTTACGCTGTTTACGCGATAATAATTGTGATACAGCCATTTCAATAGCACCGCCACCAGCAACCAAACGTGGCTCTATCACCAAATTACGGGCGACATGCAGAGCATCTTGCAAATTGCGTTCTGTTTCATTTAATATGTCTTTAGAAGCACCGCGTAGCAAGATTGTACACGCTTTTGGGTCTTTGCAATTAGTAATGAATGTAAAGTACTCATCACCAATTTTTTTTATCTCAAACAGGCCTGCACCAGTGCCAACATCTTTCTCGGTCAATTCCTCCGTGCGATTAACAATTGTTGCACCACAAGCACGTGCAATGCGTAAATTATCTGTTTTGCGTAGACGACGAATAGCTGTGATACCAGCCTTTAACAAGTAATGCTGAGCCAAATCGGAAACACCCTTTTCCGTAAACACAATATCGGGTTTTACAGCGATGATATCGGCACAAATACGTTGCACAAATTCTTCTTCAATTTGCAACATGCGCGTGAAGTCCTGTTCACCTATTATCTCTACATTTGCTGGACTTTCTCCTTTCTTATATTCCAGTGAACAATCTAAAAGTACAATACGTGGATTTTCGATGTGTCGGCGCATTTTTGGATGAGTAACATCTTTATTGATCATGACGCCTTTCAATACACATGACTCGTCAATGCTACCACCCGGAATTTTTTCCACCTTAGCGTATCTATGTAAAATTTACAAAAATTTTTATTTAACTGCAAATAAAATAAGTAAGGAAGGTTAAGTTCGGTTGTAACCGAACATTACATACTCAGCTGCCAAATTACAGCTTGCAAAACTTTTAAACTATCTTATTTTACTATTTCTACACAAAAGAAAATTAGATCTTTATAATATTGCCAAAATTACTGGATACTGGGATGATTATAATGCTATTAAGAAAATATACAAAAGTACCATTAATTATAAAAAGAAGAAGTACATGGAAGACAGAGTGCTCAACAATGGCGGAAACATGAAGCAGATGTGGTGGAAGTGTCTTAAAGACCTTGCAATTAATGGGAAATGTCTAGAGAAGGGACAGGATATAGCTAATGCCCTAAACAACTTTTTTGTGCAGAGTATAGTAGAAATTAATGATAGTATTGCCCAGAACGGACGAACTGTACGCAAATCATTTTACCACAAGTGAATCATTTCATTTCAAAGCCATCGAGTTAGATGATATAATGAATACCACCCAGTCATTTAAAAACAAATACGGTGGAGAGAAGCTCTTATCTGAGGGTGTCTTCAAGGATGCCATGGTGTACATTGGTAACTTTTTCAAAGAGATTACTAATGAATCCCTAAACAGTGGCATTGTTCCTAATTGCTGGAAAGTGTCATCAATAGTACCCGTGGAAAAAGTAAACAGCACAGTAAAACCGGAGGAGCTACGCCCAATACTTTATCCGCAGATGAAATTATTGAAGTAGTGGTGAAAAATCAACTGGTGGCATTTCTAGACAAACACAAAGTGATTATACCAGAATAACCGGGATTTAGAAAAAGCCATTCATGTGGAACAGCGCTTAACATGGTAATTGCAGAATGGAAAGAAAATATATCAGACAAAAAAGTTGAAATGTCTGTCTTCTTAGATTTGAAACGGGCTTTCGAAACAGTTGATAGATTGAAATTTTTAGACTTTATGTTTAAAATTGGCATCAGGGGCAAGGCCCTGGAATGGTTCAGAAGTTATTTGAAAGAAAGAAAGCAGAGGACAATAATCGGAAAAGCAGTTTCATCGATTGTGGACGTAAATATTGGATTGCCACAAGTTTCGTTACTTGCACCGATATTATTTACATTGTATATCAATGATATTAAAGGATGTTTAAAATATTGTAAAATAAGCTTGTTTGCAGATGATGCTTTGCTCATCATCAGCGATACATATGCGGACGGTGCTATGCACAAAATACAGGAAGTTCTTGACTCCTTATACAAATGGTTGTACCTTAGAAAAATGAAGTTAAATGTAGATAAGACCAAGTTCATATTTTGCAAAAATCAGACCATCATACGCCGCAACGATTTAAACAATATAACGTTGAAGGTAAAAACTGTGAAATTCAAAGAGTAAAAGAAATGAGGTATTTAGGAGTTATGATTGATGATAACTTAAACTTTGGCGAACATATAAACTATATTGAAAGAATAATTGCTCAGAAGATAGGATTCATGTACAGAACATGCAAACATATTAACCAACGTCACAAAATTTTGGTGTATCGTTTAATTATTGAACCACATTTTATCTATTGCCCTACAATCCTTCTGTTAGCGAATGAAATGCAAATTAAAAAACTGCAAATACAACAAAACAAAGCAATGCGGTTAATTCTACGATGCCCTCCTAGAACAACAAAAATTATAATGCTGAATAGGCTAAATTGGCTCAGTATAAAACAGTCAATAACTTATTTTACATTGAAGTTTATACACCATGCAAGATTGGGAATGTTACCGAGCTACCTTAGTAATAAAATAAAATATAATCATGAGATCCATAACTATGGAACTAGGTACTGCAAAAATATAAGACTGCCTAGAGTAAGCACTGAGTTCGCAAAGAAGACCCTAGAATACGTAGGGTATAAAATTTATAATGAATTACTTACTGCGATTAAAGATTGTGAAAATATTAAGAAGTTTAAAGAAAAATTATTTATATATTGTAAATCACTTAGCATGTAATGAAACAAATTTTTATTTATTTTAAACTAGGTCTTAAAGACCGTAATAAACAAACAAACAAAAAATAAAAGTAGGCGGTGCAACGCCCATTGTCCAAAATTTTACTAATTTTCTATTCTGCGTCATAAGGTTAACCCACCTACAAAGTTTCATCGCTTTATCCGTCTTTGGTAATGAATTATCGCACTTTTTCGGTTTTTCGATATTTTCCATATCGAAAAATTGGGCGTGGTTATGGTCCGATTTCGTTCATTTTAAATAGCGATCTGAGATGAGTGCCCAGGAACTTACATACCACATTTCATTAAGATACCTCAAAATTTACTCAAGTTATCGTGTTCACGGACAGACGGACGGACGGACATGGCGAAATGAATTTCTTTTTTCGCCCAGATCTTGATATATAGAAGTCTATATCTATTTCGATTAGTAGTTAATGCCATTACGGGGTACCGTTATGCGAACAAAATTAATATACTCTGTGAGCGCTGCTCAGCTGAGTATAAGTATACTTCAATTGCTTACCGCTTTATATCAACCTCCAGACGACCATTCTCATTCAACGCTACAGTCTCAACAGCGTCGAGAGCAATTTTGACTGCTAAATCTGACCATTTACCAATAAATTTGGTGCCTACGCAAGCCTTAACTACCTCGGCCATTTTATCCTTGTTGTTCACATCAAGAGTCACACTTAGATCAGATTGCAAATGTTTTATGATGTCTTCTAAAGCCTCGCGATATGCACGGATAATTACAGTGGGATGAATCTGTTGCTGTAAAAATGGTTCGGCAGCGGCTAACATCTCTCCGGCTAACACGATTACAGAAGTAGTTCCATCACCCACCTCTTCATCCTGTGTACGTGCGATTTCAATCATACTCTTAGCAGCTGGATGTTGAACAGTGATTTCGCGCAATATGGCATTGCCATCATTGGTCATCACAATACCACCCATAGGGTCCATAAGCATTTTTAACATCGCCTGAGGACCCAGACAGGTGCGAATGACATCAGCAATAGCCTTTTAATGTGAAAATTGGTTAGATATTGCATATGCTCAAAACGCATTGTCTAATATCGTTGTACGAAAATGAGTCACACATCTGCTTACCTTTCCGGCATTGATGTTCTCCAGCTGCACTTTACGTCCCGATTCACGCTTTGTATTCTGACCTGAGTGCATACAAAATAGTTAAATCTATATTATTGCGTTGAAAACAATTGCTACTTACTTAGCACAAGTATTGGTTGTTGTCCTCCAAACATTTTTCAGTTTTTTTATTCACGTACAATAAATTTTCAATGCAGAGTTCGCGTGCAGTTAATCAAAAGGTTTTTCAATGACAACAACAATGTTTTGTGAGGTTATGTCACATGTCACATGTCACCATATCAATCACAAATCCATTGTGAATGCAAAAAACATTGTGGGGACAACAATGGTGAAAAAATTTCAGATAGCCGAATGACAACACCATTGTGAATTCATAAAAGCGATAAATCTTTCTATTTCTCCATTGCCCCAGGGATGTGGGGGTCGCCAGGGGCCCTATTCGCTAACTGTGAGTTTTAAAGTGTACAAAAGAAATTGTGTAAACTTTGAAATTCTGATTCTGTAAAGCAAAACTGTGAACTAAAAAACTCACTGATAAAAACTATGTGAGTTTTCTTGGCAGCCAGTGTACACTATTCTGACATTCAAAACTCAAACGCACTGTTGCAGAATGACTTTTTTATTTTCATGGCGTTTGATTAATATTGTCTCACTGACATAAGGCTTTTACATTCAGCGCTTATTCAGCAAAACAATGTACACAATAATTAACAGAATCGCATGAAAATTTAAAGTGTAAATTGTGTGTGCAAATGAGTTTTCAATGAGTGTACATTTTACAGCTTTTCACAGTTACGGAATTGACCCCCAGCTCTACGGCCAAGGGACTAAAAACGCCCAGTCACCAAGACAAGCGCTGGGCTGCCCGGATCCTGCGCAGGAATGCCTCCTCGCCGATAATGGAGGGGGAAGTGTCTGCGGAGGACTGTGAGAAGGCGCGGTGTGATCTTGTTTGGGCGAAACAAAAGCTGCCGGACTTCAGGATGGACTGGGTCGAGAGTGAGGAAACCTCGAAACGCCAGCGGTCCATGGATGAATCCAATACCACGGCACAGAAAAGGGCCAAGACGCAGGAAGGCTAGACGCGGTCTTTCGCCGAAATTGCCAAAAGTCGGCAGATCATTGGCTTTATAGATGAGAGCAGCGAAGATGGCAGGATTCCGAAACAACAGTGGAAGTGGATCGAGGCCGCGCTCGCTACGGTGGCCGTCAAGGTTAAAAAAGACAACCCTGTTCCACCGCATTCTACACCGATACAGGGTGGTTCCAAGGCAATGTCAACTAATTGCCTGTAAGGACGCCAGGTCGGTAAACCTCTATAGAGCCGCCGTCACGCTGATAGGGGGGTATATCCGGGGGAGCGCCTCAAGGTAGTGGAGGCGCGTGATATCCCCTCACGATCAAGGGCTAGAACCTGGGTTCCAGTGACGCCAACGGTCCCAGCTGACATTCTGGAGCTGCTACAGGAGTATAACCCTGGTCTACCTACCAAGAACTGGAAGTTGGTCAGCGTGGAGAAATCTAAACGGGCCACGGTGCAGATAGTCCTGTTGCTCGACAGCGCTAGCGTCGAAGCGATAAAATAGCAGGACTTCAAAGTAAGCGACGGCTTCAAAAATATAAGCCTTAAGGTTTATAAGGCTGATGAGGCCTTGGTCAACCTTCAGTCTCGCACGGAGGTGGGTAAACCCCCCCCTCCCCCAGTGAAGACGAGATGGAGGTAGACGAGGGCGAGGAAGGTATTGGCTACGCTTTGTCAGGCTCGGCTGGAAGCTTGGCTCTGAGGAGGTTGTACTCTGAGGGCCAGCTTCTTGGGGATGGCGACTCGGATGCGACGCTCACGGAGGAGAGCGCAAACATTCTATGATCAATGTCCTTCAAATTAACCTGCATCATTGCAAAGCAGCATCAGCTGCACTCCTACTGCACCTGTCATCAGGTGCGGTAGACATTGTACTAGTCCAGGAGCCGTGGATCACTGGCAATAGGATCTGTGGCCTGCGGACGCCAGCTTATAAGCTCTATAGCGGTCAGGAAAAGGGTAAGCTTCGTACATGTATATTGGCTAAGTCTACTCTTAATGTTTTTCTTCTACCCAATTTTAGCGACGGGTCCTGACAGTGGTTAGCGTCAAGGTGCTTGGGAGGAGCTTCAAACTGGCTTCCTTCTACCTAGCGCACAATCACCAAGGCTCAATACCACCGGATAATTTCAGGGAGTTCGTGAGAGCAGCAAATCCACGAAATGACTTCATCCTACTCGGAGGCGATGCCAATGCTCACCATGCCCAGTGGGGCAGCAGTGACACAAATGACCGAGGTGAGTCTTTATTTAACTATCTTTTATTTATTTATTTATTTATTTATCTCGTTTTAATCTAGAAAATGTGAACATTTTCATACAGATTACAAGAAAAAAAAATAGACACACAGTTATTTAATCGTAAAAACTAAAAGTTACCTAAAAGTTTACGTACATAAGTCATTTAATATCGATTTAAACATATGTTTTGTGGAGGAAAAGTCCAGACCCACAGGATTTGATAGCATATTAAACTCTTTTAAAGCTCTTGAAATTGGAGCATTAGACGCGTAATTTGTTCTAACCGTGTCCAGCCAGAAAGTATCGTGATTGCGTAGACTCCTCTGTGGGATGTTGAAACAAATTCTGGCCAGCAGAAATGGGCAGTCAATCGCTCCACTTATCAAGTCAAAAACAAAGGTGGGAGACAGAATAGAACGTCTGCTGTTTAACGATTTTAGGCTTATGAGCAAACAGCGACTACTGTAAGAAGGAATCGGGTCATTGAAATGCAACGACCGTAGGGCAAAGCGAACAAAAACTTTTTGCACACGTGCAAGCCTGGTAATGTGACAATTATAGAATGGCCTCCAGATAAAGACGGCGTATTCTAATTTAGACCGCACAAGAGAGGTGTATAGCAATTTTAATGTGTAAGGATCGGTAAAATCAGAGCTAAATCGTTTGATGAAGGCAAGTGTTGAATATGCCTTCGCTATTATGTAATTCAAATGGGTTTGAAACAGAAATTTACAATCGAATACAACACCAAGATCAGTAATTTCACTTAAAGTGGATAATCGAAGACCATCGATTTTATACCACGTGGGTAGCGGACAGCGAGACTTTGAGTAGCAAACATGTGAGCACTTTTTTATATTAATATTAAACTTATTACGTTTACACCAATCGGCAACATTATCTATATCAGATGTAGCTGTCTTCATTGCTCGTAATTGTCGAAAAAATCTTAAGATCATCAGCGTACAACAGAAAATTTGCATAATTGAAACAGCTGGTTATATCATTGATGAAAATTACGAAGAGAAGCGGGCCCAGTATGCTACCCTGTGGAACCCCAGAAGTCGCAATGAAAGGATCAGATGATGCCCCATCAACCATAACCACACATTTACGAGAGGAGAGATAGGATTCAAGCCATTTTAAAAGAGTGGAATGAAATCCTAGAGCTGTCAGTTTCAATAATAAAATTGTGTGGTTCACCTTGTCAAAAGCTTTTGAAAAGTCAGTGTAAACTGAATCAACTTGAAGGCGATTTTGAAACGCAGAAATGCAGTATTCCGAAAATACGGCGAGGTTTGAGACTGTTGAGCGACCTTTAACAAAACTGTTTTGTTGAGCGGAGATCAAGTGATTTACCGTAAAATAAATTTTATTTTTAACTATAGCCTCAAATAGTTTTGAGACTGAGGATATCTTTGAAATTGGCCGATAATTCGCAATATTGTTCTTATTACCACTTTTAAACACTGGAGTGATAGAACTGACTTTCCACGCATCAATAAACACTCCTCGTTCAAGTGATTTATTGAACAGAACTAACTAGGCATTAATATAAGTATATGTAATAGGGGAAATGACCCCACCTTCATTACGAGGAACCGCGAAGAGGTGAGGAGAGATTCTAAAGGAGCACTCCTTTTCTGACCATAGATATATAAGCTTTGCTATATCGCAGGGGCACACAAGTCCTAAGTACATACAAAATATTAGAAGAACGAACTGGGGCTACTATAAAAAGATAATAGGTAAAAAGCTATCTGAAGAGGTGCGAGCCCCAGAAAGCGAGGAGGAGCTTGCAAATAATTTCAGTCAAAAATGTAGGAATGCTTTAGATAGGACTTGCCCGACTAGAAAGGTTATGGAAACTCACAAACCACCGTGGTGGTCGTCTGATCTTGATAAGCTTAGGAAGTCATTTAGGGCGGCCTCTAATAAAGCCAAGCATGACGGACATGAATCCTCATGGGCTGCTTATAAAACGAAAATAAATATATATAAAAAAGCAATGCGAAATGAAAATCGATCCTCCTGGAGGGGCTTCTGCGGCAGGATTGAATCCACATCCGCGGCCTCCCGCTTAAGGAAGGTGCTATCGAAATCTCCAACTCAGCTAAGTTACGTCCAAAAGCCGGATGGGCACTGGACGGACTCCAACGCTGAAACCATAACCCGCAAGCGCGGGCGTGTCTTCAAATATTGTTAGCGGTTTGTCACCTAATGATCAGCTAATAAGCGAAATCACAGATGATAAAAGGATTGATTGGGCTTTACAGAACTTCAAGCCCTATAAATCGCCGAGGCCGGATGGAATTTTTCCGGCTCAGCTACAGTATACTGCCGAGCTTATAAAGCCCTGGATAAAAGGGATGTTTATAGGTTGTCCTAGGCTCAATTACGTACCAGCATCGTGGAGAGAAGTTAACGTGGTATTTATCCCCAAGGCAGGGAAAGCCTCCCACTCTAAACCAAATGATTATAGGCCTATAAGCTTATCTTCTTTTCTGCTTAAAGCACTCGAAATACTCCTAGAGGACTACATAAGGAGGAGGATTGAGCCATCGCTTCTTTCGCAAGCTCAACATGTGTAGAGGCATACGACCTATTGAAGTTAGGAGCTTTTGTATAACATCAAGTCAATATTTATTTGAACATTAACAATTACACTTCACGAAAGCCACACTAAAATATTAAACTGAACAATTAAAATGACATGGTTTTTTATTTCCAAATGTTATGCACAGTGCATTTTCAGTGCAGTGCAGTTATGCAGGTTCCAAATTGTATGCAGGTTCCAACGTTATGCAGTTTCCAAATTGTATTTGCTGATCGGCTGCTGTTCTTGACGATGATGATTTTTCCTCTGTTTCGTTGTTATAATGCAAAAAAGAAATCGTAGCCAAAACGTCTATCAAAAGTATGTATGTATTTGTGCTATGTGCGAGCCGGCAAACTTGTCTTTGGTTTTGGTATAAAATGACATTGCAGAAATGCAGGAATGCAGCGATGTGAAACTCAAAACATAGAGGTACATGGTGCCTCTACACCCAGCCCCACCGTGAATCATCTCGGGATTCACCATCCAATCTAAGAACTGCCATTTTCGAAGCTGGACGACGTAGTACCCCGCCCACTGTTTTAACTTCGGCGAAACGTACTTGACCATCTTTGGCTGGAAACACTCGTGAAATTCGCCCTTTCTGCCATTGGCTACGCGGCTGCATTGTGTCACATATTAACACCAAGTCATTCACCTTTAAGGGCTCAACTTCTTCCTGCCATTTTTGACGCAAAATTAACTGTGGCAAATAGTGCCGTGTCCATTGTTTCCAAAATCGATCTTTGAGACTTTGAGCTATGCACCACTGCTTTTTCAAACATAGTTTTTCGTCTACTGGTTGTGGCGTTTGCTTCGAATTGGGACACCCAAAATAAAGTGATTTGGTGTAATTGGAGAATCTTCTTCTGATGACAAAGTTACTTCGGTTAATGGTCTTGAGTTCAATATGTTTTCGATCTCTATAAGTACGCTGCGCAGTGTCTCCTCTCTTGGCACCTCTTCGCGTATGATTTTAAGCAAAAGTCTTTTTACGATCTGTATGAGGCGCTCCCAGCAGCCACCAGAATTGGGATTAGAAGGGCAATTGAATCTCCAGTCTATTCCGCGTTGGGCAAGGTCGTTAGAAATGCGTTCGGATTCTTTCAGCTCTCTCTGGGCGCCTATAAAATGCGTACCATTGTCACTGCGGATTCGTACTGGCGTTCCGCGGCGGTTGATAAAATTACGAAAGGTTAAAAGAAAGGCATCTGTGGACAAGTCGTGCGCTAGTTCTAAATGAGCAGCCCTGGTGGTGAGGCACGTGAATATGACTGCCCATCTCTTCTCTCTGCGGCGACCTATCGCCACATTAAATGGGCCGAATAGATCAACCCCTGTGTATGTAAAGGTCCTGACGTAAGTAAGGCCTGACTCGGTCTTCAGGTAGTTGACCCATTAAAGGCGACTTTGGTGTGGCTCTATCAATTCGGCATTGCGCACAACTTCTTTGCACAACTTTCAATAACGATTTAGCGTGAGGAAACCAATAGGTTTGACGAACCTCATTCAAAATTACTGAGGCATTCTGGTGATGATATTTTTCGTGGTACTGACGCATTATAAGCTGTGAGAGAATCTGTTTGGACGGCATCAAAATCGGTCTTCTAGCTTTTTCTGGCAAAACTGTAGCCTCGTCTATGCGCCCGCGTAACTTCATAACACCCTCGTCGTCTATGTATAGTGACAATGCATATATGGTGCTTTGCTTAGAAAGGCGTTTGGATTTTTCTAGTTGTGTAAACTCTTTGGCGTAAACCTCGCGTTGGACTTCTTTGACGATGTATTTCTCGGCTTTCTCCAGTTCGGAGGCTGTCAATGCTGAACTCAGCTGATCAGTGTCGTTTTTTTCATGCTTGCGACGTGTAAATTTACTTGCAGCCCGATACACCCATGCCATCACCCGCTTTAACCTGAGAAAAGAAGAAAAACGATTAAACTGCAATAAGTACTCTTTTACCTCCACAAGTGCTACGAGGCACGGCTGCAAATCTTCTTCCAGTTGAGCGGGCATGGGGCTACAGGTTGTACGTGGCCAAAGATCAGCTGAATCCTGCAGAAAACTTGGACCTCTCAACCATGGACTACTTTGTTCTAACTTAGGTGGCCATTTCGGACGTGTTGCTGTATCAGTTATGTTCTTGTCTGTTGGTATCCAACGCCATTGAGAAGGCTTGGACGACGATATTATTTCTGCTATACGATGGTTTACATAAGGCTTAAACTTTCTTTCCTTTGAACTAACCCATTGCAGTACCGTTTGCGAATCTGACCAGAATGTGACCAGATCTGGCTGAATGCTATGACCTTGACATATGAGCTTGGCGAGTTGGACGCCGAGCACAGCTGCTTGCAATTCCAGTCTTGGCACCGATAGAAGCTTTTGAGGTGCAACCCTGGTTTTACCGGCAATAAAAGTAACGTCGCAATCTTGCGAGCTCGCGACTCGAAAATACCCGGCTGCAGCAAATGCAACTTGACTGGCGTCTACTATTATATGAAGCTGAAAGGATGTCGGTGACTGTAGCAAAGATGAGTAACAACGGCCAACCTTGACCTCGTTGATGTGTTTAACTCACCCCACCAAGCAAACCATTTATGATGAAGTTCATGTGGCAGTAGCTCATCCCACTCGATGTGAGTCTTCCAAACTTCTTGGATCAGTATTTTGGCGAATAACAAGAAATCGGCGAGAAGGCCGAAAGGGTCAAAAACTGACATTACAATGCTCAAAAGTGCGCGTTTTGTCGGAGCACGTTCTTCATCTAGTACTGCCTTTGAAATGCGATGAAACTTGAATGTAAACTCGAATGAATCTGTTGCCCAATGTTCCAATATATCCCCAGAACCTTTTCGCAGCTACTGTGCCCTTCTAGCGTTACATGTTGAGATATTTCTTTAGAGTCCGAGTTAAGTTTGGTTTCATGTTCTCTAATATTAGAAACAAACGATCGAAGTTGAAACCCGGCTTGAGCGTGGATAAACTTAACCTCTTTGCATATGCGATCTGCATCCTCTATGTTGTGAAAGCTGGATACGAAATCGTCTACGTAGTGGCTATCAATGATTGCTGCAGCTGCGTCTGGGTATTGTAGGCGAAAATCCTCGGCGTTTTTGTTCTTCACGTACTCTGCTATGCACGGTGAGCAAATCGCACCAAAAACCATTGACGTCATAACGTAGTGCCGCACTGGCTCATGGGAATCGCCATTACGTCATAAAAATCTCTGGGCATATTGGTCTGGCTGCTTTATTACCACCTGCGAAAACATGTCGCGTATGTCTGCCGCTACAGCTACTGCGCCTTCTCGAAACTTGAATAATATGTCCAGCAACGGCTTGGCTTATTCCAGGCCCTTTAGTAGCATACAATTTAGGGATATTCCATCCACCTTCGCAGCTGCATCGAAAACAATCCTCATTTTTCCCGGTTTGTGGGGCTCTGAACTTCAAAATGAGGCAAATACCAATTAAAACATGTATGCTTACCTACTTCGTCCTTGGAAAGTGGCCTGGCGTAACCATTTCGTATATATTTGGCTATCTCTTCTCTGTATCTGGTGGTGAACTCTTTATCCAAACGCATTTTCTTCTCAATACCCAAGAGACGACTGTATGCCATAGCGTAGCTGTTTGGTAGTTGTTATGGAATCGCATCTTCTATGGGAGCAGCAAGGAAGGCGGTCGGCATGATGTGGTGGTGCACATTGGCTAGTCATTGTCGGCTGGGGCGGGTCCTTGCCAACCTTACTGTTCCTGCGCCATAAACAGAAAAAAGTTCCTATCATGCCTATTCAAAACTCAACTGTCAAAAAGCGCAGAGACGACTCAAAACGATTATCAATTCAAAAGAAACGACATCCGGTCAAACCGGATGCCACGGACAGACCGTTAAATTCAAAACTTAAAAATTCAAAAAAAACTGAAGCAAAAAAATTTACCGAACCGGACATGACCGGTTACTACTCTGAAATCAAAATCAAAAAAAACTGCTGAAAATTAAAAGAAAAACAAACAAAAAAAGAAATGGGCCGAATATACATAAGGGGCGCCGCGGGTGGTTTCGCGACGCCCGGTGCTTTTCCCACCCTCAAAACCATGGCCACCGACGCACCTAAATTTTCGTTGGCCCCTTGCCTGCTTTACCCTATGCCTTCTAAATAAACGGCGACGTCAGCATTCCCATTATAAATTACACAATTTATTCACAATTCATATTAACGTATGTATGCAACAAAAAAAAAATGCGATAGTGCAGGTTTCTTAACCAGGGCTACAGAATTGTTGAACTACGAGTAGCTAATTACACTATGAAAATGTAGGTAAGTGTGTGTAGTGCATAAGTGAGAGAAAAAAAAATGATCCAACAGATCACACTTTATTGGGCCGAAATCGAAACGAAATCTAATATGAATACTTAAGTCTGACTAAGCTTGTTCTGTTGGGGGTTCTTTTCTTTTCTCTTATTTTTGCTCGTAATATTTTAAATTATACAATTATTTATGTATCCCCTTTTTTTTGATAATCGTTGTAAACGCTATGTGTGAGAAAAATATGTAATTAAATGTACTTATGTATTGTAAATATACTACCTACAAAGTAAGAATTTGGTTGAATATTTTTTTCTTTTTCATTCACATTCACAAAACATATTTAAAGTTTGGATACAAATTTCGATATTTGGGGCTCTCTTACAAAATTATTATGTGGTCGTAGTAGAACTTACTTTTGAGTGTAACTAAATATCAATTTGGTATAATGCGCTTAGTACGATGAGAATAATATTGTCACGGATATTAGCATCACTAAGCTATACCATCACTAAGGCCATGCTAAGCAGTATTTACGTCAATAATCAAATCATGTATACACATATATAAGACAGCCGAGAGATGTCACACACAGATGCATTTACGCCTATGTGTTCGCGAGAGACTGTAAACTACAAACATTCACATCAATAATTCAATCATTATGTATCTACATAAACGAATCAATCATTATGTCTACACATATGTACGTATACGAGCAGCGGAGCGGCAATGCACAAACACATGCATATATCTTATCTGAGTTGTCACAAGAGAGAGCAATAATTTGTGCACGTAGTTGTGGCTGGCGATTTTGTAGCCGAAACAAACTAGTAAGTTCTGGAAATCGAAGAGCCTAGAAGTATGCAGCGTAAACTATAAAAGCGGGGCAGGCGAGTAAGAAGTAATTCAGTTTGAGTTGAGCTATCAATCAGTTTGATTAAGCACGCGATCTGGCGGCCAATAGTAGAGTTTCATTTGAGTTATCAATCAGTTTGGTTATTAAGCCAGCGAGAAACAAAGTATAAGTGTATTGTGAAGTACTTTAATAAAGGTCATTTTTCCATTATTCAATATTGGAGTTATTTATTCAACACTTTAGTGATTCGAACTTAGCAGAGGATTGCAAATAAGAGGATTTGCAAGTAAATTCGTTACAATTGGTGTCAGAAGTGGGATTGTTGAATAAATTCCAGAAGACAACAAGGACATGGCAAAGTTCAGTGAATTAAAGATCCAGCAACTGAAGAAGGAGTTGGAGAGCCGTGGATTGAATACAAGCGGCGTTAAACTCGAACTTCAGGCACGGCTACGAGAGGCAATGGAAGCAGAAGGAATTGATGTGGAAGAGTATGTCTTTCACCTTGATGGCGAGGAGACAACAAAAATTGAAGAGAAAAACGAAACATCGCAGACGGTTACCAGCACAGACTTGAACATGATATTGGCTGCAATATCTGCACAAACATCGACAGTATCATCAATGTCGTCGCAATCGGCATCCCAACTAGAAGCGCAAGAGGCACGTATAACAGAAATGTCATCGCAAATATCCACCAACATGTCATCTCAACTAGAAGAACAGAAAACATATATGTCATCACAGATGGAATCCCAAGAGACACGAAAAACATCGAAGATTGAAGCACAGGAAACACAAATTTCTTCACAACTGGAAGAACAGAAGGCGTATATGGTATCCCAACTGGAATTGCAGGAAACCCGTATAACATCACAATTGGAAGAACAGAAGACATACTTGGCATCTCAACTGGAAGCGCAAGAGGCAAGTATATCTGAAATGTCGGCACAAATTTCGGAACAGGTATCATCGCAGCTCTTTGTGAAACTGGAAGAGCAGGATGCAAAAATTTTACAACTCGAGGACAAATTTGATGCCGAAATAGAAGCGTTAAAAGGTCGTATGGAGCAATTACAACTAAACCGCCCAGCTGTTTCAGCAAGCAATCCAAAGGTAAAAACACCATCATTTGACGGTTCTGTTCCTTTCCAGGTCTTCAAGCTACAGTTTGAGAATACCGCAGCAGTGAACAACTGGAATGCGGAAGATAAAGTTGCTGCATTGTTCGCAGCTTTAAAAGGACCAGCTGCGGAAATCTTACAGACCATCCCAGAGTACGAGCGGAACAACTACGAAACATTGATGAGCGCTTTAGAGAGACGTTATGGAAGCGAGCATAGAAAACAGATATTCCAAATTGAGTTGCAAAACCGCTACAAAAAAGCAAATGAGACATTGCAGGAGTTTGCTTCAGATGTTGAAAGGTTGGCACATTTGGCAAATGCGGACGCACCCGTGGACTACACCGAGAGGGTAAAAATTCAGAGTTTTATAAATGGCATACGGGACGAGAAACGAAGCGAGCGACATATGCAAACCCAAAACCCACATTCGCAGAAACGGTATCCTATGCACTGACTCAAGAAACAGCGTCGCTATTGAGTAAGCCAGTTTTCAAAGCACGCCGTGTGGAAGTAGAAAGGCCATAGTAGGTAGACACAATTTTGGAAGCACTGAAGGGATCTCAACAGAAGAATGCCGGAGTTATTAAATGTTTCAAGTGCGGCAACCCAGGTCACATTGCACGTCATTGCGATCTTGGTCCTAATAGTTCCAGCAATGTGGGTGGCCGTAAACGCAAAGCTGGCGGAAATGAGCAAGAGCGTGTCGGATGTAAAGAATGAAAACTTGCCCCTGCTATTGAATGTCCTTTGATATCTGTGTCGCAGATTGGAAGGAAATCAAGCAGTCTTACCATCAGAGGGAATGTGGATGGTAAAGAGCGTGTACTGACTGTAGATACGGGGGCATCTCATTCCTTGATTCGATCTGATTTGGTCTACAGGAGAGTAAAGTCATTACCTGGAGCAAGGTTGCGTACGGTCACAGGCGAGTATAATCAAGTCCAAGGCGAAGTGGTATGTGAGGTATTAATTGGAAAAGTCATGGTTCTACACAAATTCGTTGTGGCGGAGATCGTTGATGAAGTCATATTGGGAGTGGACTTCTTGGTTGACCATGATGTCAGGATCGATATGCGGAGAAAAATGATGCGCTATAAGAACCAGGACATACCACTTAACTTTAGTTTGGAAAAAGGGTTTAGCAGTAATCGGGTACTGGTGGAAAAGACTCGACAAAGACCACGAAAGTCAAAGGCAAAGGGTGATAGATCTAATGGGCCAAATAAATCAAAATCAAAAGTACCTGCGAGAGAAACACTGGCATTGACAAAACCTAAAAGACGCAGGAAAACGAAGCAACGAATTTCCGAGAAAGAATGCGAGGGTAGTTTCAAGCCGGAGCGCACTACTGTTGTGAAATGTGGGAACGATACCGATTATGCAAAGTAAATCCGTCCAGCGCAAGCTCTACGAAGTGGTTCATTGACCAAACAACAGAGTGTGAAGGAACGGCCCAGGGTATCGAGTAGGAAGATGAAACACTGGCATGACAAGAACTTTAATTCGGAAGGTTTCTTGGCGGGAGATTTGGTACTGTTAAACAACCCTCACCGGCGGAAAGGTGTTCCAGCCAAATTTCGGTGCAGTTGGGAAGGCCCGTACAAAGTTGTGAAGAAGATCAGTGATACCATCTTCCGCATACAAACCACTGGGAAACCACGGATTAGAAGAGTGGTACATTTGGAGGTGCTAGCGGCAGTTAGATCGGGAGATTTGTCTGATTGGGACGATCAGACTTAGGTGGAGGGCAGTGTCACGGATATTAGCATCACTAAGCTATACCATCACTAAGGCCATGCTAAGCAGTATTTACGTCAATAATCAAATCATGTATACACATATATAAGGCAGCCGAGAGATGTCACACACAGATGCATTTACGCCTATGTGTTCGCGAGAGACTGTAAACTACAAACATTCACATCAATAATTCTATCATTATGTATCTACATAAACGAATCAATCATTATGTCTACACATATGTACGTATACGAGCAGCGGAGCGGCAATGCACAAACACATGCATATATCTTATCTGAGTTGTCACAAGAGAGAGCAATAATTTGTGCACGTAGTTGTGGCTGGCGATTTTGTAGCCGAAACAAACTAGTAAGTTCTGGAAATCGAAGAGCCTAAAAGTATGCAGCGTAAACTATAAAAGCGGGGCAGGCGAGTAAGAAGTAATTCAGTTTGAGTTGAGCTATCAATCAGTTTGATTAAGCACGCGATCTGGCGGCCAATAGTAGAGTTTCATTTGAGTTATCAATCAGTTTGGTTATTAAGCCAGCGAGTAACAAAGTATAAGTGTATTGTGAAGTACTTTAATAAAGGTCATTTTTCCATTATTCAATATTGGAGTTATTTATTCAACAGTTTAGTGATTCGAACTTAGCAGAGGATTGCAAATAAGAGGATTTGCAAGTAAATTCGTTACAATATGTAATATGTGCTAAGAAAATTTGTTATAAAAGCAATAAAATCAAATTGTGATAGTACTACATATTATATGCACGTATATTATTTTCTTATGGTTGTTCGAACGATATTGCAAGCAATATTGATTCATATGAATATATATATATATATATATATATATTGTATTTGTATGATATAAGAAAAAAAGTTTAAATCTTTTAGCCAATTCGTGCATAATCGACCAATGGCTGCGGTCGCAAATTTCTTTTCTAACAATTTATGGTTGAGCTCCAAAAAATGATCGCTAAAACGTTTCACGTGATAAAGACGGCTTATTATAGAGCTAACTTCAATCATTTTAAAGCAACAATATATATTATTAAAATGTTATAAAAAAATGTATGCCCTTTGTTGTAAAGCTAACAATTTCGAGTATTCAATAATGTAATTTGGCAAAAAAATCGACCTTTGTTAAATAGTTCAACCGGACTGTATAAAATCCTCTAAGTACCACTTAGAAGTTTCTTTAACTACCCTGCAAAAACGCTCTCGTCATTCCACGTCATTTGACTAGCTATTATACAATCATAGGTTATATTCCTAGTCACATTTGCATGGGTGTGGGTAAGTTTTATGACCAAAATTTTTTTATAGGGTAATTATTTTGAAGTTCATACATGGCTGGTACTTACATGGCCGCCAGAGTACGTACCGTGGGCCTCTGCCGGCGTGGTTATTGCTGATGTTGATTTTGCTGGTGAAATTGACGCTGTTGTTGGTTGTGGTGCGCGGTCTTGGGCGCGCTGTGTTGGTACTGTTGGTGGTTGTTGCGCTCTGGTCCGAGGTGATCGAGTGAACCTGGTGACAATAAAACTTCGTGTTGACTTTTACGACCTGTATGACTTGGTGCTAATTAAGCGTTCGTTGTATTACGCTGCAGCGTAGTGCTGGCCCTGGAGGCGGAGATGGTGCCGGACGCTGTTCAAAAGGTGGTAGTGTACTTCGTAGACGTAGAGAAAGGGGTTTATCTGCGGATACCAAGGGTTCTCATCATAATTAGTTTAGTGCCGTCTGAATCCGAATCGGAATCACTAGTACTTTCCTCACTAGGTGTGACTGTGACCCTCCGACCTACTTCAACTGGATATTCTATACGTTGAGTTTGTGCCAACACAACACAACCGTTGTAATGTTTATTACCACCCAAAATAGACGAGTAGAAAAGAGGTTTGTCGGAATGGATTTTGCGCTATCGACTATTCCTAGTTTTTGGGCATTTACTTGAATACGTGCACAGCCGGCGAGGGTGTTTTGCTATTAGTTGAGTATTGTTGGGGATGCGCAGTTGATGTGAGCCATAAAGTTACTGAAGCAGTATCGGTGCTTGACGCCTTTGCTGTAGATGTTGTGCCAATAGATGTTACACGATCCTTTTGTATAATCGCAGGGCCGCCAAAAATTTGGCTTTTTGTTTTATAAAATTTTTCCGATTAACTGGGCAAAACTCTTGCTTTTTTTCCCGGCCGGAAAAACGTGGCTATCGTTTTTGCTGCTTTTTTTCTAAATTTTTCCACGTCTTCGTTTTACTTGCGGCCGGAAACTCATGCTTTTTTTCGCTAGTGATCGCCGAATTTTTCTTGTCTTTGTTTCGATACTTTTGTATCGCAACTTTCGCCCCATCCCCAGTCACTAGGTGTGTTCGCACGAAAACGCTCCCAAGTGGACCGTAACCGTAGACCATAATAGCAGACCGTAACATAGTGCTGGCGGAACGCATTTCCACAGCAAACCGCTTTCGAAACGCTTACCAATGCGCCGCGTGTTGTCTTCCAGCATATGACGTGCTTGTTCATTATCTTCGGACTCGAGTAGCTTAGTTGATTCGTTTTGGACACCAAAATTGTCAGCGGCGAAATATTCAGAGACCATTTCATGTAGCGATAACAAACTGTGCTTTTCACGTATATGCAGCACCACAGGCATTGTAGTTGGTGCTCGGGTTGAACCGTGTGCTATCCACCTCAGTTTCGTGTTAATGGTACTGGGCTTCGGCTGTTGGCTTGCATGGTTGTAGATGGCACACTTAAATATGTATTGTCTAGGCCCAAAAGTAACGATGGTTTAGCTTGATTTTAATCTTCTAATGGCAAAATTTTTAAATGGCTATACTCCGCTTTGCTAAAGGATGGCGTTGGCAAATCGAGATTCCGAATAGTACGTATATTTTGGAGGCTGTACGTCGCAGGTGCACCTATACCCCGTATATTGAAGCTCACTTCGAAGACTCTTCAGTCGTACACTTTTGACCATACTATTGTAACGTTAATAGCTGCTTACGGCCCTTGAGGCCCAATTTCGTGGCTACGCCGTCTTCTAGTAAGGATATGGCTGATCCTTCGTCTATCATGGCATAAGTGTCTACTTTACCATTCGGCCCAAACAACGTCACTGGTACATATTTGAAAAATTGGCTATTTTTGTACATGGCTTCCCTACAATTAAGTAGCGGCTGAGGTGCACCACTGTTTATGGAGTACTCGCGTTTTTTGAAGGGAAACTCAAAATGAAACCCACACATGGCAACATTTTTTACACATACAAAAACTGATAAGTTTTATGTTTCCATTCCATACCATTCACACCAACACCAATACACAGATTTGACAAATTTGAACAGACATATTTTGTTATAGTACAGATGAGCCAACCCTATAGTTGAACCATGCAATATATAAAAACTGCCAAGTTTTATGTTTCCATTCCATACTATTCGTACCAACACGCAGATTTTGACAATCTGAACTAACACATTTTGTTTTTGTACAGATGATCCAACCATAGAGTTGAACCATGTCAATCTAGCAATCCACCATAGACCAATCAACAACAAAAACACAATATTAGTCGCCCTGTATTAAACAGCTGAATTTTATTTATAAACGTTTGCTGGACTCACGATTAACGCTAATATATTGGAATTGTAAAACAGCTCACTCTGATAATACATGGAGGAGTCAAAAAAAATATCCTTCGGTTTTAGCAAAACTACAAAGAAGCCATCACTACTGCCAACAAACAGAAAAAAGGATACAGAGGTTGCTAAAGTTGAGCTAATAAAATGCTTGGAAGGACAGGAAATAAAGCTACTTGAGTAAGTGTAATCTTACAATTTATTATATATTTGATAGAAAAGAATGCAGACTGTTTCAGAGAAAAGCCTGAGGAATCACCATTAATTATACCACTTAAGGAAAACACGAAAACTTCTGCTGCAATTGCAAGTTTGATAAAAAGGCGCGCTGTTCTGCTCGGTGAAGCAGATGATCCACCACCTGATGAGACGACGAACGATGTAAATGCTATCACAGCCAATCATAAAGATAACATTAATGAGAGCTTAGAAGAAAGAGCAGCACGAGAAATACTTGCTGCTTTGAAAGGTAAGGACTCTGAGTCTGTAGATCAGAATATTATTGTGCCGCCTAAAAATGCCGATGAGATACCACTCGAAGGCGCCAAACAGTCGTCAATAGATGATTATGAAAATGTTCCTATAGAACAATTTGGCAGAGCCATGTTGCGTGGTATGGGTTGGGTAGATCCGATTCAAAGAAAAGGTCTGCCACCAGCAGAAGAACTACCATTTTTACGGCCGAGAGGAATGGGTTTAGGTGCTGATAAAGCGCTCAAGAAGCAGCCATTACTAATAGCACCGGAAAAAAATGAAGTATTAGAAATCAAAAAATTAGCTTATGTCCGCATATTGGGTGGGAAGCATAAGGATATGTATGGACAAATTGAAGGTTTTGATGATCATGCTGGACGTGTAATTGTCAAACTGGCAATTGGCGGTGGTAAAGAGGCATTCAACGAGTTTTTATGTCAACCAATATCTAAGAAGGAGTACGCACAATACGGCAAATGTATAAGTAAGTATATAAAGAAAAATCCATTTATAAATAATATTGCAATTATTTGAATGATGGAATTTTTTTTAGATTCAGCCAAGTATGAAGAGTATAAAAAACTGGAAAACGAACATGGTCAAATTATTATTAAAACTGAAAATGTTAAAAAAGAGTATTTAATTAAGAGGGACGGTGAGTCGGAAAGCGAATATAAAAGGAAAGGTCCTATAGATAAGTCAATGAAAAATGAGCGTGGCACACATGCTGATAATGGAAGTGAAAGGCAACCTTCAGATTATCATAGTGGCTCCCGTCGCCATAGCCCTGAAAATAAAAACACAATACGTAGAGCCCATAATAGCAAGAGCTCAAGGTATTATGAATCAGGAAAAGTGCATAACAGTTCTAGTCGCCGCGAATGTGATTATGAACATCGTAATGATAATCTAGGCTCTAACCGTATTATGCTGGGGGCTCCTAGCAAACGTCAAGAACATGAGCAGCATACACCATCAGCCAGTGGTAGCAGCAACAGGCGTCAACAGTTTTCAGACGATACTAGTACCTCCTCAGATATACATAGTGATTCGGATTCTGCATATGAACGCAAGCATAAAAAGAAGTCGAACTACAAATCAAAAGCTAAAAAGAAGTCCACCAAACACGCTAAGCGCAGGTACCGGCATAGAAAAACTGAAACAACGGACGATTCATCCAACGGCGATAGCGTAGAATGGGAAGAATCATATCGGCGAACAAAGAAGCAACACAAAAAGAAAACGAAGAAGAGCACGAAACCACGCTCCAGGTCTCGAACACATGAACGCAGTAACAAGATGTGATTTGGATTGTTTTTACCTATAATAACCTCTATATTTAATCTATTGCTGTTAGGGGTGGGACTATTCGAATAATAAATTCTTTAGCATATAAGCAACCAGCTTAGTTAATATTAATTTATAGTTATATTTATGTATCAAAGTTGTACTTGAGTCTTAAGCGAGAAATATCGGGATCGATAACCACTGTACTGATCTTAGAATTTTGTTTAGTACTAAACAAGTGTGTAAATGTTCATACGTAAATGTATATGTATTTTAATCAGATTAATATGGTAGGGACTTCTGTTTCCCATATACATACATACATGTATGTGTAAGTTGAATAGAGAAATTTAGTTCGATATCTTTTTATTTGTATAAACATCTAACTCGTCACAATAATTAAATATTTTTACATGTCATTGTCAACATTTTTTGCGCGGTTTGATGATTCAAAAGTTATTTAAGGTCCCTAACATATTAACCTAATTAAAATACATATACATTTACATATGTATGAACATTTACACACTTGTTTACAAGTAAACACAATACTTTGATCAGTGGTTATCGATCCCGATATTCCTTGCTTATGTAGTTATTGAAACCACGTTTTTATTTTATAGCATAACTTTAAATTATATTTTTTAAAACGCCTAAAAGTATGTATATGTCAATATTTTTTTTTTTTTTTCACAACAATGAAAATTTTTGAAAATTGAAAATCAACATTGAAACTTAAAATATTGATAATACATTTAAAAATTAAAAAGTTCAAAGTAACTAAAATACAAAGTTAAATAAAGATAATAAGAACCCTACAGCTTAAGCCTCAAGCACAACTTTGGTTACGTAAATAAACTAAATAAATGGATATTAACAAAGTAACCCCAAACAAACAAAAATATAGGCACATCTTCATCTATAAAGACATAAATATATTTACGTATATATATGTATGCTCATACGTACAAGCGATGAGCGGAAGATAAACAGGATTTTGTTTATTTACTACGCGCTATTCGAATATAAGGAAAGGAATTCGAATTAACGAATAAAAAGTTCGATTAAGTATTGTTCGGATTATTTGAAACGTGTAGTTTTATTCGAATATCGTGTATTCGAATATAATTCGAAAATAATCCCACCACTAATTGCTGTCTACACGGATACTTAAATTGTTTTGAAATTAAAACAAGCATATATTGTATAAGTTTTAGTGTATTTGATTTAAGATAATTATATTTTTGGTTTCTCAATATGTACAGCTGGGAAAACGAAAATATCAGCAAAAGCCGTTACAAATTTCATCAATTATATATTTTTTTTTATTTATTTCCGTTAATTTAAGAAAATTCATTCAGATACAACTCCATTTCCGTTACCTTGCTTGCTCGTCCTCTAGCCATGCAATCGGCAAACAACCAATAACCAATAGCTCTGAAATTTTGAATAAGATTAAGGAAATATTGTATATATTGCCTACGAGTACTCATTAGATCCATAATTTGCTATAACTTTTACCAATAGTTTGACAGATACATATTTATCATTTGATTGCAAGTGTTTTTTTATTGTGTGATCGTATAGCACGATATGGAAATTTTTGTTAAATACAAATATTGTTTTTTGCCAAAAGCAAAATTGTAATTTGTGAATTCAAAACTTATTCATAAAAAGGAAACGGAATAGAAAGTTTTAAAAGTAAGTATTTTTTATAATTCAGCGCATGTTCTAGCCAAAATTAAGCATTGCGATAGAACGCTGATGAAATTTGTAACAGCTATTTTCGTGTTCGCAACCACATGTACATATATCACCTGTAGGAAAAAATGCTTAACTATGATTCAGGGATCAAATATTTCATTTCTTGTATTTTATTAATTAATCACAATTACATTAAGATTATGTACTTGAATATTACGCGTAGTTATTTTTATGTAAATGAGTCGTGATGTTAATAAAAACTGTGTATGCTTTTATAAAGTGATTGCCTATCTGATGCAGACAGAGACATAGTAGATAACTATTTTTTGGTGAATTTTTTAAATATATTTTGTTCAGTGTGTTGCTTCTTTCGATAAAGCTTACTTACTAGAAATCTATATGCTATAGAATCGATCTTTAAATTCAGAATATTTTAGTTTTTAATATCCATTTATTAAATTTGCGCATATAAGCAAGAAATTTATTATATGATAAATCGTAATTTTGGTAATACAGTTGGCTTTGGTTGAAAGATTATTCTCATTTGTCGAAAATTCCAAACTTATTTATATACATACAAATATTTCGAAATTCTCTACGGCATTTCCAGTAAACTAAAATAAATGATGCAATGAACCTAAAATGACTAAAAATTTATGGCTAATGCATATAAATTTAATAAAATACAAAATGTTCTCGCAAGAGACTCCGCCGCGCAAATAATTTCATTTCTAGTCTCCATCCTTGCTTCAGTTTGACTCCTTTAATCTGCTTTTTTATTATTTTCGCGCAATTGTTGTATTTTGGAATTCACGGCACAGCCGAAATAGTTTTTGATTGTGTGGAACACGTTTTTCTCCTGTACTCCCGGATACATGGCCAACATCATAGTGATTAAATACATCAGAAGTAGATTATTGATAAGGGCTCCAATCCAAGCTAGTGCCAGTAGTACAACGCTCACAATAGTGACAAACTGTAAATGAGATTTTGTTAATAAAGGAAGTTATGATACCTAATGTAAAGTTCTTTGGAAATTGGTATGCGCATCACCCGCAAAAATATACATCTTTTTTAAACTATATATAAAGGGCCGTCTCTTCTAAGTTTGAGGTAGAGATTTCTTCTACAGTATGAAGCATATAGCACTTTTTAATAAGCACCGGTGTCATTCTTTCACTCACCAAAGTTGATTTGCGCTCTTTAGCCGAGAAGAGGTACTCATACCAACCACTTAACATTAACTTCAAATTGCATAGTTGCGTGCAAACTCGTTCGAATTGTTCCTCTTGATTGCCATTCCAATTGTCTGGACTAAATAGGAAGCGACACAAAAATGGATAAAACAAGTCTATGGCTAACCCAAACAGTCCAGCTAATGCCAATGTTGTCACCGTAGACATATCTAATGCCCATAGTAACAAATAAAATGCAGTAATTGTGGCAGCAATGATTGCAGGATAAAAGTTTTTCTCCCAAGTCAAGACGGAATCTAACTGTACAATGAGATTACGCCAAGGCTCCAAGTCATGCTTCAATTTATTATAGGCGCGCTTCTGTGAGTCCATTTGTACATGCAACATTAAAGAAAACAATCGGTCACCGAAGGGAAGGTAAATAAAAGTATTCGTTAAATAACGTACAAAGAGAAATAGGAGATCAAAAAATAATTTATTTGTAAGATGGCATGCGGCTAAATAACATTTGCATTTGCATTTGCTTTAATAAAAAAAAAATTGGTAATTCAATTGCTTACCTGTTCAACAGACATTTTGTGTTGACAAATTTGATTTTATGTTCACAAGGATAGGTGCAACCTTTTGCAAAATTTACTTAACTAATATTTTTTCTCTTTTCGGTAAAATCAATAGGCCTAGGCTATACGTTTTTCTTGTGCGCTTCTTCGGCTTTTCTGATGCGTTTTGTGCGTCGTTTCTATTTGTTGTTTTTCTAGCTCTTTGTTTTGTTGTTTTCAAGCACCGTTCCTTTCAAATATTTACCATTTCAATCTTTCGTTTAGCAATCCACCATCTCAATCCTACGACCTATCACTCCAATCCACCACTTCAAAGTCGCATATCGTGCTTAAGTGCATACATATATGTAAAGGCCATGACACAATGACATTTTTAATATAGATGCGTTTAACACAAGCTTATGCATTCCAATAACTTCGCCACAATCAACAAAGATGTTGCGTTTGTAAATATGAAGGAACTTCGGTAATAGTCTAGTTGAGGGGTCGACTGCTAATACGCTACCAAAAATATCGAGAGAGGTGTCAAACGACGCGTCTTGACATCAGTATTAATAATCCGATGGCGGAAAATAAAAATTTTAACGCGTTAAAAAGATATTAACGAAAAACCGAAAAAAGACCCACGGGTACCTCCGAAACCGGGGGTCGGATCCATAGTATTTTTGCGCAGAACACCTTTCTGCGTTGGCGGCATTCGGTCGCGCTTATAAAAAATAACCCTGGGCTACGCCATGCCAAGTCCGGGTGTGTTGTATAACCGTGGCTACCGCCACGGTGATGCACAATTTTTTTTGTGGGTATAAACACAACAACAACCACATGGAAATCGCCAACTTCAACTGCAAATATCTCCAGACAGAGATAAAATTTTTCTTTTCCGCCTTCGGATTATTGTTCCCGAGATTAATACGCTTCTTTTGACACCTCACTCGATATTTTTGGTAGCGTATTAGCAGTCGACCCCTCAACTAGACTATTACCGGAACTTCAGACTTGGCAATTGAAGGTTATTACGCCTTGCCCACTCACATGCAAAATTTCGCGAAGCACTGTTGTAAACATTCTCCCTATACCACAAAAATACTTGCTAACATATTTTGTGTAGTAATCGATTGCTATATTGCAGTTTTTAACTGCGAAAAATGTTAGAAAATTTACCAACCAGTGGGAAAAATAATTTCACTTGCAAAGTGTGCCAACACCCTTACCCAAAGCAAATGTCAAATTCTTCTTATTATTTGCTTGGAACAAAATTGGTGAGATGGCTGCTTTTCGATATCAGATGGCGCCAGTGTCGCTCATTTTACCGTTCTCCATAAAAATACGTGCAATCTACTCATAATGCATAACCATGTGTTAAACTCATCTATATGAAAATCTGCTTATGTGTCGGACCTATAATACTCCTATACATTGTTTACTATATGGTTTGGCAGCTTAAATTGAAGTTATGTTGTGAATAGAGTGGAAGGCACTCGAATTCAGTGAAAGGGACACTCGAATGGGGAATGAAGAACAGTAGGAAGAGCAGAGTTGCATTGGATCAATCATTGCATCAATATTAAAGATAAATTTAGAAAAAATAATTAAATACTTGAGTATAAGCACACATTTTCTTTCAATTACTGCAATTAAGGTATCGTAGATGCTATATATTCCAAAATTATAACATTTTATGTCTGTTTAAAAATTTAACTTCAATTACCCTAAGATTTCCGTAATATGGCCATTAGTGATGTTTGTGTGTGTGTGCAAATTTTGAGCGATCAGTTGTTAGTTGCACTACTTGGTAAAGTTTACAATGTTAGCAACACTTAACTTGACTTAGAAGTCTGTTTAATTTTGATTTTCTATGTAAGTTCTAAGTGACGTTTACATTTTGAGATCCCATTTGTTTGTTTCCATTTCATTTTGACATTTTGTCATACAAATTGACATTTATTTGATACCAGATTGTATGCGCTAAGTGGAGTATAATCAAGGCAAAGTTGCCAAGTTTACGCCAAGTCAAGTCAAGTCTATGCTAAGTACCAGTAATGGGGCCTTAAGCTGCAGACATTGGTGCTTTATCGGTAAACGATCGGCAACCTTATAACAGCTGATTCGACCAACCGTATGGGAATCAATGCAATCGATTATTGGTGCCGCTAAGGTCGTAACTGTATCGTAGCCAACCAATTGGTTTTTGGTTTAAGCGGGAGTCATTGGTGCCGTATGTCGTATCGCTGTAGTCGTATCCCTAACGTAATCAGCTGTTTATCGTTACGACGGTAAACCAAAAACCAATTGGTTGGCTACGATACGGTTACGACCTTAGCGGCACCAATAATCGATTGCATTGAGGTTGGTCGAATCAGCTGTTATAAGATTACCGATACGGTTACCGATAAAGCACCAATGTCTGCAGCTTTACCCCGTAACGATAAACAGCTAATTACGTTAGGGATACGACTACAGCGATACGACAAACGGCACCAATGACTGCAGCTTTAAAATGGTGCGTGTCCACTATTCATCGCAACTGATTCCGCTATATGTTATATATCAAGGCGAATCTATACTAGGCAATTCGCCGTGCAAAAGAATGTCAAGTCAAAAGAAAATTTTCATTGATTTCGATTAACTGACATATTGTTGTACAAGGCTTTGTATGGAAAATTAGTAAGAAGAAGCAATCAGCTGTTGGGATAACACCACCTCTACTGAATTCGCCTTGGTTATACATTGTGGCCACCAGAGGTTTGTGTCTCCGATTTTAGCTACACCCTGTTCTGTAGCTAGTTATTTAACCACTGCCGCTAGATGGGTCTCCTAAGCATTATCTAAGCGAGAACACAAATCACACCAAGATTGCGCATTCACGAGTTCAAAATTGCTTCGTTCTGCGCATCTACGTTGTTGTTGTTGTTGTAGCAATGTTTCGCATCAATATCCCCTAACGGGAGTCCAAGGAAACTTGCTGTTTTAACAGGGGCTGACCATAATGAAAGGGGTGTTAGAGGCGTTGGTTCCACATTACAATTAAAGAGATGGTTGGTGTCATGTGGGGACATCATGTGCGCATCTACGTCACACTTGACTGCTTGAGCGAATGAAAGAAAGAGAGAAGAAAACAAGAGCTAAAGGAAAATGACGTAAAAATGGCCCATAAAAAACAGCTGATCTTTTGTTTACATGCGCAATGCGCAATCTTGTGTGTGTGATTTGTAAAGCGAGGATAAGCGGTTTTTACGCGCAAGCGTAAAACAGCTTTTGCTACAAAAGGCTGGGTACATTCCCAAACATCAGAGTGCCGATATATTGCTGTTTAAACGTTTTTGTTATTGTATTCAATAATCGAGTGTTCCTAAATTAAAATTTTTTCTTGTCACACTTATGCTGCTACAATCACAAAAATTGTATAGGCTGTCTGTAATAGTTCCCGGCAAGTGGCAGCCTTAACCCTGGTGGCAACCTCGGCCTCTTCACAAGTACTGTCGCTGTCAACTGACAGACCGTGTATTTCCGGTCTTTTTTTCTTGAAATTGGATTGACAAGACGTGTTTCACGTGGAAAATTAATAAATCGAAGAAAACAACCGGCATACTACTGAGTTATTACAGTTCAGGTGTGGGGTTCAATCCGACGCAGTTAAAAGATTGTTCCAGACATTAAGATTGTTCCAGACATATGACGCGGAATCAATTAATAGCTGCACTCAAAGAAATGAGTGTTCAGTTCGACAGTGAAGCAACGGTGGTCCAATTGCGTGCACTTTATGAAGAGGAGCAAAAAGGTGCTTCGTTCCAGCAGCAACAATCACAGCAGTTACAGCAGACAGACGCAATGCAGCAGCCAGGTGTAGCACAGGATGCAACTATACAACAGCAGTCAGATGCGCCACAGCAGCCAGGTGCGTTACTCACTACAGAAGCCCCACAACATCCTCTAGGTGAAATTCAACAGCAAACATTTGAGCCGGAAATATCAATGGATGCAACTCGTCAATGTTTGTTGGTAGCACAGCAAGAAGAAGAACTCTTGGACCGTCAGCTCGCAATTGCTCGAAAACGACAGGAGCTGAATGTACTACAACGGGAGTTCAGCTCAAGTAGTGATAGCATAGATTTGGCTGTGCTGTATGCTATGGTGCTATGGTCAATAAGTTTGATGGCTCGGAGCTGCAAGATGTGTGAAAGTGGATTGGCGATCTGGAAAATGTGTTTGAGGCATTCAACTATGCTGAACGAGACAAGCTTGTGGCGGCACTGCACCTGATGGCCGGGCAAGCAAAGCGTTTCACGTCGATTATAACAACGCGCACATACAGTGAGTTTAAGGCGGCAGTAGTGCAAGAGTACGAGCGAGCATTCTCCATGCAAGATGTTTTTGCACAATTAATGGCCCGGCTAATTAAAATTAATGAGACTCCTCAACAATACTTTATCGAGATGCAGCTTATTGCCAGTCGCACAAGCATTCCAGAAATAGAGCTGCTAGATATAATAATCGTTGGCCTCCACGATAAGACTGCACAGTCATCGATGCTTTACAGTGCCACCACCATAAGCGAACTCAAAATGTTAATATGAAAAGAAAAAACGTATCAAGTTGCCTTCAGTGAGCACAGCAGTTATGGGAGGCAAACAGAAGGAAGCAGAGAATACCTCGGGAGCTGCAGCAAAATTGAACCAGGTGCGATGTTACAATTGTTTCGCTTATGGACATTACCAAAGTACCTGCACAAGTCCCAAACGTAATCCAGATGCTTGTTTTGTCTGCAACGAAGTGGGCCACACAAGATACCAATGCCCGAAGAAGAAGAAGACCAGCGGAGTGGCAGCGGCAGTAGTCGATCAACAACATGAGGATTTTGAGGATCGTTTAGTACGCAGAGTGGTCGAACAGGTGACTGCAAGAAACTGGGTAAGTGTTGCCTTCCAATTAAAAAATAAGTCCACTGATCCAATAAAATATAATGTTCTTTTTGACACCGGTAGTCCGGTTAGTTTTGTGCAGAAGTCCTGCGTGCCTTTCGATGTTGGGGAGAAACGGCAAGCAACAGTGTATCGGGGTATGGGTAACGGACGGTTGCACACGTATGGCACAATAAAATGTAGAGTCGTGTTTAAAGGCGGTGTATTCGAACATAATTTTTTTATTTTACCCGATGATCAAGCTAATGTTCCATTGCTGATCGATAGGCCGAATGGGTATTCATCTATGTAAAACTACTGCATTGAAATATAATAAAAATTAATTAATGTCGTTACGTAATTAAATGGAAATAAATGATTTCCCAGAAGAAAAAATCAGTGCACTTAAGTTGTTAATAATTTTCAAAAACTCGGACACGGATTTGGTAAGGGCTGCATCCAGTAGGAAAATTCTGTCGGAAATAAAAGAAATTAAGGTTGCCTTGATTGGGGAAAACGTGATAAGGGCGAGGGGAACGACTCAGTGGAGGCGTATGATATAAGTGACCAATTGGCAGAGGCAGATCGCGACATTATAGAGAAAGTACTTTTGCAGGAGTATAATTCAGAAGCAGATGGTAAACTGGTAAACAATTATTTTATGAAGATTTCGGTGAAAAATGATACTCCAGAAAATAGTGTCCCACGCCGGCTATCATTTAAAGAGACAAATGAAGTACAGGAAATAATTGACAGTTTATTATCGCAGGGGGGCATAAGGACTAGCGAGTCGCCGTATGCGTCACCCATAGTTTTAGTTAGGAAGACAGATGGGAAGTTGCGTATGTGTGTGTACTATCGCGAATTGAAGAAAATAACTATAAAAGATCGGTTTCCTTTACCACTAATTGATGATTGTCTGGCATATTTGGCCGGTAAGAGCTATTTTAGTACGTTAGATTTGCGAAATGGATATCATCAGGTTCCAATGCATGCAGATTCGATTCCGTTAACCGCTTTTGTGATACCGATGGGCCATTATGAATACAATTTCATGCCTTTTGGGCTAACTAACGCCCCGACTGTTTTTCAGCGGCTCTTAACCAAGTGATTCAACCATTGATTAGTCGTGGTGAAGTCGTGGTTTACTTGCACGATATTCTAGTGGCCACAGAGAACATGCATAAGCATGGTGCTGTATGGAGAACGGACTGGTATTCCGTGTAGAGGATGAGGGGAGACAGCTTTACGTGCCCAGAGAAATGGAAGATAGCGGGATTAGACTGATCCACGAGACATATGGCCACTTAGCGGTTGATAAATTTTATGACCAGATCAAGAAGCGAAGATTAAGAATTTCCTTACAAATTGTATGAAGTGCATTTATTATTCGGGGCCATCCCGAAATAACGAGCGATGTTTGTATAGTATTCCGAAGAAACCAGAGCCGTGGGACATCCTACACATTGACCATTTAATAGTTGTAGATTCGTTTACCAAGTTTGTTAAACTATACGGTGTGAACACTAGCACCAAGGAAACTGTGTGTGCTTTGCGAAAGTATTTTACAGATTCCAGTCGTCCCCGGAGAATTATCAGTGATAAGGAGTTCTGTTTCACATCAGCTGAGTTCAAAGAATCACATAGAGCATGTTTTGAACGCTGTGGCTTCTCCCCAGTCCAATGGGCAGGTGGAACGGGTGACCTGAGTCCTAAAAAGTATGCTGGCTAAACTAACTGAGCCCATCGAGCACGCAGACTGGAAAAAGAAGCTAGTCGATGTCGAATTTGCAATAAACAATACCGTGCACAGTAGTACTAAACAGACTCCGAGTCGATTGTTCTTTGGTGTAGAACAGCGGGGGCAAGTGGTTAATGAGCTAACTGAGTACCTCCGGGATAAGTATGATAGTGGGCATACAGCTCTGTCAGAAATTAGGGAACAAGCAGACGAAGCCATTCAGGCGTCACAGAAAAGAAACGAGTGCTATTTCCGGCGCCCCCACAAACCAGCCCCGCGTTTTGATGTTGGCGAGTTCGTCGTAATCAAGAATGTAGATACAACCGTAGGCAAAAACAAAAAGCTTATCCCCAAGTATAAAGGCCCTTACTTCATTAGGAAGCTGTTAGGGCACAACCGATACGTGGTGGAAGACATAGAAAACTGCCAAAATTCTCAGATTCCTTATAGTAGTGTCCTAGATTCAAGCCGGCTTCGCCGTTGGGTGCGGCCCAGTCCAAATAACAGTGCTGCGACTTGCGAAGGAAACAACTCGACGATACCAGAAGAGGATGTTTCTGATTATGCATGTAATGATAACGACTGTATCGATTATGAGTATTTGGAGGAGCATATTCCTGACTTTGTATGTAATGATGATGATTGTATTGATTACGAGTATTTGGAGGAGGCCGCGGAGTCGCAAGGGTCAATCGGGATTTAAAAACGACAAAATAATTACTTTGGTGTCATGAAATCCAATGTTATCGGTTTAATGTTCGAATTGGAATTTAGCCCCATTACTGATACTTAGCATGGACTTGACTTTACTTGGCGTAAACTTGGCAACTTAGCAACGATCATACTCCACTTGGCGCATAAAATCTGGCATCATAATCAGCGTTGAAATTTATTTTTAAATAAATGTCAATTTGTATGACAAAATGTCAAAATGAAATGGAAACAAACAAATGGCATCTCAAAATGTAATCGTCACTTATAACTTACATAGAAAATCAAAATTCAACGGACTTCCAAGTCAATTTAAGTTTTGAGTAATCAGTAACATGCAATGTTCATTTAACAGAACTGTAAGTGACAGTTCGCAAGCCAAATCAAGTCTATGCTAAATATCAGTAATGGAGCCTTTAGTGTCGGTTTTAGGTGTCACAGAATCCGATAATATCGGTTGTGCTATCGGAAACAATCCAATCAGTTAAATGCTGTGGGATTTAATTGTTTCATAGTTGTATTTCTCTTGCAGTTGAGTATTTTCTAAAAGTGTAAGTAAATAAAAGTTTATTTTATAAAAATAAAAGTAAATTTACATATATTTTCATTCTTAATAGGGGAAAACATAAAAATTCAATGCAAAACAGTATTTTGACTGAATTTATGGAGAAACGTCCAGATATTCCGAAAGGCTTCACAAAGCACATCATCTATAATCGTTGACACCGTGCTTCTACCTACACTCATGCTAGCATCCTTGCTAACTGATCTTTGATATGGTCCTTCAGCTAAAAATCGTAACGTAGCTGCTAGTTGCAGCAGTGACAGAACTTTCGAGCGAGTTAAGCATCCTTCAAGGGTGTCCAATGCCATTCGGAAAGCCTCTTTGCTTATGCGATAGTAGTGATGGACGATATGGCGATTTTGAGCTATCAGTGAAAATAGATATGGCTATTTTTGAATATCGGCTATTTTTTATAGCTATAGCGATCGCTTTATTTCAACAAGCGATTCCATACAGAAGAGCGATTTTGAGCTATCAGTGAATATAGGTATGGCTATTTTTTACAGCTATGGCTATTTTTTACAGCTATGGCGATCGCTTTAATTTATCTTTAATAAGCGAAACTGCAATTATTTGTATACTTGTATATAAAAAATGAATGTTTAAGTCTTTTTACCAGAGTAGATTGAATGTTATACATTAATTTATACTAAATTAAATTTTATTAGAATATATGAACCAAAATTGGAATAAAAAGAAAAAAGTATGTACCTTTAATTGTAAACTAATGTAATGTGAAATTCTAATTTTCTGAGATGTTATGATATATATTATTAACTGGCTGACGACAATATGTTCAGACTCGTATTACACTCAATGAGATGAAACTAGCTGAAATAAATGTATATGCATCTTTGTTTTATAAATTTTGTTAATTGAAAATGCTTTGATTTTTAAATGTAAGATGAATCAACCCGAAATAAATCTGTATATATAACACCATAAAACATGATTTATTTACTATATTATACTACACCGATGTATTCAGAAATACTCCGTATGAATTTATTCTGAAAGTTGTATTTGGCTGCATAAATTTGTACAGTAAAGTGAATCAATTTTTAATGAAAAATACAGAGGAAAAATATAGCAAATTCTTCAAACTATTACAAAAATATTCTTTAGCAGAAAATTAGCCACCCACTGCAGTGCCCTAGAAATTAGCCGGAGAATTCAACTATATACAAACCATATGACAAATCTTGAATTGCATTCTCCCAAAAACCTTAAATTTTGAGTTAATCTGTTTACAATAAGACGAGTGATATATGTTTCTATAATTATTTTATTTTACCATCAAAAACACAAATTTTATAAATTTGTTAACGGCTACTGCCTAGAAGTATGAACTTATGAATAACACAGGCAATCAATCTTAGGCCAAGTCTAAAGACCCATGTCTATTTGGCGTCACATAGTGTAATTAAAAACAAAAAAAATTCAGTCATTCCATTTCTTTTATACATTTCATGAAATTAAAGTTTTAAAATTAACTTATATTGCTTGTTTAATATTTTGACAAATATTAATTATTTTATTATAAATACTTAAATATAAAATCAAAATATAACGAATTTTATATTTTATGATTGGCGTTTAAAAAGATAAGCATTTTAGCCTTTTCATCATCTAAGCGCATTCTTCTCTCGCTTAAAATAAGGCCGGCTTGAGAAAAAAGTCTTTCACAGGGAACCGACGTTCCTAAACACCCCAACTTTTCGCGAGCTATAGGAGATAGATTGGGATACTTGTAATTGTTTTTCTGCCACCATAAAAAAGGATCAGCTTTTCGTGCAATTACAGTTTCTTCTATATACCTCTGCACTTCGATAATTGCTCTTGAATGAGTTGTGCCTTGCGGTCTCTTTGATCTTTGCGTTGATTATTTTTGAGTTCGATCTTTCGCTTGTTTGTAAAAATTACCCAAACCACGTGGCTGCTTTTCTAGCCGACTTCACAACGTCGTCGTTCTAGTTGTTGCACAAGTTTGCTTTGTTCCGTTCGCTGTTTCGGAAAGTAAAGCACACAGATGAGCAATGATGAACGATATCTCACTATCGATGATTGCATCGATGCTATTAGTATTAGAATTCCATGCTGAAGGAAAATCGCCAATCGCTATAATCGCTATTGGCGATATTCTGCCAGAGGTGATTGTCATTCAAAAGAATCGAATGAAGGAAAATAGCCAATCACTGATATATTTGGATTGCAATAGCCATAGCTATTAGCGATTTGTCAATAGCGGCGATGCAATCACCAATAGCGAAATATCGAGCCATCACTATGCGATAGTATGAAATGTAACTGCAAATACGCTATACATATCTAGAAACCAGAGCTGTAAAAGTGTGCAATCATTTGAAATTTTAAATCATTGATTTAAGTCATTCTTCATTCACTAGTGGGAAAAAAAGAATGCACTCTTGAACTCTTCGAAGAAAGAATGAAGTAATTGAATGAAACACAAACATTTTTCAACACAGAATAAGTATTCAAACGAATGCAGCCTTTGGTGAGTGTGCACACACTTTTCTAGTACCAATCAATTATGAAAAATGTACAAGCACAAAACCCGCTCAAATATCACATGGTTGCATTTAATTAAAGCCACTTAAAAATATCAACACAAAAATTTAATTATTGTCCGTGATGACCAGTTTATTGGTTATTTAAATCGTAATAAAGCACAAAGAAGTTAACTGGAAAAGTATTTTTATTGAAATTTTCCTAAAAATTTAATAATAAAAAAAGCAAATGACAAATATTCCAACATACCTGTTTTGAAAATTGTCATCGTTTCAAATAAGTGTTGCCAATGTGCCATATAAAAGGCTTGCATGAAAAAGTACTAACCTACATTTGAACGTCCTCAATTGGTGATTAAACAATTGAAAGGCAAAACATTATAAAAGCTCGAAGTTTTTTTGGATATACTTGCCATTGGCTAACTAATTCTTTCGAGCGCAAGTCGGTAGCTCTAGCGTGCCATCGATTTAAAGGGACACATTCGCATGACAAAATTAATGAAATCATCATGAATATCCACACAAATTCGGTCTAAATTCGAATAACGTCAGAGCAACGGTGACAGATAATGGGTCAAATTTTGTAAAAGCCTTTAAGGAATTTGGCATCCCAAACAGTTTGGATGATGAAATTTTGGAGTGCAGCGATTTTGTTAATTATATTTATGAAAACTGTCTCCCTAAACACATTAGCCGTGTTTTTTAACACGCGCGTATACGTTTCGTTTGCGCGTGTTAAAAAACGCCTATCTTCGCTTAGATAATGCTTAGGAGACCCATCTAGCGGCTGTGGTAAAACAACTAGCTACAGCAACAGGGTGTACCGAAAAGCGGAGACGCAACGCTCTGATGGCCATAGGGTATAACATATAGCTGAATCAGTTGCGATGAATTGTGGACACACATATAATACATAGAATTAGTGTACAGGGTGAAACAAAGACACATATTTCAGTTACATCTGAGTATAATGCGTATTGAAATTTAGTAGGACAAAATTTATGCGCAGCAATTTCAGAGGTGTATTTATAGTTTGTCTCTTAGCAGTCAATATAAAGTTTAAGCGTAAACGGATATACGCGTGTTAAAAAACACGGCTATTATATGTGCTACGCATACGCTTAATTTGATTGCATCCAACGATTTTATTAAAATTTTGAAAAAGTATCCCTCAGCGTATGAGAAGCACACTTTTGTAAGTATTGAATATTCCATTAGCTAGATCCTTGCATCCTCATTTAAATAATACAACCTATAATATTATATTTCTAGTTAATTTCGAAGTGCTCGAGCTTATGGACTAGAGTAAATAGGCCTAAAAGCTCCGAAAGGATCAAACCAATTCTTGGGGCTCAGCTGAAGTATCCTGTTGTTACTAAGCGGAACTCCTTGTACGACTCCATATGTTCTTTGTGGTCCCATAAGGACAAACTTAATACGCTTTGCGAAATTTTTGAAATTGAAAAATTTTATGAAAATGATTTTGTTTATATGGAGGAGTATATTCATTTGCTAAAACCAATAGGGGAAGCGATAGATTTTTTGCAGGGTGATAAAGAAATGCTATATGGTTACCTGTTGCCAACACTTGCCACCATTTGTACAAAGTACCACAACTTAATTACAACAGATAAACTAACATATTTTTGGCAAATTATATCACCCTTGATCGAGGCTATCAGAGAACGCTTTAAAAACTTACTTGCACTTCAAGAAGACGTTGATGAAGCCATAAACAACAACATCAACAACAACAACAACAACGTGCGAACAGCAATCGTGTAGGTCAGGGAAACAGACTTAGTCCCTACCTCCGTTTGCACCGTTTGCCAGCACAGAATATACATGTTTGCGACATCCGCCCAATGCAGCTCCTGCCTTGGACGGTGCCACTTTCCCACCCAAATACACCGGGTACCCCAATGCTAAACCATCCAAAGCAGTGGGCCCAGACGGCTTAGCCATGCCGATGCTTAAAAGCTTAGGGAAAGAGGGATTAAAATATTTAGCGCATGTCTTTAACCTGTCCCTTTCAGCATCAGCATTATGCCCAGACGTAAAGCTCCAATGGGTACATGCACTGGATCCTATATATGGAGACGCAAAGGTTTCAGAATTGAGCGAGAGGGTCAGAAGTATTCTTTCGATGGAGTGCCGAAATGAAATTGTCGCAACTAGTTCCTTAAACAATAGACCCCAATTTTTCGATTTTGGAAACAGAAGTAATTAAAATTTTAGTTTAATCATATATCACATTATATATTTTAAGGTTTTCCAAAAATCATAGATGAAGCTGTTGCATCCGAAAGTTTGATAATCAATAAAGCCGAAAATGAATATTCCAATTATATTGCAGATCCCAGCACTAGTAAAGGAATGCTTTATAAGTATCCAGAGCTGAAAAAGTGCTATATGAAATTTAATACTCCTTTGCCCTCATCAGCATCAGTAGAGAGATTGTTTTCAGCAGCAACTATATTGAATGCGCCGCGCCGTGGATCCCTTTCTGACGAAAATTTTGAAAAGCTTCTCTTAATGAAAGTTAATTCTTTTTAATATGGTTTTGCTGTTGATATATTCTAAACTTTGTTAATTTTTTATAAGCCTTATAACAACTTTAATGTTATATACCCCTACATTTACCTCAAATTGCAATTACATTTGATTACCACATGAAATATTTGATGACGTGTTTAAATGTCGGGCGATTTTCTCTTTTTTATCATAATTAAATGGTTTTCATTGTGATACCTCAATCAACATTTAAAAAATTGAGTATCTGGTATACAAATACATATTTTGCTTAGTACAGGAACCATCGTTTCGCCACAATGGCACAGCGTACATGAACAGTCAAAAATACACGCATGTTCATGGAAACGAACATGATGGGACGCTAGACGGAACATATGCCGTTTCGATTAAACAATTACTTATTTGATCACATAGATTTATAACCTTTTAAAGAAAGCATTCCTTTAACATACCTGTATAGCTACTGAAGTATAAAAATATCAACTCTGATATAAGAAAATTAGTACTGAATGGTAAAAAAGTGTGCATTCATAGCCGTGTTTTTTAACACGCGCGTATACGTTTCGTTTGCGCGTGTTAAAAAACGCCTATCTTCGCTTAGATAATGCTTAGGAGACCCATCTAGCGGCTGTGGTTAAACAACTAGATACAGCAACAGGGTGTACCGAAAAGCGGAGACGCAACGCTCTGATGGCCATAGGGTATAACATATAGCTGAATCAGTTGCGATGAATTGTGGACACACATAGAATACATAGAATTAGTGTAGAGGGTGAAACAAAGACACATATTTCAGTTACATCTGAGTATAATGCGTATTGAAATTTAGTAGGACAAAATTTATGCGCAGCAATTTCAGAGGTGTATTTATAGTTTGTCCCTTAGCAGTCAATATAAAGTTTAAGCGTAAACGGATATACGCGTGTTAAAAAACACGGCTCATTTCAAGTTTACATTCAATAAAGAGTGGGAATGGCTCCTACATTCACTCTCTATATTGAATTATATTTTACCATTCAATAACATTCACACTTTAGATTTGAGTCAAAGTATATTAACCCATTCAGGAATGGGAATTTATAATATGCAATCAAAAAATCACAAATTTTTAAAAGAATGCTGAGAGAATGCACACTCAATTGATTCAATCTTTTTACAGCTCTGCTAGAAACCCACATTAAGAAATAGTTTTAATTACGCTGTCTCTGGAAACTCAAATGGATTGCTGCGATCTCTCCAAAATTTTCCTCTTGACCTTCTACAAACATACTTCCAATAATAGCTGTGTTTTTTTATTCTTCTTTATACGTTTACGCTTAAACTTTCTATGGACTGCTAAGCGACAAACTTTAAATACACCTCTGAAATTGCTGCGCATAAAATTTGGCCTACTAAATTTCAATATGCATTATACTCAGATGTAACTGAAATAAGTGTCTCTGTTTCACCCTATACACTAACTCTATGTGTTCTATGTGTGTCCACAATTCATCGCAACTGATTCAGCTATATGTTATACCCTATGGCCATCAGAGGGTTGTGTATCCGCTTTTCGGTACACCCTGTGCTGTAGCTATTTAACCACTGCCGCTAGATGGGTCTCCTAAACATTATCTAAGCGAGGATAGGCGTTTTTTTTCACGTGCAAACGAAACGTATACGCGTGTAAAAAAAAACACGGCTAATATAAATGCTACAACTGCTGATGCCATTTTGATGTCAATAAATTTGTTTATTTAAATGCAAAAAACAACTATTTTATAAAATTTTGCCAAAAAAAATTAACATTGAAATTGCCGGTGCACCGCAAAACAGCTGATTCGAACATCGGTTTTATTTGCATTCGAAAATAGCAAAACCAATACGGTTTTGACACAAATTTAAATCAATATTGGTTTGTAATTCCGACAAAACGCAAAACCGACTTGGATTCCATGACAGCCCTGATAGTTTTGGTTTCCAAACCGATTTCGGAGCACTCCGGGGTCATTTTCCGCCTTCGGATTATTGTTGTCGAGGTCAATACGCGTCTTTTGACACCTCTCTCGATATATATGGACACGAATTAGCAGTATCATGCTGTCATATAGAATTACCTTAGTTTTATATTTTTCCCTGCGGGTTGTGTTGCGAATAATAAACTCTGCGTAATTTTTTGGGACTTCTACTGTTATTCATTCGCAGCTTTAGTAACTTGCTCATTGTATTGGTTCATAGCATAGAAGCGATTTGTTCCTGTGATGAGAGCTATGTTTGAGTCTGTTATGGGTAATGCCCCTGCAAAAATTGTGGGATTACGTGTTCCATTTTCTTCATGTTGGAGTACTCTAACAATACTCCTTTGCAAGCGTTTGCGGACCACCATCAGCCGATCATTGCTCGTTTTTTAACGACCGTGATCACGACACATTAAACTTCCTTAAGGGCTGATTAATGGTGGCTTATAACCATACAACCATAACGAGATAAAACAGCTGATCGAACCTACCTTATGGAAATCAATGTAATCGGTGTAATGGTGCCATACCATAACGCTAACGCCATAACCATTCCATTGCCAACCAATTGGTTTTTGGGTTTTCGCCATATCCACAACCTAAAAATATTTGATTTGTTGAGTTTATTAATATATTTTATTTATTGTTTTGGATACCTTTTGACTAAGAGACTTATTTTTTGTAGAATCTGATTGTAATTTTTTGCGTTTTCTTCATTTTTATGAAATTTTCACGATTTTTAGGATAAGGCACCATTAATCGATCACATTGGAGATGGATATGGATATGGGTATGGTTGCGACTATGGTGTAAAGGCGGAAAAGAAAAATTTTATCTCTGTCGGGAGACATTTGCAGTTGAAGTTGGCGATTTTCATGAGGTTGTTGTAATGTTGTGGTACTCACAAAAAAAAAGTGAACATAAGTGTTTTGTGCGGATATAGTTTTGGGTAATAGTCTAATTGTTGTTGTTGTTGTAGCAGTGCTTCGCCCCACCCAACAGCCGCGACCGATCACAAATTGTCATCAATATCCTCTAATGGGAGTCCAAGGAAACTTGCTTGTTCCAACAGGGGTGGACCATAATGAAAGTCGTGTTAGAGGCGTTGGTTCCACATTACAATTAAAGAGATGGTTGGTGTCATGTGGGGATACATTGAAAGCGGGGCATACATTTTGTATGTTGGGGTTGATTCTGGATAGGTAAGAGTTTAACCTGTTACAGTATCCAGAACGAAGTTGAGCAAGAGTGACACGCGTTTCCCTGGGGAGTATGCGTTCCTCTTCCACAAGTTTTGGATACTTTTCTTTGAGTACTGGATTCACCGGGCAATTCCTGACATAAAGGTCCGACGCCTGTTGTGTGGTTGTGGACCTGCTTGTGTTTTTTTGCTTCATACGGCTGGGTTCTCAGGTGCCGTATTTCCTCAAAATGCTTACGGAGATGACTCCTTAAGCTCCTAGGCGGTGTTGGCTCAGGTTTCTGGGTATTCAACAGGAACTGTTTGGCTAGCATCTCATTTCTCTCCCTGATGGGGAGTATTCTCGCCTCATTATGTAGATGGTGTTCTGGGGACATGAGAAGACAGCCTGTGGCGATTCTGAGAGCAGTATTTTGGCAGGCCTGGAGTTTGTGGACCTGCTTGTGTTTTTTTGCTTCATACGGCTGGGTTCTCAGGTGCCGTATTTCCTCAAAATGCTTACGGAGATGACTCCTTAAGCTCCTAGGCGGTGTTGGCTCATCAATCAGATGTCTGTTTGGATGCCCAGGTTTCTGGGTATTCAACAGGAACTGTTTGGCTAGCATCTCACTTCTCTCCCTGATGGGGAGTATTCTCGCCTCATTGTGTAGATGGTGTTCTGGGGGCATAAGAAGACAGCCCGTGGCGATTCTGAGATCAGTATTTTGGCAGGCCTGTAGCTTCTTCCAGTGGGTATTTTTTAGGCTTGGCGACCATATTGGGTGACACGTAGCACGTAAACGGCTGGCCAATTGCTTCGTATGTAGTAATGAGCGTTTCTTTATCTTTTCCCCAGGTACTGCCAGCAGGGGATTTGAGAATTTTATTACGGCTCTGGATTTTCGGAACAATTGCGGCTGCGTGCTCACCAAAATGTAGCTCCTGATCAAACGTCACACCCAAGATTTTGGGGTGTAGAACAGTCGGTAGCGTAGTGCCATCGACGTGGATGTTCAAAATGGTCGACATTTGGGACGTCCATGTTGTAAATAAGGTCGCGGAAGATTTAGTCGGTGATTGGCAAATCCAAGGCCGATCTCTCTGTCCCCCCTGATGTAGATGTTAACGATATCAATGATAGTTTTTTAAAGTTACCTCCCTCGGCTGCTAATGTATGTATTTACAACTACGGTGATCGTGTAAATGTTGATGCTAGTCCTCTCGGGTTCGTTCGTGTCGATGACTGTGATGTTGTGAAAGCCATACTTTCTGTGAAGTCCACCGCTATAGGCTTAGACGGAATATGTGCAAAATTTGTGAAAATTATTCTACCCGTAATCCTGCCCCATATAACCTATTTAATAAACTCTATCCTAACCACCACTGTCTTTCCAAAATGTTGGAAAGCTGTTAAAGTTATCCCCATTCCCAAACAAAACAAAGAGTACAGGCCGATAGCCATACTGCCTTTTCTTTCGAAGGTCGTTGAGCGCATCCTACATGGGCAGATCACCACATATGTGCATGCAAATAAACTTTTAACGGACCATCAGTCCGGTTTCAGACCAAAAAGGAGCTGTACTACGGTACTTATTTCTGTGGTAGAAGATATACGGGAGCGCATAGATGATAACTTTACGGCTTTCCTAACCCTTCTTGACCACTCTAAAGCCTTTGGTAATAGTCTAGTTGAGGGGTCGACTGCTAATACGCTACCAAAAATTAATCTCGAGAACAAGAATCCGAAGGCGGAAAAGAAAAATTGTATCCCTGTCCGGAGATATTTGCAGTCGAAGTTGGCGATTTCCCTGTGGTTGTTGTTGTGTTCATACCCACAAAAAAAATTGTGCATCACCGTGGCGGTAGCCACGGTTATACCACACACCCGGACTTGGCATGGCGTAGCCCAGGGTTATTTTTTATAAGCGCGGCCGAAGGCCGCCAACGCAGAAAGGTGTTCTGCGCAAAAATACTATGGATCCGACCCCCGGTTTCGGAGGTACCCGTGGGTATTTTTTCGGTTTTTCGTAAATATCTATTGAACGCGTTAAAATTTTTATTTTCCGCCATCGGATTATTAATACTGATGTCAAGACGCGTCGTTTGACAACTGTCTCGATATTGTTGGTAGCGTATTAGCAGTCGACCCCTCAACTAGACTATTACCAAGCCTTTGACTCTGTTGAACATACCCTACTATGTAAAAAGTTGGAAAACATGTTTAATTTTTCCAGTCATGCAACCAACCTAATCAAATCTTATCTAGACGGCAGAACGCAGGCAGTATGTGTAGATAATAGAAAGTCAAACTTGTTAGACGTTTCGCGTGGTGTACCCCAAGGGTCAATCCTTGGTCCTTTGTTGTTTGTATTGTACATTAATGACCTGCCTCGTGTTCTTAAGTATTGTGACGTCCACATCTATGCTGACGATGTTCAATTGTATACGTGCTGTCCTGTCGATTGTATGAGTTTATGTATAAGTAACTTGAATCAAGACCTTAGTCAAATAGGTGTATGGGCTTCCATGAATGGTTTATGTCTAAATCCTAGAAAGTCGAAGTGCATTGTTATCCGTAGAAAGCCGCTAGCTACAAATGGCTTAAACAATATTATGTTTGAAAATTCTGTTATAGAATATGTTGACACGGCAAGAAATCTTGGCATAGTTTTTAACAAAACATTGTCCTGGAGAGACCATATCTTTAGAACCGTAGGAAAAGTGTACGGTATGCTCCGTACACTGTGGTTGACACAGTATTTCACTCCGCTACATATTCGACTACTTTTATCCAAAGCGTACTTAATACCTACGCTCCTCTACGGCTGTGAGATTTTTTCTAACTGTGACGCTGAGTAAAAAGAAGCTTAATGTTGCCTACAATAACATTGCTAGATACGTTTAGGGCTGAATAGACTTGATCACGTTTCCTGTTATTCTGCAAAGTTCCTAGACATTTCTTTTGACAATCTTTTAAAGTTTAGAACACTTATTACCTTGCATAAGATAATCTACACGAAGGAGCCTTATTACCTATATCGAAGGCTTCAATTTCTTCATTCTACGAGGACAATGGTTCTTGCACATGTTAAGCACCGTATGCTAATTCCTGAACGCCAATTCTTCGTTACTTCGATCCGTCTTTGGAACTCCCTTCCAGCCAGAATAAGACAAATAAGTAATGCACTGCATTTCAAAAAAATTAATCTTGTTCTTTAATTGACTCACCTCTCCTTCTTCAACTGACTCTCTTTACTGATCTTCTATCCATTTTTCTTGCCACCTCCTATTTCCTCAAAGGATAGAACCTAATATTAGTACTGTTCATCTTGGTTTTGATGTTTCGTTTCTAAATTGCACCGATGCCTGCCGACCACCCAGATAATTTGCGGTCCACCTTTTAAGACATGGGGGAAGGGTAGACCCTTCCAGGTCTTGCAGTAACGTGCCATGGTTGACCTTATCAAAAGCTTTTGATAGGTCTAGCGCTACGAGTACTGTGCTATGGTGGGGATTTTGATTTAAACCGCAATTTATCTGGGTGCTGATGGCATTTAGCGCGGTGGTGGTGCTATGGGGGGTCGACTGCTAATACGCTACCAAAAATATCGAGAGAGGTGTCAAACGACGCGACTAGACTTTTACCTAGTTTTGGTCTCCAAACCGGTGTTGGACACACCCAGGGTAATTTTTTACCAACCCGGAAAGATGTTCTGGTTTCGGATTATTAATACTGATGTCAAGATGCGTCGTTTGACACCTCTCTCAATATTTTTGGACGCGTATTAGCAGTGTCATGCTGTCGTAAAGAATTACCAAAAATAATATGGATACCACCCCCGGTTTCGGAGGTACCCGGGGGTCTTTTTTCGGTTTTTCGTTAATATCTTTTAAACGAGTTACAATTTATATTTTCCGCCTTCGGATTATTAATAATGATGTCAAGAGTCGTTTCATACCTCTCTTGATATTTTTGAACGCGTATTAGCAGTGTCATGCTGTCGGTAAAGAATTACCAAAAATTACCCTGGGTGGGTCCAACACCGGTTCGGAGACCAAAACAACAACATTACAGCAACCACATGAAAATCGCAATTTTCAACTGCAAATATCTCCGAAAGGAGATATTTCTTTTCCGCCTTCGGATTATTGATTATTAAAAGCTCTCTCGATATTTTTGGACGTGTATTAGCAGTGTCATGCTGTCGTATAGAATTACCGCATTCCCTCTTAGGAAAATTTTTTCTGATTAAAAAACTTTTTTTTAATTTTGAACATAGGCCCTTCAGTGTGGTAGACGGAGAACGGTACCACTACAATAGGCGGCCACCCAACTTAAGTAGGTAAGTTAATTTAGCAGACTCTTCTCTGAGCGATAACATTAGTATATACAAAAGTTTGCGATTACGCCCATTTATGTATGTATTTAACAAAAGCTCATTTCATCGGTAAAAGTCTAGTTGAGGAATCGACTGCTAATACGCGTCAAAAAATATGGTAATAGTCTAGTTGAGGGGTCGACTGCTAATACGCTACCAAAAATATCGAGAGAGGTGTCAAACGACGCGTCTTGACATCAGTATTAATAATCCGAAGGCGGATCATAAAAATTTTAACTCGTTCAAAAGATATTAACGAAAAACCGGAAAAAGACCCGTGGGTACCTCCGAAACCGGGGATCGGATCCATAGTATTTTTGCGCAGAACATCTTTCTGCGTTGGCGGCCTTCGGCCGCGATTATAAAAAATAACCCTGGGCTACGCCATGCCAAGTCCGGGTGTGTGGTATAACCGTGGCTACCGCCACGGTGATGCACAATTTTTTTTGGGGGTACAAACACAACAACAACCACATGGAAATCGCCAACTTCAAATGCAAATATCTCCGGACAGAGATAAAATTTGACACCTTCCTCGATATTTTTGGTAGCGTATTAGCAGTCGACCCCTCAACTAGACTATTACCAAAAATATCGAGAGACGTGTCAAATGACGCGTATTAATCTCGAGAACAATGATCCGAAGGCGAAAAAGAAAAATTTTATCTCTGTCCGGAGATATTTGCAGTTGAAGTTGGCGATTTTCATGTGCTTGTTGTGTTTACCCACAAAAAAAATTTTACTACCGCCACGGTTATACCACACACCCGGACTTGGCATGGCGTAACCCAGGGTTATTTTTTATAAGCGTGACCGAAGGCCGCCAACGCAGAAAGGTGTTCTGCGCAAAAATACTATGGATCCCACCCCCGGTTTCGGAGGTACCCGCGGGTCTTTTTTCGGTTTTTCGTTAATCTTTTGAACGAGTTAAAATTTTTTTTTCCGCCTTCGGATTATCAATACTGATGCCAAGACGCGTCGTTTGACACCTCTCTCGATATTTTTAGTAGCGTATTAGCAGTCGACCCCTCAACTAGACTATTACCATTTTATCTAATTAGTTTTATGTAACTACCAAAAATACATCTGCGAGTTATTTGCATTAGGAATAATTGCGAAGGTCAACTCAGCCGAAGTACAATAGCCAAGCATCGCTCCGGAGGAACCGCCTCCAAGATCACTGTACCCCTACCCGGCTTAATAATTGGCAACTCCGCCGGTGAGTGGTGTATGTGCATCGTCCGCAGAAAAATACCAAACTTCGAAAAAGATGTCCACTACAAATAATAATAACAATGTCGCATGTTTTTAATATTTAAGAAACTTCAGATTTATTTCAAAACAAAATCAACGTCAAAATTTGATATATTTTCTACGACATATTAAAGTACAAACTAAAGCTAGGTTCTTATTTTCATATTTTTATGTAGAAGGAAAGGTGTTTGTATGTATGCCAGTATCTGACGCATTGCTTGCTTGTAATAAGTTTACAGCAGGTTTAAATAAAAAAAAATTTTAAATAATAAAATCCAATTAACAAAGATTAAAAAAAAAAAAAAAATGCGATGTAATCCACCCTATTTTGCTTTTGTATACCATTTTACCTTTTCTATGTATAAAATATTTTATGTATTTACGTACTAGGTGTTGTTTATTTAATATAATGTACATACATCAAAAAAAAAAAAAAAAAAACGAAAACGACAAGAAATTGAACATTAAATATCAGAGCATAAATTAGTACCTTAACTACATTCTGAGCGCCGCATTTCCATAAAGACGAACAAGTAAAATGCAGTCTCAACTCGAAGATTTTTTGGAGCAAAAACTTGAAATCATAAAAGGAACACGTTTAAAATTAAAATAAATGCATGTTGGTTTAAGTAGTGTGTTGGGAAGAAACTTGAAGCAAGTATTTCGCTGCTACAAATGCCTTCGCTCTATGAAATAAAAAAAATGGTGTGAAAATTAACATTCTCCGTTATGCGTTCATGCGGCTGTTGAGTATAGCCTACAAGCTCTTATTGATGTTTTTCATTCTCTTATGCCAATTGTCCCAAAACTCTAAGTAAGTCTAAGTATCGCACTCTATGTTTTTTCCTCTTTTTCTTTATTATAACGTTCCAGCTCTTTAAGAAATTGAGCTTTTGGTTTCATTACGTTTGGACGATCTCCACGGCAATTCGGACAGAACCACTTTCCTTTCGGTTTCAATACTAATGAAACACATGAAAAATGGAACCATTCTATGGGGCATAGGTCATTATCGCAGAGTATCATTTCGCCAAACGATATCTGTTAAGAGGTATAAGTAAAAAGTTATCTTTAGGCAAACCTCTTATATGCTATGAAATGTCCACGAATTTGTACATACCTGATTGCAAACACAATATGTCGGTTCGTCCGGATCAATTGGGTCCGGTGGTGGCGTCTCTTCACGTAAATTCGCCTGTGCTGACACCTGACCACCGCGTGTCTTGCGTTTCTTTTTCTTGCCAGAACTGCTACCACTTGCAGCCGCACCAGTACCCGATGTATTTCCACCAGCCGCACCCCCACTGCCACCACTGTTTTGATGTTGTACATTGTGCTTCTTCTGTCCACCGCCACCAGCACCTGATGACTTTTGACCCGTTTGCCGATCATTGCCAACACCTCCATTACTTCCACCACCACCACCTTCATTGGCCGAATTCGATTCGTTCCCGCCAAATTCTCCAACGTTGCTGTTAGTTGTTACACTCTCATTACGTCTACGCGAACGTTTACTTGCTGAGCGTGGATTTTCAATATTTGATAAAATTGCAGCACTAATATTGCTGGTACCATTGGCGGTGCCACTACCTGTCGTACCATTACTTGCATGGCTAGATCGTTCGGAATTCGGCGTTGAGCCACCACCTCCCGCACCACCGGACGATCCACCTGTGTGATTTGGTATTGTAGTGCTCAATTAAAATTCTAACCACATGTTTTCATTGCTTACCATTTGTACAATATGCGCTAACTTCACGTGTAGGGCTTGTATTTCGCGCCTGTTTTACTGGTGTGGGTCCAACGATATCGTCAACCTGTTGTAATTGTTCAATCCGACTCTGTTGGTGTTGCATTTCCTCCTTAATATCCAGATTCTTTTGGTCGGTATCAAGTTGTCGAGTTTTATAATCGATCAGCTCCTGTAGCAAGTTAACAATTTGCATTTTTTCATCGCCCAGTTCTTGTGCTTGTATAAGGCTCTGCTGCATCCGTGCTATCGCTCGAGCACGTCTGGTACAATGTGCATCACTTGGATTGATATTTTGTAAAGAGCGCCACAAATCATAATAATGATCAACGTCACGAAGAAGGCCTAAAAGTTTAAAAGGAAAATATATGCCAATTATATAGCGGGGGCGCTCTATTACCCAATGTTATGTATGTATTACACAAAAATAAAACTTACTTCTGTACTGAACATCAATATCCCTTATTCGTGATAATTGTCGTTGAACATCGTCTGGAAGATTCTCTACTGAATCTATGTAATTATCGACGTATGTAGCTGAGTAGAGCAGTGCCTCAGTGGAAACGGGATTCAACATTTTGTTGCTAATGTTTCTACTTGCAGGAACCACATTAAAAAACGAATTTTTCTACTCGCAGGAAAGTATTACGGCGAACGTGATTACTTGTTACTTTTGAAATGCACAAAATGTACAGATATCAGATAATTTCAATATATTTTGACAGTATTTTGAAGAAAATCTCTAAACTTCCTTATTTGTGAAATTTCTTTGACTTATTTGTGGAAAGTATCAGTGGTCCTCTTTCGTCGACTGTACTAACATATATTCCACATGCCACGCAGGGTTGCAAAGCACAAAAATCCATCAATTTCTCTGTAATTATCAAAAAAAATCGATGGAAAATTTAGTAATCAAATGCCCACAATCGATTGTTTGGGGATGTGTTAATCGTGTATCACTAGGCTTTTGCCGGTTATTTGATTTCATTCACGTTGCGTCTTTTGTACCATTCGGTCGATCGTTTGCTTTTGTTCATTGGGTTAAATTGCTTTTATCCGGTTTATATTCCTTGGTTGGTTGGTTGCATTTCATTTTGTACAACTGCATCGTAAAGGATTGTGTAAAGTGTTGAAGAGTCTATACAAGAAGAAAATTGTAACCTCAAAAGTGTTAACCGACTACCGGAAACCGGTAAATAATAAAATTTCAGTTGCCAAGAGCGTGCAAATTCTATCCACAAAGTTTTCTCATTTTTTGTATCGCGTATACTAAAAAATATCAATCAAAATGATTAACAACAGCAACTTTGCCGGCATCACTGACAACAACAAACCTTCTAGCAAGTAAGTACTAAAATCTTAAAATGCATGCATACTTTTTCATTACAGCTTATTTTAAAGTTTGTTGATGCTGTGAATTGTGGAAATTTGTCTTAGTATTTAGTCCACTTTGCCAATTTTTTCATATCCTTTTTACATCATATTTGACAACGCATGTGCATGAAAGTATGAAAAATGTGATAATAAAATGTCTGCGATTGCGCTACTTACTATTTATATGTATACATGAAGCACAAAGGGAATTTAACTGTGAAAGTGTGATAAAGTGAAACACAAAAAAGGAATAAGACATCCCTGCTGGAAATTTTGTACTGGCTGGTTCTCCTCCAGATGGCAAGAAAACGCTTAAGAATTTTGAAAATTTTTGATTTGAAAATGTTTTGATAAAAGTCTAGTGAGGGGTCGACTACTAATACGCGTCCAAAAATATCGAGGTGTCAAAAGACGCGTATTGACCTCGACAACAATAATCCGAAGGCGTAAAATAAAAATTTTAACTGGTTAAAAGGATATTAACGAAAAGCCGAAAACTGACCCCGGGTCCCTTCGAAACAGGGATTCGGATCCATAGTATTTTTGCCAATAATAGCTAAAAAACGGCCAAAGATATTGGGTTGCCAACGGTAGCACTTTTCACTCATGACTACAAATACAAACACTAAATTTTAATTTTTATTTCTGTCCATGATGCAATCATGTGATAGTATAATCGATGAACCTCTTTGTCTGGTCTGCCTTTTTCTATACCTTCATGTAGAAAATTATAACTTTTATTTAAAGGATATTTTTTTGGCTCGGATCTGCATCCAAAATAAAAATCTGTGTGCATCAATTGACAGAAATATGAATATAAAGCCCAATCGTATTCTAAAAAAAATTCCTTGTCACTTCTCCCTTTCCTCCTATTCTGAACAGTGTTCGAAAAAGCGGAAACCGGCTATGGGAGAAAAGTAGGTATTATGAATGTGAGTGTGAGGGAGATTTCTCTGCCATTTCTTAGGAGTTTTTTCACTTGCTAAATTAAAGGTAATGCATCAAAATAGTTATAGGAAATTGGTTCTTTTAAGAAAGAACACTTATTTGTACAAATTTGTGCTAAAATATGTACATTCTACCACAATATTCTTTATTTTAAGTCGAAAAGTATGTATATCCATCCAGAAATTGCGCAAGAATTTTTTATGAAGGGTTAAATAGATTTTGGCGTATGACCAAAGACGAATTGAACTCGACTTGGCCGTGTAGGGTCTTTATTAAGTTGTTTATTTTATTTATATTAATACTTTTACTTTCTTACTTGTGATTTTTCAATTGTTTTAAAATAATTAAGTTACCTTTTTTTAAATGAAAATTTTTGAAGTTATCAAAATGAGAAAATTTTGGAGTTTATAAAATTTTGTTAAACAAACTGATTTTTGAATAATGTAAATAAAAAAAATCTAAATTCAAAATCAAATTCTTTAAACTAAACAAATCCGTTATGACTGTGGGTAATAATGGAGTTAATAATCAATCGTCCCACCGTCTGATCATATTTGATAAATTCAATAAATTAAATTTTTTAATTGATACAGGTGCTATAGTTTCAGATATTCCTTCTTCAAAATTTAAAACTTATAAACGTTTTTCTGACCTTAAACTTTCGGCAGCTAATGGATCTAGGATAGAAACTTTTGGAACAAAACTTTTAAAAATTGATTTAAGTCTTAGAAGAGATTTTGAATTCCCTTTCATTCTTGCAGATATTTCTACTCCCATTATCGGTGCAAATTTTTTAGAAAAATTTGGTATTTTGGTAGATATTAAAAATAAAGAAATTACAGATTTGAAAACAAAAATAAAAGTTTCTGGATCTTCTGGTTTTTGCGATATATTTTCCCTTAAGATTCCTATTTCAGAAAATAAATTTACAAATATTTTAAATGAATTTCCTCTTATTACGTGTGAACCTAATTATACTGAAAAAGTACATCACAAAACAGTTCACCGAATAGAAATAAAAGGAGTATCTCCTTTTTCTAAACCTCGTCGCCTAGATCCTATTAAATTAAAAATAGCAAAAACTGAATTTGATTTTTTAGTCAAAACTGGTATATGTAGACCTTCTAACTCTCACATCGCTTCTCCACTCCATCTGGTCCCTAAGAAAGATCCAAATGACTGGAGACCTTGTGGAGATTACAGACGACTTAATTTTATAACAATACCAGATAGGTATCCCTTACCTCATATTCATGACCTTAACATAGATTTAAAAAATAAAAAGATATTTTCAAAAATTGACCTCATTCGTGCATATCACCAAATACCAATGGCAGAAGAAGATATTCACAAAACAGCTATAACAACTCCATTCGGAATGTTTGAATTCGTACGAATGCCATTTGGATTACGAAATAGTGCTCAAACATTTCAACGTTTCATAAACGAAGTATTTTCAGGTTAGATTTTGTCTTTGTCTATATTGACGACATATTAGTAGCTAGTAACAATGAGGAAGAACATATAGAACATTTAAAAACAGTTTTTAAAAGACTTTAGAAATATAATTTAAATATTAAACCCTTCAAAATGTATTTTCGGAGTTGAAAAATTGGACTTTCTAAGTTATGAAATTTCTAGTGAAGGAATCAGGCCTTCTTTTGAACGAGTTGAAATAATTTCTAATTTTGAAAAAACTCTCTCAATTAATAAATTACAAAAATGTTTAGGTATGGTGAATTATTACCATAGATATATTAAAATGTTAGCAAAAGAACTTAGTCCACTACATGAAATGTTAAATTTTGCTATCAAAAATAAACTTAAAGAATTAAATTGGACAAAAAAAACTACTTCAGCTTTTGAAAATGTTAAGAAACTTTTTACACAAAAAACACTACTCACTCACTTTGATAAAAATGGTCAACTATCACTTGCTGTAGATGCATCAAATGTTGCAATTGGACCAGTTCTACAACAAATAAGTAACAACTTCTTAGAACCACTTGCATATTTTTCAAGAAAATTAACTCAAACTGAAATAAATTACTCTACTTTTGATAGAGAACTTCTAGCAATATACAACTCTATTAAACACTTTAGACATTTTCTTGAAGGAAGAACATTTACTATATACACTGATCATAAACCTTTAACACATGTTTTAAATTCAAAAACAGACAGATCACCTCGTCAAACTCGTCATCTTGAATACATTGCACAATTCACCAATGATATTCAATACATTTCTGGCAAAAATAATACAGTAGCTGATACTCTCTCACGGATTCCAGATATTAATACAATTTTAACAAAAGATATTAATTTTCAAACATTATATGATGAACAACAAAAAGATGAAATTCTTAAAAAATTTATTTCAGATCTTAGTTCCAAAAATATTTTAAAAGAAATTAATATTCCTCTTCTAAATCTCAATATTTGGTGTGACATTACTCAAAAACCTTTTAGACCATATGTTCCTAATTCAATGAGAAAAATTATATTTGACAAAATTCATTGTTTATCTCACCCAAGTGTTCTAACAACTAGACGTCTCATACAATCTAAATATTTTTGGCCAGAAATGCGTAAGGAAATTAAATTAACTATTAGTTGTATCAATTGTCAAAAATGTAAAATTTCTAAATATACGAAAAGTCCTATTCAAAAAATTGATATTCCTTCAGGAAGATTTGAACATATACATATGGATCTAGTCGGTCCACTACCTATATCTAAAGAAAATCGGTATATATTGACTATTATCGATAGACATACACGTTGGCCAGAAGCATATCCATTAAAAGATATTTCAGCAAAAACAGTATCAACTACATTTGTTCAAAATTATGTTCCTCGTTTCGGTATTCCACTCAAAATTACATTAGATCAAGGTTCACTATTTACATCTAAATTATTCACTGAATTAACTGTTTTATTAGGGGCTCATAAAATTCACACTTCTCCATATCACCCACAGTCAAATGGAATGATTGAAAGATTTCATAGAACTTTAAAAACTGCAATTACAGCTTCGGACGACTCCACACATTGGTCAGAGATTTTACCTTGGATACTTTTAGGTTTACGAACTTCTATTAAAGAAGATTTGACATGCTCTTCCGCTGAACTTGTATATGGACAAACAATTAGACTTCCTGGTGACTTAGTTGTTTCTAATTATAATAATGATATTGATAACACAAATGAAACTCTTACTAAACTTAGAAAACATTTCTCAATTATTCGATCAAAAATAACTCATCATATCAAAGAAAATGATTTTATTCCCAAAAATTTAGACACTTGTGAATACGTATTTCTTAAAGTTATTCATAAGTCTAATTTACAACCACCTTACGAGGGACCATTTAAAGTTATTTCCAGACAAAATAAAACATTCAAAATTCAACATGGTAATACTATTAAAACTGTTTCCATAGATTTACTTAAACCTGCACATAAAATTATGACTAATACACGAAACAAAAATACACTACACTCCACAAAAAAAATTTCATTTAACATTAATTAATATTTAATTTTATTGATCGTTTCACTGGAGGGGGAGTAAATGTAGGGTCTTTATTAAGTTGTTTATTTTATTTATATTAATACTTTTACTTGTTTCTTACTTGTGATTTTTCAATTGTTTTAAAATAATTAAGTTACCTTTTTTTAAATGAAAATTTTTGAAGTTATCAAAATAAGAAAATTTTGGAGTTTATAAAATTTTGTTAAACAAACTGATTTTTAAATAATTAAATAAAAATATTTATATTAAAATAGTTTATTTTAAATACTAGCTATAGGCCGCCAGAAAATTTCTTTGCTGAATGGAAGCAGGCAACTCCGGCGGATTTGTGTTATCAATGAATACCACATGAAATGCAATACTGTGCATTGTTTATATTTTGTTTCTTAATTTCAAACAAATTCGCAACAATAGTTAAACTTTTCAATAGTTTAAACAAAATAAGAAATGCGCAACGTAATTGCAATTGACAAAACAGCTGACTTCGAAAATTCGACATTCCTATTCCCCAATTATTGTTCTTTTGGAGAAAAGAATTGGAGGAATTGGAGGAATTTTTCCGCGGGAAAAAATAATGTGCAAGAAAGAAATTCCGAGGGAATATTTAGAATTGGGCTGATAGTATTTCTAGAAGGCTGTAGAAATAATAACATATTTATTCCATGTTTGTTGGATAAACAAAATTCAGCTGTTGCCGTATCTAAAAATTCTCTAGATGATAAAAACTCAATGGTGCCAAAAAACAAAAAGCCTATCCCAAAGGTGTCCTTAAACTGACTGAAAAACTGTTACAGTGCAAAATCAATTTTTGAATAGGTATTTTATTTTGTTTAGTTTTTGATTTTGTTCGGAGATTGATTTTTAAATATGAATAAAAAAATTATGGCCGAACAGAAGGGGAGAATGGTTATACCTTTTAGGTGTTTTTCTCATGCCCTTGACGCTGCGTCCGCTCTAAAAACGTTTGTTTTCTTCGAAACATTGATTGCCATTTAAAATTAACGATCGTTGAAGACGCAATGATGGCGCAAACGCCGTCTATCGTCTAGGCGTTATCGCAGTTGTTGTAATTCTCATTATTGTATGCTTTGTTATAAACTTGTCCGTTGTCCAAAACTGAAAAAGAAATGTTTAAAAACATGTGGGTTGAACCCACGGGCTCGTTCAGCATTTTAAACAACAGAATTGTTTCTTCTTTCATGATAAATGCGTGTTATATTTAGTAATTGTTGCGCCCTACCTATCCATCACTTCTTATTTTCCGCCTGGCAGCCACCTTGGCCCGGTTCGAGCAGTTTATTATTGATCTTCCAAAAAAAAAAAAAATGATTTTTTAGGTTGCCACTATCGAATTTATCGTTGGTAGTGCCCAGCGTTTTTTAGATATCCTACTTATGTAAGACAACCGAAAAAAAATTTAAGTTAGCATTGTTCATCCATTCATCGGTAGATCGGGGGTCATCGTTTAGAGAAAAATGTTGTAATAAATTTTAGCAAACTCCCACTCAGCATTTAGGTGATTCAATTTTGAATTTCCCTACATATCAATACAATTTGATTACTCTTTCTGACTAAATTATGAGTTATCATACAATTGAACAAACGAAATAATCAAATATGAATACTTTTGATGATGAAAACCTAAAAAGCATTTGTCGATCACTTTTTGAAATCATTTTTGAAGTCCTTTAATGACTAAATTTTAATATTTCATAAAAACCAACAAAAAGAATAATCAAATATGCTTACTTTTGATGATCAAAAACTGAATATAGTTTTTCAATCACATTTTATAATCATATTTGAATTAAATGTATTTACTTTAGGTGATCAAAAATTTATAATCATTTTTCATTCAGCTTTCTGAATCTTTTATGAATATATGTATTTGTTAACTGAATATTGAATTTTATACTTGTTGAAATTTTACTTTTCATTAAAAATTTTATTTTTTTCACATACACATATTTTTTCAGTCATGAAGCTAAGAAAAAATATATAAAAATTTTATTATTTATGCAAAAGATATTCTCCAAGACAAAAATAATGTAATGCTGCTCGTGAACGAAGATTTCCCCAACCATTTCTCCCCTTCAGCTTCCCAGAAAATACATAATGATTGGACAATACATAGGTTGTGAGCTATTTGAACCCCAGGTAAGTGAAACTACCTTGACATACCTGGATACGGCTTCAACATCCCGTATCGTATCCGTATTTTAAGATGCAGACCATAATGCTGATATTAGATGTTGTAGTCGCAGGTGTATATCGGTCAAGCTTGTTTGCGAGTTAGCTGTGGTTCGAATAGCTCACTTTCGCATGCTTTCTTGCCCTGATGAAATAAGATTATTATGTAGTATCCTATTTTGAATGAGATATGAAGAATAAACGCATTATAATGGCATTCAAAAATGATTCAAAAATCTCAACCAAAACGATTGAAATATATTCACGAATATGATCAGAAAATAACTGAATGACTCTGAAAAGCAGTCAAATATTACTCTAAAACTATTAAAGCTCAATTTTACAATGATATCAAATATGAATAAAAAGCGTTTCGAAACAGGAATAATAAATGATTATTCAAGAATAATCACATTTATGGCACATTTTTCTCACTACGTTAATTTTGGAACAGAAAATGCTTTTAAATTTGAACGTTTTAATCATCTTGGGGTATGATATTTAAATATTTTTTGATCAAAATTTTCAAAAAATGCTGGCTGGGCTACTTCTTTTGACCGCGACTAATACTACTGTAAAAAAATTTATTTCAAAATTAAGTCTGTGTGCGAGTTGGCAGTGAAAATAAAAAATTTAGAATTTTTTCAGCATACTTTTCAACCATGGTTCAATTATGTACAGGTTGGCTCATCTCATCAGCTGATTTTATTTATGTCATTGCATGGTCGAAGGGATTGTCAAAAGGAGATGGCAAACTCAAAATGAAACCAACCCATTGGCAACATTTTACTTACACATACAAAAACTGCTAAGTTTTATGTTTCCATTCCATACCATTCGCACCAACACCAATACACAGATTTTGACAATTTGAACAGACATATTTTGTTGCTTTACAGATGAGCCAACCTGTATATAGTTGAACCATGCTTTTCAACCTAAATTGTTATGTCAAATATGAAAAAAACAAAAATTAAGTGTTTGCTTATTTAAAATATATATATTTGTGAAAGTATGTCTGTATGTATGTTTGGACTTGCAGTCTAAACCGCAGAATGGAATCGAACGAAATTTTGCCATGACATACCTTGAGTGCGTCAATCTATGGTGGGCTATATAAAAAAGGTTTTCGACAAGGGGGCGTGGCACCTCCCATACAACTGGAATTTTTCGTAGTCAATATATCTGAAAGTATTAAGGATAGACGACTGAAATTAGGTGAGTGGTGAGAGAGACCAATCCCTACCCCTCCAGAAAAACTGGGTATAACGAAAGAGGGGGCGTGGCACCTCCCATACAACTGAAATTTTTCGTTGTCAATATATCTGAAAGTAATTAAAGCTAGACGACTGAATCTAGGTGAGGAGGTATATAAGACTAATCCCTACGGGAAAAATTGGGGATAGCGAAAAAGGGGCGTGGCATCTCCCATACAACTGAAATTTTTCGTTGTCAATATATCTGAAAATAATTAAAGCTAGACGACTGAAACTAGGTGAGGAGGTATATAAGACTAATCCCTACGGGAAAAATTGGGGATAGCGAAAAAGGGGCGTGGAATCTCCCATACACTTGGGTGTTGGGATTAGTCTAATATATTAGTCTATATAGTACTGCTTTTATTTATACCCGAACGACGTCGGGTACTCTGCTAGTTTAAAATAAAAACACGAATAAAATGAACCTTTGGACAAACAAAATGCCGATTAGTGGATGTATCTCATGGCTAGTGAAGTGTTGATTGTGTATTAGATGATATGACGAAGATACGTCTCACCCCAAGCAAAAATAATTTGGAGAACACTGCGAATACAACTGACCTGACTCAAAGACCCAAAATATGCTAATGGTTATATGCCCAGTGTAAATAGTCCCTATAAGTTGTACGTCCACTATCTTGTGCCGGTGGAAGCCCTCCCAAATAAGCTTTGCTTCGCCCAGCCACACGATTACCTTGAGTCAGCTGCTATTTCTGCCATATTCGTTTGATTACCCGTACCGTAGGCTTTGCTGCGGAAACATGCATAAATGTAGCAAAATATGAAAATATGTAATTTAATGATTTTTTTGGTTTTTTGTTTAGCATAAACAAACAATTTAGGTTGTCAAATGAATTCGCACAGTTTTGACAATTTTTTCCTAATTTGCTGCAGTGCTGGAAAGTTCGAGTGGAATAATAGTTTAGGGTACCTAAAATTTAGGCGAACTCGCACCCAGCCTAAATATAATTCTGTGATAATTCAATACTTAACGGGATATTTCCGTCTAGAATTTTAAAATTTTATATGAGCAACTTGGTAAGTTTGACTTGAAAATTTAATTAACCTATCTTAAAAAAAGCGCGTGGCTTACTACTAAGGCCACTCGAATCTCTTTAAAATCTTTGCATCGAATTTAAACACAGTTGAAGATGTTGTGATTTTTTTTAAGTATAGCCATCTTTCCTTTTCAAAATCGGTTGATTACCGCGCCCACTTTCTATATAAAAATGAAAAATACAAATTCGAGGTCTGAAGTATTTACCACTTTTTCCCATGTATTTGACGATGAACGTTTACACAGAAATTTCAGTTAATTAGAGCGATCGACTTCGCTGTTTCCCGTAATGTTTTCATATACAGTTCAAATTTTAAACATTGAAAGATCCATAAGGCTAAATCACTGTCACCCGATCGAAGAAACGGCTCACAGTATAGGAAAAATTTAAAATGTTACCCGAAATTCGGCGAAAACAGAAGGTTTCAAACCCGAGTCAAATTTCTCTCAGAACGAAAAAAGCGACCTCGTAACCACGTTTAGAGAGAGCTTAGATTCTAGAGGGAAGTCGTTAACGTCATCTTCAACGGAGGCAGCTTAAAAGCACCCAGCGAAGGTGATAATGGCAGGGCAGATGAGTTTTCACTGAGAGCTTTTCATGGCAGAAATACACTCGGAGTGCTTGCCAAACACTGCCGAGGGGCGACCCCGCTTAGAAAATTTTTCTTCTAATTGAAAAACCTTGTTTCTGAAATTTGATGTTGCTTTGCTCGGGGCGTGAACCCAGGATCTTCGGTGTGGTAGGCGGAGCACGCTGACATCACACCACTGCGGCCGCCGCGTCGGTTTAAATTCCCTTCGGGTCGGCTTAAATTCACTTCAGAGGTATATCGCGCCTCATTTTTTATATATGTAGATAACCGTATGCGGTGGGTATTTAAGCCAATTTTTATACATACATACATGGAAAATTTACTTATTTTCAGAAATTAACATTCTGAGTTTTTTCAGCTATCCGTATAAAGGTATAACAAAATGATTGAATTTTTGTGAATTATTTGATTTTTAAATTGTTTTTTTCTTTTTCTTCTATACCAATTTTTAATTTTTTATGTTTATTTTTAAGTTTTTTTCTCAAGCTAATAGTAATTTAAAATTCTTCTTTCTTGGTAATACCGCTTTTACACAGAAATTTAATCGAATCACAATTTTATTTAATGAAATAATTAAGTTTCCCTTTTCATATAGGGCCTTTTGTTTCATTAAGCGAAAATCTGTCAGCAGCCCAAAAAATATTTCGTTTTTACGAAAGAAAGAAATGTAAATGGAAAGCAGCCGTTTCCTTCTTAACTATAAATACAATCACAATATTGATGTTGCATCTAACCAAATATGTGCACATTTTCGAAAAAGCCATATTATCTTTGGCGGCCACCGTGGTGTGATGGTAGCGTGCTCCGCCTATCACACCGTATGCCCTGGGTTCAACTCCCGGGCAAAGCAACATCAAAATTTTTAGAAATAAGGTTTTTCAATTAGAGGAAAATTTTTCTAAGCGGGGTCGCCCCTCGGCAGTGTTTGGCAAGCGCTCCGGGTGTATTTCTGCCATGAAAAGCTCTCAGTGAAAACTCATCTGCCCTGCAGATGCCGTTCGGAGTCGGCATAAAGCATGTAGGTCCCGTCCGGCCAATTTGTAGGGAAAATCAAGAGGAGCACAACGCAAATTGGAAGAGAAGCTCGGCCTTAGATCTCTTCGGAGGTTATCGCGCCTTACATTTATTTTTTTTTTTTTTTTATTCATATTATCTTTTGCAGCAAATGCACCGAAAATTAAATTTCAATTTTCATTTGTTACACTGACAATAAAATTCGAAGCACCAAGCAAAACCGGCTGGATTTTTCACTCGATTAGGCATTCAATATAGCAATAATGAGATAATTAAGAATTTTTATTTTGTATGGAAGATTGAGTTCGATTACTAATCATTTGATTAAGCCTCTGTGTGAAATTGGCATTAGTTGAAGTGTGATATATTGAAAATATAGTGGCATTGAAAACTAAGAAGTAGAGCGATTCGAAAATCAACATTGTACAGATTTTTATTCGCCACACGTAAGCAAAATACGTTAAGCACTAGCGGCTCGCTAGTACGTTTAAGCAGTAGCGGTCGTGTCTACCAATATGCCAAATATGAAATAAACACTCAAAACAAAATTCCTCAGAAGATAAACATTGGAGAAATTTTTCGCAATAGGCAAAGAAATGTTTTCCTCAATAATTTATATGTATGAATTTTTATGATAGTGAAAAAATTTCCATGCATATTAGATAATCTTATCCCGTGTTGTTAGAAAAATGTATATTTTTGATAAGAAATTCCTTTCTAAAAAAATTTATTTGAGTATAGAATTGACTTCGTAGCTTTCGGAAAGTTGTTGAAATACGTGAAAAACTTCGTTAACTACTAGCAGTACGGACTCTTTTTCTCTCCGCCTGTCGGCCGGACGCTATGTCTTTCGGGAAAGAAGGTGTTGTCTAACCAGATCGGAAAGCGCAATAGGTGGGGTGTTTTGGAATACCGAAAATGAGGAATAATTTGCTTAAGTCGCTGCATATTTTGCTATATCCAGAGGTTAGGTTGAACTGGCCGATGCGTAAGGACCTCATACTGCATATATATTGAATTAGTAAATTCGCTGAGATCCACTGAAGTTTTCGATTAAAGAACTTTTAGTCGTGTACATGCATTGCTTGGTATCTACATATGACATACATATTTAAATGTACAAATGAGTGTGCATATCTTTTGCATAAAAAATCAATGCAAATCTGTTGTAATGGCAATGTTGTTGACATTATATTACTTTTATAGACATGGAAATATAGCAGTGAAACGGGGAGGAACATGACAAGGTACGGCGCTTTCATGTATACTAAAACTATTATTATGTTTCATGTGCGCTTTGACGCAATGAAAGTCTCGTCTTGACCTTTCCAACGTCGAATGAAGTCGAAATATAAATACAAATAAAGTAGGAAATTTCCAAGTTATTTTAACTTTTCTTAAGTTCATTAGTATAAACATACTTTTATACGAATATGTAAGCGCTTTCCATCTTTGATTTACTGCGCTTTATTCATCGCTTGATTGAGTGACTTTATTTTTTTTAGCCTTGCGTTAAGATGGCTCCATATGTTGTTATTATCTTTAAGAAGCCAGTTGAATTCGCTCATTGCACGCAATACGAGCGATTCATTTTTCTTTGCATTTTAATCTATTACTGTTTGTATTAATGATTTCGCCAAACCTCTTTTAGCAATTATTGGCGGCATAGTTTTTTGAATTGAAACACTCCTTCAAGACTCCATATAAGATTACACAGCCTAAAGTATCTGCATTAGCATGCCTTACTCACCATACACAAATATGTAAATTGGTTTTCTTTCCATCGGAATTAAAAAAGTGGTTGCATGCTTAGACTTCTAACAATGCAATTTTAATTTTCATTATATACGTATATACTAGCCTACAACAGCGTCTCCGTCCGCAAAAAAAAACTGAAATCCGATATAACGCCGATATGATTCCTAAAATATCCAAACAGTCCAAAAGAATAATTTTAATTTTAACGCAAATAATCCCGAAATTATGAGATATTCCCGAAATTATCGACAAATGGTCTCGAAATAACCCGAGATTTGAACCAAAATAATCTCAAAATGTCCCAAAAATATCCCTAAAATAGCCCCGCAATGGTCCGGAAAAAGTTTAAGCTTTGTCCAGAGATAGTCCCGAAATGGTTCCGAAGTGATTTTGCATTTTTCTTCAAGTTCTCCTTTTTCAATATCCATAACGTTTAGACTACTAAAAATAGGTAAAAAGTGACCGTTCCCTCTCCCCTTTTTTAAGAAAAAATGTCGGTAGATTCCTTCAGATATTTGCGTAAACAATTTCATACAAATCTCTTCAGCCCTTTTGGCGTGGTTGAGCCACAAAAACACATATATGGATATCCAAATGTCCAAAGTGTCACATTTATAAAATTATACTTATTAGCTTTGAACTTTTCCACCAAACAAAGCATCCGCTGTTGCCTGAATTTAGACTCATTGATAAACGTATGTCGTAATACAGTGGCCAGTACCACCAGTCACAGTAGAATTTAGTGACTAGTTTATTATATACTTCTCTTTGAGAAAATAAAGTTGGCAACATTTGAGCTCAATGGCGCACAAATTTCCTTAATATAGATTCTTGTATAGAAAGGTGCTGTGTAATGGCTACAAATATATGGAAATGTTGTTGTAGTTGTAGCAGTGCTTCGCCCCATCTAACAGCTGCGACCGATCACAAATTGTCATCAATATCCTCTAAAAGGAGTCCAGGGAAACTTGCGGTTTCAACAGGGGTGGACCATAATGAAAGGGGTGTTAGAGGCGTTGGTTCCACATTACAATTAAAGGGATGGTTGGTATCATGTGGGGACACATTTCAAGCGGGGCATACATTTTGTATGTCAGGGTTGATTCTGGATAGGTAAGAGTTCAACCTGTTACAGTATCCAGAACGAAGTTGAGCTAGAGTGACTCGCGTTTCCCTGGGGAGAATGCGTTCCTCTTCCGCAAGTTTTGGGTACTGTTCCTTGAGTACTGGAATTGGAAATCTATTTATTTCATTCAAAACCTGAACTACTAGCACATTGCCGTCGTCATCTTTTACGAATTATTGCGAAACACTTCAGCTCAATGGCGTCAATAGCACCAACAATACGTACATTGTAAACTCATGCCTCATGTTGACTCACAAATTTGCTTCGTTATACGCATCAAATGAGCACTGCCAAAAATTCGCTTCACGCAATTGCGATATCACTTTAATTCACTTTCAATCTTTTGAGCCGTTATATCAACCATTTGATGACCATCTGACCACTTCTTCGTTAATATTTTAAGCAGGGCCTCAAATCTTACAAAGCAATGAGAATACTCATGGCGCGAAATGCGAATTTTCAAGCCAAACAAACAATTTCTCATCTAAAAGTTAATGGCGCATAAAGTAAATAAATTTCAATATCCATTAAAACTCAAATGTTTAATTAAAAACTATACCATACAAGATTTTGCTACAAAAATATTATTCCTACCATATTAGCTACGATCATTGCCAAGGACGCCGACTGTGCCAGTTCAGGTCGATCAGTCAAAACACACACACACACACACACATTTTCTATACTTTCATTCTTCCTGTAGCACACGCTTTTAACGCCCCTACCCTCTATCAAATCATTCCACACTTTCCTAAAATGGTGCGGCTCGTCATTGATTGCTGGTATGTGTCTGATGGGCTTGTCTATTAACTCAAAGCTATTTTCCATATGGTTGTTTTCGTGCAGTTGTATAGACTTTTTCTAACTGAAAGCACACGAATAACTGCGGTGGTGACTTTTTGTATTCATACATATTGAATATTGAGGATATTTTTTCCTGTATATTATTTTACACAAAATGGCTTTACAGGATTCGCAAGTGCGTCACGTGACAAATCCTCTTTTCGAGTGTGTTTTAAATATGGACAGGTAAACATGTAAATGAAAGTGAGACGATAAGTTATTCAATGTGTTGAAATTGACACTTAATTCTCTAGAACGGGCTTATTTGTATTTTTTGGGAGTTGAGTTACGCACAATATGGCCCACGTTAGCATGACCAATTAAGTGCTATATATGTATGTATATCGAATCATGATATTTAGGTCAGTGGTCCCTAGAAGAACCGTGGACTTTCTAGCTCTTCTTCCATCATTCGACTTCAATATATCGACGAAGACTGAGTGGAATATCACCCTATATCATGTGCAATAAGTTTCCATTTGCATGTGGATCAGTTGGAAGCTCTTCACTTTGTATCCAAAAGAGGTTATTAACCTACTTGGCAGTTGTTAGTCATGCAATGAAACTTTTTCTACAAAGCTACCCATTAAACAATCTATTAAAGAAGGGGTAGTTGCTATCAACCTACTATGAGTAATTGTATTTTACCGGTCAAATGGGCACGAGTGTGCGTTGCATGACTACTTACATATGTACACACGTATTCAAGTATATCCGTTTTGAGTTTCAAACTAACAATTTGTGCATATAATTTTTTAGTACGTACATACATACATACATATGTACATATGCAAAAAAAGACACAATTGAAGCCTTACCTTTTTCCGATATCTGAAACTATCCACATATTGGCATACACCTGCGGTTAAAAAAATTGCATTACAAAAAACATTTAAAAATGTATGATTGTGTAGCGAAAACTATGTAAACCAATATCAAAAACGTTTTCGAAAAAAAGAAAGCGGGAGAAATTCCATGAAAATTACCAAATTTTTTGCTTTTCAAATATTTTTGTATACGCATTTGTCCAATTCACTCCAGTTTAACAAAATATAAGTGTATAAATTAACCTTTTTTAAATTGTTTTGCCAAATACAATGGACTCCATGAACAAGGCACCAAATGCGTATGAGGAAAGGGAAAGCTTTGTTGTTTGCTTCTAACTCGACGGTCTTAAAGCTCCTCAAAATTACTAGACGTTTTAAAAATTTGTTTACATAGTTTTAACAGTTACTCAATTAATTATTCATTGAATTTACCGAAAATTAAAGAGGAAGAATATATCGCTCATTTACTTCAATAGTGTCATAACTCAAAAACACAATTTTCCAGGAGAGCCATTCAAAGATTTTAACTGCCATATGTTGAAAAGTCAGGTTTTTTGAGTTATGACACTATCGAAGTAAATGAGCGATATGTAACTTATAAAATGTGTAAAACATTTATGCTTCTATTGCTTAACTCGTAGGTGTACATATTCTATATATACGTGTTTTTTGTCACCGAATTCATAAAAAATTCATTAAGCGCATTATGTGCATGTATATCCGATTGGTTAAGGGTAGTTTATACTTGGTCTGTTTGATTGACTACTATCGATGTATACCGAGTGATTCTTATTTAATATATATTTATATGTACAACAAAAGTGAAATAACGGCTTTTTAGCTTTACTCTTAAATAACCTTTAGTTCACTTTTAATTTTTGAAAAAAAATCACAAGTAACAGCAGCGCGATGTTAAAATGTAAAAGGTTGTGCCGCAATTCGTGTTTATTTTCAGAAATTGTTTTTATTCCTTTTTTAGAAAAATTATTAGTTACGTCCGACGTCTTAACTCAACTTGGTATACTTTGATTATTAAATTTATTTAAAAAAAATTACACTATTTTTTTGTCTCGTTTAAATTCCGTGGAACCCATCGATTCAATACTTACATATTTGCAATATAGTCACGTCGTTAGAGTCCAATTCATTAAATAGGAAATATTTCTTTTGGAAACGCTGGACATTCGTCAACTTTGAAGTTCTCCGGCATCATGGTGACGTCTTTAATAGACAATTATCGTTGGACTTTTCGATGCTCACACTCTTTTCCCGTAATTTTTCTTTGAAGCAACTTCGAAATAGTCTTTTTTATATGCAAACAATTTTTGGTGTCGTCAATAGCAAATTTTTGTTTGTGTTGTTTGTGGAATTTCGTCTGATCCATTCATTTTTTTTTCTTTCCGAGAAGCCATTTACAAATCGACAGCGAGATTCCCAACTTTTATTTATTTATTCATACGAATTTTCTAAGTATCTCCTCGCCCCGAACGCTTCCTATCAGAGTTTTTCACTTTTTAATGCCCTTACTAGGTATATGGTATTAAGTTTGTAGGCCAATGGAAACTTTCTTAAAAATCGTAAAAATCGTTCCGTATGGTTTTTCTAAATATCTAGATCTGTGCGCCTCTAGTGCATTATCCTTTGGAACACATTTTAAATTTCAAGTCTCAAGTTCAACGGGAAGTTTCTTCAAAAACCAATCCCATGCTTCCAAATATACATAAGTACTCGGGGTCACACGTCGGACTTATGATGATTAAGTTTAACATCTGTTTTTAGCTGATTATTTTTATTTCCAAGCTACCCTCTGGCCATGTACAATGTAAGTGTCCTCTTCTTTTCAATTCAAATTCGAAACGTTTTTGAACTGATTATTATAAAATTTGACAAAGTTTAGACATTAGATTTATATTCATCTGAGCTAATATTTCTATAAGGAAATTATTGAAATTGAGATGATATTAAATAAAAGTTCCCCAAGAGGTGCTGGGTGCACGAATTAATCGAGGGTAGGGCTAGTACATACATACATATAATTGTTTTGATAAGCATTACTTTATAAATACCACAAAAGCGAGCAAGTTTGTACAATAATAAATTTTCCAGATTCTAATAAATCGTTTGCCGGCCACCCAATAAATACTCTGCCACTTTTTACCAGTCCACACATCACGTGATAACAATCACGCGCCGTTGCTTTTATTAATAATATAGCTTGAATTGAGATGAACTGACGATGAGTTTATCGGGCTAACAACAAATAGTTGAAGAAACTTTCTTGGGGAATTTGCTGATTATTTGTTGTTGGAAAAATAAATGTACCAGATAAATTTAACGAACTTGCGTTCACCACTCATAAAAGTCTAAATATTAATTTTATGGTATTAAAAAAATTAAGTTTTCATTAAAGCATTTGTACATATAAAACTGAAATAAATGAGAAAGAAGTAAACGCTCGTGGTTAGCGTGTACCAGGAAGAGATGCGCTTGTGTTGATAACAAAAAAGAATGAAAAGAACAAAAATTAAAAAAACAATGCGCGTCATCAAAATTATTACTTTGGCCATTAAAAATATAAAACAAAAAGGAAAATTTATAAAAAGTGAAAAAGACAGTTGCTGTTGGCTGCCAGCAGTCAATCGTCGAATTTCGCTTCTAGTAGCACCTACCAGCTAAAGAATAAAAGGCACCATCATTTATGAAAAATAGTAAAATATGTATGTATTTATATGTATGTGAGTAAATATGGCATAGTTGGTGATGAACACAATGTAAAGTGAATAAGAATGATTGTAATACTAACTCGGCTAGCTTTATTTCATGTAATCCTTTGTTGAACGCTTTAAACTGCAACTAAAATTATATGGATGAGGAATAAAGGCAATACATATACACAAGCAACTCATACACACACCCTTCATGAAAGCACTCAATTCTACATAGGGGTTTAATTCAAAAAAAGTCGGTAAATTGTCCGATTGCGTTGCAACTTCAGAAAACTAAATTTATAAATTAACAAGAGCTCGGACAGTTATCAAATTCAACCACGTCAGAAGTCACTATGCCAAATACAAACTTAAACACAATCCTTAAACTTTCTTACCGATTTCGGTCTAATATTATTTCCAGTTCGGTCTGGTTTCTGTTTTCATTTCTGAGTTGGTCGATTTCGTATCGGTTTCGGTCTTGGCTTCAATTCTGAATACCGGTTGAGCGCCGATTTCGGTAACGGATCCGTTCGGTTTGGCTCCGGTGTCTTGCTTTTGGTTCCGTGCACGGTCGCAGTTTTGACACCTTCCCGGTCGCGTTTCGGCTCCAGTTCAGCTCAGTTCCATTCTCGATTCCGGTTTTGATTTTAAATTTCGTTTATTTACATCAATTGATTTGGTGCCTAGCTCGCATTTAAACTCGTTCATTATCCAAACATTACACTTACATACCGTGGGCAAACACATCAAAAGGGGTACAGTTAATATGTAGTGTTCGAAGAATCAAATCCCGTATTTTTAAATGTAAAGAAACGTCCTAACCATTTGTTACAGCGGCATACAAACAAATAATTTTAAAGCCGCGGTCTAAGTTTAGCTCTCGAGACAGTAAGTGGGATTTTTCATTTTAGATTTCATCGCTTTCTTGGCCTGCTGAACTTATTTACTCTTAATATTCGCTTATTAAGTAAGGCCTGAATTCATGTTTCAGTCAAAAAGTGGGTTTGTAGACTTAACCTCTTGTCTTTACTGTGATTGCAGGTGTGTCTTACTATTACTTTACTTACCAGCTAAGCGAGTGTGACTTTAAGCCTCTTCTATGCTTTGTTGGCACCTTCTTTTGTGTTTTCTATTCACGTTTTGTAAATTTTTTTGAGAGCAAATATTAAAGAAGCAACTCTGGAATACAAGGAGGGAGAAAAAATAAATGAATTTGAACCTCCGGACCCAGATGTAGTATTTCCCCCTTCTCATCCCCAACGCCTCTTTCGCTGTAGGCTTGAATTCAAGAATTGTATAATGCAGAACAGGACTAAACAAAATAACTTCAGGATAATGGAAAATTATTTTTAAACTTTAGAAACATTTTAAAAAATATTTCCAATTCCATTCCGACCCCGGCATTCTTGAGAAATAGCAGATTTTCCATATCAAAACGTGGCTTTTTGTTGAGAACTCTAGCAACGGTTATTTTAGATAAATTTGATAACCACCGCTTGAGACTTGAAACCAAGTTTTGAGAACCAACTATTCATCATTTATATCATTTTCTCAAACAGGACTCAAAAGGCATAGAATTGAAATGTCCTTATCAAATATTTTAACTGTACCTAAGTTGAAAATTTTCGTTTGAGAAACAATTTAGTTCAAAATGGTGAAATCAAATTGAGAAATAACCTTTGGCAGTTTTTGTTCTGTTATTTCATATTTCTGCCTTTTGGACCCAATGTGGATCAGCGTAGTTATGCTTTAGTAAATGATTATTTCTTGCACGTGAGTTGCGTGAGCGTATGAACGCGTAGTATAATCCCTGAACAACCTCAACATGCACTTAAAATAGTACTTACTTGGGCATAATCGTCTTTATATACATATTCACGAATATATATCCAGCCAGGTACGTTATATTTTTATACTCAGCTGAGCAGAGCTCACAGAGTATATTAACTTTGTTCGCATAACGGTACCCCGTAACGGCATAAACTAATCGAGATAGATATAGACTTCTATATATCAAAATGATCTGGTCGATAAAAGAAATTCATTTAGCCATGTCCGTCCGTCCGTCTGTCCATCCGTCTGTCCGTAAATACGATAACTTGAGTAAATTTTGAGGTATCTTAATGAAATTTGGTATGCAGGTTCCTGGGCACTTATCTCAGATCGCTATTTAAAATGAACGAAATCGGACTATAACCACGCCCACTTTTTCGATATTGAAAATTTCGAAAAATTGCGATAATTCATTACCAAAGACGAATAAAGCGATGCAACTTGGTAGGTGGGTTGAACTTATGACGCAGAATAGAAAATTAGTAAAATTTTGGACAATGGGCGTGGCGCCGTCCACTTTTAAAAGAAGGTAATTTAAAAATAAAAAGTTTGGCAGGAACGTTACCCCTATTACTACATGTACGCTTAATAAAAATTTGCAAAATCGGATGACGAACACGCCCACTTTTAAAAAAAAATGTTTTTAAGTAAAATTTTAACATAAAATTGAATATCTTTACAGTATATAAGTAAATTATGTCAACATTCATCTCCAGTAATGATATGGTGCAGAAAAATAAAAAAATAATAGAAAATTTCAATATGGGCGTGGCTCCGCCCTTTTTCATTTAATTTGTCTAGAATAATTTTAATGCCATAAGTCGAACAAAAATTTACCAATCCTTGTGAAATTTGGTAAGGGCATAGCTTCCATGACGATAACTGTTTTCTGGACGAAATCGGTTGTTATACACAGTCGACCGTATGTCATCCGCTCGGCCGTTAACACGATAACGTGAGCATAAATCGATATATCTATACTAAACTTAGTTCACGTACTTATCTGAACTCACTTTTTCTTGGTAATAAAAATGGACGAAATCCACACCCACTTTTTCGATATCGAAAATTCCGAAAAATGAAAAAATGCCATAATTCTATACTAAATAAGAAAAAAGGGATGAAAAATGGTTATTGGATTGGTTTTTTGACGCAAAATATAACTTTAGAAAAAACTTTGTAAAATGGGTGTGACACCTACCATATTAAGTAGAAATCAAAGCCCTTGGAATCATGGCAGTAATACTGTTCGTGGTATTACATATATAAATAAATTAGCGGTCCCGGACAGATGATGTTCTGGGTCACCCTGGTCCACATTTATGGCGATTTCTCGAAAAAGCGTCCACCTATAGAACTCCCTTTTAAAATACTCTTTAATACCTTCCATTTTATACCCATTTTATACAAACACATTCCAGGGTTACCCCAGGTTCATTTTCCTACAAGGTTATTTTCCCTTATTTTGTCTCCAAAGCTCTCAGCTGAGTATGTAATGTTCGGTTACACCCGAACTTAGCCTTCCTGACTTGTTTTATTTAGGTATATGTTGCAAGTATGCTTGTTGCGTGTGGAAAATTACAAATGGACATGAAATTTTTGCACTATGGTTTAATGAAAATTATCGCAACAAAAACAAAAGAAACCAAATCCATTCGCAAAGTATTTATTTACATACATAGATATTTTTTACTCATTATTTATTCAATAAATGTACAGTGAGCGACCTAAACAATACTTGGACAGTAGCAGACGATTTTGTGTTATTTAAATATTTATGTGACATGCTATATGTATTATGGGCGGCAATAAAGTCTGTTTTGTGCGCTTAGTTAGAAATGAGGAGTGGTTAGCGATCCGTACCCAGGCGAGGTTTTTCAATATAACATTTATATGCGGCAGACGGGCTTAAGGATTCTTCCTATGAGAAAGAAACAAAGTAATGATTGGCGGAAAAATTCAGCATCCTCGATGTAACATTTCCAAAAGTGTTAAGGCTTATTGACTTGACCGCATCTCAAAATGTTTTTATCTGCAGTACCAGTTGCCAGCATAAAAATATACCTCAAACTACTTGGCTATCGCGGCTCAAATAACGGGAAACAAAATCGATCACCATGGCCTCGACGGCATATATAGCATCAATGTCCGGGATGTGCGCACTGTACATCGAAGAAACTGCAGCTTAAGGTTACTCTACTTGGTTCTCAAACCTGTTCATCGAAAGCAATCTTCAACCTGACCGAGAAAACACTTCGCCATATTACTAGATAGCGAATAACGTTGCATCTAAGAAAGTTCTACTTACTATGGACTTTTAAAATGTCCGTCTATTTTCTTTATATTGACAAGTAGCGTAAAGTTGAAATAAGCTTTCATAACTACATAGTTGAATACCTGGTGGGAGATTGTAAGACGTAGCAAGACGCTATCTCTGCATTGACACCAAGCCTACTGAAGTACTTAATACTCATGGAAGAATAAACATTTTCCCTTGTCGTTTGGCGGCTGACGATTGACTTTACGTTGGGTTATTGAACGGCCGTTTGCATGCGCAAATGACAACGCAAAGAAATTCACATTTTGTGTGGGTTAACACTGACAAATTCTAAATGAATTGATTTGGTTGGATGTGTGCGCTGCCGCATTTTAAACTGCACAAATCATACATAAAGTCACACACACTCAGGCAAGTAAATATCATTTGTTAATACTCTGGCAGCAACAACAAACAATGTTGGATGCTGGATGGCTGGCAACGGTATCTGGAGGTGGCAACAGCATTAAAGTCTTTTGCAGCCGTGTGGGCACAGCTGCTCTCTGTCAATGTTGCTTTTGTTTTCGTCATTGAAATTGTTTATTTTATTTTTATATTTCACTGCCGCATATTTTTATTATATTTTAGCAGTTTATAGTTGTAGTTGGTTTTTTGCTTATCCTACTCAGTATTTGCAGAATGTTTAGCGAATTTCAAGGTAGTTTTGAACGAGTGCAGCTAAACAAAGGCAATAGTGCAAAAACAGCTGGTAGATAAAATCAGACGTACCGGTATTAAGTTGTGTTTTTCTTATTAAATCATAATATGATTTTATTTACTTTTATTCGACGGTTAAATTACATAGCTGGGCCCGTTACAAGTCTTGTGAATTTGTTCTGACAAATTTTTCTTTTCAAAAGTTTACTTGTATTACAGCACGTGTATATTGTATAGAACGGGCTCTTGGACTTACATATATGCGAAAGATCCTGAGTTTCCTTTAGCGGTTGCCCCGATCGACATCTGTGGTGTTAGCGCCAAACTTTAGCGCAATGGCGTTGCAGACCGGCGATAACAGCGCCTCGTCTTTTACACACTGTCTTTTCATTTATTTTTCAATGATGTGGCAATTGTAAGCTTACGCAATCTGAAATTGTTACGCGTGCTAACTTGGCAGTGGTCAGCCTACCATTTGCCGTTTTCTTCCAAAAAATAATTTTGGCCTATGACGTTCGAAACCGTGCAAAAAGGAAAATTAATGAGTTGAGCTTAAAACCCATAAAAAGTGTAACCTACGCCATGTTTCTTAATTCTCCTTTTTGTACCATTTCACTCTTCCTGTTTTATACAAAATTTTTTGTTTAGTGCAGTTGTGCTCTGCCTTACATTAGATAGGTTGTTTAAAGCTATTTCGATCCTGCCTGGGATCTCTGCAGGCATCTTTGGATAATTCTATACGACAGCTTGAAACTCTAAACATTTTTCTTTTCCGTTTCGGATTCGCGATCCCGGCACCAAAACGCGTCTTTTGACACCCCTCCAGATATTTTTGTATGTATTATGCTGTCGTATAGAATTACTCATATATGTATCTTAAATTTCACTTGATTTAGAATTATGATAGAGTGGAGCTGTCCCGTAGAAACGGCTAATTATTTTGGATATTATACTCACACAGCAATATTTCAAAAGCTGGTTTCTATATTTTTTTGCACCTTTGCCACACGAAATAATTGCACTAAATGGTTTGTCTTAAAAAAGTTATATTTTGGGTGTAGTTAAGCATGAAAACAGTAAAAATTCGTATTTGTCGCTTACCAACCATGGAATGCTTCATAAGGTTAACGAGCTCAAATAATTTATTTTCGAGTATATTTGATTGCTTTTTGTGCTACATTTGGGAATAGTCTTACAATTCGCAATATTTTCATTTATGCGTTCCAATTTCCTTTTCAATATCATTATTTCCCCTTTACGAATAGTTAAAACAGCAGGAGGCCGGCAAACGAAAATACAATGGCAACACAATCCCCCGAGATGTGCAAATTTTACATGAACTACATGTGCTAAAACATGTTTTTACCCCTCATGATATTTCGTAAGGGTATTCCATTATGTGCGAGGGAAAAACGCATTCCAAAATTGTGTTTATTTTATTTTTATTATATTTATAAAGTTTGTGTGTACGAGTAAAAGATGCCAACGTGCAGTTATTGTATTTTGGTATTTCACTTCTTTTTGGCTGCAACAAACTCTTTGCAGTTTCTGTGCTATATAAAGTTGTTCTATATCTTTGGAGCTCTGTATGCAAAACCAATCTAAAAACAAAAATGAAGTGTTTATTATTGAGACACATAAAAATAGTTTTTAGAAAAGGGAAAGCACAAAGAAACCGGTGTTTGTTTTATCACGAACAAGAGTTAGGGCATAAAGTGAATTTTAATTCCCAACGCGTGGCATGTATTTCAGCAAGTTTTTGTATGCTTTTGTTAATTTGTATCTATAGATTTGAAAGGGACGAAAAATAAAGTCAATGACGAACTTTGTTTGTTATCCGATTGAGGCAATCTGTCTCCGGTTGTGATGTACTCTCGAGAGAGTAAATTTTTACATTTTCAAAGACAGCTGTTAATGGGCGCTTTCAGAGAACATGTTTCGCCAAATAAATTATACAAATTTAGTTTTGTGAACGGCGCGTTAAGCCAACAAATGAAATAACTAACCTTAAATATTAAGGAAAAGCACTTCTTGAATTATTTTCCACACTTCACCATAATATTAAAAGGAAGAATTGTATTCATAATCAACAATGTCAAAGAACTGCCAGACAGACGAATAAACACGTTGAGCAAATGTAGCGAAAAATATTCCTGCTCGATAATTTGACGTAAAACCAGCGCTGAAAACCGGTTCGAACCGAACTGGTTCATGAATCGAACCACCCGCTATTTTGGGGCTTTGAACCGAAAAACGGACCGAACCGTTTTTTTTTCTTAACACCAAAAAACGAACCGAAAACCACCCAAAAAATGGTTCGGTTCGGTTCAAAATAAAGTTTCAACAAAAATCACTTAACTTATTTAATTCACCACTTTGCTTGAGAATGCACTTCTAAGATAAAATTGCATACGTTTTTTCTCGATGGCAACGCCTTGAGTTTTCTTCACTTTTGATAGTAACAGCGTCTACTGTTTGCGCCTGTGGTCAAAAGCTTGTGAAAGAATAAGCAAATTTACAAAATGAGTTCAAACCCCGTGCATAGTAACTTTGTATATGAAAGAGCTTTTTCATTTATAACATTTTTTCATTTATAACATAGTCCGAACCATAACACAAACCACTTACATATGTATAATTATAAAAATTTTAAATTAATCAAATTTTTATCAATTTTCGAAACTTTTTATTAACGGTTTTTAGAAAATTTCTGAATGTGCAGTCTTGAAGCTCATTCAATTGTAGTATAATAGTGTGCAAGTTTCAAGCAAAGAAGACATTTACATTTTTATGAATATCTTTTAGTTTGTGTAGTAATCTCGCATCTAAAATTTAGTAGTATGTTTTATATGTATATTGAAAGCAGCTAATTGAATAGTTTTTCTTCTCTTAAAATACGACTACTTTCTTATGTGCAGAATATATGCGTTGTAAAAACCATTTTCATTCCTTACATTGTATAATAATCAAAAAAAAAAAAGTATTCAGCGGTAGCCGCGAACCGGTTCACGAATTAGCTCAAGTTTTTCCTGAGTGGTTCGAACCACTGAACCGAACCGCTTCGATTTTCGAGTTCGGTTTTTCGGTTTTCAGCCCTGCGTAAAACTCCTACCGTTAAGTGGATCGTAACTACTCAACAGAAAGTTATCACTTAACAACTGCTCACCATTTTTCTTTCCTCAAAGCGTCCAGATATTAAGATTAGATAAACAACCCCGTTTTTTCGTTTTTAAGGTTTCTCCTTCGTGTTCTTAATTATTAACTCTACAATTAAATTTTCTCAGAACAATGGAAATAGAATTGATATTTGCCTCAAACATTTTTTCCTCAATTTAGTATAAAAAATAAAATAAATGTAAGGCGCGATAACCTCCGAAGAGATCTAAGGCCGAGCTTCTCTTCCAATTTGCGTCGTGCTCCTCTTTATTTTCCCTACAAATTGGCCGGACGGGACCTACATGTTTTAAGCCGACTCTTAACTGAGAGCTTTTCATGGCAGAAATACACCCGGAGCACTTGTCAAACACTGCCGAGGGGCGACCCCGTTTTTGGGTGTAGGCAACTGGTTTGTTTAATCGCCAGTGAAAATAAGGACGACGAATACAAATATAAGGAGGGAATAAAAGAAAGGCAAATACAAAATAAATATAAGGAGGCGACTACAACGAAACAAATGAAAAGACGAAGACGATAAAGACAAGTACAAAGATGGATGCCAAAGGCTAAAATGAAGATGAAGGCCATACAAATGGAGATAGAGACGAAGATGAGGGCTAAGAAAAAGGCGACGAAAAAGATGAACATAACGGCCAAGGGAAAGACGAAGTCAAACAAAAAGTTAAAGATGAAGACAAAGACGGAAACGAATCCGAACCCAACAATCAGATGAACACGAAAAAGACAAAGACCAAAAAAACAATGACGAACATAATTTAGAACAAAAAAGGATGAAGACGCGGGAAACAAGTCAAAGGCAAAAGCGAGGAGGGAGAACGGCTACGAAAGTGCGTGCACTTATAGCTTTACTATATGGACTCCAAGAATTAAACGATGCCATACAAAATTAGTGAGCCTTAACAATTTTTTCTATGAAACAAGATTTTCAAAAAGCTTTTGAATTGTCTCTGACAAAACGGAAAAATTGTGTATTAACAAAATGTTCGTCGTCAAGCCCATGGCGGAACGATACAAAGTGGCAGCATGGAACAGCTGATTATAAACTTTTTTTATTTGTCCATCGAATTTACAAAAACAAAGTACATGGGTTTTTTATTTATGTTTGTAGGTATGTCACCATGCTGCCACCTTGTATCGTTCCGCCATGGTCAGGCCCTAGCTGGGGTCTGTTTCATACAATTGAAATTTTCTCACCACTTACAATTATAATTTTGTTATAAAAATTTTAAAAGATTTTGAGTTTGTTTAATAGAAAAACTTGTAAAATCAATTTGTAAAATTACAATCCCTCATCTTCTGATAGAACTATTTGTCAGGGCCATTGTCCGGTAATTGTCGACAAAATTGCAATATTGCAACTGAACGGACCCAAAAGTTGTGCTAAAAAAATCAAATCCTAAAACATTATCGAACATACTTAACTTTGAAATATCTTTCTATCATAATTGCACTATCGTATCTACTCAGAGTATAGCAATCAGTATTGTATGTGAATGCATTAATGACGTTTTTGGTCGCATGCGATATGTGGCACGCTATCTGCCTATTTAATAAGTTTAGCACTAATTTTTTGTTTTGTTTTGTTTTTATTGCTATTTTCCAATTTTCCAGTTCCATTATATCTGCTTATTAAATGCACAACCATACAAGTATAATTACATACATATATACATTGTTTTCTTAAAAACGAATATACTCACACCAACAATAACGAACACAAGCTAAGCGGGCCACTGAACTCGATTCATGCCAATAACAAATGGACACAAACTCTTTTTGGTATGTTGGTCACCGCTGGAAACATTTGCTAATAATGTTTTTCTATTTCCATTTTTATAATTTTTATTTTGGTTTCTTGTTTTTTCTCTTTCATTTGTAATACTTTGTGAATTGCAACTAAAATTACCGGTAACTCGCTATATCTTTATTAGGTTCGAATAAAAAAGAGAGATATTAAATTGTATAATAATTTTTCTCAGAAGATTCAAGTATATTTGGAAAAATTGCCATAAATTATTAGTTTTATTACTTTCGTTGAAAATTAAAGGAAAATTGATTTTGGTGTGGGTTTCGTGACTAAAAATATTAAGAAGAAGCACTCATTAAATGACGGTACATAATTCTAATTCTGTCCCCTCGCAGTATTTCAACCTTATCGCTACAACAACAACAACATACAAGGTTTAAAATAGTGTCTTAAAGGGTGCTTGGCGGCAGTGAAAAACTAACAATAATAGAAGGTGAACAAGTTTTTGTAGTGATAGTTAGCAAAAGGTTATTCACATCCTTCAATTTACTTCATATTGATTGACTTGACTCACCCAAAATATATGTATGATAAGGTACAAATACTATCCACGAAACCGAGTGCCTTCACCAAGACTGATTGTTACTTTCGCCTTGCGGCACTCAATTGGATTCAACATGCTATATGAGTATTGATCTAACATACATTACATTCATGTGCTTAGAACAACGCCTTCTTAAAGTGGTTTTGTGGGCCTTATACACATCAGCACTCTAAACCCGGATTTTAAATTTTTGCAGGGTTGGGGGATTCGTACTTGCAAACTTTGCTGACAGCACTGTCAATCAGCGGTCTTAATTTATTGGATGCTTTGTTATTGTATTACTCTGTTTGGAATCGAATTTCTGAGACAGGACTATTTTTTTTAATTTCCATGTAAAGGGTGCAGGCGCAATGTCAGGTTTCTGGAATGTTTTTCTGGATTTATATAAATAAAAACATTTTTTTTAACTTTCTTGATTAGTTGATCAACTTCCAATTGAACAATACAAACGTTTTTCAATTTGAAGTTATGCATAACATTGAACTTCTTTCCCAATAACAACCGATCTGTATAAAAGATTCGATAACAAGCTCACTACTCTCTTTGGCGTATTTGGAGGCAGTGATAAACTATTCGCGTTTTCTAAACCACATGAGTTTTTGGGTTGACCGCTCCTCAGATCTAGGTGTAGGACATGTATGTAGAGAAGTAGCTTGTAAGTCAAAAGCAAAAATATTCGAAAGTATGGACTCGTGTTTTTTTTATCACAAAATACCATCGCATTTAACATTTTCGAAGAAAGAAAATCTGTCTGCTTACGTTCCCATCCATACCATCTAATTTCTTTATTGTAAGTCAGTAACCAGAGTGTCCTAAGTGTTTGTCTTACAGTGTAAAGACTTGCTTGTGAATGAGTCACATCCTTTTTTCCAACTTTAAGATTGTTTTCCTTTTGCTTGATTTTCGTATTCTCTTTAATTCAGAACTTTCAATTCTTTGTTCTCGGCCGCTTTTAATCTTAAAATATGTAGGCTTGTATGCAAGTATGTAATTTTGAGATAATTTCTACTTATATAAATATATCTTTTATATACAAAGAAAAAAATACCAATGCGCAATTATTTATAAAATTTTTTTTCTTTTTAGGTAAGTCCATCATTGTTTCATTTGTCACTTGAGTTTACATTTATGTGAGTCAACGCTAAGTAAGTATAAAATATATTCCTATTTAGGAAGATTATCTCTTAGCTCAGTAATTGTTTATTCGATTATGATATTGAATATGCTGAAGCAATTATAAACAAATATCGTTTTGTTTGTCGAAATGCCTCAGTAAGTTCATCCCTTTGATTTGATTGGAAATTACCGCGTAGTATTAGGTTTCCGAGGCATTGCTCTTTTCAGTTGAAGTACAGACAATAGCAAAGATATAAAAGGAAAGGTGTATTTATGGATGCTTTTTAAAATGGACAATTATGAGGTCATTATGTTCAATTAGGTGAATAAATTATTTGCCAGTGATGGTTTTATAACAAATATCGAGATATGTATAGGTAATATTTACGTTCCTTGTCTGAAACCCTGTTTGGTCTAGAACAGTAATGAACAAATCTAGTAGAGCTTCGAATATAAGTGCAACATTTTTTGTAGTGGTATGTGGTTACAAGGAGAATAGTGGAAAGAATTTTAGTATAGAATTTACGCGTGGGATGCTTACTGATTGAAGTACAAGCGAAAACTGATCCACAGGTTGATCTGCTTGGTCGCCACACTCACAAGACATGTAGGTGATTGTATTTTCGCCGCTTTATGAAGCTCCTGGTGTACAACGATGGGGTGAAATCACTGCCAGTCCTTACGTACAAATCGAGAGTGCGTACGAAATAGTTCTGTTTATCTGAGAACATCATTTTGGCTTCGTTTGACTCCCAACAACAACTAGGTAAATGGATTTGGGGGAAAATAAAACGGAAAATTATCAAATCATGCTTTGAAATTCGAAGTTTGAATTTCACTGGCGCACACTCCAAGCTAACGATACGACGATCGATGACATTCATCCGCTGCTACCCGGCCACTTGCTGTCCACGAACAGGTGTACAAAAACTCTATCTTCAGCTTAGAATTGGTGTTATTAATTAATTAACCTAAATTTTCAAGATTACGTTTATAGTAATTGTAGTCATTATGTTTTTAGGATGACATTTACAGCAAAGGTCAGTTTCCCAAATCTTTGGTTTTAATTTAAACATACTGAAAGGGTGGGGTGGATGTAAGGACTTTTTGGTCAACCTTCATGCATATTGTTGGGCTAATATTCGACATATTCTGGTTTTTTTTTGTTTTGTTTTAGCGCGATTATTAAAACAAAAAAACAGTTATCCTCTACCTGCTACGCCCTTCGATGTAGCTGTGTGAAGTTGGCACCTACTTGGGCGAATAATTTAAAAAACTATATCTCATACGTTTGTCCATGTTTGTCCAGGAAAAATTTTCGTTTGTCCACATTTTGTTAAAAAGTTATTAAAAAAAAATAAAAATCGTGTGGAAAGTTGGCACCTCCATTTGCGATTATTTAAAACAAACTAAATGCCATTCGTTTGTCCACGTTTGTCCACCTTTTGTTAAAAATTTATAAAAAAAAAAAAAAAAAATCGTGTGTGAAGTTGGTAATTCAGTAATTACAAAACCAAATGCCATTCGTTTGTCCATCGTTTGTCCACGTTTGTCCAGGAAAAATTTTCGTTTGTCCACCTTTTTTTTTAAAAAGTTATTTCAAAACAAGTAAGGAAGGCTTAGTTCAGGTGTAACCGAACATTACATACTCAGTTGAGAGCTGTGGAGACAAAGTAAGGGAAAATCACCATGTTGTAAAGAGAACCTAGGGTAACCCTGGAATGTGTTTGTATGACATGTGTATCAAAAGGAAGGTATTAAAGAGTATTTTAAGAGGAAGTGGGCCATAGTTCTATAGATGGACGCCATTAAGGGATATCGCCATAAAGGTGGACCAGGCCTGACTCTAGAATTTGTTTGTACAATATGGGTATCAAATGAAATGTGTTAATAATAATTTTAAAAGGGAGTGGGCCTAAGTTCTATAGGTGGACGCCTTTCCAAGATATCGCCATAAAGGTGGACCAGGGGTGACTCTAGAATTGGTTTGTACGATATGAGTATCAAGCGAAAGGTGTTAATGAGTATTTTAAGAGGGCGTGGGCCTTAGTTCTATATGTGGACGCCTTTTCGAGATATCTCCATAAAGGTGCACCAGAGGTGACTCTAGAATTTGTTTGTACTATATGGGTATCAAATGAAAGGTGTTAATGAGTATTTTAATAGGGAGTGGGCCTTAGTTCTATAGGTGGACGCCTTTTCGGAATATCGTTATAAAAGTGGACCAGGGTTGACTCTAGAATGCGCTTGTACAATATGGGTATCAAACGAAAGGTGTTAATAAGTGTTTTAAAAGGGAGTGGGCCTTAGTTCTATGGGTGGACGCCTTTTCGGGATATCGCCATAAAGATGGACCACGGGTGACTCTAGAATTGGTTTGTACGATATGAGTATCAAGCGAAAGGTGTTAATGAGTATTTTAAGAGGGCGTGGGCCTTAGTTCTATATGTGGAAGCCTTTTCGAGATATCGCCATAAAGGTGGACCAGAGATGACTCTAGAATTTGTTTGTACTATATGGGTATCAAATGAAAGGTATTAATGAGTATTTTAAAAGGGAGTGGGCCTTAGTTCTATCGGTGGACGCCTTTTCGGAATATCGTTATAAAAGTGGACCAGGGTTGACTCTAGAATGCGCTTGTACAATATGGGTATCAAACGAAAGGTGTTAATAAGTGTTTTAAAAGGGAGTGTGCCTTAGTTCTATGGGTGGACGCCTTTTCGGGATATCGCCATAAACGTGGACCAGGGTGACTCTAGAATTAATTTTTACGATATGGGTATCAAATGAAAGGTATTAATGAGTATTTTAAAAGGACGTGGGCCTAAGTGCTATAGATGGACGCCTTTCGAGATATCGCCATAAAGATGGACCAGGGGTGCCTCTAGAATTGGTTTGTACGATATGAGTATCAAGTGAAAGGTGTTAATGAGTATTTTAAGAGGGTGTGGGCCTTAGTTCTATATGTGGACGCCTTTTCGAGATATCGCCATAAAGGTGGACCAGGGGTGACTCTAGAATTTGTTTGTACGATATGGGTATCAAATGAAAGGTGTTAATGAGTATTTTAAAAGGGAGTGGGCCTTAGTTCTATAGGTGGATGCCTTTTCGAGATATCGCCATAAACGTGGACCAGGGGCGACTCTAGAATGCGTTTGTACAATATGGGTATCAAATGAAATGTGTTAATGAGTATTTTAAAAGGGCGTGGGCCTTAGTTCTATAGGTGGACGCCCTTTCGAGATATCGCCATAAAGGTGGACCAGGTGTGACTCTAGAATTTGTTTGTACGATATAGGTATCAAGTGAAAGGTGTTAATGAGTATTTTAAAAGGGAGTGGGCCCAAGTTCTATAGGTGGACGCCTTTTCGAGATATCGCCATAAAGGTGAACCAGGGGTGACTCTAGAATTTGTTTGTACGATATGGGTATCAAATGAAAGGTGTTAATGAGTATTTTAAAAGGGAGTGGGCCTTAGTTCTATAGGTGGATGCCTTTTCGAGATATCGCCATAGAGGTGGGCCAGGGGTGACTCTAGAATTTTTTTGTGCGATATGGGTATCAAATGAAAGGTGTTAATGAGTATTTTAAAAGGGAGTGGGCCTTAGTTCTATATGTGGACGCCTTTTCGAGATATCGCCATAAACGTGGACCAGGGGTGACTCTGGAATGTGTTTGTACGATATGGGTATCAAATTAAAGGTATTAATGAGGGTTTTAAACGGGAGTGGCCCTTAGTTGTATATGTGAAGGCGTTTTCGAGATATTGACCAAAATATGGACCAGGGTGATCCAGACCGTCATCAGTCGGGTACCGCTAATTTATTTATATATGTAATACCACGAACAGTATTCCTTCCAAGATTCCAAGGGCTTTGGATTTCGCCCTGCAAAACTTTTTCATTTTCTTCTACTTAATATGGTAGGTGTCACACTCATTTTACCAAGTTTTTTTCTAAAGTTATATTTTGCGTCAATAGACCAATACAATTACTATGTTTCATCCCTTTTCTCGTAGTTGGTATATAATTATGGCATTTTTTTCATTTTTCGTAATTTTCGATATCGAAAAAGTGGGCGTGGTCATAGTCGGATTTCGGCCATTTTTTACACCAATACAAAGTGAGTTCAGATAAGTACGTGAACTGAGTTTAGTAAAGATATATCGATTTTTGCTCAAGTTTTCGTGTTAACGGCCGGGCGGAAGTACAGATGGTCGACTGTGTATAAAAACTGGGCGTGGCTTCAACCGATTTCGCCCTTTTTCACAGAAAACAGTTAACGTCCTAGAATCTAAGCCTCTACCAAATTTCACAAGGATTGGTAAATTTTTGTTCGACTTATGGCATTAAAAGTATCCTAGACAAATTAAATGAAAAAGGGCGGAGCCACACCCATTTTGAAATTTTCTTTTATTTTTGTATTTTGTTGCACCATATCATTACTGGAGTTGAATGTTGACATAATTTACTTACATACGGTAAAGATATTAACTTTTCTTTTAAAATTTAAATTAAAAATTTTTTTTTTTAAAAAGTGGGCGTGGTCGTTCTCCGATTTTGCTAATTTTTATTAAGCAGACATATAGTAATAAGAGTAACGTTCCTGCCAAATTTCATCATGATATCTTCAACGACTGCCAAATTACAGCTTGCAAAACTTCTAAATTACCTTCTTTTAAAAGTGGGCGGTGCCACGCCCATTGTCCAAAATTTTACTAGTTTTCTATTCTGCGTCATAAGTTCAACTCACCTACCAAGTGTCATCGCTTAATCCGCATTTGGTAATGAACTATCGCACTTTTTCGATTTTTCGAAATTTTCGATATCGAAAAAGTGGGCGTGGTTATAGTCCGATATCGTTCAATTTAAATAGCAATCTGAGATGAGTGCCAAGGAACCTTCATACCAAATTTCATCAAGATACCTCAAAATTTACTCAAGTTATCGTGTTAACGGACAGACGGACGCACGGACGGACGGACGGACATGGCTCAATCGAATTTTTTTCGATACTGATGATTTTGATATATGGAAGTCTATATCTATCTCGATTCCTTTATACCTGTACAACCAACCGTTATCCAATCAAAGTTAATATACTCTGTGAGCTCTGCTCAACTGAGTATAAAAACAAAAATTGTGTGTGAAGTTGGCACCTCCATTTACGAGTAATTAAAAAAACCAAATGCCATTCGTTTGTCCATCGTTTGTCCACAATTGTCCAGGAAAAATTTTCGTTTGTCCACTTTTTGTTAAAAAGTTATAACAAAAATATTTTTTTTTCGAAAAAAACCCCAAATTTTTTTTTCGCTTTGTAAACAAAAGGTGGACAAACAAAATGTTTCCTGGACAAACGATGGGCAAACGACGGACATACGATTTAGCACAATAAAGCGAAACAAAAAATTTTTTGGGTTTTTTCGAAAAAAAAATATTTTTGTTATAACTTTTTTACAAAAGGTAGACAAATGAAAATTTTTCCTGAACAAACGTGGACAAACAATGGGCAAATGACGGACATACGATTTAGCACAATAAAGCGAAACAAAAAATTGTTTGTTATAACTTTTTAACAAAAGGTGTACAAACGAAAATTTTTCCTGGACAAACGTGGACAAACGAATGGCATTTGTTGTTTTTAATTACTCGTAAATGGAGGTGCCAACTTCACACACAATTTTGTTTTTTTGAAATAACTTTTTAACAAAAGGTGGACAAACGAAAATTTTTCCTGGACAAACATGGACAAACGGTGGCCCAAGTAGGTGCCAACTTCACAGAGCTCTTCGATGTTATTTTGACCTACATCAGGTTATCCTCAATATTTTTCAATATCAAAATTAAATATAGAATAGTCCACGAGGATGTTGCTTAGCGCAGAAATCGAAACGTAATATCTCGTGTATGTGAACCCACACTTTACATTAATCAGTAGTAAAACGCCATAAAAACTCTCGTATGCTAAGTAATTATCACAATCTAACCAAAGAGAGTATATTTTTCCCACCTAATTCTTTTTATGAGAAACACACAACGTGGCAAGTGAAATACTCCTACAGTCCTACTCTCTAGTGTTTATTTTTGCATTACACTTCACTGCTCCTTGAAGGCGAACACCGCGCACACATACACTGCCTGTAGATAATCGGAGAATGTTAACAAATTCACTTCAGACATCTCAACTTCTCAGGCAAAATAATTTATAGAAGTTTCAATGCCACATTGCGCTTAGGTAGCGGAAGATGCCGTTGGAGGCCATGGGGGTTGTGAGGCTTTGTCGATTTTGATGCAGCAAGGCTAGATATGTGCTATGCAGTAGCTGAGCGACAGTGTGTGTGTGCGTGTGTTTAGCTGCAAAACAGTATAATTATAGCCACTTGTACACGTCATGTCAAGCATTTATTTACATACATATTCGTTCTAACGATGTTGCAGTCCGGGCGTCGTATATTTACAGTTACTGTTAATAAACTATAATCAAATGCCTAGGTAGGTGGTAAGTAACCAGTGACCTGCGAAATTAAGAAATATTTGCCAAAGAGGATCGAGTAGGAAGAGAAATCAACATCGCATACCATCGCGAGAATTCACCACGTGGAAAGAAGACTATCTCACAGAAAACGGTTTGGCGAATTCCCCACTCTGGAACTAATTTCCATTTCATTTCTCCTCTGTGGTATATCTCGCGAACAATTTTTATTTTGGGTTTGTATTTTATATTTTATTTATTTATGGCGATATTTTGCCTTCATTCAGCAGTCATCTGCAGGACTGAAAAACAAAAACATGTCGCTTCCCCGGTTCAATAATGACGCAACTGTAAATTTTAAAGTTTCGAGATAACCCGCATAAAAGCTTTAAAGAGTACTAATCTTTGCTGTGTATAAATTTTATAATTGTACTAGCAGACCCGTTGTTGTTGTTGTAGCGATAAGGTTGCTCCCCAAAGGCTTTGGGGAGTGTTATCGATGTGATGGTCCTTTGCCGGATACAGATCCGGTACGCTCCGGTAACACAGCACCATTAAGGTGCTAGCCCGACCATCTCGGGAACGATTTATGTGGCCACATTAAACCTTCAGGCCATCCCCTCCCTCCCCACCCCCAAGTTCTATGAGGAGCTTGGGGTTGCCAGAGCCTCGTCTGTTAGTGAAACAGGATTCGCCGCGGATAGGTGAGGTTGACAATTTGGTTTGGAGAAGCTATATATTGCGCTGGCAACCTGAAGGGTTGCGCTACACACCCCTTGAATCTGGTATTTTAGTCGCCTCTTACGACAGGCATACCTACCGCGGATATATTCTTACCCCCTTACCCGCTGGGGGACAGCAGACCCGTCAGACGTTGTTCTGCCCTAAATGTGGTCTATCTACATACATTTTAATAAGCTTTTTCCGTCTAACTCTGCTCCCCCCTCACTTTTTCTTAATCCTTTTATTCACTCCTCCCTCCGTCTTTTCGCTTCATCTATCTGTATCTTCATCTCACTCTTTCTCTTTCTCAGTCTACCTCTCCTTCCATCTTTTCTCTTCTCTCAAATTTTTACAATTCTTCTTCATCCCTTATTGCCAGGCAAATCGAATAGGACGTATGCATAGTTATGTGGGTATTATTAGTTCATGTCTTTATTTCGGCATCGCATGCATATTTATCAGTTTTGCCAGGCTGATGCGACTAAATCGAATATCAAAATGAAAATTACTTTAAAGCTCTCAGCAACAGCTTCCATTTGATATCCCGATTACACACACATTCTAGGGTTATCTGGGGCCTATATCTTGAGACCCTAGTCACCCAGCGATATAAAAATTACTCTGTACTAAAGCACCCATCAACAGCTTCAAATTGATAACCATAATGTAAAAACACATCCTAGTGTTACCGTGATCCACGTTTTGGCATATATCTCGAGACCCTTCTCAAATAGGTATGAAAACTACCCTGTACTAAAGCACTCATCAACAGCTTTCATTTGTTATCCATATTGTATAAACACTTTCTAGGGGTACCCGGGTCCACGTTTTGGCCTCAATATCGAGACCCTAGTCATCAATAAGTATGAAAACTAGCCTGTACTAAAGCACTCATCAACAGCTTTCATTTGTTATCCGTATTCTATAAACACATTCTAGGGGTACCCGGGTCTACGTTTTCGTTTATATCTCGAGACCCTAGTTACCCGCGGGTGCGAAAAATACTCCGTATCAAAGTACTCATAAACGGCTTCCATTTTATACCCATATTGTACAAACATATCCCAGGATTACCCAGGTCCACGTTTTGATCTCAAGACCCTAGCCAGAACGGGATAAAAATTATCCTATGTCTGTCTCCTTGTTTTAAGCTACCCCTCCACCAATTTTCAGCCAAATATGTTCATCCGTTCCTTCCTCTTCAATCACTCTTTATCTACTAAAAAAAGCGCATCAAAATCCGTTGCGTATTTTTAAAGGATTAAGCATTTAAAGGGACATAGGGACAGTAAAAGCGACTTTGTTTTGTACTATGTAGTGATGTACATCCATACATACCTATAAACCTACGCCCGAAGTTAAATAACGCAGCGAATGCTATATATGTACGTATTTATGTGTCGCATCATGCCTCACTCAAAAGCAATTAGCGCGCACAGGTCACAGCGAACAACCACACAAACACATTTTTTGGTAAAAATGTTACTTTTGTTTAAACAATTTGGCTGATATAAGAAAGGAATCAAGTATTTTTTTTTTGATGCAGATCGAAGGTAAATATTTCGAAGTTTTACTGAAAAGTAGAATTTTTTAAATCCATCCATCCGTTTATGAGTTATAGCTATGTAAACAAAAATTTTTTGATTTTTTACTACATTTTGTTAATTTTCCACGCCCCTATAACCTACATCTTCAAATTATATTAACTGTACCATCTCACGTAGCTAAGCTTGCAAATGCAAAAAACCGTTTTAAAATCGGAGCATTCTGTGTGAAGTTATGTGCATACATGGCATTTCACGACTTTATTTTATAAGATTTATAGATTACAAATAGTTTCCGCGCTAAACCACTTGCGTCGTTATTGCATTCGCACATTTTTCTAGTTGATGCAAATATTGAAACTTGCTTCACCAAAACTTAATATTTTACAATTGCGTAATTATTGAACCGGCGAAGCGATGTATTAAATAAATCGTGCCTAACAGCAGCCTTGATGTAAGCAAAAGAAACATGTAACAGGACCTTTTAAAGGTTTCTGCACCTATGTTTCCAAGGGACAAAAGTCCAAGAAATATTTTGGTATTATTTCATTTAAAGTATACTTTAAATTTTAAAGTTTTTCCTTGGAAATATGTTGTGGCACTTTAAACACCGTTATCTATAAAAAATTGTTTTTGTTGTTTTCACTGAAATTGGTATTAAAATTTCGTCTTAAAAATGATACAATGACATTCCGTGAAAAAAATATATAATTTTAAAATTTGAAAAAGAAGTTCGGCCTAGTAGATCGGCTGCTTTGTTCAAACAATTCAAGAAGCTTTGAATTTATTTTAGGCTATGGCTGAAGTCGTTGGTTTCACAATCATAGCAAATATAATTATCGAATATGCAGATAATAAGGGTTTGAAGATATTAACCAAATTGTCTACCCAGGAAGTGTGTTTATACTGTGGCTAATGTTTTCAAGTAGCGCACATCACCATGCAATTTTCACAACTACCGATAAAGACCAGCGGATTTGCCTTGAATTCGAGTATTCTGACATTTTCGGATTGCGCGCAATTCGTGATTGTAGATCCTTGGCAACACGAAACTTTTGCTCTCTTGTGTTCGAGTATTTTGACCTTCTTCGGTCCCCTGTCAATTGAGATTTTAAATAATTTTGGAAACGAGACTAGCTCTTTGGCTATTCTAATATTTTCACATGTGTATGTAAAAAAGAAGTCAACAGCAATAAAGCCAATGAATAAAAGGTAAAGAAAATGTAAATCAGAGAAATATTCGAGAATGTAATACGCGAATAATCGAGAGGCGTGTAGAAGATGTGAAGTAAAGAAACAATAGCACTGGCATGTTATATAAGTAAGCGGGCGGGGGCGAGGCATGTTCTTGTCAAAATCAACGGTATAAAAGCTCACACAACTAAAAAAAAACGGTACCTCACCAAAAAGATTGTTGAGCAAGGACTTCTGCTTGGTACAACAAAAATAATAATATACAATGGGTCAAATTTGACCCGAAGACCAAACTTGTAAAAGACTGGCGCGTAATCATAGTCAAAATAAAATAGACTTTAAATATAGTTGCAGCTTTTTGACATAATCTTCTATGAGCTATCTGTCAAATAAGCTGAAACTAAATTTAAAACCTATTTTATTTTGACTATGATTATGCGCCTATAACTATTATCGTAAATATAAGAGTACAAAATCACTTGGAGCATTTTAGCTTCTAAACTAAAAGTCATACAATATCAAACGGCATCATAACGGGTAAATTTTTCAGTCAAAACGATATTTTTTTCCTAAAATGGGTCAAATTTTTCCGAAAGCTTTATGAAGGTTAAAAGATAAAATACTTGATTCTATTATATTGCCAGTATGCTGTATGCAATGCTGCCGCTGGTGATTCTTCTTCTTTTTCATCCATTGCCTGCAGGTTTGCAATGAGACTACTCGAGAGAAAATTAAAACAAAAAAGTGAAAGTGTTGAATGCAACATGATTGCTGGCGGCTGTGACGCTGGTGGTGGCGCAGTGCACATCAGGGAACCAAATTACCAGCCATAGCCTGTGAGAGAACAAACGCATTGATGCATAAATTTTTTTTTATATAAATTCTTTATAAGTTTTTAAATGCATTGAAATGTTTGTAAAATTATATACAAACCTTCATACATAGAATTTTAATAAAGGCCAGGGTGGAGGACAGTTCCACCAACAACGTCAGGGGTACTGGTGGCGGTACTCTGCTCTACATAAATATTAAACAGCTGTACTTAGAATAAAACAAACTGCGCCCGCACCTCAGTAATTGCAAATTAAAATGATGGCAAACACATTAATTGACTACAATGTGTCCACATGCGAACAAATGTTAACAAAAACGATGAATACATTCCTCGTTTAATAAAGTTGGCCCTTTGTATTGCTTTGTATGCCCAATGGAAGTTGGGCCACCTCGAACAGGTTGAATGCTTGAATATTTGCGAAAATCTATGGCAATGGCAGGGACAAAGCGCACAATTCTTGGACGCCCAATTGCAAATCATATAAAAAAATTCGCATTTAAAATACAAAACGGCCACTGCCCTTCCCAGCAATGAGGAAATTGTACTGAAAACTGTCAATAAATAGCACAAAGCGACGCACTGCACAACTTCAATTGACTTATAATCAGATCTTACATTCGAGTGGAATTCTTTAGCTCTTCAATGGTCCTCAATTGGCGGCAATAACAATTTATCAATCATTTATGTAGCTACTTAAATGAACAATGAATGTAGTGCGAATGAAGCAGCGGAGTATATATGTACATATATCTGCACTAGAGGCGTGAATTAATGTGATTTATTAACAAAATCAGAAAGATTTAATAACATTTCGTATTTTAAATGGAATTGCAGCGCAATTAGTGTAATATAGCACAAAGTAAATTAATATAAAAATGAAAAGTAGGTTTTAAAAAACTAAACAGTTCCGGTTAATACAATATTTTATTGAACTTCATTAATGTCATTTTCAACGCTCTAATTGCGCTTTTAAAATTTGCTACAGCCAATGGACGTTGTTTTTTATTTACACTGGAATCCATGGTTGAAGATGATCTCTCAGTTTAAGTGTCATCGTTGCTTTGTCATATGTCGTTTGTGATAAATAAAGTTAATTCGAAATGACAGTAAAACTTTCAAACAAGAAAAAAAGAAGTCTAGATGCTTTAAAAATATTTTCCTTTTTGTAGGCCTGGAACCATTTTAATTGTTTTGAATGTAAAGAGCACACTTGACCAGCTAATTTGCTAGATGAATTGACGAAAGCAGTTGATTTACTACTCGCAACATTACACATCTTTCCAATACAGCACTGAGCTTGCATTCGTTCGGAAACTACAATTGTAAAACTAATTCCTAAATATATTAGAAACGGATAGGCTAATTTTTGTTTTAAGTAGCTATCTTTGTAGAACTAAACGTATATAATTTTTTATAAGTTGCGTCCCAATCCGTTCATCGCTGTCAAAGATTACCTCTTTCCAAAAATTAAGACTTATTAAAATATGTAAAGATGTACTTGATGTCAAATGCATCGGCTTATCAAGTCACCCCCATCTTAAGGTCTAGAAATCAAATGTCAGTAATCATAAAATTTAGTTGGATACTTGCTTTAAATAGTTTTAGATATTAGCTGCTCTTTAATGCATTAATTTCCCCAAGTAAATAGGAAACAAAATGTAGCAGAGCTTGTGGATTATCGCATATATGCTTATCGCTCCTAAAAACGCTGACGACTATTTGAAGAAAATTAAAAACCAACACAACAGTATTTTTATACTCAGCTGGGCAGAGCTCACAGAGTATATTAATTTTGTTCGCATAACGGTACCCCCGTAACGGCATAAACTAATCGAGGTAGATATAGACTTCTATATATCAAAATGATCTGGGCGAAAAAAAGAAATTCATTTAGCCATGTCCGTCCGTCTGTCCGTAAACACGATAACTTGAGTAAATTTTTAGGTATCTTAATGCAATTTGGTATGTAAGTTCCTGGGCGCTCATCTCAGATCGCTATTTAAAACGAACGAAATCGGACTATAACCACGCCCACTTTTTCGATATCGAAATTTTCGAAAAACCGAAAAAGTGCGATAATTCTTTACCAAAGACGGATAAAGTGATGAAACTTGGTAGGTGGGTTGGGTGACGCAGAATAGAAAATTATTAAAATTTGGGACCACCCACTTTTAAAAGAAGGAAAATTAAAAGTTTTGCAAGCTGTAATTTGGCAGCTGAGTATGTTATGTTCGGTTACACCCGAACTTAGCCTTCCTTACTTGTTCATTCTAAAAGTAATTATATTCCTTCCTTTGTATTTATGTTGGCTTCTAGTATCAGTATAATTCTGATAAAGTCATATAATATATATTATTTTTTAGTCTTTAATTTCTTAAAGTATTAAAAAAGATGCTTTGGATTTATTTTGATTTTCTCATTCTATGTTCCTTCTGACATTTTCGAGCGATAGTCCATTTACCCCACCGTCAACAATTTTTAATCCGTAGAACAATTTTAAACACTTTCTATATCTTTTATTTGCATTGAACGTAAATGGATTCAACTCAAAATAGTTTTTTAATATAATTGCATTGAAAATGTTTGCACTTAATTCTTTTGGCGCCACTTGATGACTCACAAGCAAACAAACAATCGGCCTTTTCCTTCCATCCATGGTGCAAATTAAAGACTAGCGTTTATGGATATTCAAATTTCGTATGTTGTTGTTATGTTTATGTGTGCAAATATCATAAATTATTTATAGTTACTTCATAACATTGTATTGACTGGGGGACATTTTCAGGGCATTGAAGCGTATGAACGCGCCAAATGTCGCGTCTAACTGTCATCATTTAAAGATAATTACTTTTGTTTTAAATAAAGCTGTAAAGTAAAATATGCAACAACATAATTCATCTATAAATTAGTTAAAAATGTGTTGGCATGATCTACTTAGTAGTAGTGATGTATGGTTTTGGGTATTTAAAGACCTTCTTATATGGGTCAAAGTTCAGGTGCAGTCTGGTATCTGAATGAATTTTAATGAGAATCATTCTCGATAGTAATTTAATACAAAAATAATAGTTCCCGCCGTTTCTGCTAAAAAGATGTCGTTAAAATGGCAATTTTCCAAATGGATTTTGGAAATTCTTAAAAAAAATTGCCTTTTCTGAAATCGTCGGATGAGAGAAAGATCATCATATTTCGTCTGCCGGTTTGGAGACGACCGATTTAGGAAACTTTTCAAGAACACTTTATCTCTAGATTGGTTTGTAAAATACACATTTCTCAGCTTTTTATACCTTTCATGAAAATGAAATGGTATATTAACTTTGTCACGAATCTCAAAATTGTAAGGCCTTAAAGGAAAATAGATAGACCTACCAATAAGTATACTGAAATGATCAGGATGAAGAGCTGAGTTAATTTAGCCATGCCCGTCTGTCCGTATGTCCGTCTGTCTGTTTAGTTTATTCTTTACTTGAGCTCTCAGAATATTTGTCTTGTCTCGGAATTTGTTTTGAAAATGTGCTATCGCAGCATAGATTTAATATATTTTAGTTGATATTGCGTTTTAGAAGCGAATTTTTTTATTAGTTGTTTTTCAATCAAATTTTCAAATTTAAGGTTTTTTTAAGGAAAAAATCTCTCATTGTTTTCAAAACAATTCTTAAATGGGGCGTTTTCTAACTAAGTAAGAGTAATCTTCCACTAAGCCAAGAAAATCTATTTAGATTTTTCTAAGCTCTCAGAATTTGTATCAAAAGTGCCTTTTATCAAAATAAATTGAAAAATGCTCTCTCTTTGAAACACGCGCTAAATATATTGAACTTTATTAAGATATTGTGTTTTTCAATCAAATTTTAATATAAGGTGTTTTTAAAAATTCATTGATATATGTGTTTAGGGTGATATTCCACCCAGTAGTGGAAATAAGTTCACCCCTGAAGTATTCAGAAGAGCAAAACACTCCTAAGGTATAGAAGAGTGTTGCCGATTATGATCTCGGGTCGCTAGGGCACTTTAGGAATAACCTTTGTTGGATCGATGTTAATCAGCCTTGTTCTGGTCAATTAGTCGAAAAGTAGAATCGATTATTTCTTTAAAGGCACCAGTTCTTCGGTTGCGTGCATCCCTAATATACATATTTAAATGCAAAAAAGCGTATGAGCGTATATACTTTTTAAGCGATGTGCCAAAATTGTATGTTTTAAAACAATGTTTGTAAGTTGGCAGCAGAAATATGTCTTCGCTATTTTATTTTATATTGGACTTATCGTTACTGGTTGTCGTTGCCATATTGGGCAACAAAATTCAAATTCACTTTCGTTCAAATTACTTAGCAACTTTTTTCTCAAGCATTCAGTAATACTTAAGAATTATGTAATTTTGTTAGTGTCCCAATGGGTGCGACTTATATGGTGCGTTGATGTGTGGTTTTGGCAGAAACTTTTTTCTCATTTCTCACTTGTTCGACTTGGTTGTTTGGTTGTGTTTTTTTCTACGTCAATAAGTTACATTTGAAGTGAGCAAGTACGAGGTACAAAAATGGTAATACGGATTATTTACCGTCAATTGTAGTTAATTTCGGAGTTATATACATTCATATATTACAAACGAAAAGTAGTAAATTTGGTTATTGTTGACAACCTTTTTTCCTTATTTGAAATCTATTGCAAAGCAATTAATGTCACATCATAGCTATTATTTATCTGTTATCTACTTTATTTGCATGAAAATAAACAATTAATTTTCATACTGCTGTTGCCGCCACAAATTGATTAATTTAAAATTAAATCTACTAACGAATCAGCTGTCAAAAAAAAAATACTTTTAGCGTTTAATTAATATAAAAATATATTCCAATTTGAATTTAATAATCTAAATATAAACAAGCAATAGTGACATCTGTGAATTTCAACGACTAAGCGAACTCTAGTGATAATAATTTGGCCCGATGTACCTTCGTGAAAAACTGATCCTATATTTTAATTTGTGAAAGAAAAGTAATAACCCACATGCAAATTATCATCAAGGAACAAAGTTACAAAAAAATTTTCAAGAAATTTAGAACCAAATTTTTAAAAAGGGTTGGAACAAGAGCTTTTAAAAAACTTGGAAAAATGTACACACAATTTTTAAAAAGTTAAAAAAAAAATTTGCAGATATCTTATTATTTCAGCAACCATTTGTTATATTCTCTAAGGCAATTTTATTTTTATGTTGTTCTAAAGCTGCCCCGTACAAGCGCATGCTTTTCTTTTTAGAGCTTTAGCACAGAAGTCCTTTATTGTAATGCATTAAATACGTTATTTGAAAGAAAAATTATGCTTTGACTCGCTAGTCAAGGACGAAAACGGTATAAAATGCGAACGATTTGTCCCCTACCAAGCTTAGATGCTCCATCTACAGAAACATAATTTTCACAAGGGTTATGTCAACTCCCCTGGGAAGTTTTGCTCATTTATTAGTCGATGCGACCATTCAAGGATGTGGTGGGTCGGATTAAACAAGTTCCATTCCGGTACGTAGCACCGGTTGTAAGCGGAATAAAACTCATACTCATCTAAAACCAACCGCACTTTTTTCTACCATACATTTTACGGTCGTATATATAAATCCGATAGTGAAGAACTGCCTACGCATTATTAACGAGCGCTGATTTGATTACCAAGTCGACTTTACTTGCTTTGCCCCTCTTCCACGTTTAGCCAAGGAAATACGCATGCATGATATGCTATGTTGATTATGCCTTCTTGGCAAATTTGTGGAGCACAGCAATATGTTGTTATACAACGTTGTAACATGATGTTGTATTTTTGTTGTTGATTTGGTAATTTTCATATCATATGCATATTCTACATTTAATATATGGCAAATTTTGGTGCTCCAAATGCGCAAAGTGCAATAAAACTAACAACAAAATATTGCACACGAGGAGTTAGCGCTATGAATATGTGTGCGTAGGTTGAAAAGAAAATTATGAAGATCATGGTAAATTTTAAAAATCATAGAGAATTAAAAGAAAGAAAAGAGTTTCGTTGGAAAACAGCAATGACGAAATATCTCATCTAGCATCTAAATGTATGTATATTGAATAGTTGAATGGAAATACAACAACTTTGGCTGACAATTTCATTTAATATCTAAAAATAAATACACAATTTCATAAAGGTGTGCTCATATATGGCAAGTCATCTCAATTTATCAATCCCATTTTGCTGTGAAAAGTCGATTTTTTTTTGTTTCAAAATTATTGACACAACATCATTTTTAAGGTTAATGAAAATACACCTACATGTACATTTTTTTTCTTCTGAAACTGCACTCCTTAGATATTATTTAGTCAAACGCGTCTGTGTGTGAATGTAGCTTAAGTGTATTTTTATCTTGTTCAATATGATTAAATTTGGCTCACAAAGAAGCAAACAAGCCAAAGGTGGAGTCATTCGTTCTGCTTTCTTCTTGCCAGAGATGTGTGCGATATGCGCCTGCGCATGTGCCGCTATTTCCTGTCTTCACAGCACAAGGCGTGTCCCCACACAGAGGATACTGAACTCCATAATGTGAGGGTCTATCGGCCATGGCGTTGCACTTCGTCGTCTTGTTTTTTTGTGTTTGTGTTGTCAGCTATCAGCCATAACACAAATTATATACAACATACATACATACATATGTGCACGTATACCCAGCAGTTAAGTATCGAACGAGTCAACAAAATCACTACTTTAAAACTACAACATTAAAATCAAGGTTTTGCTAATGACTGTTTTAGCTTCTCGAATGTTCAAAAGCGCATGTCTTTGAGTAACATTGAAAAAGCAAGGATAAACGCACAGCCAGAAAAAGTAGAAAACTTGCACTATCTTAGGAAAACCTTCATACCTTTCAAATGAATCCTCCGCTATCTTGGAAGTTTATATTTCATTTGCTACACTTACTGGTTTGCTCCGGCAAGTGAGGATTTGGAAAAAAAATTGGCTGTATGTTTTACGCAAGCTTATCCTATATGTTCGAGAGAGTTTTCAAAACAAAGATTTTCTAGTCCATGAGCTTCCGAATTAAAAAAATAATGTGCTTAGTTTTTCACACATTGTTTGGGATCCGCGTGGTGCGCAGAGAGTTCATCTGGAGACCTCTTCACCTTGCAGGTACCAGCCGCCTTGCTAGATCTGCTAGAAAAAATTCGGAAAATGTTAGCTTCTGCGCTACCTTACTTCTCTAACTGTTGGGTTAAATGAAAACCGGTTATGATGTTACTTTTCATATTTTGGTCATTGATGGCTATTTTTCTGCAACCAAGCTTCCAAGTATCGACCTATTTGGTCTTGAATTTTTTGATATTACAATTAACCACAGTGGTTTTACAAGCAATAAATAAAAGCCTATATGTCAACATGGCAAATTTCTGGTAGGTAATTCAAATTGGATTCCGACATTTTTTTTCAAATTAGAAATAAATTAAATTAAAAGCAAAATGCTGTTTAAAATATATGTATTGTTACGAATATTAGCAAAACTGAGGAGTGCTGCCATCTCCAGGCCGATGCTAAGCAGTGACGTGAATTCACATCAATAATTCAATCATTATGTATCTACATAAACGAATCAATAATTGCGTCTACACATATGTACACATTCCGACGAGCAACATTTACATACAAGGCAGCGAGAGATGAGATGTCACACACCGATGAATTTACTTATACGCTTATGTGTGTGCGGGAGACTGTAAACTACAATCACATGCATATATCTTATCTCAGTGGTCACAAGAGAGGGCAATAATTTGTGCACGTAGTTGTGGCTGGCGATTTTGTAGCCGAAACAACTAGTAAGTTCTGGAAATCGAAGAGCCTAGAAGTATGCAGCGTAAACTATAAAAGCGGGGCAAGCGAGTAAGAAGAAATTCAGTTTGATTTGAGTTGTCAAGCAGTTACGACTAAGACGATATCTAGCGAGCAGTAGCAGTATTATTTTGAAAGTCAGTTTCATTTAACCTATCAGTTTGGTTATTAAGCCAGCGAGTAGCAAAGTATAAGTGTTATTGTGAAGTACTTTAATAAAGGCCATTTTTCCATCATTCAATATTGGAGTTATTTATTCAACAGTTTAGTGATTCGAACTTAGCAGAGGATTGCAAATAAGATGATTTGCAAGCAATTTCGTTACAGTATATTACAATTAAATTTTCGGACGCAATCCTTTTTTGTAACTCCTTCAGTATGATTTTAGCTTAAACTTTGACCAATAACAGTGTTAGCCGATTAGTTTGATTCAAACTAGCTGTTAGTTCGTTTACAACTAGTTCAGTTGACTGCGCGTTACATACATACAGCAGCGAACACAATAATAGCAATGGCAATTTGTTATCAAATTTCGTCAATTAAATTCTTTCTTTTCGATGTTATAAAACAAACTTCTATGAATTTTGAAGCTATGCAAACCAATCTCAAAAATTTTTCGAAAACATCGAAAATTCGAGAAAAATTTACGAAAATTTCGAACTTTTTATTTGAAGTTCTCTGATTTTTTTGAGTACGCAGTTCGTGGCCCAATCAAGGTCTAACAAAGTACAAGTTAGAGGCCTCTCAAAATTCGTTTTGAATTTTGAAAACTCTCTCTCCGAAGGTTGTTTTAGATTTTCTTCCACACAAAGTATGAACAATTCTTTTTATATGGAGAAAATCTAAACACGTAGAGAAAAAGTTGTAAAATATCAATGCGAATTTTGAGAGACCTATAACTTGTACTTTTGCTAGAAAAAAATTGACTGGGCTTCAAAACTACATAATCCAAAAATTCACAGAACTCCAAACCAAAATTCAAAATTTTCGTGAAAATTCATCGAATTTTCAAATATTTTCTAAAACTTTTTTGAGATTGGTTTGTATGGTTTTAGTTACAAACTTAAAAGTAGTTAATTGACGAAATTTTCAAAAAAAAAAAATTGTCACTGTTATTTTTTTTTGTTCGCCGCTGTACATACATACATGGCAACACACACATGCAGTTCCTTTCGTTGAATTTTGGCTTTATTTTTAAAACTTTTTGATCTGCTTGGCTGTGCGTGCTGAATATGATTATATTCATTACATATTACTTATACTTATTTTTATTTGTGTACGTCTGACATTTCTTGGCCATGATTCATACCACGCGCTCATTCGCCTTGCCGCAAAATATGGTTATGCTTAATAATTGATTTATTAAGTTGTTGCAAAAAAGAAAAACAAAAACCTTTGAGAGCCTTCAACTCGGTGCATTGTGCTTAACAAGTAAGGGTGTAGACTTTCTTTGTTCGATTCTTACTTATTAAGTGAATTTTTTAGACAAAGAAGTGATGATGCATTTCCTCCTTAATTGGTGCACTGCATTGGGTTTGGCCATGGACTACTAAATTTAGATATTTCCACAAATACTAAGCAAAGAAAATCTCTTTCCGGGATGTGGACATGTCGTCTATTCAAAAAATTTGATCTAGCTTACTATGTCATAGTCAAAATTTTTCGCTTGCTTTATCTGGGACTTCACTGCCGTTCATGGCAATAGGGCAGTAAAATTGGTTTATTGCCTTTAAGGTATTTTAATACTAATAAATTTCTTCGATTAAAATTTAATCATAAACTAAATAAATACTCATTTAAAATTTACAATGAAAGCTAAAACAACCTCTTAAATTTTAAGTTTATTTGAAAAATGGAAAATTTTCCAAATAAAAATTCAATGTTCTCCGATTTTACTTTTTACACTTTACTGTCTTTTTGCTATGGACGGCAGTACAGAAGTTCGTAATTGAATTTGCTTGCGCTGTGTATCCTGCCTCAATAAGGATACTAGAGGGATCAATCCCATCAAACGTCTTATTTAGCTATTTATTACATGTCGATATATATTCCACGCGCTCTCAAAAGTTTGACATTGAAATAATTGGGATAATTTACACATCATTTGGCACGTGTCCATTTGTGTAACTCATCAGCAAAAAAAAAAGAAGGAAATCGTTAAGAGTTGGAGTGGAAATTATATGCATTCGCACATTCAACAAGAATACTGCAGGCAATAAATCATATAAATACATACTTACAACACAATTGCAATGGGATTAATTTCCGTCATTGAAAGCAATTCGGCCCGACTATGAACGGTTCAAATTGAAAGACAGTAAGATTTGAATCACATTGAAACAAAAGCCTACATAAATGGGGTTGCAAATGCAACTGAAATGAAATAAAACTTCAGCCGCCACCAAACGTCCACCGAAACACAATTTTTTGGTGAAATGCAAATTTATTACCTCGGGCGCATTCAAATAATTATATGGATTTAGTTGTGGATTAAGAGTCATTGCGGGAGTGATTGTAGTAAGTGGATAGATAAATGTTGATTTTACCTTGAAGTGAGGGTTGAAAGGATGTATGTACTTGCTACACGTTTGCTTTGTTTTTGACGCAAAAGCAAGTGTTTCGCATACTTATATGGAGAATTTCGCGTGTTTCCTGCTCGAGAGTGGAATTTTCCGTCAGCATTAAATTTAACTATCGTCCATACATACATTCTTGCAGTGTTTGCACCATATATGCACTAGGATGATCGATTTTTCCTTAGCTTTTTCTGCTTTTATTGCACTTAAAAGGCATTTCAGTCTTCTTTCAACGGACCGTCGCTTGAAATATGGTCAGATGCGGTACCAGGTTCCAACATAAACAGATTCGCCCCGCTACTTGGCTGACTCTCGATCACAAAATCAAATCGATCACTTCGTGATTTCCGACAGGTATAGCAGTAGTGTCCTGGATGTGTGGCGTTTTCGATGTCCAATTGTCGACTCCGACCACTATCGTGCGGCAGCCAAGATATGTACATGCTTCTTTGTTGCGAAAAAGTGTACATTGTCCACAGGAATCAAAAAATCGAGCGGCAGATCCGAATGTAGGAATGCTAATGGCGATATGGTAACCGACGTGTAAAGAGCGCAAAAGTTGTGGAGGGAGCACTTTTTATTATTGGCCACATCATCAGCTCCGTAAAGATTGGGAAAGACTTCCCCGAGCAGTTGGTAACCAAAAGAGGATTTCGATAGGCCATTTTTTAACCTACTTTTGAAGAAGATAATTTTAGCAACAGCTGGAATTACAATGGCGAAATATCATGTAGCTCTTTCCTTATTTTAATACATTTTAGGATTTTTTTTTGGTGTGTGTAGCTCGAAATCATCGGTGTCGAGAAAAGACGGTATGGCCTTGGATGTATTCGATAGAAAAGTTCTAAGGAAGGTTTAATAGGTTAAATGCAACGAATAAAAGCTGAACTGCTTCGCTGGGTAGGTCTTGCTAATATATGAACACCCCGGCCTAGAAATCCTATCGACATCCGTATTTCAATGCAGCAGAGGAAGAAGGAGACCTCAACTGAGTTGGGAGAGGCAGATATGTAGATAAAAACTTGATCTCCCTTGGTGCTCACTTTCGACACCCGTGTTTGGAAGCAGAGGCAGGGAGGGATCACCACTGGCTTTAGAGGGACATGTGGCGGAAGACTTAGTCCAAATTGGTGTAAGTTATCAATAAAGTGGTTACACAAGGGCCGCATTCGCCGTAATTGGCAGAAATACATTCCTATACCGAATACTACCGAGGGACGGTCTCACTTTGTGGTAAAGGTCCCACCTGCAATTATGCCTAAGTTTACAAATACTTATTCAATATTCGCGTACTCGAGACTGTGCTAAAGAAAATAACTCATACGTTTTTGCTTTGTCGATCTTAGCTTGAAATGACTTGTATTGTTTACTACTGCTGATACTTTTATTTTTGTTTTTATTTATGTAATTCCTAAATATGTATTTGAAAGGGAAAGTGCACAGTTTTGCCTCAGGATTAACTTGTGATTAAGTGTGAGTGATTGTCTACAATTCGAGACTCCAGAGACTTTTTCCCATTACGATAGCAAAGCCAGCGCAATCACTACTCTGTTACCATCACGTTACTACCCTTATGGATTCTCATTCCTTTAGTTGTTACTTGCAGTGGTGATGATGTAGACTGTCGGATTACTGACAGTTTGCTTTTTTGTTGAAATGCCCTTGACGCGACTACCCCCAGACTGCGTCCTTGGTTTTAGTATGCACCACTGCACGCTATAAATATGAATTTGTTTGTGAGAGCTCTCTCAAGTGCAACAACGTATTTGAATGTTCGTAATTTTTTTTCAGTAAAAGGGTTGCCAAACATTTACCACCAGCCGGTTCGTCTCCAAACTGCCTGCCCACCATCATTTTGTTTGCCCACTCAGCAGGGCGTATGTATGGCTGCATCGTTGCATACGCTGGCCTTAAATTTTGTACTAAAAGTTTTGCTGAAAAAAAAAAAATTGAAAAATAATGAAAAAATTGCTGTTTTGCCTGTAATTTGTCTAAATACAGGTCTTCATCAACCCTTTTTCGCTTTTCGCTCACTTATTCGCTTGTTAATTCGATTTTTTTTCTAATTACTTTTACTTTTATTTGAACTATTACTGGCAGTTTTTTGATTGTGTAATGCTTTAACTTTTACGTTGCTTGTCGTTCGATTTTACATACCTTTGTCGGAATAGCGCCTCTTTGGCGTCCATCACGGCTGAACCATACAAGGTGGCAGCATGGTGACATACCTACAAATATAAATAAAAATTTCATGTACTTTGCTTTTGTAAATTCCTTAGACTAATGTCAAAATCGTACTGCGCCAGAAGTTTATGTATCAAATCAAATAAAAAAAGTACAAGTCAGCTGTCCCGTGCTGCCAGCTTTGTTGACGCCGCCTGACATCTCCCTTGATCACTTGTTTCTGTTTTAGATTCGTAGCTGAGGAAACCGGGTTTTCCGGCCAAAATCATTTTTGAGACAAAGTCTTATTAAAACTGCCCTCACATTTGCTATCTAATGCTTTTCCTCGCTTTCAAAACCAGTTCACTATCAGCATTTTCCCACATTTTGGAAAATGTATTTTTAGAAATAAAACTGAGCTAAATCGGACGTCATAGGTTGCTTTCTATTCAAATATGGACCAAATCGCACTACAAATACGATTTTTTTTGAATATCTCGATCCTTGCTCCACCTAGCGGCGATTTTTTTCACAGGCCGCTTTCTATTCATGTATGCGTTCCAAATATGAACGTAATCGGACCACAAATACGATTTTTTGAAATATTTCGATCCATGCGGCACCTATCGGAGTTTTTTTCTTATTATTGTATTGTCATCGGGTTCTGAACTATATTCAAAGTTTCAAGCTTGTAGCTTATCGGGAGGTTACTTAAATTTCAATTACAAAATTCGTGCCGGCCAGGCAGCCAGTCTGTCAAGCTAAATAAAACCGTTTAAAAATGTCCATTAGCAATAAAAGCTTAGGCCGTGATAATCGCATATTCATGTCATGTGCGTATATTCTTTAAATATTATTCATGGATCAAAAGTAATTTTCTTGCGGTAGACCACAAATGCAACATCAGAGCAATAGTAATGCTTAAAAGAAGTTTAAATTGTAAGTTTCTTATTTTTAAATTAATTTCACAAGCCACCGATTCTTCGTTTCCCCCAACCGTATGAAAGACTTCTTTGTTTGTTGAATACACTTACATGCTTACTTTATATATTTTTATTATTTTCTTCATTCAGATCCTTCATTTAAAAAAAAATGTTTCAACTTTTTACTTTATGTGTGTTTAGTGACCAGAAATAGCGATAGGTTTGAAAATTATGCAGCCCAATAAACATTTTTGTTCAATAACAATTTGGGTTGCATTTCAGAAACGGTAATTTTGTCAAATCTCAAATGTGTTTGCATTTTGAATAACAGTTGATGTAAAGGCACATTTTTAGAATAGGATTCCCGCTACTTCTCGAATTTAGAAGTTTCATATTCTCAAACCCGTATTAAATACAATCGGAATGGAATAGAATCGAAACATTCTTCTTATATGCTTCTTAACTTGTATTCAAGTCGAAGGCAAGAAAAAAATTAGCAGTTTTTTTGCAAGTGGACAGAAAACGCTAGGTAGATTAGTGAATTGCATAGAAAGCAACAAGGAAATCGCAACTAGGAAATCGCTTAGGCAACATTCAACCAAAAAAGGATCTATTGTGAATGACCGAATGAAATATACATACGAATGTACAGACAAACGAAAATAACAAAATAACAGCGTGTCCGCAAGTTTTTTGTAATTTTGTGGTTGTCAAAACCCTCCACGTTTGATCTGGATCTGAGTTTATAAGATTAATCTATTTGAGAAAAGGATTAAATCTTCTATAATAACTGCCATTTGAGATGCATTTGAGAAATATCGTTTGAGGTTTGAGAATAATTGAAATAGACCAAAATGTTTATGGGGAGCCTTTAAGACTCAGCGGTTTATATGTATATTTGTATACATACTAACGATTTTATTGTGCAAAGTATAGCTTACGGCAAAAATTACTTTTACTTTCTTTGTCTAGAACTGGTCTTTACCGCACTTCTGCTACCCCTTGCCTTACGTCCTCGTATCGCTTAACAGTTCTTTGTTTCTGTTATATTTTTTTGTTTTTAATCTATTTTGTTTCTGGTTTTTGTATGATTGCCAATTAGCTTGAGCACACATGCTTGAGACAACAGTAACCATCGCCAAGCTGCCTCCGCCAATGTAAATGAACTGTGAATATACATATGCGACCGACTATCTACTTCATTTAATGAGAAACAAATGCAGCAAAATGACTACTTAAGGGCATTAAGCATTGACTCTAAAGTGTAGATAGAGTAGCTGAAGCGGATTTGATAGCTAGCGGCGTCATTGCATACCAAATCAGCTTAAACTAAATACTTGCAACTGCATACGACGAGTACATATCGTTTATCACAATTCTCAAAAGAAAATTTCAATGGAGTTGAGACTACGATGAGTGAAGTGTATGATGGTGCACTTGTTGTGTCCAGTGCACTGATGAATCTTACTTTTACTAAATATACTTATATTGTTGTTGTTCTGCATTGTTGGCGTTGTGGTTTTCGTAATGGCTGGTTACTCGTATCCTCGGCTTACATGTATTTACCGTAATATAATAGCATTTCGTGCTACGCCATCAAACCGGCTTCCAATATATACATGCTGCTTGCTTGCCTTGTCGTCTCCGTTGTTCTCTTCTTATATATTTCCTAGTGTATGCTAATCACATTTGGCAGTTCCAATGTTGCATGCAACAAATCTCGTTCGGTTGCCTTAATGGCTTAGCTGTAATAACTAAAAAGTCATATTTTAAAAATCACAATCTCGTTTTTGAGAAGTGATTTGTTTTTGTTTTAATCTATTTTTATTTTTGCAATAACACTTCCTTCGTCAAATTTCGTTAAGCTTTATTGTTCGAAAACATCTTGCTTGCTTTGTTCCAAGTTATTTCGTTGGTTTATTGATAATGTTGATGTAAATATATTTATGTTAGTAAATAAGTGGACAGTTTCTCATGTTCCAATATTTAATTAGCATTTGCTCATATTAAGTTGCCATTTGACTTCGTTTCACAATTATTTACACCAGATAATTGACCACAATCATGAACAAATTATGTTTATGGTCGTTTCAGTAGGCTTCACGCTATCGTTTCCTTTCCTCTGTTATCTTATAACCCTCGATCTTCTTGTCTTCTTTGCTTTGCTTTAATTTTTATTATCTTACTAGCAGTCCCGGCAGATATTGTTCTGCCCTAAATTTGGCCTATCTGCATACTCTTTAATAAGCTTTTTCCGTCTAACTCTGCCCTACCCCTCTACACCTTTTTCTAATCTTTTTATTCACTCCTCCCTCCGTCTTTTTCGCTTCATCTCCATCTTCGTCTCATTCTATCTCTTTATCAGCCCCCTTCTCTCTTTTCTTCTCTCTGAAGTTTTTCTCCTTCTTCTTCTCTTATCTCTCAAGTTTTTCTCCTTCTTCTTCTTCTCTTATTGCCAGTTCCAGAGGGTGGTATGTATTTTGTTCCATTCCCATTCCGAGTCTCAGTCCCAGTTCCACTCCGAGTATCAGTCTCAGACCCAGTCCTAGTCCTAATCCCAGTCCCAGTCCGTCTCTGGTATACTTCCCGGAAAAAAGCATCGTAAATACCAATATAGGCAAATTTATATACCAAATTTCCGTCAAATCCAATAGGACGTGTAAATAGGTATGTGGGTATTATTAGTTCATGTCTTTATTTTGGCTTCGCATGCTTATTTATCAGTTTTGCCAGGTTGATGCGACTAAATCGAATATCACAATGAACTTTCCATTTTTGGCCTATATCTCGAGACCGTAGTCACCCAGCTGTGTAAAACTTACTCTGCACTAAAGCATACATCAACAGCTTCAATTTAAAATTAAAATTAAAAACATTCTATGTGTATCCGGGTCACGTTTTGGGCTATCTCGAGACCCTAGCCTCCCAGTTGTATGAAAATTATCCTGTACTATAGCACTCATCAACAGCTTTCATTTTATATCCATATTGTATAAACGCATTCTAGGGGTGCGCGGGTCCATGTTTTGGGCTATATCTCGAGACCCTAGCCTCCCAGTTGTATGAAAATTATCCTGTACTATAGCAATCATCAACAGCCTTCAATTGATATCCTTATGGTATAAACACATTCTAGGGGTACCCGGGTCCACGTTTTGGGCTATATCTCGAGACCCTAGCCTCCCAGTTGCATGAAAATTATCCTGTACTATAGCACTCATCAACAGCTTTCATTTGATATCCATATTGTATAAACACATTCTGGGGGTACCCGGGTCCACGTTTTGGCCTATATCTCGAGACCCTAGTCACCCAGGGGTATGAGAATTATCCTGTACTATAGCACTCATCAACAGCTTTCATTTGATATCCATATTGTATAAACACATTCTAGGGGTACCCGGGTCCACGTTTTGATCTCAAGACCCTAGGCACGTAGCGAAAAAAAGGTAGACGTTGGCCGATTCTGAGACCTACCCAATATGCTCACAAAATTTCATGAAAATCGGTTCCGCCGTTTCGGAGGAGTGTTAAGCCTCTAAAACCGTGACAGAAGAATTTTATATATTAGATTACCTCGGCCTTCATATCAAATTTTTCTTTCTTAGTTATGAACTAACTGTCCCTTTCCCTCTCGCTTTTCTTCTTAACCTCCACCCCTTGTTGAAACCCTCACTAAATCTTTGTTGATACCCATATTGTGAAAACACGTCCTGGGATCACCCTGGCCCACATTTTGGTTTATATCCACACATCGAGCTAAAAACCCCCTTACAAATCATCTATGAAACTAACGCAGCTATGAATTTTAAAATTTGTTCAGTCAATCTTGTGCCATAAAATTACCAACAGATTTTGCTTCTGTTTTCATTTACAAGACAAGATTAGCCGACACAAAAGGTTGCCTAAATAATAAATTTCAAACAAATCTCACCATCCAGGTCCATTTTCCGGAAATTGAAGGTCCCAAGGAGGTCGAAGAGGAACCTTAAAAGACTGGCTACTGGTTCACTTCCCAGAAATAAGGTTTTTAAAAATGTGACTTTATAAAAAGGTACTAAATCGCATGCAAACCTCACCATAAATTGGATTTTTGGAAAAGGTCGGTCCTTGGCCCTTTTCCCGGTGAGGAAAGTTTCTCAAATATTTACTTGGACAAAGATGCACTTCGGTGCCGGATTTCAAGCAAATTTCGCCAGAAATTAGATTTTTGGAAATAGGTCGAGCCCTGGTCATTTTTCTGAAAAGAAAAGTTTCTCAAATAATAAGGTTGTCAAGTAGGTACCCATTTCAAGCAAATCGTTCCGTAAATATAATTAATTAGAATAGGCCGGTCCCTGGTCCACTTCCGGACCGAATTGTGAATCTAAAACATCCTCAAACCCCCTTCCATTCGATTCGCGTTACAGAATAAAGCCCATAAAATGCGGCGTTTATGAAAAAAATTCTGACCTGAAGTTTTCTTCTAACAAAATCTGGGATAGAGGTATTTTGAACTGGTGGCCGAGATAGTGTGATGATCCACTTCGTCGATTTATAGCACAAAAGCTTAGGAGCAAAATGTAGCAGCGGTAAATACACTCTTCGAAGGATTATTCAATGTTGGTCTCATATTCCCAAGCGAAACTAGAACTGGCTTGCCTAACTGTAACAATCTATGGACTATAAAACATCCGCTTTATCATTTAAAGATTTTTTACGAGATAATTATTCGGTTATCGTTCTAATTTACTTTAACATCAGTGTATAAAATCTTAACAATAAATTCACTAAATAAACCCGTAATTGAGCAATAAAAAAAAAACAAAACACCGGTTGCTTTATTTGTTATATCTTTTTCGACTTAAAAAGCAATTTAAAGAATTTGAAATCTAATTTACAAACTAATTTACACAGTAATGATAGCTTCTTTTTGACATGTTTTGTCATTTAGCTTGCAAAATTTATTTTCTTGCATTTGTTAACCTGTTTTTTCGCTCGTTATGATAATTTTCGTGTTTTATTGAACAATGCCGACAATATTTTTTGATATGAACTTTTTAATTTCTTTAATTTTATAATTTTTTGCTTTCATCTCTACTACACCTTCTTGTTGTGTTCTTAACACTGAACCACACCGTAAATTATAAAAGAATTTCGCAAAATTTTGTTTTATTCTAAATTACACAAGATTTCTGGATCGAAGTTAGTCTCACAAAACTGGAACAGTATATATGTATACATGCATACATACTTTTGTTATATTTGAATAATTTTTTGTTTGCTTTCTCTTTACTGCATCATATATTTCTTATTGTTACTTCAGAAAAGTAGAGCCTGCGGCTTGAAATTATTTTACAGTGCTATACCGACCGGATGCAACTCTTTCATATATACATACATATGATGTATGTTTTTATTTATCGAATTATAAAAAAAGTAGATATTGCAGCTTTAGCACTGTAAATTGTATCAATTTGTTGCACGCAATAACGTTGATAATGAAAAAAATAATTTCACATAAGTTATTTTTCTGTCACGATCCGTTGTTATATATATGTAAGTCCCGCTTCTGGTGTATTGCAAATCTAAATTTTTGTAAGATATTTTCTATTAGAAACATTCCACGGTTGATAGGAAACGAATTTGTTACATCAACAATGAAATTGATTTTTATTGGAACGATTTTCAGCATCCCTTGCGAAATTTGGTTTGGAGATAAATAGTTTAAGCGTTGAGCCATCATCAGTATCATTTTTCGTTCTGTTGTTGTTGTTGTTGTAGCGATAAGGTTTCTCCCCGAAGGCTTTGGGGAGTGTTATTGATGTGATAGTACTTTGCGGTATACAAATCCGGTACGCTCCGGTAACACAGCACCATTAAGGTGCTATCCCGACCATCTCGGGAACGATTTATATGGCCACATTAAACCTACAGGCTATCCCTCCCTCCCCACCCTCAAGTTCCATGAGGAGCTTGGGGTCGCCAAAGCCTCGTCTGTTAGTGAAACAGGATTCGCTACGGATAGGTGAGGTTGACAATTGGGTTTGGAGAAGCTATATATTGCGCTTTTTTGTTTGTGCGCGTTTGTCTGTTGTACATGCGTATTCCCTTTGTTTTTTGTAAACAAATTTTAAGTATTCAAATATTGTGTCAGAAATAGTGTTTATCTGTTCGTTTATTATTCTACCGTCGAATGTTTTTTGTTTGTAGATCTCTGTTTTAGAGTTTGTTCAGTATTCGGCCTTTTGCCCTTACGTTTGCTAAGATAGGGCGTATTGTTAATATCCTAATTTGTTTTTTTTTTAATTTTTATTAAGAATTTATTTGTTTTAATTGTTTTTTATTTTTGCGTTTTTAAAGTTATAAAACATTTTGTTTGTTTATTTTTTAAATTAATTTTTGATCAGTTGTGATATATATTTAAAATATTGTTAGTGCAAATTAATCAGATGAGCAATTGGAAAACCGGCGGAAATCTGCCATTTTCCGTGGAATGCTCGATTAGCGACGTCGCATTTGCATTTTGATGCATTGGATTCGCCAGCTTTGATCTCTCGCATTCCATCAGCTATTTTTACTTGCATTATATATGAATTTTATTATAATCTATTATATTTACCACGATTTTAATGATATTTCTCTTTGCTTTTTTCAGGTGAGTAACAACAAAACGTATTCAAAATATTTTAAGCCGATTTCGTAAGTAAATTACAACGGTTTTGCAGTTAAAGCCCCTTATTTCTAATAAGCAATGTACTTACATTATGGTTTAAGACGCCCTCTATTGCCAGTAACATTCTATGTAAGATAAGGTTGAACTGGCGGGTTCGTATAATTCTCACAAAAACTGAATATGTTCAGAAGCTTGTTCAACCAAACTGAAAAACCCTGTCAAAACAAGGACATCTGTTATAAAATAGTTCTGTTCTCTTTCCAAACACTGGAAGTTTTTCAGTACCCACCATGCTGATTTTAGACTGGAATCTTGCGTCTCTAGCGAACGCAGTACACTGAACTCAATATATCGCACACCTAGATCTATAGGGAGCTAAAGCAAAAATCTGAAATTTCGAAGTTACGCGTACTCCGAGCTTCTCAGTTCAATACTTACCGAACTATATACTCGATTTACTACTACCTTCACTAATCAGCTGGAAAAGACTGTAAAAAATAAAATTTATTTTTTCGCGTTTTCTGAACATTGCGACTTTTTGAGTTTATTGCTTTTTTTTTATCTAGATGTTGCTAACGGTAGACGATTTAGTTTGATACCCACCGTTAATAAATATTTCTAAGAACTTGTTTCTATAAAGTTTGATTTGATCTATTTTCGCCGTTGTTGTTGTTGTAGCGATAAGGACACTCCTCGAAGGCCTTGGGGAGTGTTATCGATGTTGGTGGCCCTTTGCAGGATGCAGATTCGGTACGTTCCGTTAGCAATCACCGTTAAAACACTGGCCCGACCATCTCGGGAACGATTTAGTATGACCACATGAAACCTTAAAAACCGTACCGCCATCACGTTCTAGATCCATGAGAAAATTTGGGTCGCCAGAGCCTCGGCTATGAAAGAAACAGAATTCGCCGGGGGTAGGTGAGGTTGACAATTGAGTTGCAGAAGTTATATATTGCGCTACATAACCCCTTGAACCAATTTGGTATTTTAGTCGCCACTTACGAAAGGCATACCTGCCGCGGGTATATTCTAAGCTCCCTTACCTGCTGGGGCTTAGGGCGCGACTGTTAAGGCCGCTAATATGAATTAAGCTGGAGTCATTGGTGCCGTATGTCGTATCGCTGTATCCGTATCCCTAACGTAATCAGCTGTTTATCGTTACGACGGAAACCAAAACCCAATTGGTTGGCTACGATACGGTTACGACCTTAGCGGCACCAATAATCGATTGCATTGATTCTCATAAGTTTGGTCGAATCAGCTGTTAAAAGGTTACCGATACGGTTACCGCTAAAGCACCAATGTCTCCAGCTTAATGAAAGAAGTGCGGCATATGCTCTCATTACTCAAGAGTCCGCGCACTTCCTACTGCGCCAACTATGTTTGGCGATACAACCAACTAAGAGTTTGATTTCTCACCAACAGCTGCAGTTCCTTATGGCTAATGGATAAGCCCACCCATACCTTTTCAATTTTTTTTGAATAATTTAATTTCTTACTTTGCAAAAAAATAATCTAGCCTACTTAAATGCCGGGCATTCAAAAACTATTCCAGCATCTTACAAGCGTATGTGCCCAATCAAAAATGGTGTGAACGTTTTAAAGTATTAAGGAATACGTTGGCAGCGGTAAACCTTTATACACCAGTTATAAATAAAATAAATGCAAGACCCGATAACCTACTGAGAGATTTTTGGCTGAGTTTCCCTCCCAATTTGCGTCCTGCTCCTTATAATTGTTTCTACAAATTGGCTGGACGGGACCTACATGGGCAGGCAGATGGTTTTTTCGTTGTTGATGTCATAAAACATGGTATTATGTAGGGTTTATCTAAATAAAGTCTCAAACGGAGAGAGATACACGTTATGTCTAAGGACGTCAGTACACAAAAAAAATTTAGTACAAGGTAGCTTGGGGGTAGATTTCATAAACCTCTTGATTCAACTAAGTAAGCCTTATATAAGATGACACTTTTTCATTGCTAAAAACAAACAAATCTTCCTGAGTATCCCCATAAAAAGTATCCGCTGAGCGAATGAGTCAATAAATTGGCCAATTACAAAGTATACATTTTGTAAAATGATGCGGTGAATTTTGTGCGAAATGCATGTGAACGTAATAGAAATACATAATCATAATAGTAAGTAACAATAACAACAACAAAAGTGTATAGAAATATTGCTGGCGTTGATTGCGTCAAACAGCATATTCATAGATTATTTATCAACTACAATGACGGTAAAAAATTACCTAAGCTTGCGCAACAGCTTAGCCCGTCTCTAGACGATTCTTCTGATCCACAGCGAAATTCCTCAAAGCGAATAAATTCTTGAAATCGTTTGGCGTTTCGGTTGAGCTGCTGTGTGAGTAAATTTTTGTTGTTAGCTTTCTGCTTACAAAAATATATTTTTCGTATGCGATGATTGAACCTGTTCCGCCTCATCTACGTTACCACAACAACACCACCACCATTGCAGTTGCTGATTAAAAAAAGCGATTGTCTTCTTTTTTTAGCTCGCTTATCTTGGCATATGACCGAGTGTGTATGAACTTCATATAGATAAGATCGACCGACCAAATCATCGCTGGCACTGTGTGCTAAAAACACAGAAAGAAGAAAAATGCAAAGAGAAAGTCAGTGTGTTATTTAGTTAGTCAGATGACAAGAGGTACTTTCCGGAAGCGTGTTGCCAGCCCGACTATCTCAGGAAGGGTTTGATATGACCACGTTGGACCTTCTAGCAACGGTCCTGCCCATTTCCTAGCACACCTCCGAACGCCTCTTTTTTTCTAAACATCAACAACAGGATCAATCTAAAGGCAACAGCACTCTTTGGATCTTATAACGTTGTAACTGCATATGTATATGGACGGTACAACATACAGGCTGGTATCCGTAGAGACGATGCGACACACAGGCTGGCGCGATATTTGTTCATTGTTTGTATACTCAGCTCTTGTTTCAGGTTGTTAATGGTTGAGTTAGGCGCAACCAGACCTGATCAGTAAATGGAAATGAGATCACAAAATCGAAGAACTTTTCCGTTCAAAAAAGGATATGAAGGAAAGCATTGAAAAAAGAAAGAATGTGATTGAAACCGTATTCGAGACTTGGACCGAAACACGAACCAGATCGAAACCAAGCCGAAACCTAAACGGGACTAAAACCGAAATTGAAACCAATCCGGATCCCAATAAGGAACCGAAAGCTTAGCCTTAACCCGAAAGCTCAATCGAAATTCAAACCAAAAATGATACTACAAATGGTACCAAAACCAAACTGGAACTGGGGTCGATTTACCGAAATCAAAGTTTAAATGGACCCTTTTTATATTTGCACACCATTACATGATAACTCCGGCATAAAAGTTGAATGCTAAATACAAATATTTCTTAAGAATTTGTTGAATTTTAAAATGTGTTTACAATTATATGTGTCTTCACAATACCTCACTTTTAATTAAACGCCGTACCAACTTTTTATTATCAGTTCATTCCTCTCTGGTTTGTAAACGAATGGCGCAAAGGTGTAAGAATGTGGCAAGCAAAACTGTAAAGTGGCTATTAAACGTTAACTAACACTCATTTATCTGACATTAACATATGATGACAGCGATTCTTAGCTTCTTGCCAACTACGGCGATCTCACAATAGGCAAACACCAAACAAATACTCGTAAAATTATGGCAACAAGGCAATCAATATGTTACTTCTGCTTGTGAAAGTAAAGACTCTATGTTTGTAAAGAAAATATCATGTTTTTCGATGTGATAAAAATACATAAGAAAGAACAAGTCAACCCTAGTTGTACCTAGCCTTAAGTGGATGCAATCTGAAAGTGCAGCAGCTGTTCTAGCGCATTGCCGTGAGGCTGAGAGATGCATTTTCAGCCCACTTTTGTGCTTACATTGTGAATATGATATAGTGGCTAATCCAGCGTCACAACAATCGCAAAGTAGCGAACCGCAGCATTTTTAACATCTACTCTTCTTCTTGTAAGTCATGTCATTTGTCATTTTTCAATCAAATGTTTTTATGAAAAAATGTATGATGCGTTGTCTGGACTGGCTTCTTCAACTCTTTTTCGTTTAGGATTTTCTTACTATACAATCTACAAGCTCTTAAGTTCCTTTGTATTGTTGTTGGAAGCGCAAGAAACAACATAAATAATTCGTTTCAGTGTTGTCTGTGTATGAACTTTGTTACTTTATCACCTGCCATACACTATTGCATCTTACAACGCGTCAAATGCCATAAGCGTCAAACGTCAAAATTGTATGTCACTTTAATATGCCGTTATTGCTCCTATCGTTGCCATTTCTTTTGCTCTTAATATTTACAATCATTTTATGACCATTTCTATATTTCGACAGACAGTTAGCATTTGTTTTGTTTTTGTTTACGTGTTTGTTTTTATATGCGTTTCTATATTTCTCCGTTTTCTCATTAATTTTTTTTACTGATAATGCTGGGTAGTGATCGTTTGAATTTATTTAGGTCATTCTCCATGCTGGGTCAATAATGTTGTCGTGTCGTCGCATACTATCACTATGGGATCAGACTTCATTAAACGAAAAGAAGTAGAAAAAAATGAGTGCATATCAGCAAAGAACGCAAAGCATTTCTTGCGTATTTCTTATTCACTGCCGATATGCATAATTTAAATTTTATGACATTTACAGTAGTTATGTCTGTTTATTTTACTTATTCCAGTAATTAATAAAAATGTGTCGCAACAACTCTGAATACCGAAAAAAATCCAGAACGAATTTCTGTTGTAATATAACCCATAATCACTCCAGCTTCATTATAAAACCATTCCTAATTCAGTCGAAAGCATCCGCTGAAGAAATTTCAGCTTTTATATAAAAAAGATCAGGCAGAAATGGCCTCTTACCCTTATAAAGAAAATAAAATGTAACTTATTGATGTGCGAAACCATAGTAAGGCCTAACACCGTCATACTGTCCGACTTGCCGGCCGGCTTGTTGCTAGTTGTGCACATTAGGGCGTTTTATTTTATTTTTGTCAATTCGAAAGTATGTGGAAAAAACGTAGAGAAAAGATTCCTTAAAGTTTGAGTCATTAGTATCAATATCTAAAAATTTCGAAAATAATACTCACGTTACACGTCCAAAGATCGTTACAGATCTAACCATCAAATTTTAATTTATCCTAATTTTTGTTACAAGTAGTTTCCGCACTTGAGTCGATAATATATAATTTTTGATAACCGAGTGGTTAGAGGTGTTGGCATCATATTAATCCATGCAGTCAAATGATGTTATGAAGGATCGGTGTTTACAAAGTTTGAGACTTAATCAAATATCAATAAAATTTTACTTTCAAGAGTATCAAAACTGATTATTCATAAGCAAGTCAAAACTGGTATTCCTACATTGGGCTTTAATGTTGCAGCCAGTCAGGTGTTTGGTTGTGATATCGTATTTGGCCGTAATTACCGGCGGAAATTTGCCCAGGTTTTTGAAATTTCTCGCACCCCTTTTAAAATTATTCACTTGATTGGTCGAAAGCCACTAGTTTTTATTGTTCAGTTTGCACATGCGACATTGTGTTTGTCGGCTTTACTCTTCCTTGTCATTTTAACTTTTCAGCAAGGTAATTCAACACTTCCTCTACCACATCCGCCGAATGTTAAACTCTTTTTTCAATTGTCGCATATTTTTAACTTTTTCCTTTAATGAAGATTGTGTGTGATACCCCTTTTTGTTAACTTTTTCCTTTAATGAAGATTGTGTGTGATACCCCTTTTTGGTAAGGAATGTATAGCAACATACAAAATGTATTCATAATGAATACATTAATTAATTTATGACTTACTTCCACTGCATTTTAAGTGAAAAATATTGCTTTGTGATTCGGATAGTAAGCTGGCAATTGCTTCAATTGATATCCACAATTGTTTTGCGGTGGATTACCAGCAGAAGATCTTCATAAAATAAAACTCTTCGTTTACGCGATTACTTGCATGATCGCAAGTTTAAACATTCGTGGGCAGGGCCGGATTTACTTAAACCGCCGCCCTGTGCACTGGGGAAAATGCCGCCTTTTTCTGAATTCTACACGAATAATTAAAAAAAATCCATAACGATACTATGTAGAGTAGAACCCTGCAAAAATCGCGAGTACTCCATGCATGCGTGTATGGAATACTCGCTATGGACCAAGCGAGTGCTCCAAAATTAACCACAATTCATACAAAAAATATGGTCCAATTAACATTGCGATGTCCTAGGACCGGACCATATACTCCAGCTCCGCATTACATCAGAGTAATCCATGGAGTACCCACAGTCCAATAAACATCGTGTAGTGATTACAATCGTTAAAAACGAGCAATGATCGGCTTACAACATGTTCGTGTAGAAACATGAGTTGGTCCATCGCTGCATTACAGTGGAGTAGAATGGTAAGTACTCCAGTGGACCACATGGTCCAACGATTTTTGCAGGGAAATAGAAAGGTTCTCATTTGTTCACCATCTAATTATGGGAGAATAATTACATAACGTCCATTTTTATATGTAAATTACTATAAAAAGTTGACAAGTTGATTCAAGATTAATGCTCAAGAAGGGTAAGAAGTGATGAATCCTTTTCCATTTCATATAGTTCTAATTATAAACAAAATCCACAAATAAAATAATGCATCCATCATTTGACTTACAATATTCAAACATGTAGTAGCAAATTAAAAGTTCCTATAAAGATATAAGATAATTGCTAACTTATTATGGGATGTGTTACATCTTATGAAACGCAAACACGTCTGACTTTTTAATGCAATTTTTTTGATAGCTGAGTCTGTAGAATTTCCCAACGGTGTGTCGATGCAGTAAAGCAATTGTACAGTGCTTGGACTTTATTAAAAAAAAGCTGCTTCAGGCGCACATCTACCGCATGGACCCCAACCAAATTCGTTGAATGACCTGCAAAAGGAGCGTGTTCTGCTAGATCATTGATTTCTTTGATTCCTGCCTGTAAACCTGAATAAATTCCTGATACATTTCTTGCGTTTTCGTATGACTGACTTCGACAATCTGCAATATTAAGACCCAGAAACTCGAGAACTTATATTACAGCAATAAACAAATAAATCTTCAGCTTTGTGTCCTGCATTTTCAATAAACTTCAGAAATTTTTCAACAGGCGTTATATCTCTTTTTACAAAGTTGACCAACATGCGATACGTCAGGTGTAGAATCCACTTTTGCTATTTCTCAATATTTTTCAGTAGGGTTAATGTACAGATAGTTTGCAAATGCCGTGCAAAAAGAGTTTCAACCAATGTGAATTATTGTGAGATATGTATATACCTCCTTGCTCCGAGATAGAACAACCTGCAGTATGAATAGGTTTTTCTTCTGTACCATCTTTTTTGGTGAAAAAATTATGTAGTTTTGGAGTTTTACTCAAAATTTCCTTTTCTTATTAGTTTTCTCTAAAGCCCGCTTTTCATACGCAGAGCCACTTAACCTTTTGCGCCCCCGTCACTCATATCTTCGAAATACACATAATAATCCTCAAAAGAACCGATAATTATTGAAATTAATTGTTGCAAGCCGTCAAACATGCAAAGATATTTACACGGTTGGGAACAGAATGACAGCTGATCACACTTTGACTGGGTATGTCAAATTGAAAGATTGAATGCTGTTGGTAGGTGAAGATTAATGAATAAAGCTGCGTTTGTCGGAACTTTGCACATTCGTAGTTGCGAGAATAACGGGTTTCTTACGCCCTTTGAACAATTTCACGGAACAATAAAAAAATGCATTTCATGTTCCAAATTTTGCCGCCCCCCAAAATCCGCCGCCCTGTGCGGGCGCACCGAGCGCACCTATGTGAATCCAGCGCTGTTCGTGGGTCGTATAATTGCGTTTGACCTGAAGCTGTTTAATTTACGTTTGTTTATTTTTATTGTTTTTGATAGAAGAATAATAGAAGCATTTTCCTATAATCTGAAGTATGATTCATAAATTGAATTGTGTTAAGCAAATATCGAATTTCCTTTCAGCAACTTTGTTCCAGCTCTTGTTAACAATTAAATTATTTCATTAAGTTTTATAGTCCTAATTTAGATTTCTCAAGCAAAGTTAATTAGCGCAATAAATGATTCGTTCTTGATTTAATATTTTACCAAATCTCTTTTTTTTAATCCGCTCTAAAATCATTCCTTCCTTTTCTCTACATCTTTGCGAAATGCAAAAAGTTATTTCATTTACTGAAGATTCGCTTGATTTTCTGTTTACTTACTCATCTTAAATTTCTTGTTTGCGCTCTTAAACAAATGTGCCTTCTTGATTTATATTTTTTTTTTGATACTTAACCTTTTCACCCCTCACTAGGGTAGGCACCTTGTCGTTGGTGTGAGGGCTTAGCCGAACTCCATAGCGCCCGACTATGAGGCGGAGCTGTTTAGGACTGACATCTACGTCGTTTCGCCTCATAGGAGGGCGGCGGGATGTCGGTGACCAAGAACTGCCAACCCCCTAATCCAGGGTGTTATGCGGACCGTGCCTATTGGACGATTTGCAGCCAGGGGATAAATTCGGCTGTATTCGAACGGAGCCTTCCCGATACCGGGCCATCTCGGGAAGTATTTATGGCCTTACCGCAGTAAGGGGCGCTGCTGTGGCGGACGGTTCTTTCCCCGTATATAATACTGGACCGCTGAGCCCGCCTTGTCGGGCAGGTGGTCGTACGACCAAGATGAACAACTCATTACCTGAATGTAATAAGGAGGATGTAAAGAGGAGGACTGAGTCGCAATCCAAGGACGACAGAGTGGAGAAGGGTACGGAGCAGAGGAAGTAAAAGAGCTCTCTCGCAGTACCGTGCAGCACTAAGAATTGTACAACGCTTGGGAGCAGTGGTCGACCCAACAGAAGTGGAGATCGAGCGCTTGGAATGGGCCCATGAAGCGGTAGAAGTAGGTCGAAGGCAGTTCAAAAGGTTTGCTGCGAGAAACCCTCGGTTCTGCAACCGGTACGAGGAGGAAGAAGCGTCGAATGGCAGAATGAAGAGGCAACGTTCGGCAGAAGGCGACAAGCCTGCTTTCAAGAGGCAGAAAGGACCCAGTCCTAGAGCCGCGAGGCAGGGCAGTCGCATAGACAAGACAAGTAGGCCCAAAGCTGTAAGACAGATGGGTTCCATTAGCGAGGTAGCAACTACCTCGAAAGCTGCCAGTCAGAGGGAAGTTCCAACTACGGAAGTAGGAGATAAGCCAAAGGGAGATAACGCTAAGACTCCGGCTTTCTCGGAGGCGCTAAAGGGAGTTAACGCGAAGACTACGGTGTTCTCGGAGGTTCTAAAGGGAGATAACACTAAGACTCCTGCTTTTCCCGAGAAGATGAGTGATGTGGCAAAGCAGTCACTGACTGTGGCGCTGGTTGATCGTAGCAGTCCGTTCGGACAAATGACTACTGAAAGGTGGAGATCTGTGGAAAGGGAGCTTATTAGCTTAATGCTTAAGATGATGCGGGAACAACCAAGTAAGCCCCTTCCAACCTTTGATTCGGGGGGATGGTATAATGGTGTGAAGATGATAGCGTGCGACAACATCGCGAGCTTGCGGTGGCTGGAGGAAGTCGTTCCAAACCTCCAAAGGCAAGGCACGAACGCGCGGTTTGAGGTGGTGGATAAAGCGCAAATCCCCACGATACCAAAAGTTAAGGTATGGATACCATGCGTGATGAAGTCGGAGGATACACTGCGACTTCTGCAGAATCAGAATCCGAACATACCGACACAGGATTGGAAGGTACTTACTGTATCTCGGCCTACCGAGGATGGTCAGTTCTACATCTTCCAAATAAACAAGCAGGCGGAGGATATTTTGTACACGCAGCTTGGCAAAATGTCCTTTGGCACTGGCAAAATTTACATGCGACTCAGGAAAAGAAGTCCCGAGGATAAAAATCCTAACACGCTGGAAGTGGGCGAAGTCGAAAAGGACCTCAGAAGCCTAAGGGAAAAAAGACAGGTGGAGGTCCCCGACGTCACCACGAACGTGCTAGAAGAGGACCAACCGCTAAATGGTGCTGTGACTCGCACAGAGGAACACACGGCACAACATTCACGAGGGGCTGAAGGGGGCCTCGAATACTCTAAACCAAAAGGGCAAGAGGAGGACGACGACGTCAAGACGAAGGTGCTGGAGGGGGACAAACAGCCCAATGGTGCTGCGAGTCCTACAGATAAACCTCCAACACAGTAAAGTGGCGTCGAGCGAACTCCTCCTAACCCTTGAGGAGGGTTCGTTTGACGTGGCGCTGATCCAGGAACCGTGGCTCTCATCGGGAGGAAAGGTTTCTGGACTTAGCGCGCGCGGGTTTGGCGTTTACTACGCACAAACGGAAGGACGGGTGCGAGCTGTAGTAATGGTAAGGAAACAGCTGCATTCATATATGCTGCCTAATTACACCACCGAGGATCTCGTAGCGGTGGCCGTTGAGCAAAAGAATAAGCAGGCATTTATCCTGGCGTCCTGCTACATGGCCCATGCTGCGGAGGTTCCACCGATGGAGTGCAAAAGGCTAGTACAGGAGGAAGGGCGCAAAGGGCGGTTGGTCATAGGCGCAGATGCAAATGCGCACCACAATGCGTGGGGAGGAGCAGATACGAACGAGAGAGGCGAATCTCTATTTTGTTACATCCTGCAAACCAATTTGCAGATAGCCAACAGGGGAAATGTTCCTACATACATTGGTCCAACATCCAGCAATGTTCTGGATATTACATTGAGCTCCGAGCGTGATATATCAAGGTATGATTGGATGGTTCTCGATAGACCATCCTTCTCCGACCATGCGTATATAAGCTTCAGCATCCCACTAAAGAGGGTAGAGAAGGGAGGAACCTTTAGAAACCCTAGGGCAACGAATTGGACTAAATTCCAGAAACATGTAGAAACGAAACTGGGACAACCCAAAGAGGTTGCTAATGTAGAGGAACTGGAGGAGTCGAATGAATTCCTAACAAGGACGCTTATGACTGCGTATAACAAAGCTTGCCCTCTAAGAAGATTCAGAGGAAAAGCAAAGCCGCCATGGTGGAGCAATGAGCTGAGTCTTCTAAGAAGACAGGTAAAAGAAATGTTTAAACTCGCAAAGACCGCGGAAAGCGAAGCGTGTCGGGACGAGTACAGGGATCTACTGAGGATCTACAAGCGTGAAATTACCAGGGCGAAGAGAAACTCATGGAAAAGTTTCTGTACGGACATAGAGTGCTCCAGTGAAACAGCACGGTTGAAAAAAGTCCTAGCAAAGGGAAACATAGTCTAGGGACTAATAAAGAAAGAGAACGGGGAATGGTCACGTGATAGTGAGGAATCCCTTGAGGTGCTTCTCGATACACATTTCCCATCGGGAGACGGTTTAGAAGAACCAGCAGACATCACTCACACTTCGATCACGGAGCTAGTGGTGCCGGGCTTGGTGACCGATACCAAGATCGAGTGGGCAGTGAAGACGTTTTCTAAGTTTAAATCGCCGGGCCCAGATGGTATATTCCCGGCCATGCTACAATTCTCAAGCAGGGTGGTCGTGGAATGGCTTAAAATAATATTCGATGGGTGCATAAGACTGAATCATGTTCCGCACTCTTGGAGAACTGCTCGTGTAGCTTTTCTACCAAAGGCGGGGAAGATCGGTCACGTGTATCCCAAAGACTATAGACCCATTAGCTTAACATCATTTCTGCTCAAAACCTTTGAGAGGCTGATAGATGTGTACATAAAGTCCAACGTGGATGGAAAGCTGCTCTCCACAACACAGCATGCGTACACCAAAGGCAAGTCGGTAGACACCGCATTGCATAGGGTGGTAATAAGCATAGAGAAATCCCTGGAATATAAGGAGTATGCTCTAGGAGTATTCTTGGACATTGCCGGGGCTTTCAATAATGTTGCAAAATGGGCGATTATGGATGGTCTTAATTACATTAAAGTACATCCTGCCTTAATCAGATGGATCGGCTGCATGTTAAATTGCAGAAAGATTACATCACAATGGGGATTGTACGAGGCCACGAAATCAGTGGACAGGGGCACGCCGCAGGGAGGGGTGCTATCACCTCTGCTGTGGACACTGGTCATCAACCAACTGCTCAGGCAATTCGATGAGGGACCCGTAAAACTTACGGCTTACGCAGATGACGTTGCAATTGTCATAAGTGGAAAATGCCTTCCAACGATTAGTTCTTTGATGGATCGGGCGCTTCGGGATATTCATACCTGGGCATCTAATGTCGGGCTGAAAGTCAATGCGGAGAAGACGGATATGGTCTTGTTTACAAAGAGGTACAAGGTCCCAAATTGGACCAGGCCTAAGTTAGGAGCGGTGACCTTACAGGAGAAACCTTGCACAAAATATCTAGGAATCATCCTAGACAGTAAGCTGTCATGGAAGCTCAACGTGGAGGAGAGGGTCAAGAAGGCCTCAACGGCACTCTATGCATGTAAAAGAATGCTGGGGTGTACGTGGGGCCTATCGCCCTCTCTTTCTCATTGGGTTTTTACAGCGATTGTAAGCCCTATTCTATACTATGGAGTTCTTGTTTGGTGGAAAGCCACACAAAAAACAACATACCTCAAAAAATTAGAGGGGGTATGCAGACTATCGATGCTTTGCATTACGGGAGCCCTGAAAACAACCCCGACAGCTGCACTGTATGCCATTCTGCACATTCCACCTGTAGACCTGGTAGCAAAGAACAAAGCATTAACGACCGCAACCAGGCTCGGTGCTTCGGGGCAGCTTGAGCGCCGACCATATGGCCATAGTAGTATAGCGTCCTCAGTCACAAGACGAACAGACTACATGATTCCCTACCTGCACTTTGAGGGAGATCTTAAGGCCACAATAGAGGTGGACGGTTGGCGCAAGGGTGCGCAAATGGCGGACGAGGCGATACATGTGTACACCGATGGTTCCAAAATAGTGGAAGGAGTAGGGTCTGCGGTATACTGCGCTGATCCGGAATTAAGCAGATCCTACAGGCTGCCGGATTACTGTAGCGTTTTCCAAGCGGAAATATTAGCCGTAACCAAAGCAGTAGAAACCCTGGAAGAGAATAGCTTAAGCTGCAACCGTGTTAACTTTTATATTGACAGTCAAGCAGCAATTAAGGCAATAATCTCGCATAGCACAGCATCTAAATGCGTGTTAGAGTGTAAGCAGTCTCTGGAGAGAATCGGGACAGGGAGAAGCATACATCTATATTGGGTCCCAGGGCATATGGGAATAGATGGGAATGAAAAAGCGGACGAATTAGCTAAAAAGGGCGCATCCCTTGAAGCTTGCTCCGTAGACGTCCCAATTAGATTGGGCGAGATTAAGCGAAGGCGAGAGGTGCACATGATCGACCAAGCAGAAAAGGCGTGGGTTCAAGCGCGGGGCTGTAAAGTGTCGAAGATTATGTGTAGGTCTTACAACCTTAGACTAACACAGTTGCTTCTATCATTAAAAAGAGAGGACTGTAGACTCATGACGGGTATTCTGACTGGACACTGCCTTCTGGCGTCACATGCCTTTAAATTAGGCTTGGTCAGTGATAACAGGTGTAGGAAGTGCGGGTTGGAGGAGGAAACGATCGAGCACGTTCTGTGCTCGTGCCCTGCACTTGCCAGGCTAAGACTCCAGCTATTAGGAGTGATACAGCTGTCAGATCTAGGAGTTATTTTATAACATAGGTCCTGGTTTTTGATAGGGTTTTTCAGTTTGGTCGTTAAAACAAACTTCTGGTAACACTACGGACTCAATCAGTCTATGTGAGGTCCTCATGGACCGGCCAGTTCAACCTACCTACCTAACCTTTTCACCTTTTTGTCAGAGTCGACAAAGTTTCTTTCGTTGATCTACGCAAATTTAAAATTACTTCGGGCATTCGCATTATAATTAACGGATATCATATTAATGTTTAAATTCTTATTAATATTGTCCGGAAAGATTTCGTAGCTGAATACTTTTGTTTATTTAAGCGTGAAATTATGAGGCAATGATTCATAAAAAAAATATAAGAACATGGTTGTGGGTACATATGTATGAGAGAGACAGTTGCTGGCTGATAAGAATAATGTCACACAATTTGGCGGATAATGGAGGGTTTAATTTGGGTGTTTCGTTTCATACTAATATTGTACAAACGGAATTTGCGCCTCTCAGGGTCCTAGCAAAATAAATTAAGAATATCTGGGCCACACTTGTGCCTATATCTTTTAAACCTTATAAGATATTGAAATGGTATGTACAAAATGTCCTTTTGCGAGCCCCTGAAAGAAGGTATACAAAATTCCAAGAATATCGATCCACTGTTTTGAGCGTGAAAGCCTAATGCGGCAGTTACCCACCGATGTGTGCCGTACATAAGGACGTTTGTCGTACGAAGCACGTTTGACCGAACTCTCAAGCCCGTAGGAATCAATGTGTGCGTCTGTGTACATGTACATAACATATTTGTGTGTGTATTGTTTGCAGATAAGCACTGTTGCCATTGACCATTTTGCATGTATGCTTATGGAAACATCAACTTTTTCCAATTTAATTTTTGATATTGTAAAAGGCCGGAATACATATTAAATAAGTATAAAAATATAATTTATAATCAGCACTTTTACATAATTATTTATAATCAGCACTTTTACATAATTATTTCGAATTATTTTCACAATTTTTCAAACTTTAATTAGGTGTTTTTGCATAAAATTGCAAACGGTCAAAAATTAGCGCACAAAAGTTTACTAGGCAACTCAGTCTAGTGAGAGAGCGATCATCTGACACGTTCTTACGGAAAAAATCATAATTGTTTTAATTTCTACGTTCCGGGCTACGTACGTACGGGCGTTGCACGTCGAAGAGTTTTCGTTTACATTGCACACTCATAAGATAGGTCGTGTCAGCTGACACGTTTTTGGTACGTACGTTCGTGAGTAACTGCCGCATAACAAAGTTGCTCACTCCCTCGTTTACAAACGTAAAAAACGACGATTCTCTTCTAATGGTGCCCATCCTAATTCAACTTAATTACAACATCAGATTTACAATTGATAAATATCAATTCACTAGCCTACCCCTACAGGTTTTTTAAAGTCAAATTATTTTTGGTGACCCCGCCACGAATGAGTGACAATGACATTTACCTGCCAGTGTCATAGTGACAGTGATGTTACACTATTATTGGATGTGTGCGTGATCGTGTTTGTAGCTATTATTAACTTTCCATCAAGCCTACTACAGGTACTTACAGACACACATATGTATGTATGTATATTGCAGCATAGACATGTCACTGACAGAAACAATATCATTAATTTACTGTTGCAACTAAAAATACATTCGAAAATTACAATGTACGGTTTGGGAATCACTTAGGTTGAGAGAAGGAAAGTAAATATCTGTAATAGAATTACAAATGTACAGTTATCTTTCACATTGTTTCTTTAAAGTAAAAGTTAAATGCTTCATCTTTCCACACAAACAAGCCGGGTCCGGCATGACAATTGGAAATATTTCTTAAGTACATCAATCTATTTTTGAATTTATTTATATATTTAAATATTCACCATTAGACTGTTTCGTGCAAAGTTTAAGACTTCTATTTTTTAAAAGACTTGGTTTTGGTGAAAAATCTTCAATACATTTTAGTGGAAGTGGGATGTAAAAATTTAGTGCATTATGCCCAACTATGACCTGGTTGCTGTAAATTTTATCACATGCCGTTAGAACAAATAAAAGACATTTTCGTAATTTGTATTTAAGTTCAACTCAGTCATTTAATTTGAATTATGAATAATAAAAAAAATACATTTTACATAAAAGCAAAAAAAAATTTAACTGACATGAAGGAATTTTCAAAAATTTAATGTTAAATATTGGAGATTTAGGCCTCTGATAAGGTTTAAAGTTAGGTTAGGTTGAACTGGCAGGTCCATGAGGACCTCAAATAGACTCATTGAGTCCGTAGTGTTACCAGAAGTTCGTTTTAACGACCAAACTGAAAAAACCCTATCAAAAACCAGGATCTATGTTATAAAATAACTCCGTCCTATTGGCAAATACTAGAAGCTTCCTAAACTTAAGCCACTTGCTGCTTCTAGATCTGAAGCTGTATCACTCCTAATAGCTGGAATCTTAGCCTGGCAAGCGCAGGGCAAGAGCACAGAACGTGCTCGATCGTTTCCTCCCCCAACCCGCACTTCCTACATCTGCTATCACTGACCAAGCCTAATTTAAAGGCATGTGACGCCAGAAGGCAGTGCCCAGTCAGAATACCCGTCATGAGTCTACAGTCCTCTCTTTTTAATGATAGAAGCAACTTTGTTAGTCTAAGGTTGTAAGACCTACACATAATCTTCGACACTTTACAGCCCCGCGCTTGAACCCACGTCTTTACCGCTTGGTCGATCATGTGCACCTCTCGCCTTCGCTTAATCGCGCCCAGTCTAAATGGGGCGTCTACGGAGCAAGCTTCAAGCGATGCGCCCTTTTTAGCTAGTTCAGCTGCTGTTTCATTCCCATCTATTCCCATATGCCATGGAACCCAATATAGATGTATGCTTCTCCCTGCCCCGATTCTCTCCAGAGACTGCTTACACTCTTAACACGCATTTAGATGCTGTGCTATGCGAGATTATAGCATTAATTGCTGCTTGACTGTCAATATAAAAGTTAACACGGTTGCAGCTTAAGCTATTCTGTTCCAGGGTTTCTACTGCTTTGGTTACGGCTAATATTTCCGGTTGGAAAACGCTACAGTAATCCGGCAGCCTGTAGGATCTGCTTATTTCCTTACAGAAACTACAGAACTCTTTGTCCTTACAGAAACTTCCATGAGATTCTCTTCGCCCTGGAAATTTCACGCTTGTAGATCCTCAGTAGATCCCTGTACTCGTCCCGACACGCTTCGCTTTCCGCCGTCTTTGCGAGCTTAAACATTTCTTTTACCTGTCTTCTTAAAAGACTCAGCTCATTGCTCCACCATGGCGGCTTTGCTTTTCCTCTGAATCTTCTTAGAGGACAAGCTTTGTTATACGCAGTCATCATAAGCGTCCTTGCGTCCTTGTTAAGAATTCATTCGACTCCTCCAGTTCCTCCACATTGGCAATCCCTTTGGGTTGTCTCAGTTTTGTTTCTATATGTGTCTGGAATTTAGTTCAGTTCGTTGACCTAGGGTTTCTAAAGGTTCATCCCTTCTCTACCGTCTTTAGGGGGATGTTGAAGCTGATATACGCATGGTGGGAGAAGGATGGTCTATCAAGAACCATCCAATCATACCTTGATATATCACGCTCGGAGCTCACTGTAATATCCAGAACATTGCTGGATGTTGGACCAATGTATGTAGGAACATTTCCCCTGTTGGCTATCTGCAAATTGGTTTGCAGGATGTAACAAAATAAAGATTCGCCTCTCTCGTTCGTGTCTGCTCCTCCCCACGCATTGTGGTGCGCATTTGCATCTGCGCCTATGACCAACGGCCTTCCTCCTGTACTAGCCTTTGCACTCCATCGGTGGAACCTCCGCAGCATGGGCCATGTAGCAGGACGCCAGGACCACTACGAGGTCCTCAGTGGTGTAATTAGGCAGCATATATGAATGCAGCTGTTTCCTTACCATTACTACAGCTTGCACCCGTCCTTCCGTTTGCGCGTAGTAAACGCCAAACCCGCGCGCGCTAAGTCCAGAAACCTTTCCTCCCGATAAGAGCCACGGCTCCTGAATCAGCGCCACGTCAAACGGACCCTCCTCAAGGGTTAGGAGGAGTTCACTCGACGCCACTTTACTGTGTTGGAGGTTTATCTGTAGGACTCGCAGCACCATTGGGCAGTTTGTCCCCCTCCAGCACCTTCGTCGTGACGTCATCGTCCTCCCCTTGCCCTTTTGGTTTAGAGTATTCGAGGCCCCCTTCAGCCTCTCGTAACTGTTGTGCCGGGTGTTCCTCTGTGCGAGTCACAGCACCATTCGGCGGTTGGTCCTCTAACACCTTCGTGGTGACGTCGGGGACCTCCACATGTCTTTTTCCCTTAGGCTTTTGAGGTCCTTTTCGACTTCGCCCACCTCTGGCGTGTTAGGGTTTTTATCCTTGGGACTTCTTTTCCTGAGTCGCATGTAAATTTTGCCAGTGCCAAAGGACATTTTGCCAAGCTGCGTGTACAAAATATCCTCCGCCTGTTTGTTTATTTGGAAGATGTAGAACTGACCTTCCTCGGTAGGACGAGATACAGTAAGTACCTTTCAATCCTGTGTCGGTATGTTCGGATTCTAATTCTGCAAAAGTCGCAGTGTATCCTCCGACTTCATCACGCATGGTATCCATACCTTAACTTTTGGTACCGTGGGGATTTGCGCTTTATCCACCACCTCAAACGGCGCGTTCGTGCCTTGCCTTTGGAGGTTTGGAACCACTTCCTCCAGCCACCGCAAGCTTGCGATGTTGTCGCACGCTATCATCTTCACACCATTATACCATCTCCCCGAATCAAAGGTTGGAAGGGGCTTACTTGGTTGTTCCCGCATCATCTTAAGCATTAAGCTAATAAGCTCCCTTTCCACAGATCTCCACCTTTCAGTATTCATTTGTCCGAAAGGACTGCTACGATCAACCCGCGCCACAGTCAGTGACTGCTTTGCCACATCACTCACCTTCTCGGGAAAAGCCGGAGTCTTAGCGTTAACTCCCTTTAGCACCTCCGAAAAAGCCGGAGTCTTAGCGTTATCTCCCTTTAGCACCTCCGAGAAAGCCGGAGTCTTAGCGTTATCTCCCTTTGGCTTATCTCCTACTTCCGTAGTTGGAACTTCCCTCTGACTCACAGCTTTCGAGGTAGTTGCTACCTCGCTATTGGGGCCCATCTGTCTTACAGCTTTGGGCCTACTTGTCTTGTCTATGCGACTGCCCTGCCTCGCGGCTCTAGGACTGGGTCCTTTCTGCCTCTTGAAAGCAGGCTTGTCGCGGTCCGCTGAACGTTGCCTCTTCATTCTGCCATTCGACGCTTCTTCCTTCCTCACCTTTTGAACTGCCTTCGACCTATTTCTACCGCTTCATGGGCCCACTCCAAGCGTTCGATCTCCACTTCTGTTGGGTCGACCACTGCTCCCAAGCGTTGTACAATTCTTAGTGCTGTACGGTACTGCGAGAGAGCTCTTTTACTTCCTCTGCTCCGTACCCTTCTCCACTCTTCTACTCCGTTTTCATTTGTGTGCTTCTCCAACACGGAGTTCATTGAATCAGCACTACTCTCGCTCCCCGAGTCCAACGCATCGCTTAATTCGTATTTGTCGTCCTTGGATTGCGACTCAGTCCTCCTCTTTACATCGTCCGTATTACAATCAGGTAATCAGTCGTTCATCTTGGTCGTACGACCTCCTGCCCGACAAGGCGGGCTCAGCGGTCCAGTAATATATACGGGGAAAGAACCGTCTGCCACAGCAGCGCCCCTTGGTGGCCCGGTATCGGGAAGGCTGCGTTCGAATACAGCCGAATTTATCCCCTGGCTGCAAATCGTCCAATAGGCACGGTCCGCATAACACCCTGGATTAGGGGGTTGGCAGTTCTTGGTCACCGACATACCGCCGCCCTCCTATGAGGCGAAACGGCGTAGATGTCAGTCCTAAACAGCTCCGCCTCATAGTGGGGCGCTATGGAGTTCGGCTAAGCCCTCACACCAACGACAAGGTGCCTACCCTAGTGAGGGAGGTTTAATGCCAAATCTTACATCTTTTATCATATCAAAATTAATTCTCGAAATGTTTTAGGTTAAATCTTCAAGCATTTGTTCAATAATTGCAAAATTTCAGGAATGACAACCTACAATTGAGGAGTTACGTGCAAAGAAGGAAATTCTTTGAAAATTTCGTTTTCAGATTTGAAGATATAGTATATATTATATATAATCTTTCCAATGTATAAGTATACGAAATACAATTTTGAAGTTTAAACATTAAAAAACCATGAAAAATGAATTAAAAAAAATACAGCAAAACAAATAAAATTAAAAAATATAAAACAATGAAAAATTGTTTCCATAAAAGAAATTAAAACAAGCAAGTAAAATATGTAAAATGATAAAACAATTTAAAAAAATTAGCTCAATAAGATATAAAAAAAAAAGTTTTCAATGTAACATATATAAAAAGTCTTAAAATTAAAAAATATGTCTTGGAGAATTTAAAAATAAATTGGAGGAGTTTAAAGAAATATAAAATTAAAAATATAAAAAAAGGTGAAAAGGAAACAAATTCCAAAAATAAGGAAAATAATAGAAATAAAAAAATTTATAAAAAAACAAAAAATAAATTTATAAAAAGAAAAAATAGTTAAACAAGTAAGATAAAAAAAAAACTGTTTTGAAAATTGGAAAAGGAAATACAAAATTTTATCGTTATAATATAAATTAAATTTCATCCAATTAAGAGAAAACGGCAAAAAAATTAAAATTTTGTGCATATATACGAAATCAATACTCTAACACAATTTAGTTTTAAATAAAAGAATTTGCTTCATATTCCCTAAAAAAATTAGAAACATCCATATTTTCGTAAATTCATTAAACATACAATATTACATTTAATAAATTTTTTTTCGCCATCAACTTTAGCTTTTACACAAAAGAGCTTTATAATTTTTTGTTGCTTTCAAGAAGTTAACAGGTTCAGATTACACTCACTGTATCTTGATATTTTTGTCAGTGTACTGTAAAATAGCTGTTTTCACGTTCTACTTTGTTTCCATCTACATCGCCACGTTCCACATCCACATGGTTTGAGAACTAGCTAAATATTCACGCCTAAATGCAGGCAATCAAAGCTTTATTGAAGGTTTCCTTGCATCGCTAGCAGATGTTGAAAGTGGATTGTGGATGATGCACAAGTAATTTAACTTCCACTGTGGATACAAACATGTAGATACTGATTGCAATAAAGGCTCCATTACTGATACTTAGCATAGACTTGATTTGGCTTGCGAACTGTCACTTACAGTTCTGTTAATTAACATTGCATGTTACTGATTACTCAAAACTTAACTTGACTTAGAAGTCTGTTGAATATTGATTTTCTATGTAAGTTCTAAGTGACGTTTACATTTTGAGATGCCATTTGTTTGTTTCCATTTCATTTTGACATTTGGTCATACAAATTCACATTTATTTAAAAATAAATTTCAACGCTGATTATGATGCCAGGTTGTATGCGCCAAGTGGAGTATAATCGTGGCTAAGTTGCCAAGTTTACGCCAAGGCAAGTCAAGTCTATGCTAAGTATCAGTAATGGGAGCTTAAATGTCATGAAAGTTATGCAAAGCTTATACACTGCTATGTTAGAAAAAGTTGTATACATATGTATTTCTCCGGCAACAAATAATAATAACCTAAGTCGGTTTTAAAAAGTTTTGATTAGACTTTTGAAAGCTTAAATCGTTGAAAGAAATTAGGGATTTGAGATGATCTAAAAATTTTACAACTTCGTATGTATTTTAGATAATTACTTGTTTCCAAATTGGCATTAATATACTACTTTAGGTGTTATTCCAACATATATTATATTAATATACGCCATTATTCCAATCGTAAAGAACTATTTGCTAGAAACTATGTACATATGTATGTATGTAAGTTGGTTATTTCAAAACAAAAAATGGGCATTTTTAAAAATTACATTAACCCTACAAGCAAACAGCTTTGGGTACTATTTTAGTTTTGACTTACATATTCCGGGAATCTCGGGGTGTTACGCTATGTTCGACATAAAAGGATCTGATAATGCCTAGAGTTTGAAACGTCGATTATTTTGTATAAATGAATGTCAAAGTAGATACCATAATTGACATTTTTCATTCATACAAAAATGTTGTGGGGCTCTCTTTCCAAACGTTGCTAAGATTTGAACAATGACTGCTACGTTACATGAATTTGGAAGAAGATTTTGTAGTTGCCACACGTCACTGAAAACCAAAAAAAAAAAAAAACAAAAAATGACATGACTAAAACATCAAACACGACGAAACAACTTTTGTAAATATTTCTGTTTTTATTATTCGCTTGCGAGATAAGGATATAAATGTGAAACAAATTTTTTTACTTTGCTAGAAAAAGCTTTTTTTTTATATAAAATTCAATAATAAAGGCAAAAGTGGTTTGATAATTTTAAGTCCCCTAATCAGAATAATAACAGGACCGTGGGGGACCGCTTTCATTATATCTTTTGTACTATTTCGGAATCAGTTCGATATTGCTTTCGGTATCGCTTCGGTGCCGTATCGAGTAATTTCGAGACCATTTCGAAATAAAGTCATGAATATTTTGAACCAATTTTCAGTATAATATCTGAACTTATTCGCGATGGTTTTAGGACCATTTTGAGATTAATTGTGTTATATTTCAGGGCAAATTTATTGAACTGCGTTAAGCCTTTTCGTCACAAATCCGATGTACACAGAAAATATGTTCAATATGAAAATTATTCTCAAAGAGCCCAGCAATAATCCGGAAATATTCTGAAATAATCCCGATTTGATTGCGAAAACAATCCCGGAATAGTGTCGTAGAAGGAAGGGCAACTTCTCAAATACATTACTGTGTGCAAGCCAAGTTTCATTCAGAATAAAGTCTGCCTGGTTTGTTAGTTTAAACGAATTAGACGTAAAAAAACCCACTTAAATATATGAAAAATGTTTTGGAAAAAAGTATTGATTCTCCCAACTTTATGTAAACTTTTGTTACTATATACATACAAACGTTGATATAATATTTGAATTTCTTTCAAAATTCATTATTTCTTAACTTCAGTCAGGGAGTTTGTTTCGCCCACTTCAAAATAGTATATATGTACGCCCGAACTTTTCTTTTCAATAAGTTCATTTTAATGCATTTCAATTGCAATGTTTTATAAACTTCAAAAAAAAAACTACTTGGAAAATTCATCAAGCACTTGAAATTGAAAACCAATTTGAAATGCCATGCTCCCGCAATGACTAAGAAGAAGATTAGAAACACAGGCATTTGGGGTATTTAAGATGCTTCTTATTGATTGATATCTTCATATACTAAGTACAATTGATATCTATGTATGTACGTATGCATCCACTTCTGTAGCAGAAAGTCCAATTTCAGTATCTTGATATGTTTCAACACGAAAACTTTCAATACTAGCTACTTTTGAGTTGCAACATCGTGTCCAAAATATTTCCGTACCTATAGAACGTGGAGTTTTGTAGATATTGAAAGTGGCATTTTAGTTTGTTTTGGCTACATAAAGTGGCAAGTGATTTATTAGACAAGGAATGTTTAAAAATTGTATTATTATTTTTTTTTGTGAAATAATATTTACGCGTGAGCTTAGTAATTGAATAGTCGGTTCGGAAAAAGTTGTAAGCGCTAACCAAAATTTTCCAGCAATGCAATTAATAAAGTTTTTTTATGAAATAGAATATCTTTTTTGGTGTATCTACAAAGATCTACAAACTATGATTTGTAGCGAAAACATGACTTTGGAATAATTTATAGTTGAGCATTGAGAGAGCAATGTTAACGGTAACCCGCAAGAAGTTCGGTTGTGCAGCAAATGGAATTTACAACGTTTTCGAAGCGACCAACAATGGCTCTTCGACGATGCGAGCTTATGACGAAACTGATTTCTTATTTAATTTCGTACGGACAAGATCCAGAAATATTCCCGGGATGATCCATAAAATAATCCAGAAATAGTCCAGAAATCACTAAAACAACTGCAAAATGATTCAAAGTTTGTCACGAAATAAGTCCGTAAACAATGTCTAAACGATCCGGGAAAATCCTTGAAATTATCCCAATTTGATTCCGGAAGCGTTTCTCAAATTATAACGGAATAATTCGGAGTTAATAGGTAAAGGGCTCTACAAGAATCCCAAAATGGTCCAGTAATTGTCGCCAAGCAATTTCGAAAACAATCCTGAAATAGTCCCGAGATACTCGTGAATCTATCCCGAAAACAATCCGAGCTGATCCCAATATAGTCCCTTAAATAGTACTGCAATTATCCCGAAAAGGTTGCCAAATAGTCCTAAAATTATCTCGAAATCATACAGAAATAGTTCTAAAAACAATCCCAAATGGTATACAGACAGCCCTGGAATAGTTTCGATATAATCTGGGAAACAAAGGTGTCCCTGCTATGTTTTCAAAAATTGCTTAGGCCTCGATATATGGCCCACATACCAAATATCACTGATCTGTTTCATGTACTCCTTTTATAAAAAAATATAGCTAGGCTATTGGCCATCTGTGTGCCAAATTTCATCAAAACTGTAACTGCTTATTTTAGCAAAAATATATTCTTTACAATTTAAAAAAATCGAATAACTAAAGTTTTTTCAAACAACAGATAATGGAAGATAAGATCTTAAAGATTCGACGGGTTCAAATGAAATCACTCTCACCACAGTCGGGCTAATACCTAAACATGATGAACTCACATTCGACAAAGCGGTTTTGACGCAAAAAAAACTTGAAATTTTCAAGAATCATAAAAAAATAACTCCCAAACAACATAAAGTTCTTACTATTTATACGACCGAATATTAAAATCACAAAGACAAATTCCTGCAGCATAAAATCATCTGCATACTTTCAAAGAAGTGGCAATAAAGGCCAACGCCAAAATGACCACAAATTTATGAGCAACAAGTAAGGAAGGCTAAGTTCGGGTGTAACCGAACATTACATACTCAGCTGAGAGCTTTGGAGACAAAATAAGGGAAAATCACCATGTAGGAAAATGAACCTAGGGTAAGCCTGGAATGTGTTTGTATGACATTGGTATCAAATGGAAGGTATTAAAGAGTATTTTAAAAAGGAGTGGGCTTTAGTTTCGCGTCGTCGGACACCGTCCGATAAGCACTTGCTATTCTTAAAGAAGCAAGTCGGTACGCTGCTAATATATATTTTTGATGGGTCTGTTTAGATCCATACCACACTGGTGCTGCGTATAGTATTATTGAGCTGGTTACTGTGGACAATAGCTGACGTATAGCTTCGCTCGGACCACCAATGTTAGGCATTATTCGCATAAGTGATCCATTAACTTTGGTAATTTTCTCCCCCACCGCTCTGAAGTGCTCTTTGAAAGTTAACTTAGAGTCAATGTGCACTCCTAAGTATTTTAAGGAATTCTTTGAGGTGATTTGATGATCCCCGACAGTTAAGACTAACTCGTTCGCCGACCGTTTGGCTTACTAATACCACTTCCGTCTTTTGTCTAGCCAACTCCAGTCCTGTATTGGTCAGCCATTCCTTTATTCTTGCTACGGCGTCATTACATAATGCTTGAAGCAGGTCCAGTTTCTTGGCCACTACTACCACTGCAATATCATCAGCATATCCCACAATTTGCGTGTTTTCTGGTAGATCTATCTTTAGCACCCCGTCATACATTACATTCCAAAGCGTTGGACCAAGAACAGATCCCTGTGGGACGCCTCCTGTGATTTTGTACTCTTTTGCTCCTTGATCCATGTCAAAAAGAAGTACTCTGTCTTTAAGATAGCTACCTATAATTCTGCATAAGTAAGCTGGAGTGCCGAAGCTTTGCAGCGCTGCCATTATCTGCATCCAGTTCGCAGTGTTAAAAGCATTCTTGATGTCCAACATAATCAGTGCACAGAACTTCCTTTTATTTTGGCCTCCAGAGATAGCTTCTTCAGCTATATTGACGACTGTTTGTATTGCATCTACGGTGGATCTTGATTTGCGAAATCCATATTGACTATTCGATAAGCCACCTGGTCTTTCTAGAGTCAGCTGTAGGCGCTCACTAATTATAAGCTCGAAAATCTTCCCTAGGGAATCCAGCATACAAAGTGGCCTATATGAGGATGGTTGGTCCGGCTGTTTACCACGTTTCAGCAATAGGACAAGTCTTTGTCGTTTCCACGGGCGAGGGAACACGCCTGCTTTTAATGCCTGTATGCTGACAAAGACTTGTCCTATTGCTGAAACGTGGTAAACAGCCGACCAACCATCCTCATATAGGCCACTTTGTATGCTGGATTCTCTAGGGAAGATTTTCGAGCGTATAATTAGTGAGCGCCTACAGCTGACTCTAGAAAGACCAGGTGGGTTATCGAATAGTCAATATGGATTTCGCAAATCAAGATCCACCGTAGATGCAATACAAACAGTCGTCAATATAGCTAGAGAAGCTATCTCTGGAGGCCAAAATAAAAGGATGTTCTGTGCACTGATTATGTTGGACATCAAGAATGCTTTTAACACTGCGAACTGGATGCAGATAATGGCAGCGCTGCAAAGCTTCGGCACTCCAGCTTACTTATGCAGAATTATAGGGGTGAATCTATAATGTGTTTGTACGATATGTGTATCAAATGAAAGGTATTAATGAGGGTTTTAAAAGGAAGTGCTGTATATGTGAAGGCGTTTTCGAGATATCGACCAAAATGTGGATCACGGTGACCCAGAACATCATCTGTCGGGTACCGCTAATTTATTTATACATATATGTAATACCACGAAGAGTATTCCTGTCATGATTCCAAGGGCTTTTGATTTCGCCCTGCAGAACTTTTTCATTCTCTTCTACTTAATATGGTAGGTCTCACACCCATTTTACAAAGTTTTCTAAAGTTATATTTTGCGTCAATAGACCAATCCAATTACCATGTTGCATCCCTTTTTTCGTATTTGATATATTATTATGGCATTTTTTTAATTTTTCGTAATTTTCGATATGGAAAAAGTGGGCGTGATCATAATCGGATTTCGGCCATTTTTAATCCCAAAATAAAGTGAGTTCAGATAAGTAAGTGAACTAAGTTTAGTAAGGATATATCGATTTTTGCTCAAGTTATCGTGTTAACGGCCGAGCGGAAGGACAGACGGTCGACTGTGTATAAAAACTGGGCGTGGCTTCAACCGATTTCGCCCATTTTCACAGAAAACAGTTATCGTCACCAAATTTCACAAGGATTGGTAAATTTTTGTTCGACTTATGGCAATAAAAGTATTGTAGACAAATTAAATGAAAAAGGGCGGAGCCACGCCCATTTTGAAATTTTCTTTTATTTTTGTGTTTTGTTGCACCATATCATTACTGGAGTTGAATGTTGACATAATTTACTTATGTACTGTAAAGATATTAAATTTTTTGTAAAAATTTCACTTTTAAAGAAAAAAATTTTTTAAAGTGGACATATAGTAATAGGAGTAACGTTTCTACCAAATTTCATCATAATATCTTCAACGACTGCCAAATTACAGCTTGCAAAACTTTTAAATTTCTTTTAAAAGTGGGCGGTGCCATGCCCATTGTCCAAAATTTTACTAATTTTCTATTCTGCGTCATAAGGTTAACCCACCTACCAAGTTTCATCGCTTTATCCGTCTTTGGTAATGAATTATCGCACTTTTTCGGTTTTTCGAAATTTTCGATATAGAAAAAGTGGGCGTGGTTATAGTCCGATTTCGTTCATTTTAAATAGCGATTTGGGATGAGTGCCCAGGAACCTACATACCAAATTTCATCAAGATACCTCAAAATTTACTCAAGTATGCGGACGAACGGGCGGACATGGCTAAATGAATTTCTTTTTTCGCCCAGATCATTTTGATATATAGAAGTCTATATCTATCTCGATTAGTTTATGCCGTTACGGATTACCGTTGTGCGAACAAAATTAATATACTCTGTGAGCTCTGCTCAGCTGAGTATAAAAAGATGTAAAAAGTTTAGCAAAAAGTCAAAAGTAGAAGCAAATAAAATTTCAAAAAAGAAACATTAATTCCTGAATATACATATACATACATATCTGTTAGATACCCTGCGGTCAAATGGGAAATTTCCTCTCCATTAGTATTAATCCCGTTCCCAACTAGTCAGGGCACTATCTTTTTTTCATAGGGGCAATTGGTATTGGTAGTGGTGATAGCGGAGACCAAAGGATCATAGCTAGCACCAGCTAAACGAGCCATAATAATTACTACATTTCATAAATTAATGGAAATACTTTTTGAATCATTCCGGGTCTATTTGGGGGTTATCACCGAGTCGTGTTGGAACTGTTTTAATATCGAGTATATTTGGATAGCATTTGGAAATTTCTTTAGGGATTATTTCGGTTTAATTTTTGGATTTTTTTTTTGGGATCGTTCGAATTTTTTTTGGGGATAAGGACTGCTTTGGGTGAATTCAAGATAATTTCGGAACTTCCTAAAGATTTCCGGACTTATTCCGGCCTTTTTAAGATTCTTTCCAGGATTATTTCGCAATTGTTTTCGGATCATTTCGGTGTATTAGGTTAGGGATCTTTCGATAGTACCTCGGAACTATTTTCGGAATCACTACGGGATAGTTTTAAAACGCTTGTTGGGGCTATTATGAAAATATTTCGTGAGTAGTTAAGAGATTTTTTCTGGTCCACTTCGAGACTGTTTTATTACAATCTCTGGATCAATGCGGGGCTATCTCCGGAGCTTTTGGGGATTTTCTCTTCGCTATAATGTTGTGAGTTTTTAGGGTTGTTTTAGGGATAATTTCGACAAGCAATTTCGCCAATTGGACAATTTTAAGAAAATCTAACTGTTCGATTAAATGAAACTAACGTTTTTTTCTTCGTGCCGGCGGAGCTGCTGGTAAAGCTAGTTTAAGTGTATAGAAGATAGACGCCCCGCCAAAAAAGTAACTCCATCTAATTCAGAAAATTCCAAATATGAACTAATACTTTTCTGAATTGGCATGGTATTTCATTAGCAAGGCATTCAAGTAAAATATGTCGCATGTGGACCAGTATAAATAGAAGTTGGCGAGCGGAGAGGAGTGTATCGAAAATTGTCAGCAATATTAAGCATCTTTATTCACACATTTACACATTTGATACACAACCACCACTGCCCACTCGTAGTTTGTGTTGTTGGTAGCTTAAGATTCAAATACGATATGACATATGCCACTTGCTACTACTTAATGCTTTCTATTTGCCACTTGCTACATGCGGCATGCAACTTGATCTTCTTTTTGTCGATTTCTTTTGCATTCGTATGCATTAATCGAAGAAGTCGCCTCTACTTGCACCAAATGTTATTGCAAAAAGCATGCTGGTTGGTGTAAAACAACAAATTGCAACCACCAAGTACACAGTTCCATTGGCCACCACCAGCACACTTGATCGCATTTGAACACAACACCAGAAGCTGTGGCAACAAGATAATGCTAAACATATTTGTACGCACATTTGTATTTGTAATTGTATTAATAGATGCACGCATATTTCGAATCATAAAATTTAGCAGTAAATGCATGTTTAATTTTAGTATAATTTTTTTTTATATCTTTTGCTTTAAAAGTTGGCATTCATTGCTGCTGTTGCAACAACTTTTACTAGATAATTTCATATTTCCACATGCACTGCATAGTCTTTGTTGTTTTTATTATACATATTTGATATGGCACAGATAGTGGGGCAGCATATTTTTTTGTTCGTCTCTGCACAGGGATCATTTTTTGAAAAAGTTTTGGAACTTTATTTTGCAGTGATGAATGAGATCCGTCTATGGAAGCAGAGGAAGAACGAGGCCTTTACACGGCTGGAAGGACCAAGTGGAAAACGATCCAAGACCCTTGGTCTTATCTATTGGTGCCAGATATTCAGCATGGAAAATTCACATGCCACGCTCTACTATTCCTGCTTATAACAACTATTTTGATCCCGATTCCAGCTCAATAACATAAACACTCCAGACACATACAGCAAGAAAAATGTAATATGTATGGAAGGTGCCACGACTTAATACATATTTTAGACCGCTTTTTTTTCTAAAATACGTGGGGGAGGATAGTGCCAGAGTTCTGAAAACTTAGGGAAGTGGTCCCAGTCAGCATTATTTAAGTTTATGTCAGTTCGACAAGCTTATCAGATACAAATGCTGTTACCGGCGTAAGCATCGGTCGCGGAGTCATCAGGGCTCGTGGGCGCTGCTGCATGCTCAATGCTGGACGTGGTGTCATAGCTTTTATTCCGCTTGTCCATGTCTTCTGCAATCGGCAAATAAGAGGTCTTCAGAATTATACGGTTTTCACTCCTTCGTAAGTCGCGAATGTTGTGCACCTCCATTTCCTCTTTTACGGTGTTTCGCTTAGACATTGTAACCAATGCAAGTTCGTAGTTCCGATCTGACGGTGGGATGCACCTCTTAAGGGCGATTATCTTTTTCATATTTCCAGTTAAGTGAAAAGTTTTGAACACTTAGATATTTTATTTTTGGGCCGAGGTCTGTTTAACATTTGCTCGATGCAGGGGGGTTATGAGTAGTCCAGCTGCATGGAGATACTCGTGGCGCATTAATAACTAACGTTGATACCAAAATAACAACCCTTCGTCTGTCAATCCCGTTGTAGAGAACCGGCAGTTGTTGAGACGACTGTTATACAAATAATTCATAAATGATTTGATTAAAAAGAACTAAACGAATTTTTGGATGCGTTAGTGGCGATGTATACTGAACATATTTTGTTGCAATGTTTCGAATAATATTCTATTTACAAATTCGGAGGTGTAATCGGGTACTCTCCGGTACTAGCGTCTTCTTGTACTAACCTGAGCGCCTCAGGAATGATTTGTTTACCGATCGAACAAAAATTCGGATCTGTAGATTTTAATCGTCTCTTACGATAGATATGCCTTTTCGTGAGAATATTCCCCTCAACCCGTTGAGGTGTAATGTTGTAGCTCAGTGGTGAAGCACTCGAAAGTGATGCCGACAACACCGATTCAAACCCTACCAGAAGAAATATTATTAAGCCTTCTAATTTTTGAAATAGTTTACCCAGAGTTAAAGAATAAAATACGTAATTTTCAAGAAAATTACTCCGCGTGATTGAGATAACCATTTCTATGGCGAAAATTCGTTTCTATTTTCCCTCATGCATGGTCATTTGATTAACAGTTTGTCCGATTCACAACCACTGTGCAATTCAGCCGCTTGCCTTCTATGGAATGTTTACCGGTCTGCCTTGGCCTATGCCTCCGCTCTAGTCAAGTTAACGCACACAGCGCCAGCGTAATTGTGGCATGCAACTGTCCATGCGATGTCTTCCGTGTTCGTCCAGAGATCGACCGTTTTACGCCAAAGTGGTTTTTTACAAACTGCCGCACACAGGCAAGCGATTTTTCAGAATTGTTTATTTTAAGATAAGTATTAAAATAAACACATTTTTGTGTAGATAGGGCAGTGTTTTTCAATAAACTAGCTTCTGTTTTGATATTTATACAAATATATTGTATGGATTGCATTCGAAATAGGCAAAGTAAATTGTTGCATTTAAAAGTTAAGCAAACATTGGGTTAAGTATTTGCATGCAGTGTATCACTGAGCATGTGGGCGGACCCTTTTTTCATTAGATAAAATTTTTTGAAGTCTTTTAAATTATTTTTAGCTCTATCAGCTCTATCAAAAATCATAAACTATAAATAAAAATTTATTCCCTCAAAGACTTTCAAGCTCGCTAAAAAGGGCACTTAAAGCAATAATTATGCAACATATGTCATTGGAAAGTGCGAATGAACGTTAAACAATTTTTATACATATACGCATAATTTCTATTTAATTAGGAAGTGTCCAAAAATTCGAATCGTCCGTCAGTCATCAAATCAAAATTTTGTTTTGCTCATGGTGCCGTTAAAAAATGCAAATATGTGTAGATTCGTAACTGCAGTAGCTGCCAAAATTTTATAATAAGTTTACATAAGGAATAACTGACAATATGCATTGGCTTCACACCTTTGTCAATCACATTCCGCCAGTTTATGTTGCAACGCTGGTTGAATTTTAAATACCTACTTTTTGCAAGGAACATTTGTGTTGCAACCAGGAAAGAGTGACAAGTATTACGCTTCGAACTGTCGAAATGCGCATGCACCACTGTCGCTGTAAATTTTGGGACTATCGTGAATGCACTTGTGACAATATAATTTATTCACATATTTTTTTATTTATTTATTATTAGACTGTTAAAAAAGTTTTAAATAATACTTTTACATATGTATACATGCAATAATAAAGTGAATTTGTTCGGACATATTTTTATTTTCAGAAGACATTTTACTTGTATGATTTGTGAAATTAGCCTCAGGCTGATCTTTTACATATTTTTTTACCTTTGGGTGGACCGAGAATTAGTACTGTCGTCAAATGGAAAGCTCGGCGATAGTCCCGAGCTAGTCGGATTTTCTGCCGCGGATTTTTCTTTTCACTACCCTTTATCTTCTCGTTCTCCGTGTTCTCCTCTATCGCTTTCGTTTAGCTTAACCCACTGGTTTTGCACGCGTCAACTGCATACTATTGTAACGAATTTTGGGAAATTGCGCTTATTTGAAACCTTCTGCTAACGTTCGAATCGCTGAACTGTCGAATAAATAACTCTAATACTCTGTATTGCAAAATGGTCTTTATTATCACACTACTTTAGGAGTAGTACAATTATACTTCACAATTATACTGCACTTCGCAAATAATAGCGTGTTTAAAGCAAATTGATTAGTTATTACTCAGCTTGCGCTGCTTTTATACTCTGTTGTCTCAGTCGCGTATTTCTCCAAATGTCTAGACGTTTCACCTTCTAGAACTCTTGTAGCTCATGCTTGGTTACCAGCTAAATATGTGTATATTTGTAGTTTGTAGCCATATGCTTGTGTATGTGTGAGTAACTACTTCGGCTGATGACTACATGTGTGTGTGTGAGAGATATCTCAGTGGAAGGAAAACTCGGCCTAAATCTCTCCGGAGGTATATCGCGCCTTCAATTTATTTCACAATCTTCCCGATTATACACTGAATGAAAACTACTGGTAAACTCAAGAGAAATTTCAGTTTTTATCCATAGCAAATAGCTGTTGAATCAACTTCGCAAACATTTCTGATTCGGAATAGACCGTTTTAACGGTCAAATCAACAAACCCAATTTTCATACGTAAGCCATACCTATGTTAACTTAACTACACTGGTCGACGGCCAAAATTTACCAGGGACGCCGTTATGAAATTCGTATGTAAAACCACCCCCTGATTTCGAAAATCGAGTTCATTTTTGATTCTATGGTACCGTTTTTGAGATATTTGCAATTTACCGTTATTCGAAAAAACCAAAAAGATGGCTCCCTTTAGTTACGTATATCTGCAATTCCAAAAAAGTTTACAGAATCGGAAAGACGATAAAATTTTCTATAAACGCATCATACATTGTTTTTCGCTCAACCAGATAGTTTTCGAGATATTAGCTTATCATTTCAGATTTTTGTTTTTTTTAATGAAAAAATATGAAAAAAATTACTTTTTGCGAGGGCAGCATTCCAAAACCACAACTTTTTTCCAGATATTTTTTCTTTACGTAAGGCTCTGTTTAATTAGAAAAAAGATAAACTATCATCGAAGAAAATCGATGCAAAACTACGTAAGTTATAAGCGATCAAATAAAAATACCCAGGTTGCGCAATTTCAACGTATACCTCAAAGCGTATGTATGGTATAAAGAAGAGTGAAATATCTAGCTATGCTCTGTTTCTATTTAGGTAAAAGTTCAATTTATGAATGAAATTACCCATATTTTTAACTTTTTTTTATAATTTACTTATGTTTATACTATATTCTAACAATATTTATCTTAATTTGATTTGACTAGGTATTCGAAATAATTATGTGTTCTACTTTGATGCTTATTCAGTTTAGGATCGGTTTCTCTTATGAGAAACCAGCAGTAATCACCCATCATTGCGACGTCCCAGAATCCTTGATATCGATTCTCAATTAATTTCATTTGATGATGAAACCTTTCGCCATGTTCGTCACTTTGGTCGCCAAGATTTGCCGGAAAAAAGCTCAAATGTGAGTGCAGAAAGTGAATTTTTAAGGACATATTTACGCCTGGAAAGAAAATATTAGTTAGGTAAACAAGTTCTAGAATTTTGGGAAATTAATTTTAATAAGCCTTTAATATTTACCCATTTTCGCATAATTATTGATTAAGTCGTTCACTATCTGCTCGTAGTTAGGGCTTTTGTGTCTACCGAGAAAAGAAGCAACGACCTTTTCAAAGGATTCAAACGCTGCTGCCTCAACTGATGAGAGTAGTCCTTTGAATTGATTATTGTTGATCAACTTTTTTATTTGTGGTGCAACAAAAAACCTTCCTTTACCTTGGCTTGAGAAATATCTGGAAAAATTGTTTTCAAATAGTCGAATGCTTCGCCTTCTTTGTCCAAAGCCTTAACAAAGTTTTTAATGAGACCGAGCTTGATGTGTAAGGGTGGAAGTATGATTTTCTCTTTCTTGACAAGACGGGTGTATTTGATGTTATCCACACCAACGGTAAACTCTACCCTTTCCGGCCAATCCTTTCTGACGTACTTGGTGCAGCCACTTTGTAGACCGCATAGCATTGCAACGACTTTAAGATCAGAATATATTTTCCAATCATGCTCTTCATATTTGATAAATTTGAGTAGTTTTTGCATTTCCTCGTAGGTTTCCTTTGTATATACTGCATGTGCGATCGGGATAGAAGGCTTTTTGTTACCAATATGCAATAATACAGCCTTCAAACTCATTTTATTGTTGTCTATGAACAATCGCCACTCTTTCGAATCATATGTTTGACCAAACTCTTTGAATAAACCAGGAATGTCGTTGCAGTAGCATATACTGTCTTTCGTGGTATAGGGTTTGGAAAATGGTTCGTGACGAGTTCTACAATATATCACCTTGACATCGGATGACACAAATTTAAATTGTTGCATACGAGAAGTGTGGATCTCGGCCTTTTCCTTGGATAGTTCCAAATGTCTTATCCAATCAATAAGTTGTGCTTGTGACAGAACGTTTCCCATGCGAAATTCAGTACAACTTGATTCCCCGCACTCAGATATTACTGTTGACAATGGAACTGGATCCGCAACTGCCGTTGAATGTAGTACTGGTAATGTCACTGTAGGTACTCTGGCATATGTTACTCTTCTTGATTTTCCAATGCCAAGTACTTTTGTTTGACAAATATAACACTCTATTGAATGGCAAGTAGGTTCTCTCCATAACATTGGTGTATCAAATTTTATTTGTTGTCCTGATTCCGACTGAATCAATTCTACTCGACACAATGTACACAAAGTGTTCGGTGTCCATGGTTTTTCAGCATTTTTAGGCTCAATGCCAAAACACTTGGAGTATAAAGTTTTCATATGATCTGAGAACACTCGTCGTCGCCTTATGATAGTATATTGGCCACACATGAAACAGAACATATCTGGATCGTTATTACACTCAAGTTCTCGCGTCCTTTTACTCATTTTATTTTTTTTAATAAATCACGGTTTTGAAATTTGACTTATGAACTGAACTATCTCAGGCGAGCCTTGCAGATGTTATGAAGTTTCAAGGCGCATTAACTCATATTTATACTCGGAACAAGAATAAAATTGAAAAAAATCAAATCTTACCTAGACAGAAAGGTTCCTTTTTATACGAAGCAGGGAAAAGAAAATATTACCTGCTTTAGATGTAGGCTTTAAAAATTTTCTGTGTCTTATAATTTTGAAAATCTACCAGAATACTTACCCATAAGTGACGGAAATACATGTTTATAACTACATGCCTACAGCAGGTTTCGAACTCAACCACTCTTCCATTCGATGCAACCACTCTACCTACTATAAAACAATTCGAGTATTAAAAGTACTATTTGATTTATTTAAAGAAAAAGTATTATCATTGCTATGGTGTTATTCGTTTATCCGGATAATATCCCATTTGCACTTTATACCTTTTATATATGTATGTATACATACATTGAAGTTGCGCAACCTGGGTATTTTTATTTGATCGCTTATAACTTACGTAGTTTTGTATTGATTTTCTTCGATGATAGCTTATCTTTTTTTCTAATTAAACAGAGCTTTACGTAAAGAAAAAATATCTGGAAAAGAGTTGTTGTTTTGGAATGCTGCCCTCGCAAAAAGTAATTTTTTTCATATTTTTTCATAAAAAAAACAAAAATCTGAAATGATAAGCTAATATCTCGAAAACTATCTGGTTGAGCGAAAAACAATGTATTATGCATTTATAGAAAATTTTATCGTGTTTCCGATTCTGTAAACTTTTTCGCAATTGCTTGACACGTTCGTGAGATATACGTAGTTAAAGGGAGCCATCTTTTTGGTTTTTCCGAATAACGGTAAATTGCAAATATCTCAAAAACGGTACCTTAGAATAAAAAATGAACTCAATTTTTGAAATCAGGGGGTGATTTTACATACGAATTTCATAACGGCGTTTCTGGTAAAGAGAAAAAGTTGAAATTCGTGGTCCAGTGCTATTATTGCTGTCACCATATTCCTTGGTAAAATAGCAGATTTTCGTCAGCATTAGAACAACAGCAACTACTGTTAATATGACGTATTGACAGTTGTTCGCTGTTAAATGTTACCAATAAAATCAGCTCTTTTAACAATAGAAACAGTTAAATTGATGGAGAATCTGTTACTTTTACAGAATAATGTAAATTTGACACCAATAGTTGGTCTTCTGTTAAAATTACTAAACAAAGTTGTTCTCTTGACAAAACTCGATTGAGGTAAGTATAATGCGATCAATTTTACCTATTAAAATAAGATTAGCAACTTCCTCTTACATATTTAGAAAGTTCTATTTTTCTTCAGAAAGATATGCAAGTTTCCTTACGCCAAGCGTATAACATTTCCCATTTCCTTTTCTCTGTGCACCAAAACAATTTTAAATGCGTCAAATGAGATTTTTCGTTTACATATCAGCTCGATAAGAAATTTAATTATAAATTATGATTAGCCGCAAATGATACAAGAACAGAGAATATTGTAACACAAATAAATGTACACAAAAATGTAGGCAGGAATGTGTTCACATGCATGTAGTAGCTACCCACCGTTGTTGGTTATGATGACGCCTCAAAAGAGGAATGCGTGGAAACAAGCAACTCCCGTTGATGCAGAAGGCGATGACTTCGCATTATGTACGAGATCAGAGTCATTGATAGAATATAAGTAGCTGTGGGTAAAAATGATGAAGTGTTACAATGAACGAGCAAGAAAAATTAGATCTACAAAAAGCGTTGGAGATTATGTGGCTTGAGGAGTGAGTGAGGCGCTAGAAAACAAATCGGACAATGTTGGGCGCCTCTGAAACGCTGCATGAAAGAATATCACAAATAGAAGCCAAATGTTTTGCTAAAAACTCATCTTACCGGCAGTTTATAGCCTGATCGTCGTCGACAACACAGCTGCATATTCTCCATAAATCTTTGTTGTGTTAAAATGTGCCTATCAGCAGCACAAATCATGTCTAAAATGTCAGTTAGTTGACCGGCTGGCCGACTAATTGAAATAACTGAGTGGGGAAATGTGTTATCTGCTGTTTGACCCGCGCATGCGCGCATTGCATCGTTTTACGCACAATATGGAATTTTTACTGTGGAAATTGAAGAAGACAAAACTCTTTGCCTTTTTTATACTCAGCTGAGCTGAGCTCACAGAGCATATTAACTTCGTTCGCATAACGGTAATCCGTAAAGGCATAAACTAATCGAGATAGATATATACTTCTATATATCAAAATGATCTGGGTGAAAAAAGAAATTCATTTAGCCATGTCCGTCCGTCCGTCTGTAAACACGATAACTTGAGTAAATTTTGAGGTATCTTGATGGAATTTGGTATGTAGGTTCCTGGGCGCTCATCTCAGATCGATATTTAAAATGAACGATATCGGACTACAACCACACGCACTTTTTCGATATCGAAAATTTCGAAAAACCGAAAAAGTGCGATAATTCATTACCAAAGACGGATAAAGCGATGAAACTTGGTAGGTGCGTTGACCTTATGACGCAAAATAGAAAATTAGAAAAATTTTGGACAATGGGCGTGGCACCGCCCACTTTTAAAAGAAGGTAATTTAAAAGTTTTACAAGCTGTAAGTTGGCAGTCGTTGAAGATATCATGATGAAATTTGGTAGGCACGTTACTCCTATTACTATATGTGTGCTAAATAAAAATTAGCGAAATCGGATGACGAACACGCCCACTTTTAAAAAAAATGTTTTTTTAAAGTAAATTTTTAACAAAAAATTTAATATCTTTACAGTATAAAAGTAAATTATGTCAACATTCGACTCCAGTAATGATATGGTGCAACAAAATACAAAGATAAAAGAAAATTTCAAAATGGGCGTAGCTCCGCCCTTTTTCATTTAATTCGTCTAGAATACTTTTAATGCCATAAGTCGAACAAAAATTTACCAATCCTTGTGAAATTTGGTAGGGACATAGATTCTATGACGATAACTGTTTTCTGTGAGAATGGGCGAAATCGGTTTGAAGCCACGCCCAGTTTTTATACACAGTCGACCGTCTGTCCTTCCGCTCGGCCGTTAACACGATAACTTACGCAAAAAACGATATATCTTTACTAAACTTAGTTCACTTATCTGAAGTCACTTTATCTTGGTATAAAATATGGCCGAAATCCGACTATGACCGCGCCCACTTTTCCGATATCGAAAATTAGAAAAATGAAAAAAAATGCCATAATTCTGTACCAAATATGAAAAAAGAGATGAAACATGGTAATTGGATTGGTTTATTGACGCAAAATATAACTTTAGAAAAAACTTTGTAAAATGGGTGTGACACCACCTACCATATTAAGTAGAAGAAAATGAAAAAGTTCTGCAGGCGAAATCAAAAGCCTTTGGAATCTTGGCAGGTATGACATATATAAATAAATAAGCGGTACCCGACAGAAGATGTTCTGGGTCACCCTGGTCCACATTTTGGTCGATATCTCGAAAACGCCTTCACATATACGATATCTCGAAAAGGCGTCCACCTATACTACGTTTTAAATAATCATTAACACCTTTCATTTGATACACATTTCATACAAACACATTCCAGGGTTACCCTAGGTTCATTTTGCTAAAAGGTGATTTCCCTTATTTTGTCTCCAAAGCTCTCAGCTGAGTATGTAATGTTCGGTTACACCCGAACTTAGCCTTCCTTACTTGTTATTTCTCTGAATTTTGAAGATTTACAGGGCAAGATATGTGGTAGTTGATTATTTATTTTTTTATTCTAATTTAGAGCAACCGTATTTATTAATTTAAAATATCGAATCTAAATGATGCAATAGCCACAAATATGACCTCGTAGGAGCAAATAATTTGACCATGGCTCTGAAAGCATGGTATATATTCCATGGTATGAATCCGATGCCACTCGATACTTAGACTGGACTGTCGCGGTCAGATTATCTGTGCCCATCTCTACTAAATCTGCTAACATTGCTGTTTATAGGCAGACATATTTCGCCGGTGCAGCAGCTTAGCAGCTGTGCCAGCACCCCCATCGGGTTAGGGGATCAGAATATACCCGCGGTAGGTATGCCTGTCGTAAGAGGCGACTAAAATACCAGATTCAAGGGGCTGTGTAGCGCAACCCTTCAGGTTGCCAGCGCAATATATAGCTTCTCCAAACCCAATTGTCAACCTCACCTATCCGCGGCGAATCCTGTTTCACTAACAGACGAGGCTATGGCGGCCCCAAGCTGCTCATGGAACTTGGGGGTGGGGAGGGAGGGAATGACCTGAAGCTTTAATGTGGCCACATAAATCGTCCCCGAGATGGTCGGGCTAGCACCTTAATGGTGCCGTCGTACCGGAGCGTACCGGATCCGTATCCGGCAAAGGACCATAACATCGATAACACTCCCCAAAGCCTTCGGGGAGCAACCTTATCGCTACAAAAACAACAACAACAACAGCTGTGCCAGCCAACCACTTCTCATCGGCGTCACTTGACGTCATTTTGGAAAAAAGAAAGGGGAATCGTCAATATTATACCACTAGATTTACTAGGATTACGGTGATCGTAATTTTTTCTTTTAAAATTTCGATAACAGAAATCGTTATTGGTTGGACCGAAATTACGGTTCAGCAATCGTACCTTAAAAAATCTAAATAATTACTGTAAACGTTATCGCAGCTAAATTAATTGACAGTTACAGACATCAAAATATTACAAGCTAGCGGAACTGGCAGACTACCATCTCTCTCTTCCCCTCATTATCGTTGAACCTCTTTCACCGCCTCTCTTGCTCCTTTCCTTTTTTCTTTCATTCCCACTTACTCGCTTTCCGCCATACCTTCTGTGGTATTTAATATATAAATCACTATTTAATAATAAGCACTATTTATTTTTATAAAATATTTTTATTTAACCGCTCCTAAAAGTATGTTACAAAACGTTTTTAAATATTTCAACTGAATGAAAATTTTTGAAAGACAATATTTTACAATTGAAATATAAAAATTAACAAGAACAAAAAAATTCAATTTATTTAAAGTAGGTACATTTAAAGTTGAATATAAATATAACCCTACAATACTCCCCCTTCCGGAGATTTAATGTTAAATAAATTAAAAGTAATTTTCTTTTTTGTTTTTGTGTTAGGTATCTGTATTTTATCAATCATTGCTGGTTTTAAACGATCAATAGGAATAGATTTAATTTCATTGTTTATTTCAATTTTAAAGTTTTTAATATCTTTTTCAATAACTCTATAAGGACCTTCATACGGATGTTGCAAGGAATGTTTGTTTATTACACGTACAAAAAGAAAATGACAATCTTTTAAATCTTTTGGAACAAAAATACCACTAGAATTTTGATGATGTTCCAAATTTGATTTAAAATTCTTAAAATGTTCACGCAAACTACTTAAAACATCCGTTGAAGTTATATTCTCTGTAGTTGAAACAAATAATTCACCAGGTAATCTCAAATTTTGTCCATAAACCATTTCAGCCGGTGTTGCTGAAATATCTTCTTTAAAAATCGATCGCAAACCCATAAGTACTATTGGTAACTCTTCATACCAATCTCTGGATCCATTCCTAGCTATTATTGAAGATTTAAGCTGTCTATGAAAACGTTCTATCATTCCATTAGCTTGGGGATGATAAGGAGAAGTTGTTATTTGATGACTTCCAAGAGGTTTCGTTAATTCTGAAAACAAGTTTGAAGTAAATTGAGATCCCTGATCTGTTGTTATTTCTAATGGAACTCCAAAACGTGAAATATATTCTTTAAAAAATTTATTTACAACCGTAACTGCAGAAATATCTCTTATTGCGAATGCCTCTGGCCAACGTGTAAATCTATCATTATTATAGTTAATATGTAACGATATCCTTTTGAAACAGGTAAGGGTCCAACAATATCTAAGTGAATGTGTTCAAATCTAGATTTTGGAATTGGAATTTTCATAACTGGAGATTTTGTATGACGATGTACTTTCGATTTTTGACAACTTATACATTCTTTAGACCAAGTATTAATATCTTTATTCATTTTAGGCCAAAAATATTTCTTAACTATCAAACGACGTGTAGCTCTACTACCAGGATGTGAAATCCCATGTAACATATCAAATATTATTTTTCTTAAATTGTTTGGAATGAAAGGCCTAGGATTTTCTCCTGACACTTCGCACCATATATTAAAGTTAAGAACAGGAATTTTTATTAGTTTCAAATTTAAAAATGTTTGCTCTGAGGTAAGTTTGCTTAATTCACTGTCTTGTTGTTGTTCACTTTGTAAAATTTTTAAATTAATGTCCGAATTATTAATCGCTTCTACTTCAAACGCACGAGATAATGTATCAGCTACAACATTTTCTTGTCCTTTAATATACCTAATGTCATTCGTAAACTGAGCAATGAATTCCATATGTCTAGTCTGTCTTGGACTGCGTTCTGTTTTTGAATTTAAAGCAAATACAAGAGGCTTGTGATCTGTGAAAACTGTAAATTCACGTCCTTCTAGAAGGTAACGAAAATGTTTAATGTTCAAATAAATAGCTAATAGTTCCCTATCAAATGCACTATATTTAATTTCGGATGGAGACAATTTCTTTGAAAAGAATGCAAGTGGTTCTGACTTATTATTAAAGGTTTGGTGTATGACACCACCTGTTGCCGTATTGGATGCATCTACATTTAAAGAAAGTTTTGCATCTTTGTTAAAATGATTTAACAATATCGCAGATGCAAACTTTTCTTTAATGCATTCGAAAGCTTTATTAGATGTATCGTCCCAAATTAAAATTTTGTCTCGCTTCTTATTTGTTCTATTAATTAAATCACAGATAACTGTCGTAAACTCTGCTAATTTTGGTATATATCGATGGTAATAATTAACCATACCAATAAATTTTTGTGCCTGCTTAATAGATTTTGGACGATCAAAATTTCGAATGGCTAAAACTTTTTCTTCCGAGGGTCTAATTCCCGTTTCAGAAATATTATGTCCTAAAAAGTCAACATTTGTTACGCCAAAAGTACATTTACTTGGTTTTATATTTAAACCGTACTCCGTTAGACGCTGAAATAGTACGCGAAGATCTTTGAAATGTTGGTCCTCATTTTCGCTTGCCACTAAGAGATCATCAATATATGTAAAAACAAAGTCTAAATCATTAACTACTTCATTAATAAATCGTTGAAAAGTTTGCGCGGAGTTCCTAAGCCCGAAAGGCATTCGTACAAATTCAAACATGCCAAAAGGCGTAGTGATTGCAGTTTTATAGATATCCTCTTCTGCCATTGGAATTTGGTGATAAGCTCTTACCAAATCTAATTTTGAAAATATTTTCTTATTTCTTAGATTCATGTTGAAGTCATGAACATGGGGCAAAGGATAACGATCAGGAACTGTTACGACATTTAATCTTTTAAAATCTCCACAAGGACGCCAGTCATTTAACTCCTTCTTGGGTACAAGATGTAAAGGAGATGCTACTGCTGAATTAGAAGGTCTACATATCCCAGTCTTTACTAAAAAATCGAATTCAGTTTTAGCTACTTTGAATTTAATGGGGTCTAAACGTCTTGGTTTAGAAAATGGCAAATTTCCTTCAGTGACTAATCTGTGAACTGTTATATGTCTAACTGGTTGTGAATAATCTGGTTCAGAAAATAAAGAAGGAAATTCTTTTAGTAACTTTGTAAATTTGTTATCAACAGCGAAAACTTTTGGTAGCGAAACATTACAAACACATGAAATTGTGTTAACTGAAAGACTTGTTATCGGATCTACTGAGCATTTGCGTTTAACATCAACTAAGAGACCATATTTACACAAAAGATCAGCACCGATAATTGGTTTAGCTATATCCGCTATTAAAAACGTGAACGGAAATTCGCGACGCAGTCCTAAATTAATATTTAAAAGTTTTTTACCGTATGTCGAAATCGTTGAACCGTTAGCTGCAGTTAAAATAATATCTGATGACTTTTTCGAACTTGAAGATTTTGAAACCGGAAGCACTGAAATTTCTGCTCCACTATCTATTAAAAAAATAAGTTTGTTTTATCAAAAATAAATAAGCGACGTGTAAAGGTGTCTAAATGTCCGTTGTTTGTCGCCGTAACAACGGATAACTTTAGTTTGACGAACTATTATTTTTAAAAGCGCATGGTTGTTCGCACTTCAAAGCCTGATTACCAAACTTATAATGATACCTACAGAGCCAATTTGGGTTGTCACGAGACTTTGATCGATATCTAGAAGGACTTCTAAAACGATTCCTACTAAAAGATCGGGACCTTGAATAATTTTGACTCATCTGATTTTTAATTTCACTGATCTCTAATGACAATTTTTCAAAATTTTTGCACATCATGTTAGTTGTTTGAACCAAATTTGAAATAATTGCATTTTCGCTTTTAGAATTTGGAAAATTACTAACAGAGGCTATTTCATTTTTATTATAAACTTCCCAAATATTATCGGCTAATTTAACTAATTCACTTATTTCATTCAAATTCGAACTAGTAAGAATAATACTTAAATTTTTGGGCAACTTCCTTATCCAAAGCTTTTTAAGAATTTCTTTGCTAAAATTGTTTCCAGAGAGTAGCACTAGAGACCGATAAAACTCAGAAGGTTTACGATCTCCCATTTCTGAATCGGATAACACTCGATCTAATTTGGCATTCTCACTTAATGAGTGCCGTTCAATTAAAATTTTCTTTAATGCAGAAAATTTGTCATTTTCAGGAGGATTTTGAATAAAATCAAGAATTGTCATAATTACATCCTGTGGAAGTGCAGTTATGACATATTCATATTTTGTCCCTTCCTGAGTAATGTTCTTTCGACTAAATTGCATTTCAGCATGGATGAACCATGCTTCAGGGCAATTAGTCAAAAATTGGGGAAGTTTTACCGATGTAGCAAAAATTTCATTATTTTGATTCACATATGGATTTGGTAAATCATTTTGATAATTTTCATTATCCAAATCAATAAGTAAATCGTTTACTTGATTTCGTGATGTAGATGTACGTATATTATTTGATGGTGAATGAAACATTGTTAATAGAAATAACTACAAAAATTATATTATAGGAAGAAATAAAAATGTCCGGAAAGGAGCGTTTACAAAACCCAAATTATTAATCTATTTTGATACATATACAGATACATATAAATAACATTAATACTAGATACAGCTCACCTAATATTTGTCGCAATGGTTTTAAAATTGATTGATGAATATAGACAATGTATTGTGCAATGGCTTTAAAATTGATTGATGAAATTGGACAATGTATTGTGCAATGGCTTTAAAATTGATTGATGAAATTAGACAATGTATTGTGCAATGACTTTAATTGTTTTGTATTTGTAGCTTTTGTTGTTGTTGCTCTTGCAATGTTTGATTGAAAGGCTGATGTTAATGATGCAGCAGTAACATCTGAGATAATGACAATCCAAAAATACGACGAAGACGACGTCGTGCAGTTGAAAATAAACTAATTTTATAGAAGTGAATCTAGTTTTTGGACCACCACGTCTACGTCAAATACGCGTTAGAGAGGGCTCTTGTGATGTTCACGATATATTTGGTATATATTTTCAACTTGTTTTTCAGATAATTCTTCGAGTAGTGAGGACACTTCATACTAGTTTAAAGGTACGAATTACAAAACTTTTAGCGAGTTAGAGCTGGACGTTGCAAGATGTTACGCACTTTATTTGAAAGTGAATTTAAATAAATCTCTCCGCTGGTCTTTTGTAAATCAATTAAAGTTTGTTCAAGTGCACCACCTTTAACAATTTGTTTAAGAATTTGCTGATAAAAACGTAATAAGTTGGATATAGTAAACAGAACTATGGTATCGTTTTCGGAAGTCAATATGGTTTCCACTCGCATAATATATAAAAGAATTAAAATTTGATTCGTTGTTTTTGAAGGACGGTTTTTATGTTTGGCTGGCTAGATCGCCAATGTGGTATTTAATATATAAATCACTATTTAATAATAAGCACTATTTATTTTTATAAAATATTTTTATTTAACCGCTCCTAAAAGTATGTTACAAAACGTTTTTAAATATTTCAACTGAATGAAAATTTTTGAAAGACAATATTTTACAATTGAAAAATAAAAATTAACAAGAACAAAAAAAATTCAATTTATTTAAAGTAGGTACATTTAAAGTTGAATATAAATATAACCCTACACCCTCTCCTACTCGACCGTGAATACCTTCAGGGAGTGGTTTTCAGAGTTTACAAATAAAGGGGAGTCACATCGACCCTCCCGTCAGAGGGTTATTGGGTTAAAGTATTTTACAAAATTATTTCTATTTAAATTTAACTTTTTATGCTCAAACAAAGTCGTATCAACGATTCGACCTTTAATCTCTTTCTCCTTTTATTGGAAAAACATTGAGGTATTGCCTTGAAAAGGTAACTGGCAACTCTTAAAAACAACAGTAATAAAAACTTAAGGCAGCGCCTACTTTCCAATAGAAGTGAAAGTGCATCATACTGGGGTGTGGCCCAGGCTAAAACTCTTTGCTGTAAATAAAATTAATCAAATAAAATTAAAGAAATATCACTGCCACCTAAATTAGCTAAAATATTGTAAGTGATTGATCTAATCCCACTATTTATTCGTCAGATCTTCGCAATCGTATGCATTAATAAGAAAATTTTCAATTCTCTCATAATCCCCAGTGACATATATGTCAAGTTAATGAAAGTATTCATTCATATTAATATGTATGTGTGGACTCGTGTGTGCCCATTTTTGATTGACGTTTGTATGTGATACGCGGCGAATTACAGCTGTCAAATTGATTGTCAGTGTCAACAGCAAAATGTCGGCAAGGCGCTGCTGCATATTGGCCGTAATAACTGTACTTACCACAACAATTTTTGTTTATTTTTTTGCAATTTTTCTATGATTCAATGCAATTTATGCACAAAACAACAAACTTTTATTTTTTGTTTATTTAGTTTTTTCTTTAAATAATAACGTAAAGCTGTGACGAAGCAAGTCGTAATGAAAAATTATACAAGAAAAATATTAGTAAAGGGGCGTTGCCAGAGTCAGTGTTGCAAGAAAAATGCATTCTTCCGTAAAAGCTGTAAAAGGCAAACCGCATGCTGCATTTTAATTGAAAATTCATCGTAAAAAAACGCGTGAATCAAATGAATGAATTAAAATGTATGGCAAGGAGAAGCGCATTAAGGGGTTAAGAGAGGTGGGAGCCAAGCGTGAAGAAAGCCAGAAACCCGTTTTAGTGCAAAAATTGCAATTCCAAATGTAATTTCTTATTTCGCGCTGGTTTGGTTGCTAGACGCTGTATGACGAATGTACTGACTCTTAGCTATTTATTGGTTTAAGTATTTGTTTATATTTATAACTGGCTGAGTATATCTGCCATGGTCGAGCCGTCCGCTTTGTCCTAATTTTTTGTTTGTAACTCTTCTCTGTGGTAGTTTTCCATTTGATGTTGTTGCGCAGATTAGCGGTTTATTGTTGATCTCGAGAATACAATTCATCAAGTCGCATGCATAAAAAGAAATGATTATTCCATGTTCGTAACATGCAGCGGATTTGGGTGCATTTATAGCGTTAGGTGCTAGTTACTTTACTAGTTCCAGGAGTATAGTATACCAAGTTCAAGGGTTCAAGTCCCAGGAAAAGCAATATCAAAAATTTATTAACATTTTTGTTTTTTAAGCGGGTTTGGCTCTCGGCAGTTTTTTCGGCAAGCACTCCGAGTGTATTTCTGCCTATGAAAAGCTTCTCAGCCAAAATTAATCTGCCCTGCAGCCGCCGTTCGGAGTTGGCACAAAACACCCGCCAATTTCTAGAAAAAATCAAAGAGGAGGTTAGGTGGTAGCTGCCCTGATAAGGATAGGACAAAGAGGAGCACGACGCAAATTGAAAGAGAGGCTGGGACTATATCTTCCCCGAGGTAAATTTTTCCATGATTTTTTACGATGTTCAGTTATGACTATCCGGCTTTTTCGAAATGTTCTTAAAGTAAAGTCTTTTCTCAAGTGGTCATAAGGTCAGTAATTTTTTGACACCTTTACATATTACAATTTTAACAACTGTTGAATTACAGTAATGTTTTATTGTTTTCGCTATATTTTTGTTCAGTGGAATGATTCAGTGGAATTACATATATTTATATCAAATACCGCGCTTCATTTCCTATATATTGGTTCTATTCAGTGAAAAATGTTGTACAAAACTGGCGCAATGAGGTCCAGCGGCGCTTCCATGCCTATATTCCGGTCTTATTTTAACAAAAAATCGGATTTAATACAGGTCCAGCGTGGAACAACTTGTTGAAATGAATGTTAGTGATTTGGAATATAAAATCGGTCTTTTTTTATTCCTAATTCTGGGTTCTTTATAGAGAAAAATCGAACTAAAGCTGGGCTGATGATGGTTTCTTCGAAATAAGAATAAAATATTCAACTAAACGTCTAAATCATAGTGCGGAAGTTTTTCTTATCTTAAGATCTTAAACTGCTATATATGGATATGCAAGTCATAAATTCAATTGACCTTGTAAGCATTTGAAGGAGTCATAAAGCCATTTGTTTGTATGCCAATTTGAAGTGATAATAACGTCAATTCACTTTTTGGCCCTTGACCTTGTGTCACCCCACCGATTTATTTTATCCTTAGTGGTGGTTGTTCTAGGCATATATTTCCTCAGTGTTGGCAAATCTTTTAGACTGGTGCAATCGTACGAATTAATACTCAAAACTAACTACTTAATCGGTGGGCCTCTATAAAAAATGTAAGGTTTGAAAAACAAAAATACTAAAATAAAACCGAAACAACCATTTATCAAAATTAAAACACTAACTTTCTCAATTTTAGAGACGTTAATTTCTTATTTATAAAATGTAGCAGTTGCTATTGATAAATGAAAACAAAACAAAAAAAAAATAAAAATTAAAATTCACACACTTCTAATTTGCGTCTGGGAAACACTACGTCTCAGCATATTTTTTATTATAAGCACCTTGTTGCACCCCAATAACATCTGTGAGTTGAGGTAAGTACCACCATGGCAAGTGTGACACTGAACAAAGCAACAACTACAACGCCAACAGTGCCAAATAAAAAACAGCTGTGACAGCAAAAAAGTACAACTCCTCTTCTTAACCACAACAATAAACACAACCGGGTGGCAAAACTAGTGTACTGCTAACAGTTTTGTTTGTAGAAGTGACACCATGGCCGCTGACACAAAAAATAAATAAAAACAAAAAATATTTAAAATAAAAACAAGGCTATACAGAAATCGTGGAAACGAAAACGCTAATCATTCAAACATTGAAGGAGTAAAAGAAGTGGAAGAACATGAAGCAGCAGCGGCAAGTAAGGTGAACGCCGTTGGTGTTGCTCGTCGGTGGAAACAACGGTTTGCATTTGACATTTAGGTGTTTTGTTGTTATTCCTGCTGTTGTTGTGTTGCACCTGAAATACGACAGCAAACACCGTTGATACTGTAAATGTTAAAATGCAAATGTTAGGAGTTTTTTTTTATTGTAATTTGTTATTTGTTTAGTGTTTATTTTATTTGTTTGTTTTTTTCTCACTGTCGCCAATGTTACGTTTTAATAAATACGGTGTCGTGTGATGATACTACATGTTGCATTAGCGCTGATTCTGCTACTATTTATGCGCTGTAGATAAAACAAATACTTAAAACAAAATAGCAACTGACAGTCGTTTGTCTTGTCAGATTAAAAGATTTCTTTCTTTCGGTCTAACTTGCCTAAGTATGTAGTAACATGAATAGTAGAAAGCGTATGGAAGGAATTAAGATATTTTTCTTAATAAAATGAATTTCCTCACAAAGAAGTAAGAGTCAGAAAAAAATAGTTTTTTCTCGCTAACTGTCTGGCATTTTATAGCATTACCCCACAAAAGTTGGGTGTGTCAGTGTTCCAGTGTCAGCATCAGCGTCTGAATTTGCTTTAGCTGTAGCGATTTAATACAAATACTTTTAACTTGCCAACAGTGCCACTCGGCAACAAATTTTACACGCCTTTTTAAATGCGAAAATTGTGTTTGTTACAAAATTTGTTTGCCGGTTTGTTTACAATGTCTTATTAGTAAGAGTTAGAAAAGTGAAAAAAAAAAAAAATCGTCACATTAAATAGCCAATTTACAGCCCAAAAACTTATTACTAAACGCTTTTCCTAATACTGACTCCACGATTTATGCATGCTTCGAAGCCTATGCAACACATCAACTTAAAAGTTTTGTTGTACTGTTCATCGTAGATGGTTTGCGCAAACAAGTGCGTACGCATTAGTTGCTTTTTTTTAATACTTTTCATGTCAGCTGTCAGCATTATGATGTTGTGGATTGCCAGCTGTCATCGTAAATGTCAATGTGTTGATGGAATAAACGGAAACGAAGAGTTTTGGCAAAGAGTTGTTGTTATTGGTGTTGGACCAAGTGCATGGTTAAATAAATGTATGGTTAAATAAAAAAAGATCCAAATACATTTTTTTATTTAGAGATTAGACTATGCCTTCCGGAAATGTGTTCGCTCCCTATAGTGAGGTTGTCTTTCTTGCATACATATCCGGTCAAATCATCTCGTATGTATCTAGCCTTCTTCCTTCTTTGTTAACAAAAATTTAAATGATTAGATAAAAAACTGTAATTATTGGGCTATAAAAAATTAAATGCTTAATATTATTATAAAACCAATTTTAATTAATATACATATAACTTTGAAAAATGGGTGTGTGTACTGAGATATGTATGCTCGTGGAAAGCTATGTATTTCTTTGGCATTAAAAAATAATAATAGCAACAAGCTAAGTGCCAACCATACGTAACGGATTGACGGACTTCGATCAAATTTTGAAGGGAATTGCATCGTTTCGTATATTCTTGGACCATTTTGAAACTACTTCGGGACGGTTTCGTGAACCATACAATTCCATCGTTTTCAAAATTTGATCGAAGTCCGTCAATCCATTACGTCTGGAAAAGGTAGCACTTAGCTCCATATTAGTTGATATGCATGCGAACTTCCTTTAAATAAAATAAATAAATGTAAGGCGCAATAGCCTCCGAAGAACCTTTAGGCCGATCTTCTCTTCCAATTTGCGTCGTGCTCCTTTTAACTTTCCTACAAATTGGCGGGATCTACTTGTTTTATGCCGACTACGAACGGCATCTGCGAAGAAGTTGAGTTTTCACTGAGAGCTTTTCATGGCAGAAATACACTGGGAGCGCTTGCCAAACACTGCCGCTTAGTAAAGCTTTTTTCTAATTGAAAACATGTGTTGCTAAAATTTTGGTGATGCTTTGCATAGCACCCTACCATCAAACCACGGCAGCCGATGAGTCGTTTTAATTGAAAAAACGATAAGTCTAGTTTTTCAGAACTTTTTTTACCTCAAGTTTACGAATATGTTTCTAAGTATCGCTTTTATTCACTTTTAATATAAATACCGTTTTTATTGCCGACTTCAAATATTGTTCTAACAGAACTGCCCTATAAATATACATATACATACATATATAACTGTTTTTATCAGACAATTAAAATTTCTAGTTAAGATTCAATTTCACACCATGTATTGGATGTATGTATATATTTGTATCTTTCCACTAACCAATTTTTTTTTTCCTTTCAGGTAAGTTCATCACTGCAATATAAATAGTCGGTGTTGTTATGGAATCCAATGATTTCGGAATAGACCCTGAAGCCATATAATATTTAATAGATTCTAAAGTTGTAGCTAAAAATTACAACATCCGTTTCCTAAATATAAGCGGGTCTTTCGTCGAAATAGGATAAAAAAATATCTAATATGAACTGCAAAGAACTATGATTGTTGTCAAACAATTTTCGGTCTAACTGACCGTTAGAAGTTTTAAGTTTTCTATCTCAGATTCAAAAGATTGCTAATATAGGCGATGATCCCCTCAGCAGCAGAAATGGTCATCAATGATTGCCTGCAAGTCACTTTTATTTTTGAACGTCATCAATATAAATTTGTTTCTGAATTTTTCTTACAAAAAATAAACATTTTCCCCAAAATTTAAAATACGTCTCGTAATATTTAATTTTTGTTTTTTGTTCATGGGAATATTTTGTGTATCCAACATTAAAATACCCGTAGGCGTTCTAAAACGCTAATCAGTAAGTGTTTAAGTAGCTAAATGCTTGAAATTAATTAATTGTGAATACAAACAACATAAATTAAACTGAGACCTGCAAGCTTTCAGCATTTGGTTTGAGCTTTTGTTTTTTCTTATTGTTTAATAGCATTTGCTACAGCGCAAAGCGTTTAGGTTTAACCAGCGTTGGTGCTATTTTATACGGAATATGCACGTGGGCGTATGAAGCGATAAATTTTCATGATACTTAAAACCCCAAATGGTTGGTGGCAACAAGTGGCATTATTGTTTTATATTTACTTGTGAATTGTAGTGAATTAGTGTTGTTGTCACGCCTGTTTATTGCTGTAAATGTCATTCGTGGTTGGTGGCAAAGTAAAAAGATAAAAAGTAAAAAAAATCTTAACTCGTTTAAAAAGCTATTAAAATAAATGTGTGTGTTTTTTTTGGTCGGTGTTGTGTGTGCGAAACACAGAAAATTTTTTTGTACTTTGCCGAAAATGGATAATGATTAATTGTTTAGTAATAGAAACCAATAAGGATTAATTAAAACAAAATAATATAGATATATGACATACTAATTGTTGTCTTTTGAGCTTTTTGTTTTCTGTTGACATTATAATATTGGGGTGTTGATATTGAATCCTAGATGTTGTGATTTTGGACGAGCCTTGAGTCAGAAAAAACGAAACCCTCACCAATTTTCTATCGGTGTGTTTGTGTAGCCTGGATAATGAGAAAGAGTTGTAAGAAACTAAAGTCGGCGGCAATCTTCAATTGTTTAAACCCTAATCGATCTCCGATGACCGTATTTTTCGCGTTGGTTAACCTGTATCACCCTAAGTAATTTTCATTTTTGGTTCAGAGAATTTTTTTTATTAAGGGTGTGTAACTAAGGGTGTACACTAAAAAAACTGCAACAATCTATACTCTGTTCTGAACGCAAGATCTTCAAAATACCCTCCTTCAATATCGACCTATCCTAACAGAAAGGTCGTAACTTAAAAGTTTTGCTGAGAAAAACGTGTATCAGATATCCTGTTAATAAGATCGTATCTGAGCGCAGTTGTTAATAAAGTCGTATCTCAGGAGACCGATTAAAAAGGCTGTAACTGAAAAAATTATTTTTTTTGTCAGCTTCGAATTTAACTTGAATTATTTTCTAATCACAATTCGCAAAAGTCATAAATTGGTAAACCAGAATTCATTTGTCTTCTATAGTCTAGTTTATCGTTTTAAGTCGTTAACTAATGTGAAATGAAGTTAAACTGAATTTAGTTCATATCTGTTTTGTCAAAAATTTTTTTAACTTCAATTACAACCTTTTTAACCGGCCTCCTGAGATACGACATTATTAACGCCTTCGATACTTACGGCTTTATTTACGGAATGTCTGAGATACGTCCTTTTTGATCGGCTGCATGCTAAGGTGCAGGATGCACGTTTGTTTAGTAACTAATAAGTTTAGTTAAATTTTATTTAGTTTGATAAATATTTTTATTACGTTATTTGGTCGGTCCTTTTTTCAGAAATGTATAAAGCAATATGTGCATGTCTCGCTAATTAAATACAGATAATAATATTGATATAATAGTGAACAGCGGAAGTACTGCTAATAAAAGCACTACTATAAAAATCCCATGTTACTAAGCTCTTAACACTATTAGGTTTAAAAAGCATATAGAATTAGTATGTACCTAAATGGGGAACAAAGGAATAGCAACATAAAGGCAACACTTAGAGACCAATTGCAAAGCGATCAGCGGGGTATTCATATGGCTGAGTGGTTAAAGACATCCGCCTTTACACTAGTATAAAGTATGAATGTTGAAGATTTCGAGTTCAATACTCAGCTCCCGAGAAGCTAGCTGATGAAGAAGTTAAATTGAGAAACATGTTCTAGTAAACATCGCCGTTTGTAAACTTTGCAATTTTAGGAAAGAAATTTCCTAATAATTATGAAGTTACATACATAATCACACCAATTCTAAATATTCTTGCGGAATTTTGTTCTCGCGGATTTTTTTATTCCCGCGGAAAAATTCCTCCAATTCTTTTCTCCTAGGGAGAAGAATAATTGGGGAATAGGAATTTCGAATTTTCGAAGTCAGCTGTTCTGTCAATTGAAATTTCGTTGCGCATTTCTTATTTTGTTTAAAAAATAGACAAGTTTATTTATTGTTGCGAATTTGTTTGAAATTAAGCAATAAAATACAAACAAGGCATAGTATTGCATTTCATGTGGTATTCACTGAAATGAGTAACGAATTGGTGCCACAGCAACATCAACAGAGGAGCATAAGAAGAAGAAGACGGCGGATAACACAAATACGCCGGAGTTGCCTGCTTTCATTCAGCAAAACTATTTTCTGGTGGCCAAGTCGAGTTGAATTAGTCTTTCATCATATGCGAAAACCTAGTTAAGCCTTCTTAAAAATCCTTGCGCAATTTCTGGATGGCTGCATCAAATATACGAAGAGCTCTTCCGTTGCTTATGATATACTTTTCGACTTAAAATAAAGAATATTGTGGTTGTAGTTGTTGTATTAACAGTGAGAATATTGTGGTAGAATGTAAATACATATTTTAGCACAAATTTGTACAAATAAGTGTTCTTTCTTAAAAGAACCAATTTCCTTTAACTATTTTTATACATTCCCTTTAATTTAACTAGTGAAAAACTCCTATGAAATGGAAGAGAAATCTCCCTCTCCCTCACATTCATAATACCTACTTTTCTCCCATAACGCGTTTCCGCTTTTTCGAACATTGTTCAGAATACGAGGAAAGGGAGAAGTGAAAAAACTCACAAGGAATTTTTATTTAGAATACGAGGAATGGGAGAAGGGAAAAAACTCGCACGGAATTTTCGTTTAGAATTGGGCTGAATATGTAAGTATACTTTATTGGATCGAAGCTATAAGCACGAACGCTTGAATGAAAAAAGTCCTAGCAATATGTTTGTCTTTTATGTTGTGCTAGCTGAGCATAAAACGAGAGGAGAGGTGACATAAGGTTAATTGAACTTATGGCCACTTCAAATTAACACAAAGTCAGTTGAAGTTATCGCCATATAAGATGGTCACAACGTCAAATTTCAGATGGCTGCAACGTCAACGATAATATACGAAATAGCTACGAAGGCCACTAATTTTTTTCAAGTGGTTGGAACCTCCCCGCATTTAAATGCCAACATCTGTTGAATTGCAGTTACGTTCTATTATTTTCGTTATATCTTTGTTCAGTCGAATGAAAAGGTAATTTTTTTTTTTTTATTTTTTTTTTTTTTTTCGGGTCCATTATAGTGAAAAATCGTAGAAAATGTTACAATTATTGCACAATTAAACACTTCTATCAAACATTAAAATTAAATTTAAAAATACCTCGTGTGACATTCTGTGACTTTTTTAATGCCATTATGATACTTGAAGTACAGAAATGGGGCCATGTTGCCTGTTTCGATCAAACAATTCCCGAGGCTTTTAAATTTTGTTATATCAACGTGCCATACGAAAACTAGTCCTTTGCAACGAATTCAATGTAAAAAATTTTGAATGCGCTGGTTTTCATATGGCACGTCGATAAGTAATGTTATAGAAATAAGGTAGCAGCAACAAAATTTAATGTAAATAAAAATCGTAAACTAAAAAATTGCTATCGCACAAAATTCATTATGCGGCTAACCAATTCCCTGCTCCTCTTTCGCTATGACAATCAAACCATAAAATAATGAAGGTAAATACCACGAACGAATGGCAATACAATCATCAAGTTGGTGGCTCAGGGAATTCAAGTTGGCGCCACAAAACAGCATCAAAACCACCAACAATAAAAACAAATGCCATTGTCTATTTCAAATGTTATTTGTTGCATATTTAATAGCAAAAATCAAGGCAAAACAAATACAATCGAATGACTGGCTAGAAATGATGAGCTGTGTTGCCCGATGTTGCATTGGACTTTAGCTGAAGCTTAATACTTCGGTTCCGCCTGCCCCCTTGACATCACTAGTACATAGCAATATATAAATAGCTTTGCAATGGGATTTCATATTTACCAGTCAAAGATGCTGCAATTGAGGCATATTTTATGACAGCTTCCTTTGCAATATCAAAGTTTGACATGAAATCGCAACAAGTTGGCGGCGGCTTGCAGCACCCATGGTAGGTGGTGTGGGTGTATTACGTCTACTCCTATAGCTCTTAACGCCTTAGTTGATTTTTTTTTTTAATATTCAGGGGCATTCCACGGTTGTTATGGGGCAAATTGTAAGCATTTTACATTTCGTCCTTAACTAAGGACTAGCCATAACTTTATTTGGCAAAGTGTTAAGTGTAATGTTGTTGTTGTTGTTGTTGTAGCGATAAGGTTGCTCCCCGAAGGCTTTGGGGAGTGTTATCGATGTGATGGTCCTTTGCCGGATACAAATCCGGTACGCTCCGGTACCACAGCACCATTAAGGTGCTAGCCCGACCATCTCGGGAACGATTTATGTGGCCACATTAAACCTTCAGGCCATTCCCTCCCTCCCTACCCCCAAGTTCCATGAGGAGCTTGGGGTCGCCAGAGCCTCGTTTGTTAGTGAAACAGGATTCGCCGCGGACAGGTGAGGTTGACAATTGGGTTTGGAGAAGCTATATATTGCGCTGGCAACCTAAAAGGTTGCGCTACACAGCCCTTTGAATCTGGTATTTTAGTCGCCTCTTACGACAGGCATACCTACCGCGGGTATATTCTGATCCCCTAACCCGCTGGGGTTGTTAAGTGTAATAATAGTGGGTGGCACATTTCCAAACAAAACTGGATATTTTAATATTTGTATATACAGCAACGACCAGAAATATAGCAGGCAATTCAATACTATGTTCAAACAGAAAAATAAATTGAGGCAATTTCTATTTAAATTGAGTGGTGTTCATACACCTCAATTTAGCTTACACAATAGTAATTTGACAGTTGGTGGTGTTTTGAATTCAAAATTTATTTGTGAAAATCTACTCAATAAACACACTTTACAAGGGTGCATTTGCAGTTGGAGACAATTTATTACGCATTTTTTTAAATTGCCATTTTATTATATGATAAATTGCATAATAAATTGCCCAAATGGTATAAATTGCCAATTTGGTGTGTGTTTGTTAATAGTATAAATCAAACTTCGTCAGTTAAATTTCACGAAAATATCGTAAAAAAATTTTTAAAATTTATTCGAACTTAGAGAGACCTATAACTTGTTCTTTGTTAGGCTAAAATTGATTAGGTTACAAAACTACATTTTCAAAGAAGTTCTGAGAACTCCAAATAAAAATTTCGAAACTTTCGTCAAATTTTCTCGAATTTTTTCATAGAAGTTTCTTTTATTGAACTATCGAATTTAGAATAAAAAATTCTAAATTTTCCAAGAATTTTCGAAATCGGTTCTGATATTGGATTGCAAAGTTTTAGCTGCAACATATAACATTTTTTTTTTTTTTTTTTTTCTAAAAATACTGAGAGTAAAAAAATAAACATTTATTTGACGAAATTTGATAAAAACTGCCACTACTATTTTTCTCCTCGCTGCTGTATGTATGAAAAATCCAAAATAATTATGTCTTTGTACGGGACAGCAAATATTCCGCTGACTTTAACTTACAGTAAGGTTCCGATGCAATTGTATCTGACTACTTAATATGTATATGAAAAAACCGAAAATTACCTTTGCTAGTGCTTGTATAAGGTTTATTAATATAACAAAAAAATCAATATTGTAAAAATAAAATTAATTGTGTGTTTGCATGGGACACGCTCCAAAGTTCACGTTTTAACTTGTGAGTTTCGCATATCCCATACAGTTATCTAAATAATTGTTTATGCATGGAAATTTACTTTCAACTTTTCCAAATAATTGTTGTTAAATACACTAAGGTTGGTGTCGATGTGTTTTTTAAATTTTTTTAACCCTATTTTTCTCTATAAATTTGTCATTTAGAGCTTTATTCGCCTTTTTAATTTCATATTAACTTTAAGTTTTTCGTTGTTGTTGTTGTAGCGATAAGGTTGCTTCCCGAAGGATTTGGGGAGAGTTATTGATGTGATGGTCCTTTGCCGGGTACAGATCCGGTACGCCCCGGTAACACAGCACCATTAAGGTGCTAGCCCGACCATCTCGGGAACGAATTATATGGCCACATTAAACCTTCAGGTTATCCCTCCCTCCCCACCCCCAAGTTCCATGAGGAGCTTGGGTCGCCAGAGCCTCGTCTGTTATGGCGCTGGCAACATGAAGGGTTGCGCTACGCAGCCCCTTGAATCTGGTATTTTAGTCGCCTCTTACGAGAGACATACCTACCGCGGGTATATTCTGACCCCCTAACCCGCTGAAGGATTAAGTTTTTCGTCATGCACATTTGAGGGCGATATATTTAAAATATACTGGCATTGAGAATTAATAAAGAGAGCAATTCGGAAATTGGTTAAAATTTACGATTTTTCATGGAATGCTCGTACAAAGTAGAAAAACGGAAAGAGATCTACGTAACTAAGCATAGTCATAGCAAGACATACAACAAATTTATCAATCTTGTCATGTGCACCCACCTTGGCCGCTGGCCATTTAAAAACTAAGTAACTACATACTCATACACATACATATTAGCATATATTCATCAATGAATTCAACAGTTTTCTTCCCCATCCGCGAACTTACCGTCTATACGTATTCTTTTTTACGTTTAAAGGAAACGCATTTGTTGGTCATAATTCTTTAAACAAGTTGGTGATGAAAATTTCCAGACGAGATATTGCCTGCTTATTCAAGATAGGCAGCATAATAACCATCCTGGTCTAACCACTTTTTCGTAATTAAATTGGAAACTGAATTTTACGTTTCGTGTTAACGATTTTGATGTGGGTGGAAAATCGATTGGTTAGTTGTTGGTTTGTTTTCCCTGGAAATGAGTTAAAGTTTAAATGTTTACCAAACATCGTAAAAAGTGTATATTCGAAAAACTTTCGTCATACTTATCGAAGTCTTCGAACAATTGAGTAGTTCCAATTGAGGTGATGACGTTGTCTGTTACCCATTTTGGCGTATCTCATTCAAATTTTACATATGTAAATTTTTTTAAATAAAAAGAAGCTTGTAAAATCAACCGAATTACTGATCAATTTAAAAAGCTGTTGAATCAGCTTCGCAGAAACTGTTGATTTAATATTAGCTGTTGCAATAGTCAGATCAACGAAGGAGAATTGCCATCAAACGTAAGCCGTAGCTGGGTTAAATTAATAATTTTTACTGTTACTTTAAGTATACAATGAGAACTATTAAATAACGGATGTTATGTTTTTATTTAAAATTAGCTGATTTAATTGCATAATATTGACATTTGTTCGTTGTTGAGACCACAGGTAAATCGTTTATTAGATTGATTGATAATCTGAAATTTTTAAAGAATTGTTTTAACTTCAGATCAACAGTTTCCCTTCTGTTGAAATGTCAAAAATGGTTGAATTCACCATGATGCCATCAATTTAACAGAATGTCTGTTAACTCAAGAACAATAAACCCGATTTGTTGATTTTACTATGGTTATTTTTTTTCGGTGTGAAAATCTTGCAAAAACGTCCTCACTGCCATTTCTACTTAGGTCTTACCATCTAAAACATCAATGTGCCAATTTTCATCGAAAGCGATTTGAGCTGTTTTCGCGGTAGTAATATGTACATAAAAGCAATATACGTAGAATATGATAACCTCTTAATGTACGAAATTTTATTAAATTCGATTGAGCTTTTGCAGAAATTGTATTGGATATCAAAATTGGTTGTTTAAAGTAATTAGGTAAAAGAGCGCCTCTCTGCTAGAGTATTTTTTCGTTTCCCGATCAAAAACCACTGACCAAATCAACCTGAAATTTTGACACTTGGAAATCGCTTTCGGAAAGTAAATATCACAGAACATTGTGCAACAACTACTTTAATAGTTGTGGTTCCGTTAGTTTCCCTGTAATAACCTAAACTGTTATTTTCAAATTTCACACAAAAACTATTGGAAACTAAATGGAAGTACAAAGCCAAAGCGCCTATATACATTTTTCTCCTTTATAGTTTCGTCTCGTAGTCTTAGTTCGATTTTTTATAACCTCCATTAATAGTTTTACTGCAGCTTGATACTGCATTTTTTATGCTTTTACCTCATAAGTCATCAATCATGCCATAAACCTTTCTGCGCTTTAAATTTTTTTCTTGCTTGCAACATAATCAAATTAAAGGTGGCATGCGCAGTTGCCTGTAAGTTGTAGTGTTGTAAAATGCATAAAAAACAGTTAGGCCGATGTTGGGTGCGGCTTTAGTATGTATGTTTTATTTTTTTGTTGTTGTTTTTTTTGTTTTTTTTTTTTTTTTGTTAATTTTTAGCTGCCATTAATATGTTTTTTTGTCGACACCTAATATTTTTGTAACGCTTTTTGTTAATATTTTTATTACCCTTAGATACACGCTTTTAATTACTTAGTTTACGTTTTTTTTATTAAAAATAATATGTTTCGAATGATAAGTGGAAGCACATTTCTTCTACATAACATTACTTATGTAACTTTTATAGTTTTCATTGAAGTTCCTCAGCAACTTGATACCTGCTACTATTGGAAAATTTAAAGCGCTTTGTTTTGAATATTTCTCCCACGTTCTGAAATATGTTCAACGTTTAAGGTCATAAATTCAAAGCGAAATTTATAAAAAAAAAACGACTGCACGGTTTTCAATCCGTTTTTGGAGCGAAAGATTCCCAAATTTCTCATTTATAACTAAAAAAGCGACTTGATAAAAAGGTGGTGAAATTTAAAATACCAAAAAATTTCCATTATGCAATGCGATTAGGCCGTGCAATTTTGTTTCACAGCATTTTACTTAACTTCAATCCCTTCCACGGGATACGTCATTCTCTTTTTGTTCCACCTCATTCCAGATTTGTTCGTTACTTTCGAGTTTAAGCTCTTATAACTAATAAAATTTTCAAATTTTGCGATACAATTTTTCGCACATAATTACCACGATTAGACACACAAACCTACGAATATTTCACACTTTGCACAAGTAAAACATTTTCCATTAATTAGAAAGGCGTGACCAATTAAAGAAAGTGCAACAAAATCAATTATTCAACCCCATTTCAAAAGCAAACTCATCACCAACTGTTGCTCAAATTGTAGTTTACTTTTTAAATGTTGTCGCTGGCGTTTTGTTTTTTTGGTCGATTCGCAGACGCCTTACGAAGGTAGCTACTTAAATGGTTCCTTTTCAGATACCTTGAACCGTCAGTTCTTATGGAACCAATAATTTTTTTTTTCGGCGACATTCGCAATATTTCAAGCCCGGGGCAAACTCTTGTAAGAACGAAAACGGCGACCTTTGTAACCGATGTCCAGATAGTACTTAGATTATGGAGGGAACACTTCTCTGCTATACTGAATGGAGACAGGCATGTACTGCACGGGGATGATCTCGCAATCCATGATGATGAAATTAATAACCAGATGAGAAAATAACAGGGCCACGGGCGATGATGGATTGCATGCGGAGCTATTCAAATACGGGGGTGAGGAGTTGGTTATGCGCATGTATCAGCTTCTATGCAAAATATGGTCGTACTAGTGCATACCCAAATATTGGAATCTAAGTGTTATTTGTCCAGTTCAGAAAAACGGAGATCCTGCACACTGCGCCAACTAGCGCGAAGTCAGCATTCCTAATATCGCATGTAAGGTCCTGTCAAGTGTATTGTGCGAAAGATTGAAGCCCATCGTTAATCGGCTGATTGGATTCTATCATTGCGTCTTCAGACCTGGCAAATCTACCATCGATCAGAATTTAACAATGCGCCAAGTCTTGGAAAAAACTCACGAAAACAGAATTGACACACATCACCTCTTCGACGATTTTAAAACCGCCTTCTACGGCTGTGCAAAATGACGGTAAGCAGCACCATCTGCTTAGTCAGAATTGGGAAGGGCTTTCCGAGCCGTTCGAAACTAAACCAGGTTTCAGACAGGGTGATCCCCTATCGTACGATTTCTCCATTTTGATAGTGGAGAAAATTATACTACTATATCCACTCTGGAACAATATTCTACAAAAGCGTGCAATTACTGGCGTATGCTGACGAAATTGATGTCATCCGCATGATTACCCGCGCCGTAAGTTCTGCCTACTCCAAACTTGTAAAAGAAGCGGAAAAGATGGGTTTGATGGTGAATGTGGACATAACGAAGTACCTGCTGTTATCGAGCAAAGAGTAAGCGCATTTGCCATAATTTCGAAAAAGTAAAAGACTTCGTTTAATTGGGATCCAGGTTAATAAAAAAAAACAACATCAGTTCTCAAATCCAGCGAAAAATCACTTGTCAATAGATACTACCTTGGACTGGGTAGGCAATTGAAAAGTAAGTTCTGCCTACTCCAAACTTGTAAAAGAAGCGGAAAAGATGGGTTTGATGGTGAATGTGGACATAACGAAGTACCTGCTGTTATCGAGCAAAGAGTCAGCGCATTTGCCATAATTTCGAAAAAGTAAAAGACTTCGTTTAATTGGGATCCAGGTTAATAAAAAAACAACATCAGTTCTCAAATCCAGCGAAAAATCACTTGTCAATAGATACTACCTTGGACTGGGTAGGCAATTGAAAAGTAAAGCCCTCTCATCAAACGAAAATCATGCTCAACAAATCACTTATCGACGAAGAGTACCGAAGAAGATTTAATGATGACCGGTACGAGCTTTACGCCGACATGAACATAGTTCAGCGAATTAAAACGGAGCTACGCCGGATAACCGATGTTATGCGAATGAAAGATGAGGCTCCGCCTCCGAAAGCAGAGGAAGGGGGCAGCCCAGGACCAGGTGGAAAACCATATAAATTCCCTTGGTGTGACCGTTCGTTGCTAGTTAGCCTATCGAAGAAGCGACTAGTGCGCCTTGTTGGACGGCCATAATCGTTTAAACGGTTAAGCGCCAATTAAGTAAGTAATAGCTTTCTTTTTGATACTATACAATTTTTGGAACCGCCTATATTCTTCAAACCGGCTATATTCCTGAAACCGGCCATATTATTGGAACCGGTTACTACTGCACCTTTTTGGAAATCGTTATTCTTGGGGCCGTTTTTTTTTAGCAACCTTAGTCTCTCTCTTAGAGCCGACTACTCATTAGAAACCAGTATTTGTTTCGCTCCCGCAGTTTAGGAAGTGCTAAGTTTTCGCAGGAGTTATTTTTGGAGCCAGTTACATTTTTGGACTTTCATGCCTCATCGACTCGATTTATTATTTGCTGCATCTGAAAACATGACTAGCAGCCCTCGTATGCGTGCATTTTATTAGAATCTATCACAACGATTCGATTATTTTTCCCTGGGTGTGTAAATTGCCGGCCGGCTAATCTTCTATTCGAAAAGTTCATCACATCATTGAAAATGCTGTTCATTCTCTTCACAGGTGTTAATTTGCGCTTATTTGTTCGTTTTTTATTTTGGTTCCACCACACTTTAGTAAAATAATTACATCAACAAAAGAAAAAGAGCAACTATATTTCAGACTATTTTAATGATTTAGTTAGTTCGGCTTAATGTGACCAGTGCAATTTAATTTGTTGCTGTCAAAAAGTGGTTGATTGTAATTTGGTGGGAGGGGAGTGAAGGTTATAATGAGATGGTGGTACACATTTATAGGCCAACGTGACCAGACCGAAGAACAGATCGGTAAAATGGTAATTTGAGCCCGATAAATCTCGCGAATAGAGAATGGAACTTCTTTGAACTTTGCAGCTGTGAGCCAACTAATTTTTTACAAATAAAAAATCTAAAGGAAGTTGTGGCCGCGAAAAGTACACAAAAAATTCAAGCAAAAGCTGAACAATTGTAGCGTTCAAACGTTAAGAGGCAACTTGTCACAGATGTCTGTGAGGACAGGTTGCAGCAGATGTTCGTGGCTGGATGTGGGCCAAAGTAAGACAATTATGGTTTATTCCATTCATTGATTGTTATTTTTATTTTCTAGTGGTTTCTTACGTTTGAGGCCTAATTGAAACTGGCAAGAGACATTGTTGTCGAGTGTCAATGGCTACAAATATTGCAGTGTTTAAGAAAAATTTTAAAATATTGCTATTAATCGGTTAAATAAAAATTTAATAAATCGTTTTCCCCATTAATCGAAAAATTCGCTTAATTGATTAATCGGTCATCACCACTACGGCCACGATTTCGTTGACAATAAATGCTATTAGCTATGCTAGGCTGTCGTCGTTGAAATTTGAAGCTTATAGCTGTTAAAATGGGGTAGAAATTGCGAAAAGTTTCTTATCTGAACATCGGTTGTATGAGATATATACTATATATACAACCGATCTCTATGATTTTTTCAGACAACAATATATGCCATATACGTAAGCATTCGGTGAAATTTGAAGCCTCTAGCTCTTAAAATAGGGCAGTTATTACGAAAAGTTTCTTATCTGAACAATCGGTTGTGGGGGATATATACTATATATACGACCGATCTCATCAATTTTTTCAGGCAACAATATGTGCAATATACGAAAGTATATGGTGAAGTTTGAAGCTTCAATCTGTTAATTTGAGTAAGATATTACAAAAATCCTCTTTTTCTGAAAAATCTGTTGTATGGAGGATATATGCTACAGTGGTCCGATCCGGCCGGCTCCGACAAATATCTAATCAGACACCCAAATACACCCGCTCACCAAATTTTATCAAGATATCTCAAAAATTGAAGGACTAGTTTGCATACAAACAGACAGACGGACAGACGGACATGGCTAAATCAACTCAGCTCTTCAACCTGATTATTTCGGTATACTTAATGGTGGGTCTATCTATTTTCCTTTAAGGACTTACAATTTTGGGTTTCGTGACGAAATTAATATACCATTTCATTTTCATGAAAGGTATAAAAACTTCAAGGCACGGTTGTTTTGGAACATAGGTGCGCTGGCGCTGTTAATATATTACATGTCTTGTAAGTAGTACTATACCGTGAATCATCATAAATATTGCATAAGTCACAGAGCAAGCAATTTTAATCATTTTTTATTTGTTTTAAATTATTATTTGCTCTCTACGCGTGAAAAACTAATTGAAAATTTTCGCTAGCATAGCATTTTCAACAGCAAGCCAATTAAATTGAAGATCATAAACCTAAATGTCATAACATCATAAACAAAAGGCCACGCTTCACTTCAGACATGTCAGTGTCTTCTCAAACGATGCACAGTGCACGGCTCTGCATCAACAACAAATTGCATATGCAAAAGTTATTTAAGATTTTTAAGTGGCTAAGTCGGCGTTGTAGGCTTTCTTTACGAGCTATCTTCCTGTTTTAACAGTTTTTTTTGGCTATTTGTTTAAATTATGACCGGCTGCTGTGAGAACAAACTATGTGCAATAATTATTAATACTTGCATATTACAGTTATGCCCATTTTTTCTATGTTTTATGCGTAAAGAAATAAATATTTATATTTTATATTTTGCACAAAAAAGCTTTGCTAATTTTTTAATGAAAATGACTCAAGCCTACAGGCAATATTTGGTGACGGCCGCCTTGGTGTGGTGCTAGAGTGCTCCACCTACCACACCGAGGGTCCTGTTTTCCTCTCGGCGAGTGTATTTCTGCCATTAAAAGCTTCTCAGTGAAAATTCATCTGCCTCGGATGTAAATCGCTCCAATTATTTTTTTTTTGCAGGCGGTATTGTTTTAACTATGTGAAATGTTAAAAAAAATAAGAAAAATGTGGGTATGAATTTACAGCACCGAACAGAAAAATACCAGTGGCGTCAAATTCGTAAATTTAATTCCTTTTTTTTTTTTGATATTTTACAAACAAAATTCCATAAATTTTTCAACGAAAACTATTTATGCAAAACAATCTCAGAAGCATTTTCGAAAAAATTAAAAATTTGAGAAAACTACGAAAATTTCGAACTTTTTATTTGGAGTTTATTGAATTTTTTGAGTGAAATTGCCACTGCTTTTTTTCTGTTCGCTACCGTGAATCAGTGATCGGCATTTTGGGCTTAACTTTACGGCAGATCCTACACCTAGAGGAAGAGTCACCAAGGTAATGATTACGTTTAACCCTTCTTGAGATGAGCTTTTCAAAACAAATGATACTTCCAGCCATCCTAGGCTAGTGCCTATCACCAGACTAGGTCGTTATATAACAGTACTGGTCATCATAAGTTTTCGCTGTGATGGCTGCTCTGAACCTCGTTAAGATCTTTCAGTGTGTCCTCATAAGCTCACTGTTTTTCTTCTACATCTTCCGAAGGTAATAGAAAGAGTTTTTATGGCCTTTTTGAGCTTTCAAGGGAGGAGCCTTTTTTACTCTTTCATATTCCCTATCTTTGTCCTCCACAATCGAGGCATGTTCTTTCAAGAACACACTCTTAGCTTTGGAGTTTATTTCATCGTCATGGCTAACCAGTGCTGAAAGCCCATCTTCGGTAGCGAGACCTGATATTTTTTTTTTATACCCGAATCCGGGGGCCGACCGATTGTGATGATAGCGTACTCCGTCTACCACATCGAAGTTCTTGGGTTCAAGTCGAGGGCAAATCAGCATTAAAAATGAAAAAAAAAACAGTTTTTTTTTTAATCAGAAAAAAGTTTTACTTAGCGTGGTCGCTCCTGGGGAATGGTTTGGCAAACACTCCGCGTGTATTTCTGCCGTGAAAAGCTTCTCAGTAAAAGTCATCTAGCTTGCAACTACCGTTCGGCACATAGACTGCATGCACCAAAAATCACTCGTAAATCTTTCTATCCATTATCTAACTCTGACTCGACTGATGACGCCACCGTAGGCGATCGAGATGTGCCGTTCCTAACATGGCAAACAGATTCTACGCATTATGGTAAAGGCAGTTCTTGCTTACCGCTCCCATACCACACAGGTCATTCTGGTGGAGGAAACCACAACCTATTCCTCCGAATGATCTGTGCCTCATGGGAGCCGAGTCAAGGTACTTGCGATAGCAGAAAATGTTTCTCATAACTTCCTAATTATTTCCCATGATTCAAAAACATATTTTTAAAATATTTTTTCCTGAGTCGCAAATAATTCTTGACCTAGATTTCTATGTTTTTTTTTAATTCTCACATCTAAAATAAATTTTCATGCTTGTGTCTCATAAGAAGAGCATAATAAACAACAAAATTCAGTTTGGAAAATATGAAAAACAATTATAATAAATTTGTGCATTTGGAGTAATTATCATTTAATTACAAAATTCAACTTTTAAGTTGTGCGTAACAAATGAAAAGTTTGCAATTGAAATAAACGCTTGAATGTTTGTTGTGCCTTAATTATCCAAAAAATAATTTCTTTAAAATGACCAAAAATTCACATTATGTACCTAGAAGCACATCCATATGTACATCCATATCTATGTTACTTGGTACATAAGTCAACTCACAAACAATCAACGTCACTGTCTAACGTTGGGCTAATTCCAAATGCAACGAAAAAAAATTTGGGCTAGCAGGTCAGCTTTTGTGCTCGCAGACAGCCAAATGTTACTGTAATGAATTCAAATATATTTTCTTTTTGTTAATGTTTAAATGATTACACAAAAGTAAAAATTTTCTTCACATCAGAATCTAACTCAGCACAGGGTTTGAATGATGTGAGCTCTTTAAAACTTTTATTTTCACTTGAAGTCGACAACGTCCATTATAATTTATAAAGTTGTTTTCGGAAGAGTTTTTTCCAGCTTTCTTTGTTTGTTAAATACATATTTCCTTTTTATTACCAAAAAATGACTAATGTGCATTATATTAACACAAAAATGAGTTTTAGTTTCTAAGCTTTCGTTTATTTATAGCTAAATTAATCACCCTGTAGGAAAGGGCTTTTGTGAAGGCAATGAATTAAAAGAGCGTTTGAGAGTTTGAAATTGAAAATATATTTTCCAGCACTTAGTCTTAGCAAAATTCCGTTTATCGGCTGGCAAAAATCAAAGTCTTCAATCAAGTTATTGAAGTGTTTACATTGGATTTCTAAAAATTTATTCACCAGTTTACATTGAACGAATTTTATAAAACAGAAAGAAAAAAATTTATAAAAAAAGAAATGCGGTGGAAAAAGAATATTAAAATAAAATATAAAACTAAAATAAAATTATAAAATCAATTTGAGTTACTTAAGAAATTTAATTTCTAAAAACTAATTCACCAGTTTGCATTTAATGAAGTTCACTTAAAAAGAATAAAAGAAAGATAAAAAGAAGCAAAAAAATAAAATAAAAAATTTAATAAAAAGTAACATATAAACCGTCCAAAAATTTCTTCACGCACAACAATTTTTAAAATAAAAATCACAGCGACAGTCAAAAGAATAATTTTTTTACGAAGGTTGTCGGAATTGAATGAAATCGATTCATCTCGGAAGTTGGCTGCCTTTCAACTTTGTTCCATGCAATTTTCGGTTTTGTGGTTTTTTAATGCAATTATTGCACGATAGTTTACACCATTTAAAGTTCATAACCATATTTTTTTTTATCTACAGGGCATGCTTGTCCTAATGTACATATGTACCTGTGAATAATACAGGCGTGGGACCACTCTAACGATGCATAATTTAAACGCTTTGCGCTACATAGAAATAATTTTAATAACAAAAAAAAAAAAAATATTCGTATACCAAAACCGCCCGCTAGGTACATAACTTCAACACAATGCATGCAAAACAAAAAAATACAAATATAAACAAATAATAAAACAAAAAGTTTACAACATAAAGGCAAGAAAGATATTTTACTGTTGCATTCTGCGGGTGAAAAAGCATCTTTAGATACACCACTGGCCCATATAATGCACTTTTTCTATCAACCAAGATGTCTCACACTAAGCCAAAGTGATAAATCATTTAATATCGTCATACCTCTCTCTCTACCTTTCGTTGGTCGGAAGATATTGTTTGTTTGTAATTGCGACTCAGTATGTCTGCAATCCATGGCTCATAATTAATAGCATATCTTACTTAAATAGATATTTATGACGACTGCGAACTTGCTAAAGATGGAGATTTTATTTGAGAAAATACAATTGCTTCACTATACGACATACAATAGTAAATGGTGCAACACTGTAGGAGACGTACTTGTTACTTTACGTTAAATTTCGCAAAAGAGAGAAACGGTCAAAACCACCTAGGCTAGGCGGTAAGGCACAAATTAGTGTTAATGATGATGATTCAAACCCGGTTCAAAACCTTGATCAAATACGACTTCATTTTCTGGCCAAATGTCATATTTCTTTTCTTAAAATTTCTTCTAACGGAAACAAGCATATTAAAACTAGTCTATGGTTAAAATAAGGATGCAAAAAATGTATCATTTAATATTCACAGAATTTTGTTTTCACCACCTTTGATTTACTTTTGTACATCTCTTCCGGGAAAAGTAACCCTTGTTTCTTCGTCTATTTTTTTTTTTTCTTAAGTTTTGAGACGATATGGAAAACTCAAACTTGGACATTTTGTGCATGTCATTAACCCAGTACCGTTCCATTGAGTACAATTCTGGGAAGTTTGGTAGAATCTCCTCTTTTTAATTAACTGTTCCAGAGTTTTTGTTATACCATCCTGCTGTAAATCTAATAAAATTCGAAGGAACCAAACTAAGTCAAAATACTGCTGACACAATGTGTGCTGCAATAGGAAGGCGTCTTGTGTTACTTGGAACCCTCCTCGTTTTTATTTCCTTGATAAAGTGCCTTATACGATAATTCCAGATTGTCCTTAAGCCTATAGTACAGATAGTGTACCATAAAAGTCATCTTTTAACAAACTTTGTTATTCATATTGGTGACACTGGAAGGTGTCACATCAGTCGGTTTAATGCAAAACTGGAACAAGATAACATTTTTTCATCTGTAATTATCCGTTCTAATTCACTAAACAATTTTCTGTCATCAAACTTTCATAGATTTTTGGTGCTCTCTGTTTTCTTAATATCAACCGCTTTTCCCTCTTTTCTGGAATTTCCTTATTTTTAAAGGATTTTAAATGATGTTATCTATTACCTAATTTTATAAAAGTGCCAGCGGTTCTCGACATTTCGGGTTAGTTTCGTACTGATATTTATTATTTTCTCTGCACTTAGGTCCATTTTTTACTGCATGTTCTTTATCCCAGATTAGATCAGATTAGATTGATATTAATCAGTCCAATTCTAAACGAAAATTCCGCGCGAGTTTTTTCCCTTCTCCCATGCCTCGTATTCTAAATAAAAATTCCTTGTGAGTTTTTTCACTTCTCCCTTTCCTCCTATTCTGAACAATGTTCGAAAAAGCGGAAACCGGTTATGGGAGAAAAGTAGGTATTATGAATTTGAGGGAGAGGGAGATTTATTTCATAGGAGTTTTTTCACTAGTTAAATTAAAGGGAATGCATCAAAATAGTTAAAGGAAATTGGTTATTTTAAGAAAGAACACCTATTTGTACAAATTTGTGCTAAAATATGTATTTACATTCTGCCACAATATTCTCACTGTAATACAACAACAACAACAACAACCACAATATTCTTTATTTTAAGTCGAAAAGTATATCATAAGCAACGGAAGAGATCTTCGTATATTTGATGCAGTCATCCAGAAATTGGGCAAGGATTTTTTAAGAAGGCTTAAATAGATTTGGCATATGGCGAAAGGGGAACTCAACTCGACTTGGCCGCCAGAAAATTGCTTTGCAGAATGAATGCAGGCAACTCCGGCGGATTTGTGTTATCCCGCCGGTCTTCTTCTTATGCTCCTCTGTTGATGTTGCTGTGGCACCAATTCATTACACATTTCAGTGAATACCACATGAAATGCAATAATGTGCATTGTTTATACCTTATTTCTTAATTTCAAATAAATTGGCAATAATAATTAAACTTTACAATTTTTTAAACAAAATAAGAAATGCGCAAAGAAATTTCAATTGACAAAACAGCTGACTTCGAAAATTCGAAATTCCTATTCCCCAATTATTCTTCTCCCTAGGAGAAAAGAATTGGAGGAATTTTTCCGCGGGAATAAAAAAATCCGCGAGAACAAAATTCCGCGAGAATATTTAGAATTGATCTGAATATGTGTACATATTTTTTTATTTCTGGGAGTGCTCCCAGAATCCCAGAAACACATTTTACTTCATTTTTTTATTTTTTATTTTTTTTTTTGAAAAACCTTTCGCTTAAAAGATAACCGGTAATGGTACAGTATTACTGTCCACTTCTGCAACCATCTGCTGCAATTTTTGCGGATTTTAAAAACAAATATTTATTTTTACTATAATAACTGTACTTTCACATTCATGCTGTACTTACACTTCGAGGAATAATTAATTAAAAGTGTCCACTTTCTTTGCGGAACATTCCTTAATTAACTCCGCCATTCATTCGAGACTTTCTATAATTTGTTTGTGGGATTTTGATTTTGTTTGCCTTAATATTCTCAGCGATAAGATATTACTGCCATACTAAACACCCAAATTCAACAGGTGCAATGTTTAATTAATCAAAAAGAGGCCGATGAAATATATCATTTTTTTACTGATTATTTCGGTCATTGAACCATTGTATAGACAAACACTTAAACCATAAGCCATAACATCAAATATTCTTTACGCTTTGTTGCTTAATTTTGTATCGTTTCGTTGTGTCGCTTGGTGTGCGCCTAAATACAAAAGTATTTATTTTAAATTCTATTCGGGTCTCATTAATGATTGATTTGTTGGATTTGAAAGCTACGATGCGAGGTGGTTTTCATTTACACCTTTTCGTTAGCTGCCTTTTCGTTACTTATCTTAGTTCGATCGTAAACCTTTTATGAAATTTGTTTATTCAGTGGCTGTTGAAATGTCCTCGATTTGGAAATTTGATTTGTGAATGAAAGTTTTTAGAGCGTTTGCTGTTCAATTTATTGCAGCGTTGTTGTTATTATTTATGATGCATATTAAATGTTTTAAATTTTTTTTCTACATTAAGCGTGCTTTGCAGTATAATTTTTATAATATGTATGCAAGCCTGATTGTTACATAAACAGTAAAATAACTCTGGAACTTTCTTTCGTGTTCGCGGTTTAATGTGACAGGCTCCACAAATATATTAAAGTTAAGAAAGGATATGACTTGCAATTATAAAATTTATTATGGAACATTTTCGTGAAACTATTTCTTGGAACCCAGCAATTATCGAAACACTATTTGTCCAGCCTTGTCAAATTGATATCCAACATCATTATTTAATTATTCTCCAACCTTACAGTCCTCAAGTTAACATCTATATATTAATACGCTAACAAAATTTCCATACAAACAATTGACAGGCGGTTTCGCATAGATAGCATACTTAAAATCATACAAAAGTTATATGAATCGATTCGTATGGATCAGCCGCAGTGCATGGGCCTATTTTTGTTAACAAATATTACTCTATTTGTTTATAATTAATAGAAAAAGTTTTTTGTAAATCCAACAATCTCTCCAAATATCGATATTTACTTTCTTGCACAAAAGCGCCCCATCTGTGGACAAATTATATACGTGCTCTAAGACACAAACCTACATAAGCGTACGCGCTACACGGTGAAAGATTAAGACATGGTTTCCCATTGTTGCCACTTACCTATAATAGCCTCTACCAAAATCCTAAAAAGTGTTCCAAAATAATTTGTAGCGTACCCAAAAATCTTAAATAGAATAAATTTTTTACCGGCCCATTTTTTTGTGGCAAATTTCACTTACACGTAAATACATAAGTCTTTATTTAACAGATTCTTTGTTTTTTATTTTAGTTCTTTTCAAAAAAACATGAAATCACAAATAATGAGTTAACTTTTGTTGAAACTAGCTAATTTATTTATAACAATTAATGGCAAATTTTCCCGAAAATGTTTTTGGATTTGCAGATTTAATCCTCATTTTAGATAAAGTACGTCTTATACTGAACAAAAAAAAATTTACAAAAATATAACATTAAATTTTTTATATTGCCTTTTATGCTAAGTTATTTTATTTCTTATTTTATTTTATTATATATTCTCTTATTTCAAATTGGTTTATATTATTTAAATGCAACTCGACTGAATCGGAAAGTTTCACATTGTATATTAAACGAAACAAAGAAAACGTCCCAAAAACGTTTTTGATTTTAGGTCCAAGCGGCAACCGGCATCATAGCGGGCGTATTGCATATGCAGTATATTACCCACTATATTTATTATTAGGCTAACTTTGTTGGATTATATATCCATTAATCGGATGCCTTTATCCCATAACCCTAATTGTTTATGTCGCTTAAAGTTATGAAATCAATTTTATTTTAGTAAATGTGTTTGCGTGAATAACTTCAATGTTTTTGCTTGTTTTTCTTTTCTTTCTAATTTATTCTGCTTTGTTATATCTTAGTATTATATTGTTCACAGACGATATTTTATGGTAGATATGGTCATATATATTCATGAAATGGAGTATTTACAAATTTAATACAAATTAATTACGTACGTACATAGATCTCAATGGGAATCCCAACATTAAATATCCGAACATTAGAATCTTCACATTAAAACCCGAAAAAAGGTCTAAGTGCACTTATTGCGTTTTTATATGGAACTGTTTGTTCACTTCACTTAATTTTTTCACAATTTAAATACTTTATTTTTTTTCTTTAATGAAGCATTTTTTAGTAAACTCTGCCTTCTTTCTCATTACATAATTTTTTTATATCTTTATTTTATTTTTTATGAAGGTATACTCTATTCTACTCCAAATTTTTGTTTTGTGTCACACTTACATATTAGATATGTATTTATACAAAATTAAACGTGAAATAGACCAAATTCCTTTAGCACATTTCTTCTTTTTTAACTAAAATTTCGTGTTTTTTGAATTATGACACTATTGAAGTAAATGGGCGATATATGTATATGGGTGATGTAGGCCTACTGGGGAACCGAGCTCCCAAAACTAACTTCGGTAGCACGCCAACGGGGACCTCATGGGTGGTGTGGAAAAACCAATTTTTCAATTCAATTTCAAGCAATTTCACCTTAATTCTATGTCAATTTCATTTGATTTTACATAATTTTTATATTTTTGTTTAAGGAGCTCCATACCAAAACGTTATAATTACATGTGAAAAGCTTGTAGAAAATTTAAGAAAATACAATCAAAAAGTACAAAGTCTTGGATCAAATTCATAATTTTAAAGAAAAAGTTAAGTAAGTTAGACCAGTTTGCTATATTTCCAACACTTGATGCATAGACTGAGTTGTAAAAAATACACGTTGGTCGAATTTCGACCACAGGCGATACTAGTCCAACATTAATATCCAACCATTGAGGAACTCTGTAATATATAGTTCTCTAGTTGATCTCCAACATCATTCTCAAATTGTTCTCCAACCTTAGATTAGATTTGGGGAATTTATGGTTATCAAATATATATCCAGCACATTTCTACATTTGATATCCCGCACTGGATATCAAGATGAGGTTAAGTTGAAAATGAAATTGTTCTCAAAGGTGGCACCATCAAAGCCAACACCTGTTCATAGTGCAGAAATAAAAATCATAATGAAGCGTTATGAATTAACAAGTAAGGAAGGCTAAGTTCGGGTGTAACCGAACATTACATACGCAGCTGAGAGCTTTGGAGACAAAATAAGGGGAAATCACCATGTACCTTGGACCTTGGGTAACCTTGGAAGGTGTTTGTATGGCATGGGTATCAAATGGAAGGTATTAAAGAGTATTTTAAAAGGGAGTGGGTCATAGTTCTATAGGTGGACGCCTTTTCGAGATATCACCATAAAGGTGGACCAGGGGTGACTCTAGAATGTGTTTGTACGATATGGGTATCAAGTTAAAGGTATTAATGAGGGGTTTAAAAAGGAGTGGCCCTTAGTTGTATATGTGAAGGCGTTTTCGGGATATCGACCAAAATTTGGACCAGGGTGACCCAGAATATCATCTGTCGGGTACCGCTAATTTATTTATATATGTAATATCACGAACAGTATTCCTGCCATGATTCCAAGGGCTTTTGATTTCGCCCTGCAGAACTTTTTCATTTTCTTCTACTTAATATGGTAGGTGTTACACCCATTTTACAAAGTTAATACCAGGATAAAGTGAGTTCAGACTACGTGATGCAATGGCCCCTGCGCTCAGAATCTCACGGAATTTTGAGGTGTCCATTGTGGACAGAGCTCTTTAAGAATCATTGAACCCATATACTGATCCTGAATCAGAGGTTTGGTTCACAGATGGATCAAAAATTAACTGAAAAACTATAGGCCATATCTGTGAGCTGAACTTCAAGAAATTGATACCAATGGGATGCTACCCCACTATTTTTCAGACAGAAATCCATGCAATAGAAGTTTGCTGCAGAGAATGTCCACGGTTTTTTTAAGCTGGAGGATGAAACGCCGGTTCACATTTACTGCGAATGTGACGCTCTACCATGTAGGTGGCGTGACTCTTAATCCCTTCGTTATATGCATTAAAAGGCCTGAAAAGGTACTTAAATACATTAAAAACCCTCACATACTTATAGGCTGAAACGTCAATGAAATTGTCTGGAAGGTTTCCTAACTCAAATCATTTTATGTACTCTTGCCTGTTCGAGGAAGCCCTATCTCAGAGTTTAATAACGCTCTATCTCAGAATTTGTCCAAAATACCCTATCGTATCGTTTATAGTTTCAGTGGAGATAAATGAAAAATTATGTTCAAAGATGGAACGTTCTTCAACTGAGTTCTGGGATAGAGGGCTTTGGAATAGGAAATATTTAAATGGATACAAGTGTGCCCGGCGCTTTTCAAGTCGGCACAATGACGATTATTTGCATGTTAAATAGTTAACAAATTCATTAATCAGCTATTCCTAAATTAATAATTAAAAGTTATAACCAACAACAATTTACTTTCTTAATTTATTGCCATCAACAACGAAAGAAGATCAATTAGAGACACAAAGCTTCGAACAACTGTCAGAAAAAACTCTCACAATTTAAAGCTTTGTGGTGATTGATAAAGAATACCATCATTTGATTGCCTTATACCAAGCGCAGAAGACGGTAGCAATAAAAACCAACAAAAGAAATGTATTTTGAGGCAGCATTTTTTATTTTATTTTATTCCTCACTGCCCTTTGCCGCTGCCAGCCCGTCCATCATTCTCTATGCCTTACTGTGTGTCTCATTTAATAATAAAAATCGTGATTCAAATTATTGAGCAAGAGAAAGGAATTAAAATCAAATAAATATGACGGGTAAGAATTATAAATTAGGAACGCAATATTTGCTAGATAATTTAAAGAAACGGGTGAAAGAAATTATGATTAAATGGTGAACGAAGCTGATGGCCATCGTATACTTGAAGGTTTGTTTTGATGGAACTTACAGCAATGCAATGCAGTGATTGTTAAACATTTAAGTTTTTGTAAATATGTTAGTGTTATTAATAGCGTAGTTATTTATTATAGTGTTTTACTATTACGTTTATCAAGTTACACTCCCATACATAATTTGTGAAATGTGTTTTATTTATTTTCCACGTATTAATGTTTGGGTTTTAGTTGATGTGAAGTTCAAAAGAAGTTAGCCGATATGAAGAGCGACGAATTGATGCTCTTAGCCACGGCACTAATTTGTATGAAAGGCGTTAATAAAGTTTAAATTTAGTTGTAGATGAAGTATTAGTGTTAAGCTACTTCATATCAAATTACTGTTTTACTACTCAGTTGTGCTAGCACATAGAGTATGTTAGATTGCTTCACCCAAGAGAGGCTAATTCCCATAAGTTATAAAGGTACGACTTCCGTTGTTTCTTCTAAATTTTGTTTCGAAGACAACTCGGCTTTGATGGAGTGTCTTCTTTCCTCCTGTCGTTGTTTTATATGTAGAAGTTTGGCTGTGGTTTTGATTTTCATTAAACTATTTTGGATGGAAAAAGGAATGGAATAGCTATGGAACTAAGATTTTATTTCCTTAATTGGCGCTTAACCTTTTAAACGGTTATTTATTTATTTATTTACTATATTAAAGTGTAAATATTATTTTTATCACTGTTCGGTCACAGCAACGGAATTAGAAGTCATAGGCACAAATCACGTTGTTCCTTAAAAATTAAAATGATCTACCAACTCTGACTTATGTTGTCCAGTGGCGCGGCACAAAATAATAATTGAATTCGGACGATATCAGGAAATTTACGGTCAAGTTGCTATATCGTGTATTTCATCTCTTCCTGCTTAAAGCTCCTTAAGGCATGCCAAGCTTTTCTGCGCTCGCAAGGTGGTCTCCATAATAATAGTTAAGATTCCGTTTTGTCTTCGCCTGGGAAAAACGCTCCATGAAACCAGATTTAAGGTGGAAGAGGAATGCACTCGGATTCGTATGGCTTTGAGTGCCGGGGTCAAGCTTAGAGTTTATATGGAATGATTGCCTTACTATTGAGGCACCCTTTGGAATGGGTGCATAAGCGCTACCCATTATGATTTGTATGATTCATTATTTGAAAAACGTTCCTCGTGCATTTATTATTGCATACAAATAAATCGATTGTAAAATAGTCATAAATTTTTTTATGAATGCCGCTTTTAATTTTTTACTTCGCTTTGATATTGGCAAATATTGAATACGCACTTGAAGGTACATACATACATATGATCAACAGTGTATGTATACGAGGTTTCTTATCAATTCACATGAACCTTTATTGACCCTAACGTAACAACCAAAATAGCAACACAAGCAGAGGACACCACTCCCACCTGCGGTAGTGGGCGCGGCACTAAATAAAGCAGAGGAATATTTTGCGGCGACTTTTCTTGGCCTCAAACCGCAATCGCTCCTGAATCTGCTGAACGTAAAGCATAAACACCACAAGTGCAAGAGCCTGATAACTTAATAACAAAATCGAAAGTAAAAATAAACATAAATGAATAATCAAATTCAACAACAAATTGTTGATGAACTTACTGTGGCGATTATTTGCCAAATAATTTTAGTGAAATTTTTTGTTTTATTTTATTTTTTTAAGTAAATAGAATAATGTTTTTAGACAATTGCCCCATCCACATTCGTAAATAATTGTTGGATAATTTCGTGAAATAAACAAATAACGGCATGTGTATTTTTTTAATATTTCAATTAGCTTTTGCTGGTTCCAAAAGAGGTTTCGTTTTCTTTTCACTTAGCCATTAAACAACAACACGATTTGGCAATTTTATGGAGCATTATATTATTTGACAATAGCAAAAAAAAATGCTTTTGGTAATAGTTACTTTTCGGTAATTTCATCTCACATTTACCAACCATGGAAATTTGTGATTTTAATTTTTCAATAACGTTTAAGTTTACTTTAACGCTAAAATTTAAACACTGAACAAAATTATATTTTCCCCCTTAAATTTATATTTCCGATTTTCAATTTTACACTGCACTAAAAAAAAAACTTACCTAAAATGATGAAAAGCACTTCCTAAACAATTTTTTTTAATTGAATGTAAAGAGCAAGAACTTCTTATTTTTGTATAAAACTTTTCATTAATTTGAGGAAAAGTTTTTCTTATTATTATTTTTTTTTTTCAATGAATATTTGATTGAATATTTCTTACAATATTTACATGTACGAGTTAGCTTTGTGAATAAGAGTACTCGACTTTAAAGTTGTGGACCTCGATTGCTGGGACAGTTATACCTATAACCAAGGGTAAAAACATTTTGGTTTTTGAGAAAGTTACTTGTCTAGAAGGGAGGTTTTTCTATGGGGCACAAGACAAACTCGTTTTTTTAACACGCTTATATTAGATTCACTTGTATGTATGCTTGTTTATAACTCTCTAGGTTAGGCGCGCAAAGACAGTTAGACCCGTCTAGCGGCAATTATTGAAGTGGTTTAATAAGTCGCTACAAAACGAGTTGTGCTTAATAGTGGAGACACGAACCTCTGGGCTGCAGTGGTATCAACATCAAATATCTAGATACTAAAACGGCACCATATTTGCGTGTTTTTTAGTGTTTTTCTTTTAACTATATTTATATTCGATAGGCATAAAGCCTGTTAAATAAATGTTCATTAGACCGATTATTGCGAAACTATATAAAGCATTTTAAAAAATTATTGAAAATAACCTCGCCAGAATGTTTTCAAGCAACCCATTCGCAAAGTATGTACCAAATTGCACATTAAGTGCCCTTATTTCATTAAACTGACTTACGAAGGTCATTCCCATTAAAGCAACTTTTGATTTGATTTTCGGAACATACCAAATTTATGTTGAAGGTTAATAAAACATTTGCAAAGCAATCCAACCACTTTTGTTTTGTTGTTTTTTTGATATAGAAAAATATTACAAAACTACACCAATTCAAAATCATAAATTCTTCATGTGTTAGGTTTTCCGGCTTCTGGGTTTCAAACATAAGCTAGCCGGCCTATCTAACCAATCAGTCATATGACTGTTCCGTTGCCCCTTGTATGATTCTTTTATAACTGCCATTGTTGCCTTCACTTTGTAACTCACCTTTGATGCATTATTTTTGCACATACAAACATATGTGAAACCCAAAGTGTGGGGAGTACCCTTAGAGCGCTCCACAGAATTTTTTTGGTGACAACGGATTCAATACTCTCAGTATATTTGATTTGATCAATTTATTTTTTTTTTTTTTGGTATGTATTGAATGTTATTAGCTGAAGGGTATTTGCTGCGAAAATTTTACTTGTAATTTGATGCAGCTAAAAATTTCTTCCCAGCTTATATGTATGTATATATATTTTTTATACCGAATCATAGCCACTCATTGTCAGTAAAGTAACATAACAAAATATTAACACCATAAAAAAATATTTAAAAAGAAAGTTGTTACAAATGTTTAAGAAATTAATTTCATCATCATGAGTTCCCTTTTTGTATTACAAATTACTCTTAATAACTATCATCGATATTACAATATCCATATCGGATTTAATTACTCGAAAATTCCTACATCACTGATGCAATCATTTTCCTTTTACCCAACAACTTCCGGCTAAATTTATTTACTTGCAAAAGTTTTGAAACCAAAAACAATGAGCCATGAAATTGTTCCTGCAACAATGGCGCGTGAAGTGCGTGCAATTGTAACAAATGCCTTTCGTCATTATCATTGACTGCATGCCGACTTATTTACCAACAAATATCGAAAGAGTTGTATTTTAAAAAACGCTTACAAAAGCTGCAACAAATGTACATATATACTATGCAGTAGATATTTCAATCACTAGCCCTATATGTGCTGCCATGTCTCCCAAACAGCTTAGAAATTTGTGTTGCCACAATGAGTTGGAAAGCGAAAAAAGGAGGCGCTTTAGTACAATGCGGGCACATTATTTTCACATTTCAAAAAGTAAATGATGTCCAACAATGATGCACGTAGTGCACGATGGCTGGCATCTTTCGATACATTTCTATTTGTTATTATTTAGTATTTTTATATGATTATGAAGTTCCAACTAATAATTTTTGTGCATTTGTTCGTCAATGGCGTTCGCATACACAATACCTGCCATGGTTTCAGCTGCAGATGAAAAATTTCAAACCCAAAATGACCCAGCTGATGGTATATAAAAAATGTTCATTAATCATAGCGTAAACACACAGACAAACAAATAATAACCCCGAAGTATGACTTTACTTTGGATTTCGTTAGCACTTATTTAACAAGTTTTCATCAGATAACTTCGTGGATGATGACGACGAAGAAAGTTGTAAATCAGATCGTTTGTACATCTTTTTTAACTTTTAACCGGGAATGTTGAAATCCGTTACGGGTGAGAGAGAGGAAATTAAACCATATTCTAAAGAGTGCATCTGTAGATGTGAAGGCGTTTTTTTTATCCATTTGTTCTATCGATATTTTTCGAGCTTTTTAAGAACTGTGTTTTGTTAACTTTTTACTGCCAAATTGCAAATTTTCCTATTTAAATACATAAACATGCAGTTTAAACACATTTAAAAATAAAAATAACTTTTAGGCAAGGAAGCACTAATGGTATAGGAGTTTTTTTTATCTCTAAGAAATAATTCACTCACACACATTGAACTAAAAGATGTTACTTTAAAATTTTGTTTTTGTATCCGATTTTTTTTTTTATTGTGTAGAACATTGGTTCAGCTCTGCTCAGTGTGAAACACCAACGTGATTGCATCCCACAAATTATTGTATTCGAGCGTGAAATTATTACAAATAAGTTACAGTACAAAAGTCAGTTCAAGTTAAACTATAAATGCATACATATGTACAAGTCTAAATACCAGGGACGGAAATACTTTTTTTTTTTGGAGTCGAAAAAGTCCTGGTCAAAAATCGTATCTGTCGAACCGGTCTCTGTGTGTTGAAATCAAGGGCTGCAAGTCCCACCCTTTTTATGCAACGTCTGGAGTTGCTCAGGGTAGCATTCTTGGGCTTTTGTTGTTTGTGCTTTTTATAAATGACATTGGTTCCTGTTTTTCTTCGTCTTCTTTCCCTCTATATGCAGATGATTTAAAGTTATTTCGTAGAGTTAATGACGAGTCGGATTCCCTACTCCTACAAAATGACCTAAATAATCTTATCGAATGGTGTAATGCCAATAATCTCTTCCTCAATGTGAATAAATGTTTTCACGTGTCTTTTACTAAATCATCTAACTTACATTCCACCCTATACGATATCGCAGGTTCTCGACTGGTTTCGGTTATTTTTTTTTTATTTTTAGGTGTTGTTTTTGATTCCTCTTTCTCTTTTGTCAATCATATCTCTTATATGCTTCCCAAGGCTTACAGGAATAGATATGCAGGCGTAGATATGCAAAATACTTTAAGAATCCTTATACAAGGAAGGCTCTTTATACCTCGCTCGTTCGTTCAAAACTAGAATACGCCTCAATTGTTTGGAATCCTATCTATAGCTGCAATGCTGCCAGAATTGAAAGGCATCAAAGAAAATTTATTCGTTTTTGTCTATTTTCACTCAACTTTGACGACCCAATTCCATCCTATCACTCGCGCTGCTTACTCGTAAATCTCCAACCTCTCGAATCCAGAAGGATAGAACATCTGCTAATGTTCGTCTATGATCTAATAGTTGGCTCTCTTGATTGCCCAGCTCTCTTATCAAAGGTGTCATTTAATGTACCTAATCGGAGTCTTCGAACATTTTTTCCATTTTACACGCGTGCTTGCAGGGCTAATTATTGTAATTTTGACCCAATTTTCGGGCACTAACTGAATTTAATAGACTCGCAGGGAGGTTTTTTTATTGATTTTTATTTGTCGAGGAACATCTTCAAGTCAACTCTGCAAGAGTACCTCTAATCTTAACTTGCAATATCTTTTTGTTTTTTGTTTTCGCTAGTCATGTTACTTACGTTTTTCGTTGTGGTTTGCAGTTGATTATTTGTTTTAAGTTTTTAATTTACTTTTGTATTCTAGTCTGTAAGATTATTCTAATCATAGACTGAATAAATTAAACATAAACATAAAAGTCCGGCTTGATAACAATACGAATTAAAAAATTGTTTGTTTCGGATAAGAAGTTTCTTTGTTATCAAGCGGGACTTTTATTTTGGCCTTAAAAAATAAAAGTCCGGATTTAACTTTTATTTCCGAACTTTTATTTTTAAAAGTCCGAGTTTAACTAGTTCCATCGGACTCAAAAAATAAAAATCCGAAAATAATTTTTATCTTTATCCAAATATATTAAAAGTCCAAAATTAATAGTTTTGCAAGGAATTATATTATAAAAGGAATAACAGTTTCGGCCTCTGCTAAATACAATATGTTTATGTTTTTAAACTCAAGTTTTCCTTTTTCGCTTTTTTTCAACTCAACCTTGAATGATTTCAATTTAGATAATTTTTCTTTACAAGACGGGCTTCCCCAAAAGCGCTGGCATTGTTATTTTGCTGTTTTATATTTTTATTTTGGTTTTCGGTTTGATCAGCTTTTAAATAAACTTTTTTTTAATTCTTAGACTAAAAATTGCTAACAACTGTGAAATGCAATAAAAAGTGCATGGAATTTTCAATCAATAATTGGGATATCAACTATTAAGATAAATGCTTCTTAGTGTGGTAATCGTTTATGATTTACAAACAAATCAAACCGTGTAATTGCCAACATTCCAAAGAAGAAAATTGCAACTGATGCGAAAGGAAAAAAAAAATAGAGAGACAAGTCTTTGAGATAAAGTCAATAAGAAACTCAATAAGTGAGTTAAGCAGAACGTAACGCCCGTAAGCTGCAGGCACGCTTCAATTGCACTTTTCTTTATGATATTTTTTTTATTTGTAAAGGTTTTTTTTAATGTACTGAACAATGGTAGGAAGCGATTTGCAAAACAATTTGATGGTTAATGGACGAAAAAAGAGGTGTGTGTCGTACGGCTGAATGGCGGCTGCTAGTTGTTATTGTTATTGGCAATGACAGTGGCACTGACCGTGTCTGGGGTGTTGCCAACACCTCCTTTCGCGATTACTCTCTGCATGCTTTTTATCTTGCTAAGCAACTTTTTTGCCTGTGGAAAACTAATTACAGATTACTAACGACAATGACCATAATTACAACACTTTTTTGCTACAATTCGATAGGCGTTAGTCGAAAGTTTTTTGTTGTGGTTGCTGCTGCAGTGGTTGATTTGCTGCTAATTTGCTTCTGTTTTTTATTTTGATTATTTTTTTAGGCTTGTATTTATAAATAAATAAACTATAGTTTTTATAAGTATTGATCAACAACTCGGAAGTTGTAAGTGTAATATAAAACTGTCTGTAAATTGCTACTTTATTGCTTACATTACCTGCCATTCAGTTTTAAATAATAGCAACAATCGGCGGCAAAATCATTATAAAGACAATTGAGTTACTGTTGCTTTTAGCAGCTGTGGACCAATGCTTTTTTCCTTATACCTATATGACACTACTTAATTTTCGTGTATTTTGTCTTGTAATTTATCTTCAATTTTTTGTCGCACTCCCTCCTAATACGGCTTCAGTACTGGTGTAAGTGTGTAAACTATATTTCAAAAAACTAACGAAATACATGGAAAATACAATCTAGTTCATTAAAAACAAACGAGCCAGTTTGTATTTCGATAGATTTTTTTGATATTCGGCCGTTTTTTCTTTATTTTTTTTTCTGACACATGAAAATTTTGTTTTTAGTTTGAAAATTTGGTGCATAAAAACACAATTAAAATCAACCATTAGAGACCGAAATAATTTTCGCGTGTTATTTGCATTGTTTTTACTGTTAAAAGTGTTAATGTAAAAATAAAATGTAAAACATAAACAAAAACATGTCAAGCTCACTAATTTTGGGGGAATAGTGGTCTCGCTTTTTCATGATAGAAATTTTTTTTGTGTTTTGAAGTTCCGATAAAGTTTCGTCAGTTTTTTTAGCTTGGAATCCAAGTAAAAATAAAGTAGTGTCATATATGCTTTATACAATTTTTTTTATATTGGATTTTTTGGTTTAAGGGTCGATGTTATTGAAGTAATCAATTAACTTAACATAAACTGCCCCAACATTTTACGCAATATTACATATTAACTATTTTAACAAGTAAGAAACTCTAATTTCGTGTGAAACCGAGCATTACATACAGTGTTGCCAGGAAAAAAAATTCTTTGGGGCTAGAATCTAGAAAAAAAAGGGCTAAAAAGAGCTAAATTTCTTCAAGAATATCCAAAACCCGTTGCAAAAAGAGCTAAAAGTATATGTATATTTTTCAATGTAAGATTTCACATCTATTTCAAATCAAACTTAAACAAAGTTATAAAAAAGGTGCAGTAAAATAAAAAAAAAAAAAAATAACAATAAGGTACAACAGAGGTACATAAATAATACTGTTTTTATAATTCATTTTATATTTTGTAATAACAAAAACGAGATATGTTTGAAGGGCCTTGAAAATCTATGATTTCGTCCTCAGAAAATGAATTATTATTATTGCTATATTCATAAATATTTTTTGTGTTCATTAATTTAAAGAGATTGTTTTTTATTTCAAAGTCATGACAGCATTTATTCAGCCGTTTAAGACCACTTTTTTTTTGTCAGAAGCGAAATCAACATAACTAAATTCATTTTGTTTCTGTGTTTGCTTTTAATTAAAATCATGTTTGAAAACGTTCTTTCAACTCCAGAATTACTTATTGGCAGCAAAAGAAATGTAAGCACAAAATTGACAAGCTCTTGGAAAGGGTTTTCATTTAACGCGTTCTTAAACTCTTTAACCTCAAACCAAAAACTTAACGTTGAAGTCACATTTTTCCAATTTTGGAGAAAGATATTCTTCCACTGCATTTTTAACCTAGTTCTTTCATCAGTGCTATACTTGTTTTTTTCATTTGTGAAATATGAAAACAATTGAAGTTTCAAAATTCTCAATGTGTTTTCAACTGAAAAAAAAAATATATGTTGCTAAGCGCTTCTATATTTTGCGGCAAGCGTTGCTTTAATTGCTCTATTAATTTAAGAAGTCGCTACATATATTACGTATCTTTCTTTCAATAAATTCGTCTATACATTTATCTTCTGTTTTAGTTCGTATATTTTCTTCAAAGGTATAATGAAAATAAGGTACGGGAGACAAAAATTTATTATAATCTGAAGTTAAAGGGTCAAAACTCTTAGAAGGTGACACTATGCTGTTGCACAAGCTGGAAAAGCAAATGTACAACCTCATGACACAGTGTATCGATTAAAGTTTTGTTATCAGAGTACCGAGTTGCAACATCATACATAACGAAACAAATAAAACAAAACGTCGCCACATATAAAACACATTACAAATTTCACAATACGTATTGCCGAAATAGATTTGGAGCCAAAAGGGAACAAACATTTTAAAAAGGGCCAAAAAAAAGAGCTAGGAGCTAAACCGGAATTTTTGAAGCTAAACGCAAAAAAAGGGATAGATCTGGCTCCAACAGCACCAAAATGGCAACACTGATTACATACCCAGCTGTGCACTTGAAACGCTGTTGTTGATTGCTTTGTGTGGTTAATAGTGTTATACGGCTGCGCAATAATACATATGTATATGGGGCGTGTCACGTCCATTTTCAAAATTAGTTTACGTTTTGTTCTTAGCTCACCCATACCACTACTGAGGTAGAATATCAGTAAAATGTAGTTAAATACCAAAGAGTTATTGCAAACTTTGTTAACTTTAGACCTTTAGGAAAAGTGGGCGTGTTCTTTAACCGATTTTACCTTTAACGGCTTTTGATTTACGGCTTCTTAAGCCTTCAAATTTTCTTTTTCAAAATGTGGGTGGTGCCAGCGCCCATATTCCAAAATTTTTTGGAATTTATGTTTTGCGTCGTAAAACAAATCCACCTACCAAATTTCATAGGTTAGCGATATTTTTTTTGGAATTTCCTCATTTTTTCCATTTTTCAAAATTTTCGATATCGAAAAGGTGGGCGTGGTTATCGTATGATATCCCAATCTATTCTGAGTCCAGATATGTCCGTATACCGAATTTGGTGAAGATATCTAAATATTTGTTCAAGTTATCGTCAAATCAAATTTTTCAGTGATTCGAAAAGGACAGCAAAATGAGGCCTAAATAATGCTAAAGGGATCCAGATGATATCTCAATGTGCTTCCAAATGATCTAGAATTTCTGAAATGTCCCCAAATTTATTCCGGGGTAATGCGCGAATAGTCCCGAGTTGATCCCGAAAATATCGCGATATGTTCCAGAGATAATCCCTCGTAACTCCAAATGGGCCCCGAAATGATATTTAAATAATGCTTAAGGAACCCAGATATAGTATCAATATCCTTCCGAAATGACTCCAAAATAATCCTAAAAACAATTTTCCTGAATCATCCCCAATTTCGAAGTTATAAAATACTGCCAAAATGAGCCCAAATTGGTAACAAGCTAATCCCGATTCGGCCCCAAACACAATTCCCAATTAATCCCAAGCATTGAGACTATGTGGGTCGAAATGGACAAGAAATTCTAGAATGGTCGAATCGAAATTGAAGGTATGTATGTAACCAAACCAAATACATACATATTTCAACCGTTTAGTGGCATAAATGCAATAAAAAAAAACGTTCCTGGCGCTAACCTGACCCAAAATCGATTCAAAATAATTCATTTAAAATAACTCCTAGGAAGGCCTTCCAAATATTGCTTTTGTGTTACCTATTACAAGAAAAATCTTTAGTGGCTGAGACATTTTCAGCACGAAACAAAAACATGCTGTGCTGTTCCCCACCACAGTTCATTATACTAAACTCATCCTATGGTATATACAAACATACTTTTATAAATAAACTTAATATTCATATAATTACAAATGCATATTCTCACATCCCACCTCTTTTCTGTATGATGCTTGTAGAATATTTGCTCAACGATGCTAAAGAGATTAGGCACAAACTGATGCCACTTGACAGGCAAGACTAACATCAAACTCCGCACTTTGAAGTATGTAGTACATATAAAAAAATGAGAATGAATTTGCTTGGTAAAGTGCCATCAATATTTTTTTATACCCACAGCTTCTACAAAAGCCTCATCGCCATTGCGTGTCACCCACTCGCTCACGAAGTGTTAACGCACTATTATGCTGCTCCCATTTTGATGGTTATGATGCTGGCGGGAAGAGGCGGCAGTTAGCTGATGTTGATGATGCTGTTGTTGGCAACAATGCAACTCTGGGCGATTTTTACTATTCACCTGTGTATGATGTATATGCTTTTGTATGCTTAGTGCTGAGTGCCAGGCAGTCTGGGCACATTTGTTCTTGTTTGACAGAATGTGCTGACTGTGAAAACTAAAAAGTGTTGGGTGTTGGACTGATGGTGGGCCGCCGCCAGCTAAGCAGAAGTTTATAGCCTGTAAAGGTTTTTTGTTGCCCACTTGCTACCCATCACTTAGATCCGCTTTCGATTCTTAATATTTGGTATGACAATTTTTTCAGTTTTAATTGTTTTTTTTTTTTTTTTGTTTCTTCGTCCTACCCCACATGATTTTCGCGACTACAAACAAAAATAACACAACAATCTACGGCATATAATTTTAGACCCTTTTAAATGCGTTTCACGTACGCAATCGCCATTAGTTTGTATACGTTAGTATAATTTTTCTGCAGGTAATTGCATTATGGCTACGCATTACTACTTATTCGAAGTTTCTCTGTTGTTTCATGTCCATACACAGTTTTGGTGTCAAGTTGCACATAAAACAAGTAAAGGTGTATAAGTTCGGGTGTAACCGAACATTATATACTCAGCGTGAGCTTCAGTTTACATTTCATTTCAGATAAATTACTTTTCTACATAACACGTGGCACCGCCCGTTTAAAAGAAAAATGTGTCCCCATTTCCTCTTACTATAAAACTTGATAAGTGAAATATCATTGATTCAAAACTATTTTTTGCTAAGTTATAGCTTATTATTCTAGTCTACGACCCTTTTAAATTTGTTTTATATCTAAGTTGCCGTGGTCTTTAACCGATCCCGTCCATTTTTACTAGAAATATTTTCTGCTATAAGGAAAATATGTGTACACAATTTCATTACGATATGTTAATTTTTCTTCGAGTTATGACTCCCGAAACATAGAAAATCGCTTAGTCATAAAAGGGGCGGTGCCACGCCCATTTTTTTTAATTTGAAGTTTTTCCTATTGTTATAAATCCACTTGGTAAATGAAATAATATTATTGATATAGAGCTCTTTATTATCTTTAGCAAAGATAAGCTTATCTTATTCGTCCACGACCCTTTTAAAAATCTTTTATATAAAAGTGGGCGTGGTCCTTAACCGATTTCGTTAAATTTTCTTCAAAGCATTCCCTATAGTAAAGGCAACCTCTGCCGAATTCTGTTTCGATAGGTTTAATGATTTTTGATTTATGATTAATAATATTTGTAAAATTTATTTTATCACTAGTGGGCGGGGCCACGCCCATTTACAATTTTTTTTTTAATTTTTATCAAGAGTCTCAATATCAGTCCACACGTCAAATTTCAACATTCTAGATGTATTATTTACTAAATAATCAGGTTTTTTGTGTTTTCCAAAATGTTATAGATGTATATGAAAAATGGGCGTGGTTATTATCCGATTTCGCTCATTTTCAATACCAATCTATTCTGGGTCCAGATAAGCTCGTGTACCAAATTTGGTGAAAATATCTCAATATTTACTCAAGTTATCGTGTTAACGGACAGACGGACGGACGGTCGGACATGGCTCAATCAAATTTTTTTTCGATACTGATGATTTTGATATAAGGAAGTCTATACCAACCGTTATCCAATCAAAGTTAATGTACTCTGTGTGCAAAGCACGCTGAGTATAAAAAACTCAAAATGCAAAGTGCGTAGCTATTCCAGTGCCTATTCATCGAAGGAAGTACTAGTACGTGTTTACGTTTATTTGCAACTAAAAGTGTACAAATGCTAACTTAAAGCTCCCCTACCCCTCCCATGTTCAGTCAAACTGCTCTATTTAAAGTAAATTCATCTGTGGGTCACCGCTAAACCACACGGTATATTTATTCAATTCAATTCAATTTATCAATACTATAAAATTAGTATAGTAAGATGTTAAGACCTTTTTTAGTACGAAGTTAAATAAAACAATTTGACTATTACATATATATGGTCATTGCCAGTACTTTTTCATCGGCTTAGCAAAGTTTCTTTGGAAATAGCAATCAAATTTCTAGTCAATGCCTTTTGTTTGATATTCATCCTCTAACTGGTAGCAATGCGCATACTGGGTATCTCGGTAACGGGTTTTTGACCGCTCGAACCTTTGTTTTTGTGGATTTTTTTCTGCTCTTTCGACAAGCATGCCTCCTGCGGGAATAATCTAAGCCTTTTAACACGGGGACCGTCAAGGGTCCTAGTGAGCAACGAGTGGTATTGGGACGCTAACAGTGCTGCCACAGTTAAGCGGTGCTGCGCCGAATTGCGGGAGCCAACAATTGATTAGTAGGGCGACGAGCAGTAGCGGGGTGGAAAGGGTAGAAATATAGCAGTCCTTTGGTGATAGATGCAGCTCTCTCGGGGGAGGTGAAAAGGGGAGAAGAGTTATAGTCTACTTTAACAAGACTGAGAAGCTTCAATAGGAATTTAGGTCTCGCTCGCGACCACCGTTCTATACTCGCACGATACTTCCTAGGTACCCGAATTCACGAAAGAGTTTAACTAGCTGAATAGCGTTAGCCGTCCCGAAGGCTGAGAGGCCAGCAGCCAAGGTCAGTAACAAGCCGAAGCATGGAATCTTTCCGCTTGGTAACGGCCAAGAACGTCATCTCTTGCTGGCCCACATAAGGCGACAAATCTATTTACCTTCTTGCAATTTAAGGTCGAGCTTCGCTGGCTATTTGCATCGTGCTTTCTTTTAATTGGCGGAACGGGACCCAACTCCGACCGGCAGCTGCTGGATGAATTTTCGCGGAGAAGCTTTTCATTGCAGAAGTATGCTCGGAGTATTTGCCAAGGCAATGCTGAGGGCCGACTTGGCTATAATTTTTTCAAATCCAAAATGTTTTGTTGTTGCTGTCTTCTGGACATGAACTGAGGACCTTTGCTTTGTTGGACGAGTACGCTACCACCACACTTAGGCTGCCAACGGCAAGTCTATCTCATTATGTAGGCAGCTGTAGTTTGCTTTTATATATTTTTCAACATTTTTTCTTATACATTTCAGTAACTTTATGCACTTTTATAGTGCAATAAATTTTAGTGTGAGCACATTTCTGAACTTTCTCAAAACTCTTAAAAACTTTTTTTCTCGGAAAGGGTTTTGGATTTGCTTCAATACAAAGTGCTCATAATAAAGTTTTTTGCATGGAAGACAATTTTAAACACCTTTCGCCAAAAAAAATCTCTTAAAAGCAATGTGAGTTTTGAGAGACTTCTTAGTTGTACTTTCCTATTTTTTAATTTCGAACTGTTATGAAGAGCTTATGAATTTTTTTCGAAAATGTTTTGGAAATCGGTTGGCTTAGACTTCGTAACAAAATTCATTAAAGTTTTTTTCAAAATAAAATAATTACATAAATGCAAGGCGCGATAACCACCGAAGAGATTTTAGGCCGAGCTTCTCTTCCGATTTGCGTCGTGCTCCTTTGCATGTGTTGCAGATAAGTTTTCACTGAGTAGCTTTTTATGGCAGAAATACACTCGGAGTGTTTGCCAAATCACAGCCGAGTGTCGACCTCGCTCAGAAAAACTTTTGTAGTTGAAAAAAAAAAAAAACATGTTTCTAAATTTTTGATGTTCCTTTGCCCGTGTCTTGAACCCAGGATCTTCGGTTTGGTAGGTGGAGCATGCTACCATCGCACTGCGGCGTTCAAAACAATTTTTTGTAATAATTTTTGTTGCTACTTTTGCATCCCCAGTTTTGAGTCTGAACACAGCCAAAGTCTTTTGTATCGGAAACTGTGTCATATTTTATACATTTAATTGTCATATAAAACAAAAAAACACAGCCGTTTGCTACGCCACATACCGTTTCTCCCTTTTTCTCATAATTAACAAATAGACGGCTATAAACGTTTTGTATTTGAGCTTGCCAGAATACTTAAAACTATTTTAACTCTTACCATAAAAATTCCAATTTTCCAAAATCATTGCTGGTTGCTGATATTCACACACTTAACTATTTGTGTGTTGCCACTTTTATGAATGTTTGCATATTTTTGTGTTTTTTAATCGTTTTTATTTTTCTTTTTATAAATTTTCCCTTTTGTTATTGTTTGCTGCCAAATTTTATGACTTGCTGTACGTTGCTTTTGGCGCTCGGTCTGCGTTACGGCCTGCGCTGCCTTAGCTGATGATGAAAGTGATTTATATGCCACACGTTGCTGATTCAAAGAGATTACTTCTTGTTGATTACTGTGGGCCTGCCGTTGCTTCTTACATTTTAATTGCTGCCAAAGCAATGGGCCCACAAATTATGCAAGCAAATATCATTCCTTTTTTTGTATGAAGCATGTGAGGTGGGCGGGCGTCATGCAAATAAGTAAGTTTAATAGTGCGAAAAAAGTGATTTTGCTTTCAATATCTGTTACCAGGAAAACTGCGTTTAGTGGGTTAAATTGTGTACTCAATATTTGCCATATCTTTGGCTGGCTGGCTGCCTGGCCGAGCTGGAACGTGAAAAAGGTGGATGCGTACGACAGATCAGTTGTGTGTCTGTGAGTGTGTGCGTGAGTGGACGAGAATTATGCCTACATGTGGATGACTTGGCCGTTGGCTGCTGCCTTCTTCGCAAGTAACAATAAAAACATGTGCATTCGTAAGTACTTAAGCAAACTTAGAGACTTGCGTTTGTGGCACACAATTTTTCTAAGCTTTTTTATTTATTTATACATCAAAGTGAGATGGAAAACTCGTTTTTATTTTTGAAAATGGATTGGTATGTATCCTCTACAGATTCGTCGCAAATTGTTTCCATTGCTGTTTATTTTATTGTTTACATACTTGAGGTTTTGTTGCAACGGAAGCTCTCAGCATAAAATCCATTGGGGCGTACCGCGTATACATATTTACTTGCAACAAAGTGCGTTTTCTGCGCTACACAACGCCGAGTTTTCTGTATGATTATTTAGTGTTTTGGATATATGTATATGTAAATACTTGCACTTGTTTTTACTTCTTCTTTCATTTGAACCTCTTTACCCATATTCCAAACATACAAATCTGTACATACTGTAATCATCATCTGTACTTCATTCATCTACATTTGATACAAATGAAACTTGCTATATTTTTTTCGTAATAAATATGTGGGAGTCACCCGAAAATCTTGATCTTCAATTCAAAGCACTGAGTCAAAACATTTTAATATAATAAAGAAGTAAGGACGAAACTGTCTTCGACGTTGAATAAACTATTAAACGGGTCGTAAAATCTTTAATAAAGTCTGGACCCAAAAAAAGAGCTAATACTTTAACTGAATACCGATTCAGAATTTTCATTTTAGTTCTTGTTTTCGAGATATTCCTCCATAAAGGTACGAACAATTTTTCTGCTGCATTCAATACGTAATTTTATCTCAAAAACTATTTTTCATTAAAAACCGTTTGAAAGCATAATCGTTTTCCTCACAAAATGTGTATAATTTTTTCCGATATTTATTTTTGTTAAATTGATATATACGTGTTTGTACTCTATGACATTCATCGTGAAATGTGTAGTATACATTCAGGCATACTTTTTTATATGGAGTTTGGAGTTGTGTTGTCGTAGTCTAGTCAATAAATGTTTTGTTTTATTAGTTAAACAAATTTTTATTAGAACAGCCATGTTTTAGTGAAACCGCCTACATGCAGATATTACATGCCTAAAAGTAGACTTCAATCTTGTGATGAAATTTCATTAGGAAAGGGGCGATTCCTAATTTCAAATATTGTTAGACCCCTAGTTATATTACCCATAGACTAAAGGACCCATAGTGATACTTAGCATATACTGACTTGAGAACTGTCACTTACAGTTCTGTTAAATGAACATTGCGTGTTACTGATTACTCAAAACTTAGCAACACTTAACTTGACTTAGAAGTCTGTTGAATTTGATTTTCTATGTAAGTTCTAAGTGACGTTTACATTTTGAGATGTCATTTGTCTGTTTCTATTTCATTTTCACATTTTGTCATACAAATTGACATTTATTGATTATGATGACAGATTGTATGCGCTAAGTGGAGTATAATCGTGGTTAAGTTGCCAAGTCAAGTCAAGTCTATGCTAAGTATCAGTAATGGGCCCTTAAGGCTATATAAGTATACGTACTTCAATCTATAGTGAATAAAAATAACTAAAAGACAGTTATTCTCAGGGTTCAAGGGACCAACCAGACTATTGGCTATCTGTATATCACCAAACCCATCCAGCCCTTCTGACGTCTATTTATTAAAAAAAGGATAGCCAGTAGATCCTTAAAGACTATCATCTATTTGTTTGGCAAATTTTATTTAAATATGGTTAGCCGTTTTGACGTAAATAAGTTAGAAAGCGAATATCTAGGCATCCAATCTTCCATTGTCATCATTAATTGGCCTTCGAATGGATTTAAAAAAAGCTGTGTGCCCTATAATTGCTGCGTTTCAGCTACCGTGTGGCCGTGGACTCAAAGCCTTCTTCTTTGCGGTCCCGCCACAGCCCAAACGTTTTTTTCTTGTCAAACGACTTCTCATAGCCTTCTGCATTCTTTCGTAATTAGGTTGGTGAAACGGTGAAGGTAGAATGGGATTTTAAGTTATTACACCAAGGCTGCCCGTTTGCACCATTTACTCAATATTAAACATAAAGCAGCTACTCAAACATCATCAGGAATCAAACTTCCCTATTCAGCCTAAAATTTTACACACAAAAAAATGTTGGTGTCAAAACCGCCCTGTGTGGTGTTGCTCTATTTAAAAACGCAAATAGTGTGAATTTCATCCCCAAGAAATGCTAAAAAAATTATAGCAACAATGAAGAAATTAACCCAGGACGTTCGGTGTGAGAAACGGATCATGGTACCACCACACCACTGCAGCTTGCTCTTGACATATGCCATTACTCAATACAATGAGCAACAGCGTTGACTCCATAATTAGTTTTGATATTACTCTGAAAAGTGTACTACTTTACAATTTATCCAAACTTCGCAAATATTGTACTATTTGGTGCTAAATTTGAAATGTTAGGCCCTCTCGGACCAGCCATTTACTACGAAAAGTCTTAAAACTTCACTTTTTTTTGTGTGTAAAATATTAATTGAGATGAAATGAGTTTCAGTTTTAAATTGGTCGAAAAGAACTTTAGCATATTTTTTTAATTTCGTAGAGAAAATTAATTTCCAACGCTGTCTAACGATAGAACAAGTGACTCAACAGGAAAATCCTACTTTTCTGGTCACCTCGTTTGAACGTCCGATTTTTTCAATTATAACACAATAATTTTGGTGTTACACATAATACTAATGTAATTTTTTTTCTTTGTTTCAGGTAAGTCACAACTTGAGTACTTTAAAACGTTTTCGTACCTGTAAGTAAAACCGTTTAAATTGGGTAATTAGTGGCTTAAGCGAGATAAAACATAAGCATTTGCTGAAATAAAAAAAATGCATTAATCATTTCTAAGCAACAGCACTACTTAAAAGGACGTTTTATTAAAAAAAAGTTATTTCGAAACGATTTCGTTTCAATTCTGCTCTAAATTCCGAACTTCGCCTTCAACATATACAAATCGATTGCATAGTGAGAGTGTAGATCTGCCTGAATAATCCAGCTGCATACAGAAGCATTTTGGACGAGCTTTTATTGATACATATATTTTCTTCTATACATTATCCATCTCCTCACAAACAATACTCATTGTTCAGTACAAAACTTAAAACATATACTCAATCACTCGCCATGCTTTACTGAATACTTTCCAAAGACTAGCAACGAAGTCCAACGAAAAGACATAACAACTTGTTCACCTCCCATAGCCACTACGCCTACTGCAATACTTGAAGTACGCATGAAACACTTTTCTTACACCCCATATGGTCCAAACATACCTATACATGCGTATTGTACTCGTATGTACATATGTATGTATATTGAAAGCTATCTTGTAGAACGATAAAAGCTATAGCCGCATCAACAACAAAACGTGACATAATATTTCGGTTATTGAACTGCCATACCATAGCAATAACAACGACCACAACAAGATGAGCATCATATGTGCTGCTCCGACACGACGTTAGTCATCGTAAGCGTTGGCAACATGTTGATAGTTCTATTGGCACGCGCTAAAAATGTTGCTAACGGTATTCGGGTCTTTCATATTATCATTGGTAGCAACATCTATGCATTTCTGCTAAAACATCAAATATGTATCTAACACAACCTAACCCAACAATTACCAACAACTTTTGCCGGCGACGATGATACTCACGAGCACACAAAAATGCTCATTGTTTATTGCTTTGTTTTTGTTATCTTCTGGCTCTGCTGAAAATGTTGTGCTCTAAACAACAAAACATACCAAAATCAGCTGTGTATTTTGCCAATGCTCTATGGAAACATTTGGGAGACTCTTCTTATGCATTTCTGCTGTTTTCTCTCTTGCATACGTTTGCGTTGTGAGTGTGTTTTTGGGCGAAATTCTTGCGCTCAAAGTGGAGTTCTTGCAGACACATACATTCATATATAACAGTGTTGCAAATACTTGAAATTGTTTGTAAAACTTAATTTTAGTGTTTTAATACACTATTTCAGCTTTTCTTGCTGTAGTAGCCATTTCCCATGGCAACTCGTTATATGTACTGAAGCGACTCGGTATTTTTCCCGACCAAGGGCTGTCATATCAGTGTAACCTCATTTTATTTGTTGCGTCCCACCAACTGCTTGCAGCGGAGAACATACTCTCCTAGCTCCATTATTATGATGGTCCGTATAGGAATCGGTTCTGCAGTTTTCCGGATATCGAAGATTTTACAAAAATTGGTTAATCTGATACCGCAGCTTACTTACCTAACCTGATTGATACCGAAACCTTTTGCATTGGCTATCTGAATGAAAACCTCAGATCTACCTAAAGTCCTTAGAGAAGTTACTCTCCAAGACGTTTAATAGGCAGCTAATGGCAATTGGTCCTAATAGGGCGCTATGCTTCGCAATTTTTTCAAGGAATTTGAAAACGGTATTTTAAGGAGAACTTTTTTTAAAGAAAGTTTTCTGTTGGGTATGGCGTGACAATAAATAACGTTTCTTTCATCATTTCACAAATTCGAGCGAAATTATTAACCGAATACTGCGAGACTTGCACTCTTCGGACTCGCATTTAAAACCCGAGTGTCGATTAAAAATATTAGTTTTTTTAGTCATGTACGTTCACAATTCACTCTTTGCAGTCTCCCTTTGCGTCCTCTTTTTCACCTTTTTGCACTTTGCATACCGTACTCAGCTGACAATTCGAAAATGGCCTATTTGAAATTCTGTTTTTAATTTTTGTTCAATTTAAGCTTAATTTCAAATGTGCCCCGAATGGAGAGTCAGTGTTCTCAACATAATTTTGAGGCCCATTAAAAATGATTTTTAAGAAAAAACGTTCTTTGCATGCATCCTTCCTACATTAGCTATGAAGTTCAGAACTAAAGATATCTCCAAGGTTTCACAAAATTTGTAGAATGACGCAAGAACAGCGAGTTTCTCCCAGCCTGTTTTGAGTCTAATATCAGATAATATAGGTTGTTCTTGTTTTTTCTTAACTGAGCATAAATCCTAATTATTCGTTTGCACCTTAAGTGCAAAAAATTTTTATTTGAAATCCCAGTAAGATGTTTCTTTCATTTCAATTTGAAAGGCCATAGGTTAGTTTCCAAATGCATCTTAAGAAACCATTGAGAGATTTATCTATACAAAATGATAATTTCAGTATGAGATTTTCATTAGTTATTGTATCTTCAGGTCAAATGAAACCTTTTTTTGTGGAATATTTTTTTTTTTTTTGTCAAATCAAATAATTCTCCTTTGACGTCAAGTGAAACTGTTTTCTAATCGAATGAAAGTAACTCTGACGTCATTATATTTTCTGAATTTTATTGGAACGGCCAAAGTGCTAGGAGTAAACTAAACTCAACTGCAGACGTAACTCACACTGAACAACTGGGCATTGCTTAGCAGGGTCTGACTTCTATAAGGTAAACTTTAAATAGTGGTCGCTTTAAAGGCAAATATTATGAAATTGCAATATTATAAACACGATAAACATAGATATATTGTCAGTTAATTTAGTATAGCTATGAAACACTATGCAAAGCTAAAAATGGTTTAATTTGAAATGAAAACGATTTCGTTTGATTTAAAGCAATATTTTTTTTTGATTCGTAAGAAAAATCGATTGTATGTATTTAATTAGCGAGACAGGCTCATATTGTTTTATACAATTTTTTTGTCATTGATATTATAGAGAAATTACAACATTTGCACACAATTACTAGGGCATATTTCTGAATTTCACTTGTTCATCAGTTAACTTTTCGAGAGCTGAGTTTTGAACTCGAACTATCCAACTAGGGTAAAGGCAGATGCATCTATCCACTCAGGCTTATGAATGCCCCACTTCATGCTTTTTAATTGTGTAGCTTTTTTGTTGCTATTCCTTTAAGACACAATGTGCTACATATGTATATTTTTTGAATCCGAATTGTGTGGAGTATTTTCAGGCGCGTTCAACAGAACTAAGTGACATTGGATTTTTAGCAGTGCATTATTAGCTCTGCTTTCCCTGCTTCCGTGCACATTTTGTAAATTTTCTTTAATATCAACAGAAAAATCACTTCACTTGAAAAAAGTTTCATTTCACCTGCAAATGGTAAAAATTATATTCCCTTCATTTTCTCTTACCTGAAACGAAACGGAAATGAAATAACCTGAGTGTACATGGAACAAAGTTGTCATTGGTGTAAACTTTACTGTTTAAAGCAAAGTTACCAAACCAACGTAACAAACTATGTTATTAGATCATCTTTCAAAATTCATATTCAGCGAGAAATATTCTTATTTGCCTAACTCCTTAATATTTATTTAAGTGGATTTGATACTCCATCAGGTATAAGTTCATACCACGGCTGAATTGTTCTTCAGTTTTTGTCAAAGCTTATCCCAACCAAACAGTGGTATAAAGCTCAAAACAAATACTTTTAAAAGATTTTTTAAGGTACGCGATGCAAAATAAAAAAGTAATTGTGTTTCGCCAATCGAAATGTTAACACAAAACATCTATGCTACCGACTCAAATTCCGTTAATAAACATTTAGTAGGTTTATCGATATCTCTAAAAACAAAATTTCTAAATTTTTTAGTTTGTTCACATTTTTGATCACTCGCTTTTATGCGCTTACCCAAGAACTATAAACCAAGCTCTGCCATTTATGTATGTATGTACATATGTGTGTACAGTAGGGAGCAGAAAAATAGCAGGTACAGTTTTAATCAAATTTAGTCAATTAAACTCCACCCTTTTATTTTCGATATTATAAGAAAAAGCATCTTTAAATCTGGTAATTAAAACTATCCAATCTTCGAAAATTCGAAAGGTGTTTAAAACTTTCCTTCATATAAGATAAACCTAAAACACTTCGGAAAATATATATATCAACAATCAATGCGAATTTTGAGTGTTCTATAACTTGTACTTTGTAGGACCAGAATTAATTTGGCTAAACAACTGCGTTCCCGAAAAAAATTCACGAAACAGTAAAAACTTCAATAAAAAAAATTTTTTCTTAACATTTTCGAGATTGGCTTGCACGGTTTCAGTCAAAAATTGATAAATTTTCTTAAAATATCGAAAATAAAATTAAAATAATTGACAAAATTAAAAAAAAAAAATTGCTACTGCAATTTTACTAATCGCTGCTGTATGTTGCACACTCACATACTCAGCTTAATTTGTTTATCAAACGGCTTTTTTAGGTTTATTGTGTTTGTAGCTTTTCTCGGCTGCAAGTTACCGCTTGTTACCGTGGCTTCTGCTTGTTGCCATCACTCTCTGTGGTCACATTAATCACTAATACATGTCGATGTATGTATATACATATGTATGTTGCACATAGTTTTTCCGCACTCTCTGAATTTTGTATGCTCTCATACATATGTGCGCTCGAATCAACTGGATCGATATAATATAAAACGTTTTCCACTTTTCCATTTACGATTCAGTCGAAAGCTTCAAATCGTGACGTTCACAACTAAAAGAAAAAGAAAAGCGCATCACACATTCGCACGAAAAAAGAATATTTATTTAACAAAATAGTTTTCTATAAGAAAAATAATGGCAATTTTAATTCAATCAAAGCAATAACGAAATAGTATTTATAAAGAAAGTGTAGAAAAATATTAAAATTAGATAAAGAATAAAAAAAAAATTATCATTCAGTATTATCCTGTCTTTTATCTCATTTTCGTGTGAGTGAACTTGTATTGACATAAGCGAAATTATTTAAAACATTAAAGTGTGGATTTCTTTGTGAGTTAAACTTTATAAGAATAACAAAAAATATAAAAGAAAAGACAAAAATTTCAACAAAAGAATTGTAAAATATTTCAAAGGACTCTCGACTGTTCTGTGCTATAGAAAAGTGCTACCACATAGTCGTACAGAGGCGTAAGGGTGGTAGCGTAAGAAATGCGGCTAGCCTATGTATTTATCCTGTGCAGCCACATGGCTCACAGCATCCCACTGCTGCTTGCAGTTTCGCATCCTGTTCAAGGATAATGTATATTTATTTAGCTGTTTTATTGACTCTGTCATGCGCTCTTTACAACATTTCGTTTTATCAAAGTATTCTATGATAACTCTCCCTGTCAAATCTGCAGTAATGAAACTCGTTCGAGGCGCACCTTTCCATATAAATCTTTTATTGATTTTCGTTACGACTTTCTGCCAAAGGGTACACAAGTTTTTACAACAATAACAAGTTGACTTAAAATATGTGTGGGAGCTGCAATTCCAAGGCCATTTTATCGTGCATTTGTTTGTTTGCTCTGACACATATCCTTGCTACAAGCATACGAAAAAACAAATTTGTGTATGTCCTAAAATATTCTTTCACTTTGAAATATTTTCCAATTTTTTTTTTGTTTGGAGTGCTAATCAAAAGCTCTGTCCTCCATTCTAATTTGTTTCTTGACGCTGAACTCATAGAGACCTTTCCTGAGAAAGCTAAAGAAACTTCTGGATAAGCACTTATCTCCTTCTATATTCATACCGACGTAGCATCCGGCCAGTTTTTAGGTACAAAAGGAAATTTAAAATCGACATAAACTCGATAGCTCAGCGATTATTACGTTTTTACGAGGCAAATTTGCTTGAATTATTCTTTAAAGAACTAACAAAACCGCACTAAAATACAAATATCGACAATGGCCACATACGCTGCATTCAAACATGTGGAACTTTACAATGTTGGCAAAGCCAAAAAGAGGTAAGCACTCAAAGTCAAGCTATAAAGCCAAGATTTAACTAAGTATGTATGTATGTAGATATCTAATGTATGCAGTATGTCAGTTTATGCGTTGATGTTTGGTAGTCGTAGTCAGATAGGCGTATGAGTTTGTTGCTGGCTTTCCAATTCCGTTTTAAACTAGCAATTAAAGAGAAAGGGCTTACAAAATTTACTTAAAAACCAATTCGCTAGTTAAAAGCTTATACTAAAATTTTTTATACGCGCATTATTGCGAAAGTAAGTTTTGTGAATGCTATTGGTTAATTGGTTATTTTTTTCACATTGTTATATTTTGGTTTATTTAGTATATTCAAGAGTAGTTAACAAATATATCATTGAAGCAGTTTCTATACCATCAACATCGATAACACTCCCTAAGGCCTTCGGGGAGTGTCCTTATCGCTACAACAAAAACATGGCAACTTTGTAAAAACATTCTACATAGTAACACCTAAATGAGAGATTAAAGAATATAACGCTTTACGCATATTCAAAGTTTCTTCAAATTGGTTAGACAGTTTTCGAGATATTAGGACTGTATACTACAAAGGAATTAATATTTCGATGTTAGGTGGCAACTCTTACAAATATTTATGTTAGGGCTTATGATTTCTTCTCGAACACAAGCGAGATTTTCGAGACCCGATAAATCGAGAACTCGACTTCTCGCGAGATTCTCGTGTCTCGAAGTACTCGTAAATCTCGCCAACTTAATTGCTATATGGACAGTATTTATACACTTAGTTTTTTTAGTTGTGAATTTTTGATTATATTGCTTTTCAATGACATTTAACTCGAAACATATTTATTATACATATAATTTTGTTCACAATATTTTATTTTTTTTAACGAGACATCGAGAACACGGTTTCTCGAATCTCGAAATACTCGTAATACTCGCGAGCTTCTCGACTTTCAATTCTCGCGAGATTCTCGAATCTCGACATACTCGTAATACTAACGAGCTTCTCAACTTTCGTTTCAGTCACTGCATTGGCAGTATTCTATACATGTCGGTGTTTTTTAGTTGTGGTTTTGTGGAAATTTTCGCTTGTGCTCCAGAAGAAATATAAAACAGCCAATGAATCGATTAAATTGAATGTCGAGAACCTCGCGAGCCTTACGAGACTTACGAGTAATTCGAGCTTCGAGAATCTCGCGAGAAGGCGAGGCTCGCGAGAAATATCTTCTCGAACAAGTTCGAGAATTCGTAAGCTCTAATTTCTATAGAAATACAAAGTAAACATATTTCATTTAATACCCATTATGGCTAATCGCATTTAACTTTAAAACATATTTAAATATGCTTAAGGTACAAAAAAATAGGACGTTTTTGAAACAAATTTTGAAATAGAGCGAAACCGTCGCTTTGCGCGACTATCTCCGATTTTCGCTGCAGGGTGCTAAATCAGTGAAAAAGTTGCACATACGCCAAGTATTCCCTTTGCGATACTCTTTTGTAAGAATACCTTTGGAACCCTTGCTTTCAAGTTTTAAAATTATGTGTCTATGACGGGATTATAGAAAACGATATGAGAGTAAAAGATTACACTGAAAATCAAATTTCTCCCATAGAAAGAAGATTTGTTGAAGAAATTTCCCCTTTTTGTGCAGTGCAGTATTACCTTGGCCTCTCCTTTAAGAGGCAAACAGTCATTTTACGTAGTGTTCTATGCTCATTAAAAACAACTCATTATTTAAAAGCGATATAATCTTCGCCTAAATCGGAGACTTAACGGTATAACACAATTACCCGCCTGCGATGAAAAAGCGATTCATAACTCAAATCAGATTATCATATCGGCATGTGCCAACACTTTTGTTTGGCTATAAAATTGGTCCCACAAACGCACAAACAAATGCCAACAACTAAAAAAAACATACATTAACATGCACACTACTTGACCCCGATACACAAAACAAACGCTATGAAAACAAAAACAAAGCACTATTTAAGGGAAAACAACGAGGTGAGGACCAATAAAAAAGTGTGGAGGGAACTCGTCTAGGATTCATATTGTTAATACTCACTGCCCTTTTTTATTTTTGAAGTGTCAGTTTTCTATGAATATATGTATATGTTTTTATTTCAATGGTTAGCTATCAATGCGCTCAGAAAGTTAGAAAAATGCATTACAGTCATACTTGCGCCACTATTTTAATGGTTTGTTAAAAGTTAGCAACAGTGGGAGCAAAATAACACATTAATTGGCTAGAAGACCTCTGCATGTGTAAGTTGTAATATTTTTTTCTTTTTTCATTACATTGTAAATAACTGTCTATCAACATTTTTGTGCACGCGCTGCCATTCGTAACTTTTTTCTTCTCAACCCAAATAAAGCATAGCTTTTCATTTGGTCAGCTGGCGCTTCATTACAAAATTGCGTGCCTTTGTATGTTGAACAAAATATGAAGGGAAATAATTAAAGAAAATAACAAAACATGTTGTGAAACACGCGACTTGTGATATACACGTTTTACGCTTTAACAAACATCACAACGCGAAGAAAGTGACCAAATGTGGGTGTTGATTGCTGCTTCGCTTTAATGACATACAAATTTGGAATGTTTGAAGATTTTCGTTTGCTTCGACATTTTTACTTATTTCGCTTCTTCTTGGCAATCTCTTAGTGTGTGGCAATTTGTCTGACTAGTCTGCTTACTTCAAAACTAATTCTAAATGTAACGTGAAGTTAGGATATTCTAAAATAAGCGTCCTATTCGTATCCGCTTTTGTTCACATGATTGGTGTTAATTATGACGTGTGTTTTACCTTCTCTGTTGTCTAGCAAATATTGATTTTTGCGCGTTGCTTTGCTTTCAAGTGCGCGCAAATGTGTGCTATGATTTGTCTTGTTTTTTGTTACTTTGCAACTTTTTTTCAAATTTCTGACAAGCAGTGCATTAACCTCTTAATTTGAATGCATTTGATGTCTAGCCGCTTTAACAGCCCGTTGTTTAGCCTCAATAGTACTTATTAGACTGCTGTGTGCAAATAAATGGGGCTATTTTAATAAGAAAAAATTTAGCTTATCTCTTGTGTTTCTCTGTACTTCCAGCAGTACAGCGCGACAATTTTTTATCAAATTTCGTCAATTAAATTATTTTTAAATTTTTTTTTAAGACTTTTGATTTTTTTTGTTCAGAAAAAAATTTCAAAAATCAATGCGAATTTTGAGTCACGTATAATTTTTACTTTGTTTGCCTAAAATTAATTGGGCTAGAAAACTGCATACTTAAAAAAAATAAAAAGTTGAAAATTTTATTTAGATTTTCTCGAACTTTTTCGAAAACGATTTTGAGTATGGTTTACATAGTTTCAGTTATACCTATATGACACTACTTTATTTTCTTATATTTTCTCTGTATTTATCCTGTATTTTTTTGTCAGCCTGGAATCCAAGCTAAAATAAAGTAGTACCAAATAGGTATTAGAATATAAAATAAAATTGTATGGACAATTTCTAAAGTATACTTTAAGGTTTATTTGTCCAATAAAAATATTTTTGTTTAAAAAGATTGGTGTTTATAGGGCATACAATATGGTTCCAAATTAATGGAAGGGGTTGGGTCTGCTGTAAACAGTGTCGGCGCAGGAATAAGTAGATCCTACAGGCTGCCAGATTACTGCAGCGTTTTTCAAGCGGAAATTATGGCAGTGAAGAAGGCAGCAGAAATTCTGGAGGAAGCGTGCTTAAGCTACAGCCACGTCAATTTATGTATATATTGAGTCAGGCTGCGATTAAGGCAATAATCTCACACAGTACTTCATCAAGAAGTGTTCTGGAATGCAAAGAAGGGAAAAACTTCGCTCAGGCAGGACCATATATCTTTACTGGTTTCCCGGTCATAAAGGGATAGAAGGTAACGAAAAGGCCGATGAGTTAGCAAAGGAAGGTGCAACACTCGCTGAATCGATGATAGGTGTCCCAAATCCGTAGAAATCAAAAAGAGATAGGAGTTGCATATGATCCATCAAGCAGGAACGGCGTGAGCAGGAACGGCGCGGGACTGCAAAATGTCTAAGATCATGTGCAAAGTCTACTGTATTAGACTCACAAAGTGGCTCATATCTCTGAAGAGAGAAGACTTAAGGCTCACGATTAGCATACTGACTGGACAGTGCCTTCTGGCGTCACATGCTTATAAGTTAGGCTTCGTCAGTAACAGCAAGTGTAGGAAGTGTGAGGTGCAGGAAAAAACGGTTGAGCACGTTGTGTATTCATGTCCTGCGCTCGCCAGGTCAAGGCTCCAGCTATTAGGGGAGGCAGAGGTGCCAGATCTTGAGGTTGGGTCCTAGAAAACGGCTAGTATTTGCCAAGAGGACGGAGTTATTCTATAACATATATCCTGTCACCTGATTGCGGTTCTTCCGTTTGGTCGTCAAACAAATTCTGGTAACACTATGGACACATTCAGTATATGTGAGGTCTTTATTGACGGGTCAGTTCAACCTAACCTAACATAGGGCATACAATTTTAACTTGACATTAGAAAGCGGCTCTAAATTGACGAAATTTGATTTTAAAAAAATGTCACTGATATGTTTTTTTTCGCTGCTGTCTATAGTCGAAGCTAATCAAAGTCTCACTATAAACATTCTCTATACTCGAATCGCCCTCCCCACCGTATTAGTAATCCTTCCGCATACTACTTTCTTTCTCATTTCTTGTCGGTCTGAGCACGAACGTATGGATATGCTAATACAAAAATTCATTCCATATTCATCTAAACGCCATTTAAAACAATTTCACTCTACAACCGTAGCTCATTCTGAGACAGTGCTATCGATTTTCATGCCGACAAACGAAATGAAACAGTTTTCACTGGGTTGAACTGCACGTGCCTATGTACAGGTGGTTCTAAGTTAATCACATTCCATGACGTGCCTGTTTTCCTTTGAGCAAACTTTCTTCCCAGCTAAGTTTTTTCTATTTTCGTGATTGGTGTAGAGTGGTGAGTATAGTTTACTTTTCTAATTATGCTCTGGTCGCATATGTGTCTGCGTATGACAGCACTAGTGCTTCCTTATTCGTTTTTATTGCATATTTTTATACCTTTCATGAAAATGAAATGGTATAATAAGTTTGTCACGAATCTCAAAATTGTAAGTCCTTAAAAGAGAAGAGATAGACCCACCAATAAGTATACCGAAATGATCAGGATTACGAGCTGAGTTGATCTAGCCATGTCCGTCTGTCTGTTTGTATGCATACTAGTCCCTAAATTTTTGAGATATCTTGATAAAATTTGGTGTGCGGGTATATTTGGTAGTCCGATTAGATAAGCGGAGCCGGCCGGATCGGACCACTATAGCATATATCTCCCATACAACCGATTTTTCTGAAAAGAGAATTTTTGTCATATCTTCCTCAATTCATCAGATTGAAGCTTCAAACTTCACCATATGCTTTCGTATATTTCAAAAATGGATGAGATTGTTCGTATATATAGCATATGTCCACTACAACCGATTGTTCAGATAAGACACTTTTGGTAATTTCTGCCCCATTTTAACAGCTAGAACCTTCAAATTTCATCAAATACTTACGTTTACGTCATATATTGATGCGATAAGTGATTCATGGTGATAGCTATTTCTTGCAGACCACAAAAAACGTGAAACTTTGCATCCTCACACAAAGTACCTTCCTATTTTATACTTATTTTAAAAATCCCTTAGGTATGTACATCTGTTCTCAATATATCGCTCATTTGCTGCAACGTCGTCATAACTCAAAAAACATGACTTTTGAGTTAATAACATATAAACGTACCCAATATCATGATCTATGTTGTATAAAAAAATCTTCGTGATCAGTTAAAAATTTAGCACGTGTTATAAAAATGAAAATATGCCTTTATATGCGCAACATATGGCAGTTAAAATCTTTGAATGGCTATCCTGGAAAATTGTGTTTTTTTGAGTTATGACGACGTTGCAGCAAATGAGCGATATATTTCATATCTTCTACAGTCGATTATTTGGATATTACGAATGGGATAAGGTATGAAGTCTTCTGCACAGCAGTCCTTACTTGTTAGTTTTAAGGTTATGTCGCTTGAAAGGTTACTCACATGTGAAAACCGGCACATATGTACTTATGTGTGCAAAGAAGTGTGGGTTCAATGAACTTTTTCGCAACTCCACTTTAGTCACTTGTGTATGCCATAAGAAAATAGTTCTTAAAATTCAAAACGCTTTCAACTGTTGCTAGTTTAGTTTTTGTATTATTGCACACTTTTCTTTTTTGACCAAATGTTTGTTATTTTTTTTTATTAAGTTTTACAATTTAATAAAACATGAATATAGTTTTTAAAACCACCAACCAGCAACCTGTAAAGCGATAACTTTAACCAGCCAACCAAGCAAGAAGGCGACAGCCGACAAGTTCGGCAAACTCGTTCATTCTGAAATCACCAAAAATAAACTGCAGTTCTTATGGTTGGTGGCAAGTTGTTTGAGTTGTGTTGTTGTGCTGCCAGTTCAGTGAAAGAAATGAAAACTGGAGACTTGCAAACTTTTCCAAATTTTCGACGTTGAGCGCCGTTTTCCTTTCACATTTTTATTTTATTTTTTTCTTTGAGTTGCATGTAAGCTTTTTTATTGTCTAAACCAAATTTCGTTGTTATACTGGAAATATGTACGTCCATTCACTGGACTTCTTTGTTTCACTTGGTTTGCTAGAATTTATTAGGAGTGATTTTATATTATAGAAAGTATGCCTTTTATGCTTCTTTTTCTTCTTGCAAGTCTTTTGCTTTCTAAAGAATGCCTTTCGAAGTTCTTGAAGTATTTGAATTATTTTAGATTATTGATGGAGACAGTGGGATGATTTTGTCTCCTATATGACCACGTCGAATTTTTAATTGTATATATGTTCATACAAACATTTTTTCCAAAAATTACGTTTCATAGCATGTGCTTCCATTTACACTCCTGGACAAAATAATAGGTGTACGGAGCTTTGGTTCTATATCATTACAAGATTTTGCGAATGAAAACGAATTTTGTATGGTAATATTAATAACATTAGTTACGAAATATATAAAAATTATTATAATTCATCCATTTCAAAGAAAACTGTATCATAATAAAAAATAATATCGTTGGTCAAAATAATAGTTGTATGGAACTTTTCTTAAAAATCAAAGTAGACCATTGAAATATAAATTCTTTCTCCACTGTTTTCTTAATCACCAGTATCTCCTCCATGTTTTGTATAACTTTGCCTTTTCCATTGGTCACAACTTTAATTAATTTTTGGCAGGTTTCCAATGGAGTGCTAGCCCATTCCAATCCTTCGTCTTCTGCCAAAATAACTCGCTTGTTTTGAAATGAAAAGGACGCCAGTCTTCTTCGTAGGTCACTTTACAAGTTCTCAATCGGGTTGAAATCAAGCGATTTACTTGGCCGTTGTATACATGTAACAATTCCATTTCCGAACCACTCAGATAGCAAACCAAGAGCATGTTTTGTATCGTTATCTTGGTGATAACTCAATCTGAGTGGCATGTTTTTCTGCGCATTAGTAAGCTTAACATTTCGCAAAATATCCCTGTACAGGTTGTTCATAGGTCCTGGTTTTTGATAGGGTTTTTCAGTTTGGTTGTTAAACAATCTTCTAGTAACACTGTGGACTCATTCAGCCTATGTGAGCTCCTCACGGACCGGTCACTTCAATTTAACCTAACCCAACTAAAATTGAATCATTATGACAAGCGTGCTATTAAATTTTTACAGGTTTTAGTATTATAGTTTACTTAAGACGTCTCCTTATATTATGTTCACTATCTGCATTACGATTTTTAGATTGTCATATATTGAATATATATAGCTGGAAAAAATATTCCTATAAACAATTAATTGCACCTACCTTAGTTGTAGATTTAGTCTTGCAGAACTGTTCAGTCTCTAGTCTATGAAATAAATAAGTAAACATACATACAAACATACAACAAAATACATATTTGTATGTGTATGCTTTTTTATATCTTTTGTGCCATATCTGAACATAATTTTATTTGGTTTTGTGAAAATTACTTAGTATTTATGCCATATTTAGTAAAAATTGCCCAACAGTTTATAAAATTGTGATTTTTTTGTTTTTTTTTTTATTTGGGCGCATGCCACTTTCAATTTTCACCAAACGCATATTTGGTATTCATTTCCTGTCAAGGGTCATTAATTTTTATAGTCTTAATTTTTTTACGGTGACATGGTCTTTATATGAATTTCTTAAAAAAAAAAACAAAAACCTTTTGATGTAAAATCAATATTAATTTATCCCAGGAATATACAGCCGGAAGAAAAGACCTTGAAGAAAAAATTGTCAAACATCCTAATGTTAATAAATAACAGCACTTAAACATAAAGTTAAGGCTTAATGGTGGTGTCGTGCTCCTCTTGATTTTCCCTACAAATTGGCCGGACGGGACCTACATGTTTTATGCCGACTCCGAACGGCATCTGCAAGGCAGATGAGTTTTCACTGAGAGCTTTTCATGCCAGAAATACACTCGGAGCGCTTGCCAAACACTGCCGAGGGGCGACCCCGCTAAGAAAAATTTTCTTCTATTTGAAAAACCTTATTTCTAAAATTTTGATGTTGCTTTGCCCGGGGTGCGAACCCAGGGCATACGGTTTGGCAGGCGGAGCACGCTACCATCACACCACGGTGGCCGCCAATACTGAACAATAGCAGTTAATTTACTTTTATAATGATAAGCTCAGCTTAAAAATATTAATTCACAATAGTGACTTATGTGAACGTTTCCTTCATAGGACAACATTTTTAAAGCGGGCCATCTAAAGCAAGTTTTTCTTGGATAACCAAAATAGTTACCTTGTTTCAAATATGGTCAAATATTAGCATTTTTCTTATACTTTGCTTTTATAAAAATTTCATACTTTGCAAAAAGTTGCGAATTTAAAGTGTAATTATCATTTTGTTCTATTTGTCACAACTTCTGTACGGGTAAGGATATTTTAACCACTTTTGTTTTGAACTCATCATAGAACCCTTTTTTTTATGCACAAGATTTTGAATTAAAAATTTTCCGCAAATTTGCGAAAAATTATTCATGGCCTCCACCTCTCCCAAAAATGCGAATTTCGAGATACCTGCTTGCTTAGATACTGCTTACTCAAAAAAATGCAGAGAACTCCAAACATAAGTTCGAAATTTTCGTTACAATTTCTAGAACTTTCGAACATTTTTGAAAACGTTTTTGCGATTGGTTAGAGTTACAAAATTCATAAAAGTTATTTCTTAAAATATCGTAATTTGATGAAAATTTCCTCTGCTTCTTTTCTGCCCGCTGCTGTAAATCCTTGAATTTATTGGACGTACATCTCTTTTTTTTTTGCATACAGTTCAGAAACCTTGCAAACAACCAAATGTGCAGTTCGTTGGTTAGCTTGCAAAAAAAGATTATTATTCAAACTTTGCTTAGTCTCATAAATTAAGTTTTACCAAGCTCACATTGCTACAAGTCAATGTTGTCGATTAGCTAAAATCGTAAAGCTTCTCAGTTATGCTTAAATGTGTTTAACAAAAAAAAATGGTTCTTCTGATGCTAACCGTTTTTCTTTCATACTTTCGAATTTTTTGTTACGGCACATTGTTGCTGTGTAGCATTTTTTGTTTTTGCAGTTTATTTCATCATAATTTTTAAAACTTAGCAAGTTTTTCGCTTTTTATTATCAAAAAAAGAGCGTAAGACCAGGTAGCAGCCAGCAGTGGTAGCTAATTTTAAGGGTTTTTGCGCAATCTGCTACTTTTAATAACATTACTTTTTCTTATTCACGCTTATCAAGTGTATTTTCAAATGATTGCGACGTGCCTCCGTTCTATAACATTCTTTTTCTCTGAACTGAAGAGTTTAATTCTTTTTTCAAATTTATTTTAATAACTTTTTTCGTGTTTTGTTTATATTTTCGCCTTCCTGTGATTGCTCAAGTTATTTGTCTTTAAAGCCTTTTTATGATTTCTGTGTTACGGCATTTATTATTTGCAGTCATAAAAAATGTGACTCTCTGCTGTCTTTCATTTAGCTCTCAAACGCTTGTTAACTGCAACGATATAAAAAATTCGTGGCCATCAAAGTGAACGACATTTAAATTTTTTCCTCAACTGTCCGTGAATTTTTTTCGCAAATAATTATAACTAAATAGCAAAACTTGCTAAAAAAAATTAAACCTGTAAGCGCATGCAATAAAAACTAGGCCAACAAACCTATTAAAATGTAACAAACTCAACTGCCGCTGCATTCTATTCTCATCCTACGCACCGTTGTATGATGTTAATTATTTTTGAAGTTGGTTTTATATTCAAATTCGCTTCCTTGTCGCGCATGCCATTTTGTGTTGGCTTTAGTTCACATATTTTTACGTTATCATAACGACACTAAATGCAACAATGGCAAGTAACTGACTGAATGACGTGTTGACTGACGTTTCTAGTTTACTTAATGCCTGCAAAGGGAGGTGGGTTAACCCTTCCTGCAGCGAACGGTACTAGTTCCGAAATATCACTTGAAGAGACGAGACTAATTCCCATTTTGTACGCACGCAGTGCTTTTGACTAACACTTTTAACCAGGGCTGCCACTCACATATTTTTTTTCGTACCAAAAAACGTACAAAAATGTTTTTGAGAGTACCAAAAAAAAAAAAAGTTCCGAAACTAAGTCTTTCATTGTACTAAAAAAAATTGTTTCCGTTAATCCCGTAGCTTTAGTTCTTGCAATTTTCAAATGTTTTGCCACTTCTGAGTCAGGACAGTATTCAGCAAGCAACTCAGGCAAGTAATTCATCAATGTGAATGGTAAATTGTGCGTTATTAGGAACATTACCAATGTAAGCTCAGCGCTTTGTACCATTTTGCTTATTTGCCTCTTATTTGCATCTAAAAAGGAGTCCATTGATATTTGCTTCTTTTTTGCTTCCATACTTTGAATATGGGTAGTAACAGTTTCATGCTTTTTTAAATGAGTCAGGTGATTGATTATGCCTTTATAGCATGCCTTACAAAAGTCTGAACCATCTTTGTTAGAGGGCCATTCAAAATTGGTGAGCCACTCTGGTCTAAACTTTCTTTTTTTTCAGCATTGGAAAAATATTTGACATTACATGCATAAAAAATTTCAGATACAAAAATGCACAAACATTTACGTCTCAGACAAACTTTCTCCATTTGAAGCATCTTGAAATGAACTATTACGACTTTCTTTTTCATTTCGCACTGAGAGTCGATGTTTTCGAACATCAATGGCGATAACTTTGACAGTGTTGTCGATTTAAATGTGATAACATTCCGGTTTACATCTCAGTACTTCTAATTGACTAACAAAAGCAGTATATGAAAAAATAGCTTAAAATAAGTAAATAATCGCTTTCTAGGAAAAAGTACCAAAATCAAAAACAACGTACCAACGTACCAAATCGTTTTGAAAGTACCAGTTTTAGTGCGAAATTACCAATTCCGGTAGCCTTGCTTTTAACATTGTGATGCCTTACAAAAAGAAAATTACCCAACATTTTCAAACCTTTTGCACGAGTTATTAACTATTTCAATTGGAGCTGTTTCTGGCTTTAATTGATTAATTTAAATGCATATTGCTCGAACTTAAGCGCTGTTGATACAAGTGTGGTTGCCAAGTGTCTCGCTGCGCATTCCATTTGCACTAATTCGTTAGTCATTAAACCTATAGTGCGCAACTGTCGCCTTACGTGACTGTCTCCAATTTTCCTACAGGTACACGTACTGCCAGACAGTCGCTATAACGCGTGCTAACTTAGTTTATTTCATGAATTTGCCGATTTCCCTCTGTTCCGCCCTTGTCCTTTATATATAAGCTTGTTTTTCCTATACAAAAAATTTAAATATATTCATACATAAATTTGGCCAAATTTTTCATATAAATGTCTTTGGTGCCAGTAAGTGACATCGTATAGTTTTGCTTTCTGTGCCAAATACCTACTGAGTTTTGCTCACGATAATCATAAAGGTGAAACGATAACTATATATATATACTAGTACAATGTTTATGGCAAATGCAAAGTTATTTTATTTCCGTTAATGGTTTTGTTTATTTGTATGCCTTTATCATTACTAAAATTATTGGCTTACAAGGATTTTTTATCATACCTACCTGGTTATGTGCCTTAGGCAACGTCTATCCTGGGGAAGTGTATGATTCATGTCATCTGGAGTTAATTGAGGAACTCTCAAATCGTGCGATTAGTTGACGCAGGTAAAATAATGGTTTAAGTTAAGTGATTATTGTTACTCTGTGATTTTTTTGTTTTTGTAAACCAGTTTCAAAGGTTTCAATATTTCGTCAGAGATAGTATTTGTTGAATTTGTTCTCAGGCTTAGCTTTTGTCCATTTTTATGTTGTTTTTCTGGAAGTTGTACTTTTTGTTAAAATTTTTGAGCTTCCCTCTTCATTGTATTTTTTTTTTTTGTTCTCCATGATTCTTTCTGATTTAATATACTAGCGCTATCTTATATACATTATGTGCAGCTATGTTGTACTTTATTTACTAAAGTTCGCTTGTGATAGAAGCGTTTATTGAAGTCTGTATGTATGATTGTTTCGTTGGCCGTTCGTTTCGCCAAAATAAAACTTATTGACAACTTTATCAAATATTATCATCGTCATGTCTAGACAATTGATTCCCCTTTGTTGCCTTTGTCCCCCCTCATTGTTGGATTGTTTCGTTTTTGTTATGTTGTTTCCGTTCACAATATTGCACTCCAGGCGATTTTGAAAAGTTGCTCTGCTGAGTGGCGCAGGTGCTGTTTTCACGATTTTATTGAATATTTTCGAAAAAATTTTGTTTTGTTACCTCCAAGGGTGAAGAATTCGAATGTGATGACCATGACACCAGTTACAAGTCTGCTGGAAGAACAATTGCAGTTTTTTTAATTCCTCTTCTTGGTTTTTGTTAAGATACCACGTCCAATCGAGGATACCAGTGGCGAGAAATCATTCCCTTTTACATAAATATTTTTACATATTTTTTAATATATTTTACATATCGGTTAATAAAAACCTTCATTGCAATCTAGTCTTAAATTTCTTACTTTTTTGTGTTACACAATTTGCAAAACTATCATTTTGTTAAATCAATGAAAAAACAACAACGTAATATTTACGAATGCCTAAAGGCAAATAGGTTTTTATTCGGAAGGCAAATTCAAGATAATACATATATACAGTACCTATATGTTTATATGTATTACCCAATTATAACATTGCATGACAATTTAGGAAAATAAGCATTAAAATAAAAAGATAATAAAAAAATTTTAAGAACTACCTTTATATAAATGGACCAAAAAAATAAAAAGCAATTTTTCCTTTAATACAGACATAGTCTTGTTGAATTTTGAATAAAAAACTTTAACAATAGCTCTTGTAAAAGAATTTTGGGATTTAAAACTATAAAGGTGGCGCGTAATCTTTCAATTTAAGGAAAACCATGTACTTGGGATTAACTAATTGATTTAAATCCCAAATTTCTTTTACAATAGCTCTTTATTGTAAAAGTTTTTTATTCAAAATTCAACAAGACTATGTCTGTATTAAAGGAAAAATTACCTTCTTTTTTTTGGTCCATTTATATAAAGGTAGTCTTTAAAATTTTTTATCATCTTTTTATTTTAAATTTTTTAGTATTGCCTACAAAAAGCCAATTGCAACTTTGATTAGTAATTGTAAGTAATTCCTAAGTGAAAATTCTTATCTTTATTTGTTTGTTCAAAATAGCAAGATTAAAGAGAATTAGTGGAATTTTCGCTGACAACACTGGCGAAAACAACAGAATTCCGTCTCGCATCATAACAAGAGAATTCTACCTCGTTTGTCAGCTACTTAATTTGCACAGCTGAAAATCGCAAGATTCCCCCCGTTTTTAAGGGATTTGCAGTTTGCGCGCCAGCTAGCGGAACTTTGTTTTCTATAAATTGTATTATCACCGGGTCTCGAACTATGTGCTAATTTACAAGTTTCTAGGTAACCGGGAAATTAGTTAAAAATGGATTGAAAGATCCCGAATTAAAATTAATTTTCCTAATATATCGATCCATGCCCACCTAGTGAAATTTTTTTGATAAAATATTGCATTGTCACCGGGTTCTGACTTACGGCTCAAGTTTCATATCTCGAGCTCACCGGAACGTTACTCAAAAATCGATCACAAGAATCCCCTCGTTTTTCAGGGATTTGTAGTTATCTCACTTAGCGCGCCACCTATCGGAATTTTGTTTTCTGTAGATTGTATTGTCACCAAGCCTCGAACTGTGTGCCAAGTTTCAAGTCTCTAGGTCACGGGGAAGTTAGTTTAAAATGGATTGAAAGATTCCCAAATCAAAACTAATTTTCTTAATATCTCGATCCATGCGCCACCTAGCGAAATTTTTTTGATCAAATATTGCATTGTCACCGGTTTCTGACTCACAGCCCAAATTTCTAGTCTCTAGCTCACCGTGAAGTTACTTAAAAATCGATTGCAAGATACCCTGCGTTTCAGGGATATTCGTTTATCTCGATTCGTCTGCCACCTGGCGGCATTTTGTTTTCCACGAGTTGTAGTGCCATCGACTCGCAAACTATGTGCTAAGTTTCAAGTCTCTGGATCACCGATAAGTTAGTTAAAAGTCGATCGCAAAATTTCCATTTTAAAATTAATTTTCTGTATATCTCGATCCGTGCGCCACCTAGCGGTTTTTTTTACTTGCATTGTAATGTCTCCCAGATCTGAACTATGTTCTATGTATCAAGTATCTAGCTCAACGGGAAGTTACCGAAAAAGACTTTTCCGTGGGGCAAAAATTCGTATGGAAATGAGGTGACAAACATGAAAGGGACTTAATATAAAGGTAATAATAAGAAAATGAAAAATATAAAATAAAAATCATTGAAAAAGCTCTAGGAAAAAATAGCTTCACAAAAGGAGAAACAAAAGTGTTATTGTGTGAATTTATTTATGAATCACAAACTCTGATAAAGCAAGTATGTTTGTAATAACCGCATTGGTTTTAAAAAGAAAAAATAAATGTCTTCTGTCAAATTTATTTGTTTATTTAATGATTGGTTTATTTCAATATAAAACTTTTTTGATAAGCATATTTCACACGTGTAAGTAAAAGATTACGAAAAGTATTACGTTATGTTTCTATTCGTATTTTAACAAATTTTTCTTGCTGTCATTATCTTTATAATTTTCTTATTGCTTCACAATTAAACGGAATTCGATATCGCTGTAAAAATCTTCGAAATTAGTAAATTGCAAGTCACAGATCGCCTTAACTGCATTGTTTAACTTTCCCAAATGCAGCAGCCGTTCTTTGTTGTTTTAATTATTTTTCGTTGCTTCTGCTTATCTTTTAACAAAGTTATTTGAAAGCAATTCATCAGCTTGTCAATAGATGCAGTTGTTGTATGTCAATAACAAAAAGGTCCGTGACGTTGTAAATTATATACTTTTCTTGTCATTGTGCACATAAGATTATTACTAAGTGTTCATACATACATACACACAAGCATTTGTACAATATGGTATTTATTAATAAATTACTTTCACTTTCCTTGTTGTTTTCCTATTTTTAATTATTAATTAACTGTCGTTTTGAGAAATTATCAATAATGGTGATAACCTCAAGAAATATTGTTGGAATATCTGTGAAAGTAAAATTTTAATAAAGTTAAGATTTGTTAGGTTTAAATCAGGAAAAAAATGCCAAAATCATTGCGAATTTTGAGAGACCTTAACTTGAAATTAATTAGTATTCATTGGGCTACAAAACTTCGAACTCCAAAAAATGCAGAGAACTCGACTGTAAATATATGTGGCCTAAGAAAAGGAACGTCGCCTATTCCGCTTTTAATTCAAATACCAAGCCAAAAAATTATAACAAGATGTCAAAATCAAACTGTAGTAGAAATTTACTTGGGTTTTGGGTCAAAATATTCATTGTTTATCTTGCGGCAATGGCTCGTTGTGGTTGTTGTAGCGATAAAGACACACCCCGAAGGCTTTGGGCAGTGTTATCGAAGTTGATGGTCCTTTGCCGGATATAGATCCGTTAAATTCCGGTAACGGTACAAGCCCGACCATCTCGGGAACGATTTGATATGACCACATTGAAAAAAACCATCGTTGGTAGCTTTGCGACCTGATTGTCAAGTGCATTTTGCCCGCACAAAGGCTCCCATCATACAGATTACCTTCTCTTGAGTAGATTAATTCAATTGATGGTTGTGTTTAAGTTTGTCCTGGTAGTTTGTGTGATAAACCAACCTCGATAGTGTTGGTGCTTGTGATTGTTTTTGCATAGTAATATGTGCACTCGGTCACCGTTTATATATACATATGTATTTTTTGGGATATCGGAGAAACCAAAAAATTTGTGAAAATCAATTTAGATATCCCAAGCAAAGCAACGTCGTCTATCCCTAATTTCTTCGAAGAGCACCAACATGAAATATGTATGACCATGAATCACTTATCTCAACAATATATCACGTAAACGTAAGTATTTGATGAAATTTGAAGGTGCTAGCTGTTAAAATGGTGCAAAAATTGCGAAAAGTTTCTCATCTGAACAATCGGTTGTAGTGGACATATGCTATATATGCGAACGATCTCTTCGAATTTTTCAGACAACAATATTTGCTATATACGAAAGCATATGGTGAAATTTGAAGCTTCAATCTGATAAATTGAGGAAGATATGACAAAAATCCTCTTTTCTGAAAAATCGGTTGTATGGGGGATATATGCTATATTGGTGCGATCCGGCCGGTTCCGACAAATATCTAATCGGACACCTAAATATACCCGCTCACGAAATTTTATCAAGATATCCCAAAAATCGAGGGACTAGTTTGAGTACAAACAGACAGACGTACAAATCAATTTAGCTCTACATCCTGATCATTTTTGTATACTTATTGGTGGGTCTATCTATTTTCCTTTAAGGACTTACAATTTTGAGATTCGTGACAAAGTTAATATATCATTTCATTTTCATGAAAGGTATAAAACTACACAACGACACAAAAAATATGTCGTTTAGTTGATTATACAACATAGAAAGTATTTCCTTCAAACCATTTTATTCTCTGTTGTGTTTTAATATTTTCGAAATTTTTTTTTATGCAGTTGAGTCGTTATCCCCCGGTTTTTTCCAATAGTAACTTTACTTATTTATTACGTCGTTTGATACTTTTTAACACGCTTATATTAGCTTCACTTGTATGTATGCTTGTTTGTAACGTAAGTGGTTAAATAACGCGCAGTGCCGAAATTATTCCAAAAGAGCCCTATTACCCCCTGACTGGCTGTTCGTGCATCTGCATCGCGCTCGCCAATATGCTTATCAATGATAGTAATCATATCTCTCGCCGCAGGAACAATTAGCAATAGATTTGTGCTGGGATTGAGAAGTACCAGATGTCGCAATAAAAAGGCTATATAGGCTGTAGTTTTTATAGCCGCTTATGTTGCCAGTGTAGTAGTCTACTGCAACATAAGCAGTAAGTAAAATCACATAACAAGAAGCCCTTGATATTGTAGCTAATTATTCTGTTATGATTAGGGCTTTGATTGTGGTTATTAGAGGGCGTGAACTGCGATTTAGATCATATCGCTATTCTATGACTTTTTAGTCACAGTCACTGATAAAAATAGCTGCAAGTTAAAAAAACACTGTCACATATCATGCTGCTTTAAAAGATAGCCCAATCTGCCAACTTTCTCACAATTCAGCTTGCTTACCGTAATAACAACTAATATTCTGTGCGCTTTCATTTGGGTTTTTCTTTAAATTTATATAGCATTACATTGCTGTTTGAACTCTTACTTATGAGCATGTAGCAATTAACCTAAGCGCACCATAAAACAAATAAACTAATAAACAAAAAACAATTCTCGTTAACAAACTTGGATACATCTTTGCTTTCCATTTATTTGCTATATGCACTTAACGGTTTTTATTGTACTTTTTTTAATTTCATTTTCCGTTAATTGAAATCATGTTAATCCATTCCTTTCAAGTAGTTATATTAAAAATTTACAGATTTTAGATTATTTTTATGTCTTGTATTTATTTCCTTTCGCAAAACAACAAAAAGTAGGAGGAGTCCTTCATGACAGTGGAAATTTTTGAAGAAGAGAAATTGTTGGTTGTAAATAAGTTAACAGTAATATTGTGGCATGTGGCATGTTGTAGTAAATATCATAATCGACTGCCCAAAAAATTCATCCGCCTGGCCGTTTTACGAAAACATTTTCTCTTGATGGAATATGTGAATTATAGTGAGCCCACTTTGCATTTAATATGTATTGACATAAATACACAGCTGCACACATAAGCTGATCATTATTTTCCCCAATCAATCGATTTTACCAACCAACAACGTTTCATATGCAACTACACGCGGAGAGCCTACCGTTGTTATGACAATTTAGTAATGTTTGTACAAAACGTAAATATGTATTTAAATAAAAAAGTGCTTAATATAATATTAACAAATAGTGGCACGCCTGAGTAAGCTTTTGTTTATTTTTATTTAACAGGAACTCATAATAGTTTTATTGCCAATTAATGGGTGTGTATGGAATTTTTAAAGTTCATGGCATTGGTTCGCGGAAATGCGGTATATCGATAGATTATGTCTTCTTAGGAATAAAAAAAAAAAAAATGAAGTATTCAGTTTTTTTTTAAAGTTTGGCACGATGTGCAGTGTTTGATTTCGAATTTCATTTCAGCTATTTAAAACCTTTAAATAATATAAGAATTAAAAAAAAAGATTAAAAAAAAAAGATTATGTTATAGTCTCGATTTGACCAATCCTGAATTTCAGGATCGCCAAATCCGACACGACCAAATTCCATCGAAACTTTTTATTGGAGGTCTCTGCATTTTATTGAGTATGCAATTTTGTAGCAAAATTAATTCTGACAAATAACTTGTACTTTGTTAGGGTAGGTTCCACGGGAAAGTGAATCTTGGTTAGGAACTAATATTTTTTATACAACTGCAGATAGTGTACATACAAATCTTGTAAAAACTTTCAATCAACCTAACAATAATAAGTTAATCATTCAATTAATTTTCAGATAACAATTTCAATAAGGTTGAAAGAGCTTGTTTTTAAGAAGCTGTCAAACAATTTGTGATTTACCACTCGAGTAATTTAATGATTGTAATACCAATTTATATTAGTCTTATATTCTTTTTACTAAATGTATCGAATAACATCAACTTGGTCCCACTCGTGACAAAAAAAGTCCGAAGTTGTCATTATAAATTTCGCAAATGGCTCTTTTATTTAAAATTTGTTTTAAATATATTCAACAATTCTGTTTTGAATCGTTTGAAGTGGTTAACTATTCAACAAATAAATTTGTCCCGCCCGTAACAAATACGCTGACACATTTACGCCTTACAATCCTCTTTGAGATATCAACTAGTTACGTGCAGTACGAATTGAAATCAAAATACGACATCTATTGAAGTAGGTTTTTTCAAACCCTTGAATCTGAGTCACAGCCGAAAAGTTTACGTAACTCAAATTTATTTAACCTATGAATTGATTTTGATGAAATATTACGTACGACTGTCCCATCCGACGATGGAACATCCCTTAGACTAGTATTGATCAATTCAGAAACGTCAAAATAAAAAAGTCGAAACTTTCATAAATTATCGAATTTTTTCGAAAACCCCTTTGAGATTGGTTTGCATAGTTTCAGTTACAAAATTCGTAGAAGTTTTTTCTTTAAACATCGAAATTAAAAAAAAAAAAAATTAAACGCCTATATTCATTTTAATTGTTTCTTGATTTCGCTGCTTGTCCTTGCAAAATCTGCGCAATTAAGCGCTTGCTTAGCTATCCCGAGGCTTACCTTTCCCGAAGCAGATTTCAAGGGACACCCGGTTTTCTTGTTCGCCTGGGATGTCTCTTTGCCTGGCTCCCAGATAATCTTTGATCGATATGCAGCTCGATGCTACCGCGATCGAGTTCAGAAACCACGCTCAACGGAACGGTTTTGGAGCCTAGCCCGACCATCGCATCCGCGAAGATGCTGCAGATACTGACAAAATCTTTCCCAACCCTCTCGCTCCAATTTTCCTAACGAGCTTGAACTAGTCGTAAGCAAGTTCACAACCCCTTTCCACCCTAGAGGATATATGAGTTGGAAAACAGCCGGTGCATAAACGATGGAGTGGCCATGGTTGAAAGTCTTTATCCGGCGTCTCGAAGCCTGATTAAACTCTGGGCTGTGGCCCTCCTTCCAACAGTGCCCATCGAGTAAATATTTAACATTGCTTTAAAAACCAGAGCCTGTGTTGTGACAAGAGAACCTATGATTATTTTCATTCGTTGCAGAGTGTCTAGGTTATCGCCTTTAGAAACTGCGTCGAATGCAGCTCACCAGATCAACACTTCATAGAAGAGGATCAGCTTGACCACCATATCTTCCAGCCTACTTGGAGAGTAACAGTACAAGGTGGGAGATGCTTTCCTATCTCCTTCTTGTATATAACGCTTTCCCGACTGCTTGCTGTCAATTATAACTTAACCAACGACAATACCCCGATTAAGGGTTGTCCAATAGGGGAATTTTATGCCTCGTAAAAAGAACTAGCGAAGCTTCATTCCTATGTAGGAGGATTATTTGTAAGAATTGTGCTTAGGGCTTCCCTTCGACTCTTTGTTGCATAACCTGCTAAATTCCCTTTGTTCGCGCTATCGCACAGAACTGAGTGACTTCGCTTTACGTCCGAAAATGACCCAAAATTTGACTGAACTCGTTTATTGGTTTCATCCTATTATTATTTGACATTATAGCGGCCGCCGTGGTGTGATGGTAGCGTGCTCCACCATTCACACCGAAGATCATGGGTTCACGCACCGGGAAAAGCAACATCAAAATAACAAAACCAAGTTCTTTCAATTAGAAAAACATTTTTTCTAAGCGGGGTCGCCCCTCGGCAGTGTTTGGCAAGCACTTCGGGTGTATTTCTGTCATGAAAAGCTCTCAGTGAAAACTCATCTGCCTTGCAGATGCCGTTCAGAGTCGGCATAAAACATGGGCCTCCCGCCAATTTGTAGGAAAAATTAAAAGGGGCACGACGCAAATTGGAAGAGAAGCTCGACCTAAAATCTCGTCGGAGGTTATCGCGCCTTACATTTATTTAGTATTTTATTTTTATTATTTGACACCCAACCAAGTCCGTAAATTTATCAAAGAATTTACGAAACTAAACTTTTTCGCGACCTACATATAACACCTTACATATATTTAAAACTTACGCATGCATAGAGACGCACTTTATTTAAGGAAGAGAGACTCACGCCTGCCAGCCATCATGTCAGTCACACTAAGTACATTTGCAAAACAAGTTAAGAAAAACTAACAAACATCGCGTGGCTGGGTAGACAATGTTACGCGTCACTGCGTAAGTGATTTACGAGCAACAACTGTCTGTCAGACACATCAACTATGGAACGCGCGTTACGGCGAGACAGCACGCAGGATGGACAAAGCACCAGCTCCAATGAAAGAAAAGTGGAATTGAGAAAAACAAAAAGCTAGCGACTAAAACTCAGCTAAAATATTTTAAATTGATTTGTATACGCCGAAAACTTAGTA